>NW_017728918.1:10373773-10375047 GCF_001723895.1 Crocodylus porosus | reverse complement strand
CCTTCTAGTGTGCCCACACCCCCCCACATCTTAGTGTCATCAGCAGATTTGAACAGGGGGCTTTTTACCCCCTCGTCCAAGTCACTGTTGAAGATGTCTAACAGTGCGGGCCCGAGGACCGAGCCCCGGGGGGCCCCACTGCCCACGTCCCTCCAGGTCGAACATGACCCGTCCACCACCGCCCTCTGGGTGCGGCCCTCCAGCCAGTTGGTGACACGTCTGACTGTGTGGGTGTCTACACCACAGCCCCCCCAGTTTCTTAATGAGAACGGGGTGAGCGACAGTGTCGAAGGCCTCCCGAAAGTCCAGGAAGACGATGTCCACTGCTCCCCCTGCGTCTAAGGATTTGGGGACCTGGTTGTAGAAGGCACCAGATTGGTCTGACAGGACCTGCCGCTGATGAACCCGTGCTGGTTGCCCCTAAGCATGCAGTCCCCTGCTGGCCCCCCTGGATGTGTGCCAGCATAATTTTCTTGAACAGCTTGCCTAGGATCGCTGTAAGACTGACTGGCCTATAGTTTCCTGGGTCCTCCTTCCTCCCCTTTTTGAAGATGGGGACCACATTGGCCCTCTCCCAGTCCTCCGGCCCCACACCAGAGCCCCACGAGTGCTCGTACAGCCGTGCCAGGGGTCCCGCAATGACCACAGCTAATTCCCTCAGCGCTCGGGGGTGGAGATCGTCCGGACCAGCTGATTTAAATACGTCCAGTCCCTCCAGAAGTTTCTGAGCTAGTTCCTCACTAACCCTTGGCCCAGGTGCGCCTCCCCGGGGCCTGAGGGGGGGCTGGTGGTGAGGGCTGTTCCGGTCCCTGCTTAGGAAGACGGAGGCAAAGAAATCGTTAAATATGTTGGCTTTGTCGTGTGGTCTGACAACCAAGTTTCCCATCGCATCCTGCAAGGGCCCCACATTACCTGGAACCTTCTTTTTACCCCCGATGTATTTAAAAAAGGACTTCTTGTTGTGCTTGATCCGGGTTGCCAGTCCCAGTCCCATCCCCGCCTTGGCCTTCCTGACCCCCCTGCAGCCCCGAGCCACCGCAGTGTAGTCCTCCCTGGTGATGTCCCCTTCCTGCCATCGGGTGCGCGCCTCCCTTTTAGCCAGGAGACGTTCCTGGATGCTTTTGGTAGCCATGGGGGCCTTTGCCCCCTCCTGCTCCCTTTGATCCGTGTTGGGATTACCTCCCTTTGGGCTTGCAGGATCGTCTCCTTAAGGAGCGACCACTCTCCTTGGACACCTGGCTCCCCTCCCCTCCGGGACCTCAGCGCTTCCCCAA
>NW_017728918.1:10354413-10373762 GCF_001723895.1 Crocodylus porosus | reverse complement strand
TTTTTCTCCTGCCCTGGCAGGGGGTCGGACTTGAAGATCTACGAGGTCCCTTTGACCCGACTTCTATGATTATCTGATCCCAGCCATAGCATAGAATCATAAAATCATCGAGTCATAGAAAATTCAGGTTGAAGGGACCTCAGGAGGTCACATCTAGTCCAACCCCCTGCTCCAAGCAGGACCAGCCCCAACTACATCATCCCAGCCAGGGCTTTGTCTACCCAGGGGTTCAAAACCTCCAAAGATGGACAGTCCCCCACCTCCCTGGGGAGCCTGGTCCAATGCTTGACTACCCTCGTCATAAAAAAAATTTTCCTAATACCCAACCTCAGCTTCCCTTGCGGCAACTGGAGCCCATTGCTACTTGTGTTGTCATCTGTCCCCACTAAGAACAGCTATAATCTGCTTAATAGAACTACCATCAGTCCTGACACAAGAAAAGATATCACACCTGAACCTGCCACAGGTAGAGCAAGGGGATCCTTGCAAATGTCGAACACATTGGGACCCATTTTTCCATTTTTGTCGCAAAATGTATTTCTGGCTGGAAAAAGAAAATATTTCCATGGGAAAATTTCCAGCCATCCCTCAGGGGACATGACCAAGGCCTTGTGGGCAGTCAGTAGCAGGGCTGATGGTATGCCGTGGATTATAATGGGCCCATAGAAATCATAGAAAAGTCAGGCCGGATGAGACCATCAGAGGTCATCTAGTCCAAGCCCCTGTGAAGATTAGTGAGCCCAAGGCCCCGTCTAGCTGTGCACCGCTCCAGGGGTGAAAACCAGGAGTCCTGCCTCCCAGCCCGGTGCTGGAGAACGGTTTGGGACCAAGTAGCTCTGACACAGCCCATGGGGCCGCATCGCGCCAGGGAGTATATGTCTTCTTGGCCTCAAACGTGGGTCAGCGTGTGCCTGGGAGCAGGAGGATGGATGGCTCCCGGGATCCTGTTCTCACCCGCGCCGCGGCCAAGGCTGTTTCTCTGCCCGTCGGTGCCTATACATTGGTCTCACTCCAAGGCTGCTACTATTTGACCCCAGCGCCCAGATCTAAAATCGGGGCCGAGTTAGATCAGGCCTTTTAGCACCAAGCATCCAGGCTGGATTAAGGACTTGGAGCTGACCTGACGCGCCTTGGTAACAGCCCAGCGGTTCATTATCCTCCCCGCTTATTTCCAGCCGGAGCGGAGAGTGCATCCGCCGTGCAGGGGCTGCAGCACGGTGTGGACACGCCAGCTCTGTCTATCTACCCATCTAGCTGTCTGTTTTGTGGTATAGGTTTGTGTGTGTGTGTTTACACACATGGCTACGCATACATATACATATAGGTACACCTAAATATACATATATGTTAGTTTGAAGTAAATTAGAAGCAGGGTAGAATCGCACCTTATAGACTAACTAAAGTAGATCTGTCTGTCTGTCTGTCTGTATTCACCCCCTCTAGTTACACTTCTCCAGCCCTTCAAGGGGTCGCCAACCTTAGTGGGTCCAGCCCCCCACATACGGGAATCCCCATTCCCCCCAGTGGGGAAACTGAGGCACACAGCAACCAACGGCTGGCTCTTTAAAAGGCATCTGAACCCCTGTCCCCATCGCTGTTCACCAGACATATAATCTTCCCCTTAGTCACTGATCTCTCTTGTGCCAGGAGCCCGAATAAATCCCCCCACCCCAGCAGGCGCCCCTCTACCCTGTGTCCCCATCCAGATCTGGGTGCAGGGAACAAAAGGCCTGATGTCACCTTCTCCTGACCCAGTCTCACCCGCTGCCCCTCTGTCACCTCCCCAGCTGGGCAAACAGGCAGGGAGGAGAGGCCCTGGGGACAAGGGCTGCGTCCCCAGCTCCTGCTGAGTTCCTGCTTTCCGCAGGCAGCTTCTGTGCAGAGGCGGAGGTGGCTGGGGGCCGGGAACAAGGTGCTGTCCCTTGCGCCTGCGGCTGGAAGTGGAGCCGGATCGGGGCCGATCAGCACCGGGCAGGCACGGCCCACACTGGGCTGCTTCCAGAAGGCAGCACCAGGTGGGAGATGCCACCCGCCCCCCCAGCTCCGGCCCAACGTGGGGGGCAAAGGGGGCCTTGGGAGTGGCCGGTGTCCAGCCCCTCGGCCCCTACTTGGTTCTGCCTTTGCATCCTTGTGCCTCCCTCCTGCCTGGGAAGGGGAGCGGCATTTCTATTCAGGCAGAGCTGAGGGAGTCCGCTGAGTTCCCTGCTAATCTCTCTCCACTCCATGGGTGTTAACCCCCCTCTTTCCTTCATAACGGCCTTGATGGTCCACTCTTCACCCTACCCTTTCTGCTGTCCGTTAGCCCTGCCCGGGCTCGTCTCCCTTGTGTTTCACAGCCCTGCAGACTGTCTGCAGCTCCAGCTAAAAACCTTCACTCAAAGGGGGTCATATTCACTCAGGTGCAGCCATGACTGGCAGCGACGTTTTGGAGGCTTCGTCAAGACACTCAAGAAGGTGAGATTTTGGTCCGAGTCTGAATAACCGTGATGACTGCAAGACTAATGAGACAAAAGCCTTCCGCTATTTTTTGCCCAGTTTGCTGTTTCTTCAAACTTCCTCTATATACTCTGGCTGCTGCTTTCTTCAGCCATCCCTTGCAGTTGGTGACGGCTGTCTTCCTCGACCGCCTCCTCCGTGGGTCCAAAGACGGGCGACGAGGCCGATGCGGGATGGACGGACTCTGTTGCAACTGGGGCACGTGTTTCCGAGCGGGGTGTTCTTGATCTAATATGCCAGCAACCGAGAGCACGCTCCAGTTGGTATATCTGCTTCTGCTTTGATCTTAACCTGAATAATACAGCGCTAGCCCCCCCAGCATATAAGCAAAGCTTTTATCTTTGCTTTTGCTGGAGAAAAATGCGTGCTGTGTTCGATGGGAGGATGCGCTGCAGCATCTGTAATCCCAGGTCTGGCCATGCACTTGTGGCACTGATCCAGGCCCTGAGACGCGTGGGGCCGGAGAGCCTTTGCTGGGAGACTGAATGAAGGCACCGGAGGGAGGGAGCAGCTGGCTGTGCCGATTCCCCGGAGATGCCCAGGGTGGGTGGGTAGGTGGGTGTCCAGCAGCCCCAGAGAGTCCCCCTGCCTGCATCATCTCTCCTGACCCCCAAATATCAGCCCTGGGAACAGGCAAGCTGGGAAAGACATGCCGCTACCCCGAAACACAGCCCTGCACCGTGCGGGGAGGAGGGGGGCATTATAGGCTGGCAGGGGAAGAGCTGTCAGCACCAGAAAGGCCTGGCTGCTTTGAACCGTGACGGCAAGGCCAGGCACAGCCCCCCCCGGGGCCCTGCCAGCTTCTGGGAAATGCCTGGGAATGCGACCGTGCCGCCGGCCGCGCCGGGGCGAACAGGCGGAGGGTCTCTCCGGGGCCCGATGAAAGCAGCGCGCGCTTGCAATTTATCTTGGAAAGCCCCGAGACATTCACGGCTCCCTTGGTCCGGGTTGGGCGCGTTGGCCTGGGCTGGCCTGCTGGAAGAGAGCCGCTCTCCCGGCGTCCTTCCCACGGCTTCCCGGGCCAGCTCCCGTCCCTGCATCCTGCAGGGTGCCCTGCTGCAGGGAGGGTCCCCAGGCCCCCGCCCTTGGGAGAGCTTGCACCTCAGATGCACGCTGAGGACTGACGTTTTGGGGACGCCTCCGTTGGAAGGAAAATCCATCCTCATATCCCAGCTGCGAAGTCCTAGAGACACAGGGCTGGCAGGGAGCCGCAGAGGTCACAACTAGTGCAAGCCCCTGCCTGAGGCAGGATCGGCCCTGCCTACCCGTTCCTCCCATGCATAGCATGGTCCCCCACGCCAATGAGCAGAGCAGACGGCCCCTGGGCCAGACCAGAGGGACCTCTCGAGGAGGCAGCATGCTTTTGGGGCCAGCCGCCCCCATGAAAGCCCCAGGCAATTTCACTTGGGGGACCCCAGGCCTTGCGGGGCGACGCCGAGTGCTCTGCTATGCCCATAAAGTGTGTCGCAGCCTCGTGGAGCCTGGCCCTGGATGCATGGGGTCCTGCGTGCTTAGGGACCCCGCAGCCATAATTCACCCAAAAGCCTCTTGTCATCTCCGGAGCCGGCCCCAGCACTCCCTACCCTGCCCCATCCTGGGCCTGGCTTGGGAGGGGAGAGCTGTGTCCCAAGCAGGCAGGCGACGGGGCGGGGAGGGACCCTTGGGTGGCTCCAAGCTGACAAGCTGCATCTTTGCTCCCTCTGTGGCAGGTGGAGGGTTAATGCTGGGGTGCAAGGCCGGGGCTGGGGTGCGAGCTGGTAGTATCGGGAAGCAGTGGGTGCCCTTCACCAAGGGGCAGGGGGAAGGGTGGGGCCCAGCCCCAGCTCCGCCACTGACTCCCTGCATGGCCGCAGTCATGTCCCCTCACACCCAGCTGTGCCAAACTGATGGGTCCAGCAACGAGGCTGGAGAAGGGAGGGGTGGCACTGGTTGGGGCACGGGGGGGGTGCCTGGATCTGTCGGGGTCCCCAGGGGCAGGGCTTCGCAGGCGCTATGGCCCCAGCCCAGCGCACCCTGTGCCTGGCAGGGGTCCGTGCCCACCGCCCAGGCCTGTGGGCTCCGTCCCGGCTCCCCCCACCCCGACTTTCCCCGCCCCGTGGTACTGGGTCCCGCTCCCTCGTGGGGGGCTGCAGCGCGGGAGCGATGGTGTCATGGAAAATCAGGGCAGCAGCCAAGGGGAGGATTCGTGCCGGCAGAAGCTGGCAGTTTTTCTCTGGGCTGGAGCCCGGCCAGGTTGCTCTGCGCCGTGCCGGCCAGGACGAGCTCTTCCCCGGCTCAAGGCAAACGTGTTTCCTCCCTTCTGCAGAAGCATCACGCCCCCCACCCGCCCTGAGCATCGGCTCCTGACCGCGGCCCCAGAGAGCTGGAGGGGAGCCGGGACTCAGGCCTGAGGCCGCGGTGACGGGCACTGCCCCAGTCCAGATGGGTGCGGAGAGGCAGTGGAGCGATCCGCCCGGGGCCAGGTCTCTGCCTCCCCAGACTCCCCCGGCCCCAGGGCTTTGCTTGCACCCAGATCCCCCCTCCAGAGCCAGCCACAGGCCACGGGCAGGGACGGGGCCCCCCTGGGCATCAGCACTGCCGTCAGCCTCTGGTGGGGGCCCCAGATATGGCCTGCAATCATTAACAACCCCACGGACAGACTCTCCCTTATGGGGCGGGGCGGCCGATGGAGACGCACAGATGCTCAAAGCGGGTCGCACGCCTGGCTCAGATTGGTCTCCCTGTAACCTGCACACTTCTGTGCAAGGGACGGTGAGTGTGCGGGGTCCTTCTGGGTAGGACCACATTATACCAACCCCTCTTGGGCCATGAAAGGGCCATCCCTGCCCAGTGGCTTTGCCCAGACCCTCATCCACCGCCTGGCCAGGCTTAGCAGAGCCCTGCAGCCTGCCCCTGCGCTGGGGAGGGCTCTCGCACACGCTCCTGCTGCAGCCCAGGAAAAGCCACCCCCAGATCCCGTGCTGTGGATCTCCCTGTGGCAGGGGAGACGAGGGCCCCAACGGAGACAGGTCATCTGTTGCTCCCTATTAGCAGGCAGGGCCTTTTAGCTTCCTCCCCTTCATTTCCCGGGCCTGGAAGTGCCTGCCGTTGGCCCCTTGCAAAGCTGGGAGGATGCAGGGGACAGATGCATCCAGCTGGGCCAGCCCACGGACAGGACACGGGCAGGGTACCGGGCCCAAGGCAGGGGGAGGGTGGTACTTAGCCCCGGGGCTGCGCCTGGCCTGCGCCCCGCTCCGCCCCGGCGCTGGAGGTTTGCTGGCAGACTGTTTACATTCCCCGCGCAGGGGATGACACATTTACTGTCTGCTCCTTGCTGCGCCCCGGGTGAAGAAGACAGGAGGCTGCAATGTTTAGCACCTGCTTTTTCCAGGCTGCCTCGTGCTCCCAGCCCCTGGCGGACGGATGCCTCTGCCTGCAGCGCACAGCAGCCAGGCCCGTGGCCACGCGGCCCCTCTGAGACGCTCCCCAGGCATCCCCCCGGCACGGCCCCCATCCGCTAGCTGGCTGCCGCATCGCTTGTCCAGGCAGCAGCATAGCACAGAGGGGCCCGGGACTCCTGGGTCTCCCTCTCCCTCTGGCTGTGCCTCTGTTTCCCCACTTGCTTATCTAATCAGACCTGGGTGGTCTCTCTTCAGGCACGTTTATGGAGCCCCGCATGCTGTAATGTGGATAATGCAGCTCTGCGGGCAAACGAAGCCGGTGGGAATCACCCGTCCAGGAGAAGCTGCCAGTCCATCAATTCCCACGGACAATTTTCAGCAATGACTGATGTCCGGAAACAGCATGACCCCCCACTGCCCCAATTCCCACCATGCATTGCTGCCTAGAGCATCTTTCCTATGAGTCTTGGAGACGGTACTGCTAAATCCATCCTGTGGTGGTGAGTTCCACAGGTTAACACAGTACGTGGACAGTGTCCCCAGAGCATCAATGTCCCACACCCTCCATCCTGCACTCAGGTGGCCACCCCTCTTTAACTGAATGGGGCATTTCTATTCAAGCAGTGCTGGGAGAGTCCATTGACTCATGATCCATCTCTGATTCCTGCTAATCTCTCTCCACTCCACGCATGTTAACGCCCTCCCTCCTTCTTCATGGTTTTAATGGTCCACTATTGCAGCCGTGCCTGGGCACGTCTCTCTTTTATTTCACAGCCCTGCAAAATCATGGCTCCAGTGAGAACGAGACTAGGGGTTTGGTATTCACCACCTCTCTCAATGCTGCAACCAAGGGACGCTCACGGGAATGATGGAGGACCAGGTTTAAAGCCAACCGGGGCAGTTCTGTCATCCAGCACAGCATTCACTTGTGCGACTCCCTGCCACGGGATGTTGAAGAGGCTGGGAAGGGCAGGTTAGGAAGGACCACATGAGGGCTGTCCAGGCCTCTGGATGCTGCCCCAACCATTGGGACAAATTAACACCCTTCACACTGTGCCCTTCTGAGAATCAAGGACAACACAAAGTCCCTCGTTAAATATCTAGGAAGTTGGAGAAAGAAAAAAAGGGAAGCATAGGGCCCCTGACGAATGAAATGAGATGGCTGGTAACCAACACTCAGGACAAAATTAGAAAAATGTGGCCTGGACTACTTCTCGGTGGCAAGGTAAGCGGCTCCGAGGTAGGAACCGGGGAGTATTGATTGATGAAACAGAGTCATCACGGTGACCAGCAGCATCTATCAGGGTTCAGGACTCAGACCAGTGCTTTTCAACATGTCCATCAACGATTTGCATTCGGGTATTAAAAGCGAACTGGCGAAGTTTGCCAACGACACCAAACAATGGGCTGAAGACAGGCTGGCAATACAGGCCGACCTGGACAGGCTCACAAGGATCTCAACCTGATGGCATTGAATATGGAGAAATGTAAAGTGCTCCCTCCGGGGAGAAATAATCCACAACACACTTACAGGCTCGGCAGCACCACAACCGACGGGACCTGGGTGTCGTGATAGACCACAAAATGAACGCGAGCCCCGAGTGCAATGCCATAGCTGGCAGAGCTCAAACGCTGGCATGCATCCACCGAGGCATCTTGAGCAAGGCAAAGGATGCCATCCCCCTGCTCGACTCGGCCTTGGAGAGCCCGCAGCTGGGTACCGCATCCAGGTCTGGGCGCCGCGCTGCAGGAAGTATGTGGAGAAGCTCGAGAGAGTCCAGGGGAGGGCCATGTGCAAATGTAGGTATCAAATTCAGGAGTGAATAGTTAAAGCTCGTTAACCCACATGCAAATGCATTAAAGCTCATTAACGCTGTGTGTGTGGACTGACTGGGGGCCAACTTGAGCCCCAAGTCAGTCCACACACAGCGTTAATGCACTTTAATGCCTGCACGTGTAGATGTCTGCCTAAACCCACTTAATGTGCATTAAGATAATGCGCATTAAATTTAGGCGTGCTTAAATACACGTGTAGACATGCCCTAGTTTGACTTCTAGGCTCTCACTGGGTATTACCTGCTTCTGGCTGAACTGGAGCATGTGTCTGAGAAAGGGGAGCTGATCCACGGGCTAAATCCCTGAAACACGCTCCTTATTTCCAACCTCAGCTCCAGGCCCAGCCCCTGCTCTGGCCTGGCTGTGCCCCCGGGGCATCTGCAATCCCAAGGAAGGGACTTATAGACCAAGATCCACCCTCCCTTACACCTCCTCTTCAAGGAGCTACAGAGACCAAGCTTCCATGGACAGATGAAACTATTGTTTTGGATGAAAGGGGGCAGGGGGCTTACCACCTCTGAGCGTGTGCCAGCCCACTGGGCGCCACGGTTTCATCCGTCCGCTCCTATCCCACAGTAAGTGGAAGCTAAGCCATGGTAAGGTAGCCCTATTGCACTCAGGGGCCCATTATCACAGAGCCTGGGATGGAGTGGATACATGAAAGAGTCCTAGATTAAAACCCTCTTGCCCTCTTACAGCGGTATAACTTGTCTGTCCACACTCTAAGCCTGGCATTGCAAAGCCTCTGGGGTCAACCAGGTCTAAATTTCCCCTCATGGTCCAGCAGGCAGGAAGGTGCAGGGGCCCAGACGGCAACGCTAGGTCAGGGAGCACAGCTCCGGGTCACAGGGAAAAGCTACAGGGTCCTGGCTCTCGGGTCTCTGCTCAGGACCCAGCCTGCTCCTCCCTTGGGGTCCTTCCCTTTGACCGGGCAGGGATGGGCTTGGGGGTTTCGGGCACCTGGGCTTTGCCCCAGGCTCTCTCCTGTCCTCTACTGTGAGTAGCTCCCATTGCTGCTCTGAGAATCTGCCCCTTGAGTGTCTCCCTGCCTCAGTTTCCCCCTGTACAGAAGAGGAGCCAGGATCCTTCCTTTAGCCTTATCTGCTTGGATCAGCGCCTCCAGAGCCAGGCCTGTGTCTCTGACAGAGACCCAGCCTCTCCTTGCTTTTCAGACTGCCCGGACTGTATTTTCTAGCATACGGGAGCGCAGGAACCCCTGGGACAGGGTCCCCACCCTGGGTCTTTGCAGTGGGCTGTGTTGGCCCTGCTGCACGCGAGCTGAGCCAGATGCTCCTGGGAGAGGAAAATCCAGAGCTGGGCACTTTGCAAAAACACAGCGGGGTCTGGGCTACCTATGGGGAGCCTAAGAGTGCATTTGGACCTGCGTGGATGTGTGTGCGTATGTGCGTGCATGCATGTGTGTGCATATGTGGGCATTCGTGTGTGTGCATATGGGTGCACAGGTGCATTTGTGATGTGTGTGCACAGGTGCATTCCTGTGCACATGTGAATTCCTGTGTGTGTACATGCATGTGCGTGTGTGCATTCATGTGTGTTTGAGGGTGCATTCATGCATGCATTTGTGTGTGTGAGCCTCTCTTGCAGAACCCCCCAGAGCATGGCGCTGGCAGTCTCCTGGTAGCCCAGCGTGTGGATCAGGCCCACACAGATGTGCATGAGAGAGCACAGGGTGTGTGTATGCACATACGTGTGCATCGGAGTGTGCACAAGTGTGCATGTGAGTGTCCAGGTGCATGAGTGCGTGTGTGTGTGCATGATGATGCGTGCATGTGTGTGTGTCTTTGCACATGCATAAGTGTGTGTGTGTGTGTGTGTGTGTGTGTACAAGCACCTCCCGCAGCACCCCAGCTCCAGCCTACACCTCTCTGCGCCTCTGGGCCTTGCCCTCCCTTGTCCTCCCACCCAAAGTCACGTGTGACACAGGCCTGGGGCTGCTGAGCTTTGCCCCCCAGGCAGCTCCAGAGAAGGGGTGAACACCCTGAGGGCACTGCAGGGAGCCGCATCCTCCCCCTTTCCAACAGCAGGGACCACACAGGGTGGCAGAGTGCAGTGGCTGGAGCATGGGTACCAGGGGCCAGAGCAGGAAGGGCCCGATCTCCCTGTGAATATACCAGGGGGGTGGAGGGGAAAGGGCAGCGCTGGCCCAAGAGCAAAGGGGCTAGGGGCAAACCGCGGTGGGCACGGAGCGGTCACGCAACCGTGCTACGGACCCTCGGCTCCTTGCTAAAAAGGTGGTTTCCAGCCCTCGAGAAAGGCGACGAGTCACTCGCAAGACTCGTACGAAGTGCTCAGAGGAACAATGCGACGGGCCCGTTGACTCTGAAGCCTATCGATGGTGCACCCAGCAGAACCCCTGCCAGCCCCTTCACGCCCGGAGCCTTCGGCAGCCCCCAGCCCCACCTCCTCCTCCTTCAAGCTTCGCCACTGCTCCTTCGGCAGCTATTCAAACCCTCTGCCTTGCTCACGAACCTCTTCAGGCTGATCCCACAAGACCCTTGGGAAACGCTAAAAGGCACTGAGGCTCCTTTGTCGGGGGGCACACCCCACGTGGTGTCCTCCAGGGCAGCGTGGCCCCACTGGCTTTGCATGCTGCAGGCAGCACGGGGTTAAAGCAGAGCAACCGGGCGCCGGGGTGCCCGCCTGACATACAGGTTTGCTAATGCGATGCTACAGCGCTGGCTTCACACGTTAGCCGGAGGTACAGCTAAAATTAGCCCGGGCAGCTCGCCGGGGTGGGCGTGAGGTTGGGCACGTGGCTGCCAACTCAGCTCCCCAGGCGCTGCCAGCACCCCAGGTCTCGGTCACAGCCGACCCACCGGAGCCCCTTCCACCCCCTCCGGCATGGGCTGCCTTGGCTGTGTGCACAGAGCAGCCCGGGGAGAGAAGCAGCTCCAGGGGGGTGTCTGTGATGGGAGAAATTGCAAACGAGCTGCAGATCTGGGCATCGAGCAAGGGCTTGGGAGACCCGGGTGCAGCAGCGCTCTGAGCACGTGGCACGGCAGATCGGGGTCTCCGTGCTAGGAGCTGTACGTGCAAAGGGTCCGAGTGAGCCACCAGGAGCTGAGCCGCAGAAGGTGCCTGGTTAAGTTCTGAGAAGCAGAAGCAATGCTTATAGCTCTGAGCTGGAGGGGCAGCTTGGGGGCCTGGTCTTTTGCAGACCCCGCATGTGATCCCGCCCAGGGTTGGGCTCACACTGGGCAATAAACCCCGGCCAGGATCAGAACCAGGAGGCATCGAAATCAGCCCAGATGCAAAACCCAGGCAGCGGCGAAAGCAGGGAGACCCCCAAAGCACCTGAGGCTGGAGACTCATTCACACCCCTGCCCCAGGTGCCCGGCCAAGTACCACGCAAAACCCAGCTCAGAAGCAAAAGGCGCACCCAGGGCCCTGCCCTAGCCAGGGAGGGCGGTCGCCACTGACCTTGACCCTTGTCACGCTGTCATGCTGCAGAGCCCTGGCTCTTTGCTGGAAAGGTGCTCTTTGACCAGCAAGAAAGGCCAAGACGGATTGACACGCCCCAACTAAAGTGAACCTATTGATCGAGCGGCAGCGCCCAGTTATCACAGTTGACTCTGAAACCTCTCAATGGCACGTTCAGCAGAGCCCCCGCCAGCTCCTTCATGCCTGTTGATTTAAGCTGGTATCTCCCTGTCCCGCCATGCCCCCTCGTCTAGTCACTTGCCCCGTGCCTGCCCACTGCCCCCTTACAGATATTCCCCCTGCCCCTTGCCTCAGTGCAGCTCTGCCCTGTGGTTTCCAAAGCCAGTGGCGCGTGATGGGGAGTGGCGGAAAATAACCGGACTCAAAAGATTCAACTCAGCAGCCCTGGCAGGGGTTCATGGGAGGGGGGAATTGCTGGGCTCACCTTCAGCAGAGACCCTGGGGCTTTTGCACTTGCCCGCGCTTGTGTCAGACTCCCCTCTGCTGCCGTCAGAGGCTGCGACCTGCAGGGCACAGCGGGCACCGGTCACGTATGCAACTGCACAGGCTGGGGAGGAGGCAATGCATGTACACACCACGGGTAGCTGGCATGTTACATGGGGTGCATACACGTGTGTGTAGGTATAGCTGTCTAGGCATGTGCATGGCACTGTGTGAGCACACACAGATTTCTGCATTGTGCATCGAGGGGAGTGGGTCTATGTCAGCAGATGTGTGCAACTGTGTATGTACAGCCGCACACCTGGAGATATGACTGCATGTGAGTGCAGCTTTGCATGAATCGTGTGGGTATGCGTGCCTACTTCTGGATATGTGTGTGTCTGTCTGCATGGGTGTGCATAGCTGCTTGCACGCCTACATGTGCATGTTTGTACGTGTGTGTGTGCCTATTTGCATGGGTGTGTGTGTCTGTATACCTATATTTTCATATGCATGTGTGTGTCTGTTTGCATGGGTGTGCATGGATGTTTGCATGCCTACATGTGCATGTGTGTCTGCATGGGTATGTGTGGATATTTGTGTGCCTACATGTACACATGTATGTGGGTGTGTCTGCATGGGTGTGCATGGCTGCTTCCGTGCCTACATGTGCACATGCACGTATGCAAGTGGGAGCATGTTCATTTACATGCATATGCTAGGTCATATACATGCATGCCAGTCTCTGTGTGAGTGCATCTGTGTGTGCACAAGCACTCGTGGCTGTTTGTGCTACTGATAACCACAGCAGGTAGAATGGCATTGCCCAGGGCTGCCCAGGGCTGCCCAGTGCTGCCAGGCTACAGCTCAGAACAGTGAGGAGGTGGAGGAGGATGGTGGGTCCTTCTGTTGCTAAAACAGTGCCCCCCCCACTATCCAATGGAGGATCCCCATCAGCATCAGGCAGTATAGGGACTATGACCCAGCCAAACCATGCAAAACACGCCCTGCAATGAGTGTACCCACGTACATGCCTGTACCCTGTGCACACCCCATGTACACACACGCCTGAAACCCAGGCTCGCACTGGGAAGAGTCCCCCAGGTGAGAAAAGTCCCCTGTGTTATGCTGCTCGCTCTGGGACCCGGCTAAGATGCTGGTGGAGTCTCGCGGGAGTGGGGGGGGAAGTTGGCCTTGGGGAGCTGGCCCCAGACCTCCATCCCCCTGCCTGCTTGCTAGGGGGTGATCGTGGATGCCCTGGACCACAGGAGCCATCAGGGCTCGTCATGGTCATGTATGTGCAGTCAGAGGGCCATGCATGGGTGTGTGCTGTGTGCGCACGAACACATATTTATCGCATGGGTGCATGGACACACACATACACACATGAGCTTACACAGGGGTGTGTGCACACCTCCTCTTGGGTGCACACGCCACCTCGTGCATGTGCATCACCACCCAGACCTCACGTGGGAATAGATGCGTGCATGGGATCACGCTCTCCTGCAAGAGGTGCACCTGGCGTGTCCTGAAGCTGCTGCACAGCACAGGCCGCAGGCCTTTATCTACAGGGAGAGCTGATGAGGCCAGGAATTTCATGCCGACGAGCCTGGCACCGACCCTCGCTGCTGTCCTGGGGGCCCTCGTGGGTACCAAACCCACATATTCCTGCACTGACATGCACACACACAGGAGCTCACATGAGCACGCACACAGGGGCATGTGGTGCACTCAGGTGCAGGCAGCCCCTCTCCCTGCACACACTGGTGCCCCTTTGTGCGTGCACATACGTGTGTCCTGGGTGCTCCACAATGAAGGCTGCACCTCTGCTCTCTCCAGCATGCAAAGCTGTCCCCGACCTGCTCACGCCAGCCAGGGCTGAAAGCATCGTGGCCGGGGGAGGCAGTGCCAACAGCAGGCAGCTCATTCCTGAGCCTTATGTTCTGGGATCAGCTGGTTGGAGCCGTTCTGTCCCCTTCCAAGAAATAAATCAGTCATTCGGGGACCCAGGCCGGCGCTGGCAGGGGCAGCACACGGCAGATGGTGACACTGCTGTAGGTATGCACTGCCTGACCTGGCCCCGGCTTTTCATGGGAGGTAGACATCAGGCACTGATGGGGAGGGGGTAGCAGAGTCATTGTCCCTCCCCCCTTCCCCCCCTCCAGCCCAAAGCACGCTCATTGCAGGCTGGGTCTGATCACACGTGTGTGTGCATGCGTGTGCATGGGTGTTCAGAGTGCAGGGAGCCCAGCATCAGCTGCCAGTGCTTCCCAGCCCTTCCCTGGCAGCAGGCTCCTTGCATTGGCCCCTGTCTGCCATGCCCCGGGGGTGCTGCCTTGCAGAGAGTCCCCCGCTGCTGCTCGGTGCCTCGGCTTGCAGCAAGGAAGGGGGCAGCTTCCAGGAGAGAAGGGGCTTGGATGCTGGGCATCGCTTGGGAGCCAGTCCCCATGCCCTTTCCCATGCCAGCTCTGCAGGGACAAGCGTTGAGGTCCCGCCACGTGAGCCCTGACTCCAGGGTGACAGTCACAGCGCCTGGATGGATCACACCGCCCTGCTTTCATTACCCAGCAAGGCATTATCCAGGAGCATCCAGGGGAGACCCTGGTCTCAGCATCAGTGCCCGTTACTGCCGTACGAACGAGCTCAGTGACCCCCCGGGGGTCCATGGCCGCCCGCCTTTGCAGTGACCAGCAACAGCCCCTGCAAACAGTTGGCAAGCGCATGAATCGCATCTTGGGGGCTGAGCAGTGCTTCCCCTCCGCTTGATATACTGCAGGGCTGCCTGCGCCCGCTGGAGCCCTGCCTGACAGCCGCCTGGGTTTTAATAACCCTGTGAAGTTCAATTAAAGAGAGAGGGATGCCTTTGAAGCCCGGACTTCGGGCAGGCAGACACCAGCCTGCGCGCGAACGCATCGGCTGCTTGGAAAGAAAACACGCTGTGACAACGACAGCTCTCTGCAAAGATCGAAGCCCCTTCCCGAGACCCCTCCACCCCTAGAAAACCCCCGCCTCTCGCGTTGCCCGTTTGTACGGGCAGAGCTGGCGTCATGCAGGAAGATTAGACCTTCAGGGCTGGATTTGGCTGCTCAAGTGTGACAGTCCAGGGATGCGTTGGTTGTATCCCTCCATTGTCTGACCCTCCCGACTGCGTCACACAGCAGCAAAGAGCAGCTGGACCCTCCCACCCTTTGCATCACAGCTTCTCCGGGCCTCGAGCAGGGCGAAGAAAATCGCGCTTCGGTGCCAACACTGACGTGTCCGATAAGCAGAACAGGGTCTGGGCCCGGTGGCTGCCGACTGCCCCCGACTGCACCGCCCCGCTCGCGAGATGGGTTGTTCCTCCGAAATCTCCGGCTGCCAGAGTCACAGGATCACAGTTTAAATCCATGCTCTCTGAGCCGTGCGGGAAAGCGGGAAGGGCGAGGGTGTGTGGACCTGACTGAGGGGAACCCAGAACGGAGGAATGGAAATCTTAGAAATCACGAAGAAACGGGGCTGGGAGGGAGCTGCAGAGGTCACACGTGGTCCAGCCCCTGCCAGAGGCAGGATCAGCCCTGTGCAAACCAGCCCAGATGAACCCATCGTCCAACCTCTGAGCAAAATGACAGTCAGACCTGACACCGCACCAGGCGTCACACCCCACCCTGCCCCAGGGAAAGCAAAGGGACCGCGGCACCAATGTCCCGCTGCTGCAAATATACACTGCAGAGACCCCGGGTAGAAACTGTGCCCCCACTACAGAGGAAGGCGAAACCCCCCAGTCTGCACCAATCTGACCGGGGGGAAATCCCTTCCTGACCCCAAATGCAGCGGAGGAGCAAGACCCTCCAGCCAGGACCCTCCGGGGTTGGTGCCAGCAGGAGCATTGGCACAGCCCCGTGCCCATCCCCAGCCTGGGCTGCAGCCGGCACCTCTGGGGGAGGCTTAAAACCCCATAAGACATGGAGCAGAAGGAGGGGAGGGGGCAACCAGCAAAGCCCAGAAGCCGGGGGGATCCTCATAGCAGAGCACAGGCATTGCTGCACCTAGATCATCCCCACCGGTGTCTGCCCCCCTCTCCTTGACACCCCCAGCGATGCAGAGTCGCCCTTCCCTGGCGTCTCTCCCACCACCTCCCTGCTCTGCCAGCGCAGAAGTTTTTTCCTGCGGTTCTGGGAGCGGTTTGGTAGGGCCCGATGCGTGGGTTTGCTCTCCGGCAGCAGCTCGTGTGTTGCCCAAGCACCGCTCCAGACCCGAGGGGAGGAACCAGGCATGGCAGCCCAGTTTGGCCCTGGCGTCAGTGCATGAGTTGCCATGAGGTTATATCGGTGGGGAACAGGCCTAGGCAGACGCATGGAAAGGGCATGCAGAGAGCAGCCCAAACTGGGCCCGCCGACCTGGAGGATGCCAGTGCGGGCACTCGGTACAGCAAACCCTGACGCCCGCCTTCGAACACCGGGGCAGCCGTCCCAAAGTGGGGGACCGAGCCCCACAGACTTCCCTGAGCCCCGGCACTCGAACCTAGGGCTCAAGGATTTGGGTTGCCCGGAGCAGCTGATGAAGGGACAAGACAAGCCCCAGCCTCAATCCCTTGGCCCGCTCTCAGCCAGCAAAGGCTGCTGCTGAAGCCACTCAGCAGCATCCTCCCAAGCTCATTTGAACAGGTAATTGGCTAATTAGGGTGCAGTCTCTGAGCTGTAGCCAAACTGCCTCTGCCCCATGTTTCTTTGGTCTTAATTGCATTATGGTGCCATGACCCACCGCTTCATCAGCCAGCCCTTAATCTTCGCAGGCCAGGCTGGAGCAATGCCCCTGCTCCCTGGCAGGGTCACGACTCACAGGGGAGGGCTGGGATGTCACGACACCCATGGCAAAGGGGTCCTTGGCGACAAGATCCTGTCTTCGAGGGGGAGGATCACATAGCAGAACAAGACTAGGAGACTTTGGGGCCTGAGATGCCACCGCCGCTCAATCTCCCAGCCTCTGCCTCCAGACTGTTCTCCGCAGCGCAGGAGAGGGCATCTCCTCTCCCGCTCTGCACATTGCTCTGTGCCGGGGCCGCGCGTTACATGCAGGAGGGCTGTCATGGGGCTGGCAGGCAGGCTGGGCCCCGGTCCTTCCTCCCCGCCTTGTTTTTGGAAACTTTCACTGCTTGAAAACCAGATTCCTGCAGTCAAGGCCGAGCGCGCTCCCCGCAGGCCTGACCCCCCGCGGCAAAGCTCGCCTGGAATGCGTGTCGCAACCGGCCCAGCTCGAAGCGCGCGGCCCCGCGGCTCCTCAGCCTGCAAGAAGCCCCTGACCCCGGCAGCGCGGGGTCCAGGCGGAGCGTGCCACCCCCAGCCCTGTCCGAACCAGCCCAGACAAACCCATTGCCCAGCCTCTGAGCATAACTACTGTCACCACGCACACTGCACCAGGCATCGCACCTGCCCCTGCCGCAGGGAGAGCAGGGGGACGGCCTTGCCCCAAATCCTGCTGCCGCCAAGGGTGTTCAGAGACGCTCGAGAGATCCCAGGTAGGGGCCAGGAGGGCAATCCCCCCACCCCAGTCTGCACCACAATCCAAAACACAGCCTTGCCCTGGTGAGAACCTCTTTGTCGGACAATTTCTACCCGCAACACGTCTGCTTTGCAAGCCACCTGGAGGCCCCTGCCGGGTGCTGGGGGCAAGGCCCCACTCTTTGGGACAGGCACCGATTTTGCCCCCCTTCCATTGGCGTGTTTCAATCCCGTTCCAGCGCGACGGGGGAGGAAAGGATTTGCTCTTCCGTTTCCAGACGGACTTGGTGGGACGCCCGGTTGGCTGTCATAAAACAGCCATTTTTCAAACCGAAACAGGAATGGCAGATCGCTTTTCTCCAAACAGAGCGACCCCAACCAAACCGGTTTCTTTTCCCAAGTCCTGTGTTGTGGGAGATGCCCACAGCTCTCGCTTCGTTCCCCAGCTCGGAATAAGAGCAAGTCCCGAAGGGCTGCACTTTCCCACCCGGGAGACATGGCCGGCTGCCCCGCTGCCCCTACGACAGGAGGGGGAAACTGAGGCACAGAGACAAGCGAGTTGTCCCAGGACAGCGGGGCTGTTTCCCCTACGACTGATCTGCAGGATGTGAATGCACAAAACATCCGTGAGCAAAATGTGCCATGCAAAACCTCTCCCAGGCTGCGGGTTGGCAGCTTTTAACCCGCCGCTGCGTCCCACCCCGGATGCTGCGCCCCAGAGGCAGGTGCACGCTCGTGCTGGGTGAGCCACATCTGTGCAAGCTCGACTGCAGGCGAGGACGCAGAACCACAGCGGAAGGATGCCTGAAAATGAGTGGGACCTGCTGGCCGGCTCTGACCGAGCCTGCCTAATTCACCCGCCTCTCCCATCCCCCCGCACGGCTGAGGCTTCGTCCGCGCTCTCCCCTAGCCGCCCTGCCCTCCGGACACGAGTGGGAACCTGTGCCGTTGCAGGGAAGGGAAGCTCTGGGAGGCAGCCGGGGCAGCGATCAGCAAGCCCGTCTGCTCGGCGCAGCGCACGAGGCTACGGATCCCGGCCTCACAAGGGATGAGGGCTGGGAGGAGCCGGGCAGGGGGTGTCCGGCAAAGGGTGGACCACAACCCGGGTCTGAGCCAGCAGTGTGCACCCCGCCCCCCCCAGCATCCAGGGCTGTAATTATAGGAGTGTCACCTGGAAATGCAGGGCAGTGATTTTCATTTCCCCCCTCCGCTCAGCCCCGGGGAGGCCTCCCCTGCAGCGCCGCGTCCAGTCTGGAGCCCCGCGCTTCAAAGGAAGACGTGGACAGATTGGAAAGAGTCCAGCGGCGAGCGACAGAAATGACTGGAGGCCTGGGAAGGAGAATTGCGCTGAAAGCGCCGGGATTGATTAGTCTGGAGGAGAAAAGGCCGAGGGGGGATTGGGTGACAGCCTCTGAATACAAAACGGGAGATTTCAAAGAGGACGGAGATGGCTTGTCCCCGGCCTCCGTGGGGAGGGTGGGACGGGCTGCGATTGCAGCAAGGGAGCTGGAGGGCGCTTCAGGACGGGGAACCGGGTCCCCAGAGGGGCACTTGTCAGCCAGAGGTGGTCCTGGCCCCCCAGGGCAGGCTAGACCCCGGAGGGCCCTGGCTTGGAACAGGCGCAGGCGCAGAGGCATGACGGCGCCAGGGCAGGGTTTCGGTGCATGCCTTGTGCTTGCCCTGGCTGTGCCCACGCCGCTGGCCTGTGCCAGTGCCCTGCCCCGCGCGTTAGCACAGCCGGGCCCCACCCCGGCTGCTGGCAGCAGGGTCCCGGGACAGCGCGCCAGGCTCCTGTCTACGCTAGGGCTGGGAGGCCCAGCCGCGTCCGGCCCCCGCTTGGAGCAAGCCCTGCACAGCCTCTCTGCCCCCGTCCGGAGCCAGCCTTTGTTACGGCTGGGCAGGGAAAGCAGCTTCCAGCCCCTGTCGGCGAGGGGGCAGGGGAGGCGCCAGGCAGGCGCAGGGCACTGCTGCTTCCCAAGGGCCGGCGCTGAAGCTCGCCGGGGAGGACCCCCTCCCCAGAAAGCAGTGCTTTAGTGACCAGGCCGTCGTTGCCCAGCCCCCCCCCGCACCCAGCCGGGAAGCCTCCAACCCGGTTTCACTCCGGCTTGTCAGGGTGGCGAAGGACACGCCGCTGGGACGGCAGCCCCCGGCCCGGCACGGCGCCTTCCCCGCGGGCCGTGGCGCCCCGCGACCTGCCCCGGCCCGGCTCTGCTCTGACTCTGAGCGGGGTGGAGGAAGAGCCGCCCCACGGGCCGCAGAGGCGCGGGGCATGCCCCGC
>NW_017728918.1:10320490-10353897 GCF_001723895.1 Crocodylus porosus | reverse complement strand
GCGCAGGGCGCGGCCGGGGCTGGGGCTGTCCCCCTGAGGCCCCTGCCGGGCCGAGCTTCCTGTCACCCGGTGACCGACACAGGCGTGCGCCCATGCATGCACGCGCAGGCCCACAGGCGTGTACTCGTAGAGGCAAGTACGTGCAGATGCACATGGGCATGTACGGACACTCACACGTGCACATTCAGGCACACCTGCGCGTGCACACACACGTATACGCAGACATATGTGCACGCCTGCATGCACACAGACATATACACACACATGTGTGCACACAGGGCCAGGGGCTGGCGGGCTGCTACATGTGCCTGACATCCTAGCACTAACACATGTGCACACATATGCACACACACACCCCCTGGGGTGCAAAGACACGCATCTCACAGACCAGCTTGGACCCCAACGGTGGTGCACACACCCAACAGCTGTGTCCACTTCATGCACCCGACATCTCAGCCTTCAGTCATGCACACCCCCATATGCACAAGTAAGCTCACACACCCACATGCATGCGTGTGCGTGTACATACGTGGCCAGTAGCCGAGTGTGTGTTACGTGCCCGTGACACCCCAGGCTCTGCCCGCGCACACTTACACATGCGCACAGAGCCATGGCAGAGTGTGTACTACATGTATGTGACACCTCAGCTCTCTCTCTCTCTCACACACATGCACACACACTCACGCACCCGCCTTGTGTGGGGGTTAGACCCAGACTGCTACTAGCCGAAGAGGCCAGTGGGAGAGCCTGACCCAGCTGCACGGGTCCCCGGCTTCCTGCACGGGCCTTCCTTGCTGCCCCGCGGCCTGGAGCGCCCGGCAAGGATGCTGCCGGAGGAGGGGGCGGCCCTGGCGTGCAGCCGCGGAGCCAGGTGCTTTGCCAGGTGCCGGGGAGCTCTCCCTTCTGTCAGAGCGGCGTTGCTTCCTTGGCTCTGGCTGCGAGGGGTTGGGCCGAATCCTGATCTCCTGCCAGTGGGGTGAGGCATGTTTCAGTGCATCAGCTGTCACCCCAAAGCAATGAGACACGAGCTATTCCCAGCTCGGCCACGGACTGACTTTGCGCAAGGCTATCAGTCTCCCTAGGCCGGCTCCTGCTCCAGCTCTTGGGCATCTGAAGAGGGTGCTCAGGTGCCTAGGAGCCGTTTTGTTCTACCTTGCTCCCGTGGATGAACCGGCTGCAACGCACGGCCGTCACACCCCCGGACTGCATCAGATCCCGCAGCGAGGAGGACAGGACCCACCTACCTCTGGCATGAGCTCTTTCTCAGGGACTCGAGCAGGCAAGGGATGGCTTGAGCAGCAGCAGGTCGAGGGCAGTGATTCGTCCCCTGTATTCGGCACTGGGGAGGTCGCAACTGGAGTCCTGTGTCCAGCTGTGGGCCCCCACTACAGAAGGGATGTGCACACATTGGAGAGAGTCCAGTGGAGGGCAACGAAAATGGTTGTGGGGCTGGGGGGCAGGACTGGTGAGGAGAGGCTGGAGGAACTGGGCTGATTGAGTCTGGAGACAAGAAGAGAAGACTGAGGGGGACTGAATAGCAGCTTCACCTCCCTGCAGGGGGGCTGCAAGGTGGATGGAGCTGGGCTGGTCTCAGTGGGGGCAGATGACAGGACAAGGAGCAATGGGCTCAAGCTGCAGCGAGGGAAGTTGAGGTTGGATATTAGGAAAAAATTCTCATCGGGGGGTGGTGGCGCACTGAAACAGGCTCCTCAGGGTGGTGGACTCTCCATCCGTGGAGGTGTTGAAGACCCGGGTAGACAAAGCCATGGCTGGGATGATGTAGCTGGGGCTGGTCCTGCTTGGAGCAGGGGTTGGACTAGATGTGACCTCCTGAGGTCCCTTCAACCTGAATTTTCTCTCTTCAATGTGTCCACCTCCTCTCTGTCGTGGGGGCCCACAGCTGGACACAGGACTCCAGATGTGGCCTCCCCAGTGCCGAATAGAGGGAAAGAATCGCTGCCCTCGACCTGCTGGCAGCGCTTCTGCTAATACAGCCGAGTATACCATTAGCCTTCCTGGCACCACGGGCGCACTGCCGGCTCCTGCCCAGCTTCTTGTCCCCTGTCCCCCTCAGGTCCTTTCTGCAGAGCTGCTGCCCAGCCTGCACCGGTGCAGGGGATCGCTCCCTCTGAAGTGCAGGACCTTGCGTTTGCCCTTGTTGGACCTCAGGAGATTTATTTTAGTCCAGTCCTCCAAATGTGTTGAGATGTCTCTGAATCCTACCATCCTGTGTGTCCCTGGGCAAATTCCTTACCTCCAGCTTTGCCCAGGAGGCCAAAAATGCCCCGTGCATCATCTTCTGAGTGCCCACTGTGGGCTGGATCCGGAAGTCACTGCTACAGGACGTGGTGGATGGTGGTAATGTGACCTAGCTCCAAAGGGGACAGGACAAATTCTGGGAGGAAAGGTCCATTAGGGGCTGAGAGGGGGCAGCCTCCAAACCAGAGCTCCCTTCACCTCTGAGGGCTGGGAGCTGTGGTGGGAGGGCAGCCACGGGGGGGGACAAATCCTGCCGGTACCCTGTTTGCCCTCCTGTCAGCATCTGCTCTCTGCCATTGCGGGAGACAGGCTACGGGGAGACCCAGCAAATGGCAGCGTTTGTGCCTGAAAGTGCAAGCACGCCCAGCTGCAGCCCAGCTCTGCCAGTCGCTGGGTGCCAGCTCTCCAGGAGCCGGCAAGGCACAGCAGACACCCCCGTCAGGTGCACCGAGTGCGCAGGGTGCTGTGGCCTGTCTTCTCCCCGTGCTTCCCCCTTGCCAGGTGAGTTCGTTAAGGCAGACGAGGACGAGCACACGGCAAAGCCCAGGGGGAAATGCCTGATCCTGTCTTCATAGCAACAATAGCACAACGGGCTGAAACCAAGAGAAGCAGCCAGGCACCGAGCACCGGCACGGAGGGGAAAACACCATGAAGGGGCCTGGGCTACACGGTGCAAGAGGCAGGGGCCTGGGGAAAAAAATAGCCTGTTTCTGCCATGGGAGGGTGTGCGGCTGCATGTGCAATTGAAAGGCAAGGGCTTCCCTAACCCTGGTCTGGCTTTCCTGAATGCTGGAGAGCTTTGCTGCTCCCCTGGCTTGGACTGGGGGGGTATGGTGTGTGTGAGCACGCAGGGATAATTATACCGCTGCAAAACCCCCCGCTTTGAAGCCAGAAGTCAGGAAGGCACTGCTGCACCTTCGTCATCACAGGGAGAGGAGGGGGGCTGCGTTGTTCTTCCAGCCAGCCCAGGCTCACGAACAGAAACACGCCGGGTGGACTGGGGGAACGGGAAAAGAAGCCGAGCGAGGCAGTCACGGCAGCGTCCCCGGGGCGCTGTGTCTCAGCTGCAGAGGGGAGAGCACCTGGACTTTGCCCAGGTTGCAAACAGGAGTCAACGGAGCTGTCCGACCGCGCCGCACGCCAGGCGGGGCCGTTCCCACGGGGCCGAGGAGCGTGGGAGCGCGTGGCAGTGCTAGGCTCCCCAGCCTGGAAGGGACCCCCTGCCTAGCACGCCTCCGTCTCCATCTCCTCTGGGAAATCTCCAGGGAGGCAGATTCCCCAGCTGCCCTGGGCAGGCTATTCCCCTGCAGTGCTGGCCTAGCGGGAAGGATGCTTCCCCTGAGATCTCAGCCCTGGTGTCTTCCCTCTGGGACCCTGAGAGATAGAGCAATGTTTTTGCTTCCCGCACAGAAGCTGGGGAAGGGGACGTGGGTCCTTGCTACCTCAGGGCTAAATAATAGGAGCTGTGAACATGCTGCTGGGCTGCCATGGTCGGGGTAATTCACTACTGCCCCATGGGTGCACCCGGCAGTGAATGACCGGTGCACCGGGAGCCTCCTAGCCCCCAAAGGAAAGGCTCACGCCGCCCAGCTTCCCCCTCTCTGACTCTGTTGTCCATGTTACTTCTTCCCCCTCTTGCAAACTGGGCGCACGTGGCATGATGCAGCCACAGCCCCGGGCGGCGGCAATCTGCAGAACTGCACTGTCTCCAGTGGAGCTCTACACCCGGGCAGGATGTGGCCCTAGGTGGGCATGGTGCATGTTTGGACAGAAAGATCATGCTGGCTTGAGTCCTTGTGACAAAGCAGATGTGGAGATTCCCAGGGCCGGATCCTGAGGTCTTCGACACCAGCATCAAGAGGGGGTAAGCCCTTGTCTCCCATAAACCGAGGGGTGAAGGGCACACACCGTCTGTCCCGACACGGGCAATGGGCACCATCAGCTGGGTGATGGATGGCTTTTCCGGTGCCAGCACCTCTGACCAGTCCCCCAGACTGACCCTTCTGGGTCCAAGTGAAAGGGGGGGCATTTGACAAGCCAGAGCAATGCAGTTTGGGTTGACACCTTGTTTGCTGTGGCCCCCGATAAAACGCTTCAGTTTGATACTACAAAAAAAACTAGAACTCTTGGTTCTAAAATGATACCTTTTATTAGACCAACTGGAAAATGGCAAGAAAATTGTCCTTTTCCTCAAGCTTTCAGGATCAAAGCCCCTTCTTCAGGCTCTGGGAAAAGTGTAGATGGTACAAGATGGCAAAAAGTCCCCAGAGGTAGGAAATAAACTTCTTTTTTGCACAGAGGGAGCTGAAGATGGAAGGCTGTCCCTCTGGGTCCATGAGAGACCCAGTCTGATACTGAAAACTGGGATTTTTTACTTTGGCCAAGAGTCTCCAAGGAGTAAAGGCAGGAAAACCAGGAAAGTGAAAAGGTCTGCTTCAAAACCAACAAAACACCTGATTTCACATGTTTCCCAGCTACAGGGTCATAGCTGTTGTATGGGATGGGAAACAGCTCTGGGCAGTGTGTGTTCCTGACCTGCTCTCACAGCAAATGCCATGTTTTTACCCCGATCTCCGGCGTCGAGGGCCAGCACCCCGTCCTCTTTCTCTCCCATCAGATTCCTGTTTGATCTGCAGGGCATTGCACAGAGATCCTGCCGGTTGCAATGCCCTGCTGAGCCAGTTCGTGAACCTGGAAGACCCCCTTGCATCTCAGTCCATGTCTGAATGCGTCTGGCAGTAGTTTCCATAACATGGGACTGATTCTGGCTCCTCTAACCCAGACTGGAGGATGCAACATGGAAGAAATGCAGCCCAGCAGCTGGGGGGAACCTAGACCTGCCTGGCCTGATCCCTCCGCACTTTTGCCCCCGGCAGGATACAAACAGGTCCTCTGGTGCCAATGCCCAGCAGGAGGAGGCTGAGCACTTCTGCATCCAGCTGGTGGGAGACATTCTGCTTGCAATGCAGAGAGATCCCTGAGCTCAGCCCCGTTAGTGCTAACGAGGGCCGTGTGTGCTTTGTGTCAGCCTAAACGACCTATCAAAGCCCTCAAGTGTGCTACTCAGAAGGCGACAAGGGACTATTAATGTCTGATTGGGAACATCCATCTAGGTGCCACAGCAAAGTGCTCTCTCTCACTCAGGTCCTCTTCAGCAGGGCACCACCAGGCTGGCCTGCGTGGCATCGCCAAAGGTCAGAGGGCAAAGGGCAAAGGCAGCTAGGCCTTGGAGGCCATCAGGTTAGGGGCATTAGACACTCCAGCCAGTGCCTGTCTTGCATCACCTTCAGCCTGTTGCTTCCAAGCCCCCACGGCCTCTCGGGAGGGCATGCCCCACAGCTCTTACCACGAGACAGCAGGGGGGAGAGGGCTCCAGTCCCACTGGGGAACTAGCTGCAGACAGGCATCAGATTTATCCCAGGATAAGCCATTTTATCCCAGGAAAAAGTGCAGTCATTCAGATGTCTGTGTCTGTTGCCACCGGGATAAACCCTAAAAACGTTCATGGTGTAAGTGCTAATGGTTCATCCGGCGACATCGCAAAGCACCTCTGAACGATGGACCTGGGATGGCATCGCTGAATCAGTGGTGGAAAAACCTCAACGCAGTCAGAGACTCACTGAACTCTGATTGCAAGGGCAATGTGTGTACATGCCAATCCCGGGTTATTTCTGTTCTGGGGCAAACACAGGCACGATTTAACCCGGGACAAATGCAATGTCTGTTCCTAGCCCATGCCTCCAGAAAAAGGTGGAAAAGGCACTTAAACAGGGACATAGCTGCATTCTTCAAATACTTGGAGGGCTGCTTTCAAGAAGGGGAAAGCACCTTTTCTCTCTTGTTGCAGGAAGGAGGGTGTGGACCAGTGACTGCAAAGTAAGTTTAGATTGGAGATCCAGAAGCACTTCTTGGTTGTTACAGCAGGGAGGCGGCGAGGAGTAGATGCTCAGGAAAGGGGTGGACTCCCCAGCTCTGGAGGTGTTCAAGGAGCGTCTGGACACCTGCTCACCGGGATGATTTAGGTGTAGAGATGCCTGTGAATACAGG
Source organism: Crocodylus porosus (assembly GCF_001723895.1). Lineage (NCBI taxonomy): Eukaryota > Metazoa > Chordata > Crocodylia > Crocodylidae > Crocodylus > Crocodylus porosus. Next base: position 10,347,591 of record NW_017728918.1, on the reverse strand, counting down.
GATTTCCCTTTGTGATGGGCCCCTGAGTCAGCCAAGGCCATAAGGGTACAGACTCCCCACAAGGTGCGATACTCAATTATAGGACAGCTAAACTTAGGAAGAAAAAAAACCCAACTTTAATAATTAGGGCAAGCAGTACTATGGGTGTGGGGACAGCAAACACAACATAAAGGTTCAAAACACACTGGGCGTGTCTACACGAGATGCTTTACTGTGCAATAGGCTAATCTACTGCACAGTAAAGCATCACCGTCTACACATGCAGGTGCTTACTGTACAGGAAATTAGTCTGCTGTGCAGTAAATTTACTACCTGCATATGTGAGTAGCAAATTTACTGCGCCATACATTTGATGTGTAGTAAAGTCAAATAGCATTAATTGCACATGTAGATGTGCCCAGTATCTCCTTTTCACTCTCACCCACAGCCAGGGCTTACTTCACCGTTCACAGCAGGCTGCAGGCTGGCCGGTGCTTTTGCAAGTGCACGTGCGTGTGTGCATTCTCCAGCTTCCCAGCTGGCATCTCCTTCCCTGCTCTGGCTTCCCCAGGGGGTCTCTAAGTTACCCTCTGCTCTGCTCAGCCCCTGCACCCCCATCTCCTCCCCTTTCCCCCTGGGGTTGTGACATTTAGACCATGCGGGGGGAGGATTCACAGGGGACAGGGCAGTCTTGCTGACTGGGGAAGGAGGGAGAATGGGTCCCTGCTTTGGATAGAGTGGAAGACCTAGCTGCCCAGGCTGATGAATGCGGGAGACTTAAAGGGCCCCTTGCGCTGGCAGGTGGGGAAACTGAGGCATGGGAGGAGTGTGCATGGGTGGGGCAGACAGATGGACAGGCTGGATGTCTATCCCCTGGGCAGATAGATGGGCACCCGCCCCCCCCCCGCCTCCATAAGGCCCAGGATCAGGACCTAGGTGCTATACAGGAGCAGGAGCCACTGGGACCAGTAAGCAGACTGGAAGAGGCACAGGAGGGGATGGCCGGGAGCACTGGAAGGAAGGGCTGCTCTGCGGGAGAAGCAGAGAGGAGGCTCACCCAGGAAGTGAGGGGAGAAATGGAGCCCCGCACCCACAGGGAGAAGCCAGCCTGTCTCAGGCCAGCCCCCGATGCATCCTGGCTTGGAGAAAGCCTTGTATCTGCACCCCAAGAGACTTGTGCTCCCGCCTCTGCTGGCCACAGTCCTGGCGCTCTCTGGCTCAGAGCAGCTGTGCCAGGATAATGCATGTCTCTCCCGTGAGTCGGGCACCGGCTCACCCCGGACAGGAAGAGACGCCGCACATCTCCGTTCCAGGGGCCGCAACGACTAGCAAAGAGCCAGCCTCGTTAATGGTCATCGCAGTCTTCCCGGACAGATCCCAGCGTGTTGGATGCCACGTGCCGGCCGGGAGGGGCAGGCAGCCACTTCTTGGGCATGATGTAGCCTCGTCGAAGCGGGCAGGGAGGGTTGGGAGGATTCCTGGATCCAACTGAAGGATGCAGGAGGTGATGGGCCACAGTGGCACGATGCCAAGGTGCTTGGGTTAAGCCCAGCCCGAAAACGTCACGGGGTTTTTAATGAATACAAGTGGCTGCGACCTCTGCTCTCCATCGCTGGAGTGGGAGGGAGGGGATGGGCGGCCTAGTCACAACAGCCGGGGGCCGGACGTGAGCAGAAAGGAAAACAGCCTGTAGGAGCCAGAGGCAGGCAAAGGGGCTTGTGCACATGTTCTTGGGGAGCTGCTGGTGGTACGGGAGGAAGGGCAGTGCAAAAGGATTGAGCACAGCCAATGCAGGGCACGGCAGGGTGGGGGTTAGGGGTGTCCTGGCATTTCCAGGCCAGGCTGGCTGGTTTGACAGAGTGGGATTTTGCAATAAAGAGCAGGGGGCCTGGGGCCGGCTGGCTGGCCACTGTGGAGTGGGGAGAAGATCATGTCTGAGAGACAGCCAAGCACCTGTGTCTGTGGGGTAAACACAGACATCGGCTTTCTCCTTTTTCATTGACAATCTTAGAGCCAGGGGCTGGCAGGGAGCTGCAGAGGCCCCATCTAGTCCAGCCCCTGCCTGAGGCAGGATCAGCCCTGTCCAAACCAGTCCAGGGCAAATCCAGTGCCCAACCTCTGAGCAAAACAACACCGTCAGTGCTGACCCAGCACCAGTCATCATACCCGACCCTGCCTCAGGGAAAGAAGGGGGACTGTGGTGGACGACATCCTACTGGTGCAAAGTGTGTTCATAAACACGGAGAGGCCCCAGGCAGAGGCCATGCCCCTGCTACAGGGGACGGCAAAACTCCTCCCAGTCCGTTCCCAATCTGCCCAAGGGGAAAAAAATCCTTCCTGACACCAATGCAGCACTGGCCTGACCCTGAGCAGAGGAGCAAGATCCTGTAGCCAGGTCCCTGTGAGGTTGGTGCCAGCAGGATCACCGGCACAGCCCAGTCCCCATCCCCAGCCTGGGCTGCAGCCAGCATCTCTGATCCCACGTTAAGAACTTGCAACATAGCTAAGATAGCACTTGTTCCTGGGATCATCAGGGCTCATCCAAGTCAATAGCCATTCAAGTTTTGTGGGGAAGGGATTGTCCTGCACCTGCTTTAGTGCAAGGCAAAGCCCTGGGGACAGAGAGACCCGGGATGAATCCCAGCTCTCTTTTTACCCCCAGTGACTTCCAGTGAAATCACCAGCTCTGGGCTTCTCTGGAAGTCCATCACAGGTAGATCCCTAGATTAGCAGGCACCTCAATAGTCTCAAGATGGTCCAGACAGTCTCAGAGCTCCCATGTGCTAGGCGCTGCACTGTACAGACACAGTGAGGCACAGGCCCTGCCCTAGCTGAGACTGGGACCCTGTTGTACAAGGAATGGCACAGATAGAGGGAAAGAGCCAGTTCCTGCTGTGGCTAACATCAGGGCTCCATGGGGCTGGCCCAGGGGACCAGGCCCCGTAAGGGCACTGACCCAGCCCCTAAAGTAGACGCCTCAATCACTTTGCGGAGCAAAGCAGCAGCACTGTGAACAGATGCACAGGGCATCTGCTGTGGGTGCTGGGTCAGCCCCTCCAGGACCAATCAGAATCAGGCTCTTCACATGCACGGGCACCTGGACTGGCCTTACATGTACATAGGAGCCAGCAGCCCCCAGCATCACCCCTTCCAGAGGGCAGCATTGCCTGGTAGCTTAACCTCTATGCTTTGAACTAGCCCAGACTTGTTTAGTTTATAGGCTCTGGCCAGATGCATGGCAGCAAAAATGGATAGCTCTCGCTGTCCCGCTGGCGCCTGCTCCATGCCCGGAGAATGGGCCTGGGAAAGCTGAAAGCTTCCCACTCTCTGAGAAGCCTCTTGATCTTCCCCAGGCACATCTGAGCCAACAGAGCCTTCCATGAACAGGCCATGATGGCCACCCCGGCTGCTATTTATTTGCAAGGAGGCAGACAGGCCATTTGGGAGAAGAATGGACCATTCACACTGGAGCTATGGAAGCAGTTTCCTCATGTGGGGTCATTGGCATCACCTTGGCATTGCAGTTTGCACATGGAGACCAGGCCTGTTGGGGTGATTAGTGGGAAAGGAAGTTTTCCTGGGTCTAGGGTGTAGTTGCAAAGGGCTGGGTGCAAAAAGGATGTAGGATCCTAACTCCTCTTTAGGCCCGTAGGTACGTAGATGGATACAATAGATAGGGGGACAGAAACAGAGGTCAGTAGATGGTTAGGTGGCTGGGTAGATATGGCAACCCATAGCAGGACAGGTGGATCATGGTCAACTGCACCCACCCCCAATGGACTGTCTCTCTCTAGTGTCTGTCCTGTGCTTGTTCTTCCTATGTCTGCTGTCCTGCACTCCTGGTTGCTTTCTCCTTCCCCACTCACTCATTCTGGCTAACTCTATGCACCTGCCAGCTTGGCAAAGCCCTCTGCGATGTCTGGGGAATATGAAGGGGAGCTGAAGAGATGCAACAACCAGAGGACATTGAGCTTGAAGGGTACATGTACACGCCATGGTATTTGCCCTTTTATGCCACGTTACCCTCAACATCCAGCTCAAAACCCCTCTTTCTACGCACGCACAGACACGGCTCCCATCCTAGCTTCTAGTGCAAGGGTAGAACAAAGTCCCAAGGAGCTTCTTCCACTCACAGGTGTGGAAAAAATCTCCCACCCAGCTCTGCAGTTGGCATCTCCCACCCAGCTCTGCTAACAATGCCCAATACTTTGTAAAGAGCAGGATGCCCTCAGGACAGGGCCAGGAAAGTCCATCTTGGAGCTATTGGAGATCAGGAGAATGATACCAGAGGGGACCATCCTGCACCTGTGGGGTTTCTTACACCTTCTTCTGAAGTTTCTGATGCTGCCTTCCCTAGAGACAGGTCACCCACTTGGCTTGGTCCAGCCTGACATGGTGTCTGCTTCCAAGTATGGCTCCAGGGAGATCCATGCCAGTAGAGAAATGACTGGCTGTGCCTGGGTCAGTGAGGGGGAGAAGCAGAAGGAACCAGCAATGACTGCCTTCCCTTTGCCTCATGTTGGATCCATGCACTGGACTTCAGCCCAGCGCTCGCTCCTGGCCTGGACTCAGCCTACCGATGGCAGTCGCTGTTGGCTATTTCTTCCCCCCGCTTCTATTTGAGCCTCATAATTCAATGGCCTTTGCAGCCAACTCAATTTAGCTCCGGTAAGTGGCTTGATTTCCTGAGCTGATTTTCAGCTCAAAGTACTTCCTGCCCTTAGAGCCGCTGGCCCCTCCCCGGGGGAGGAGGAAAACATCCCCTTCGAGGAACACACTTGCCATCAGGGTGGGGGGAAGAAGTATGTAACACCCAGCCCAAGTCCTGACTTGTTCCCTACCAGACTCCCTCATCCTGCCCAGCTGTTGTGTTAAGGCAACTGGAGGGCAGAGAGGAGAAAAGGAACAAAAAATATCCTCTGGAACATTAAGTGATTTTTTTAAGGGAAAAAATATATAATGCAAACACCCAGAGCATTATTCATGCCAGCTGGAGCAAAAGAAAATGGAATTTTAATTAAAAACTCCTGGGCTGGCTGCTATAAATACATCATCTGGTTGTAAATTATTCACCTAGAGCAAACACAAGGGTTGATCCTGGGTGCAGGGAAATGGACTGGATTTTTCCACTGATGTCCCTGGGAGGCAGATCAGCTCGCTGAGCTCAAGGGGGATCATCCAAAGGCACGTGCTTGCCTGCATGAAAACGGGATCCTCCTACCCAGATCCGCCCCTGTGGCCACCCTGCATGGATGTGGCAAAGGGGACTTTGCTGGGAGTGGCCATGGCAGCGCTGGATAGAGGCATGGTGTTGGAGGCTGCTTGAAGTCCAGGGGAAGGGTCCATCTGCAGCAGTGCTGCTTGGAGGTGGCTGGCTCTTACACTAGAATATCCCTAGCTCCATCAGAGCAGGACCTTGGACATGAGAGGCCAGCTTCTTGGTGCCAACCTGTGCCTCCATCTTCCCACAGCTGAGTGCTGAGCAATGGGGAGCTGGAGACAAGGAAAAACAAGGTTCACATGGTCATCAGGAGTCCAGCTAGTGCAACCCCTTGCTCCAGGCAGGACCATCCCTGCGTGAATCAGCCCAGCCAGGGGTCTGTCTGACCTACTCTAAAACACGTCCACTGATGGAGACCCTGTGGCCTCCTCCAGTGCCTGCTCCTGGGCTGAATAGTTCTTACTATCCAGCCTCCATTTCCCTTGTCGCTACTCCAGCCCCTTCCTTCTTGCCCTGTCCCCTGTGGAGGCAGAGAACAGCTACTCTCCATCATCTGTGTAACCTATGGTTAGGCTAGGTGCTTCTGGTAGGCTAGGTGCTGCAGATATGCTAGGTGTGGTGGGTAGGCTAGGTTCTGTAGGTAGGCTAGGTGCTGCAGGTAAGTTAGGTGTGGTGGGTAGGCTAGGTGCTGTGGATAGCACTCGGCAGAGGTGCCCTCCCACCCTCTATCAGCTGCTCGCTAGGAGACCTGGAAGTGACTGGCACTTCTGCAAGCCCTGATCCAGAAGTGTTCAAATGGAGACACCTCCCAAGGGGCCTGCTTGCCCAGCAGCCTTGGGCACTTGTCCTCTGGAATCAAATCCCTTGAAATTTTTCAAGTGGGGGTCTACAACTCCACTCTCTCCCCCAATCATTAGGAACCTACATAAATTGCAGAAACCATGAAAAATGTTGATCTCTGTAATTGCCACAAAAAATGGCATTGGGCATGATTTCCCAGGAAATCAACCCAAAAATAAAATAAAATAAAATACTGCTGTGGCCCAGCCTACCAGCCCACCTAGGAGGGGAAGGCACCAGCTGGCTGGATGACACAAAGGGCAGCAGCCAAGATGCTGGCTTTCTTCTCCTGCCTTTCCACCTAATCAGTACCGTGGGGCAAGATTGTATGAAGGGCAATCAAGAGTCAAGATGGCAGTTGCCCCCTCATCCCTCTGACCCTGAGGCCTCTCCACCAATCAGTGTCAAAGGGTGGGGCCTCTCTGCCAATCAGCACCGAGGGGTAGGGCTACAGCAAAATGACTGTTGAATCAGATCTCCCAACTGTGACCAAGCCACGAAAATTGCTTTCTTGCACCATGAGTTAGGTAGGTCCCTACCAATCACCAACCCTTTCTGAGACCCTGAGGCTGTGGCCTGCAGCCCTGGTTGCAAAGGAAGACCGAGTTTTGCCAGGCAGGACGTGACACAGTGATTTGCTGCAGCCAGCAATGCCTCTCAGCATGGGTGGATCTAGGATTTTGGGAAGGGGGTGGAGATGGTGCGGTGCATCATTACATATGAAACAGTGCATTGTTTTATCCAGGTATCATAGAATCATAGAAATGAAGGGCTGGATGGGACCTCAAAGGATCATCAAGTCCAACCCCCCCCTGCTCTGGGCAGGAATACTGCTGAAATCAGATGATCCCAGCAAGGTGTCTCTCCAGTCTCCTCTTCAAGACTTCCAAGGCTGACGACTGCACCTCTTTGGGAAGTCTGTTCCAGATTCTGGTCACCCTTGCCTTAAAGAAGTTCTTTCTTACATCCAGCCTGAAACTATCCTCTAACAGTTTATGGCCACTGCTCCTTGTCCTCCCTTGGGGCGCCCCAGTGAACAGTTTTTCTCCTGTCTCTCAATATCCATCCTTTACATAAAGGTAAAAAGTAACTAGAAGCTTGACTAACACACTAGGGCTGTATTATTCCACCTAAGACAGGACTCCTTTAGGATGAGTTAAAAACAATCAGCAGGGCTGTCAAATAGGAGCTTTGTGACCAGGAGCAGCCAACAGACAGAACAAAGGCTCACTTGATTAGTGGAACAACAAGACCATTACAAAGAAGAGAGGGTCGTTAACACCTGTGGGGTGCAGAGTTTAGAAGGAATCAGCTGGATGACAATGAGCCATGAAGTCAGTGACTCCCTCTGTGCTGCCTGAATAGAAATGCCGCTATCACTGGTGTTAAATCTGGGTGGAGTATGGGTTAAAGGCAGGTGCAACTGCACCAGTGCACCCCTGCAGATCCACCCTCCTTTCCGTTGGTCTCCTGGACATAGGAGAGTACAAGCCCTACTCACCCCAGGGGTTTTCCCAGCATGCCCCTGGGCAATCACTCAGGGAAAACATGCTAATCCACTTCCCCGTGCTGGCCTGCAGCTCTGCACTGGGGGAACTGAACACATTTCCAGGTCATGTTTCCCTGGAGGGCTGCATCTCCCCAGCTTTGTACTGTCTGGGATGCAGGGACACTGCATGAGCACGCGTGTATCTGTTTTCCCCCTCTCAAGACTCCTCCCCTCTGGTCTACTTTCTCTGCCTTCCCCAGGCTTTACTAATGAGAGACATCGCTGAGCCCAATGGGCTCTGGCCAGGTTGGAAGGGCACTGGTCTTTCCTCCCTGAGTGGAGTGAGACGAGTCCAGATCCTCAGCTGGTATAAACTGGCATCACCCCTCTGATATCAGGGGCTGAGGAGCAGGAGGGCCCCCCAGGTGCACTTGATCTCTTCAGGGCTCAGGCATGGCTCACATGCAGCCCTAAATTCTGGGATGGTGCTTATGGGGTGGAGGAACATTGTCTGGGTTATAATGTCCGAGGGGCCATCAGGTGACACCAGCCAAAGGCCCCCACTGACCCTGCATTCAGGGACAAGACCGGCCTGCGTGTTTGTGTGGGCAAGCCAGCCCATACCTGATGGAGAAGATGGGCTCTGAGCACTGCTCTGCCCTCCCCTTCTAGCTACGGTGTCTCTGCCCAGAGTCCCAAACTCCCACTTGGCCCCAACAGAGAGAGAGAGCACCTAACCCCACCAGACCCCAGAGCAACTGATGCAGAAAGCACCTGAGACAGCAGAGGAAGGACAAAGCAGCCAGGCAACCAGACAGACAGACAGCAGGGGATGGATGGGGTTAGCAGGTGCAGCCCAGCTCCCTCCCCTTTCCAGCCAAGATAAACCAGAGTCTCTAAGAGCAGAGAGGAGCCACAGCCTGAGTCTGTGAGCTAGCCATGCAGGAGCAAGCACCACCTAGACCCCTCTGCAGTGCTGGTTTTTGGAGCTGCCACCACAAGCAGCCAGGAGGAAGGGACGGTGCCTGGTTTGGGGGGGTGGATGCTGGCCTAGAAGTGAGCAACCCAGGGCTTTGAGCTTTGAACTTCCTTCCCATGGGGCAGAAGCTTTCCTGCTGCACTCCAGCTGTGGGCTAATCAATGCAAGTTGCAGCTCAGGCTCAAGAAGAGCTTTGATGGGGAAGCAAGTGAGATGCAGGCTCAAGCTCCTTCTGGGCTATGGGGACCTAGACCTGGGGTCTCTGGGTGAGAGCTCGAACGACTTAGCTACTGGGGTAGATGCCTGGGAGGGGGCTGCTCCCTCTGGACCAGGGGAGCTGGGGGTTTCTGGCTTGTTGCATCCTCACAAGCGTGGAGATGTGGAGCCAGGTGCTGCTGCTGGCATCTAGATCTGCCTCTCCTGCTCCTTTGCCCTGCAGTCTCAGTCCTTTCCCAGTGCCTGGCTGCTGCTGGGGACTGGATGCACGTGAATCAATTGAAGCTGAATCCAGACAGAGGGGGTGGTGGTAACTTGTGGGGTAACAGGACACCTATCCTTGATGGGGTCCACCCTCCCCTTGTCAAACAGGTGTGATCCCTGCTGCACCTGCATCTCCAGGTGGTGTCTGCAGCGGGCAGCACCTTTGCCCAGCTCCATCGGGTGGGATGGCTGTGGCCCTTTCTCCCAGGCTCTGATCTGGCCACCATCACCCCTGCTCTTGTAACCTCGAGGCTGGACTCCTGCAATGTGGTCTGACCCTGAAAACCAACCAGAGGTTGCACTGGCTCCAAGTAGCTTTCTGGGTGCAATTCAAGGTGCTGGTTTTGACTTATAAATGGGCTCTACATCCCTAAGGAACTGTCTTATTTCCTACGCCAATCTAGATCCCTAAGGTCAGCTGGGAGCAGCCTTCTGCAAATGCCTTCAAGGCACCAAGTCCACGTGGCCAAGACATGTGAGATGCCCTTGTCTGCAGTTGCTCCCTGAACTCCCTGCCCCTTGCTGTCTACCAGAGCTGCAGCCTGGAAGAGTTACAAGACCTTCCTACCTGGGCAGGCATCTAGCAACCACGGCTAGGCCGAGGCATTGTTTAGTAGGTCTCCGCTTTATTTCATTGTGTTATTTTGTGTTATTGCTGTGAGGTGCCCTTTGGGGTTGTCTGTGCTGCTGATTCCCATCAGAGCAGGCCAGGATGGGACTGGGCTGTTGGAGCAAGTAACACAAGTGTTGTGGGTTGAAAGCTGCCATTTCAGATGCAAAACCCACCCCTGCATCTGACGCGGTTTACAAGGCGGCATCACAAAGCCAAGTCCGGCAGCCCAGCTACATGTGCACAGCACATTGCATCTGGATGTCGAAGTCTCGGCAGGCTGTGAATGTCCTCTGTTTTGCCTCCCTTGAACTACATTTACATAGTTCTTATTCCATTAGCAGGTGGGTGTTTCTTTCTTTTTCTCCCTGCCCCTGCAAAAAATATGTGCTCTGAATGCATGGAAGAATGCAAGGGGGGATGCTTTCTAGTGGCTTCCAGCTCCTTCTCTGTTGATCTTTGCCCACCATGGCTGTTAAAAGAAACTTATGTCTTTGAAGCAGAGCTCCTTTTGTTTGTTGCTCCTGTGTGTTCAGATGCTGTTTGCAGCTCTGGAAGCCCCTGAATCACTAGGTCGAGTGCCTGACCCCCTCTATAAACCTATTAGGCCCTGCTTTAAAATCACCAAATCCCAGAGCCGTGGAGCTGGCAGGGAGCTCCCAAGGTCACATCTAATCCAACCCCTGCCTGGGGCACGATTGGCCCTGTGCAAACCAGCCCAGACAAACCCACTGTCCAACCTATGAGCAAAACTACCATCACCCCTGACCCAGCACCAGACATCGCACCAGACCCTGCCCCAGGGAAAGCAGGGGGACAACAGCAGGCAAAAGTTGTGAATAGATGCTCGAGAGATCCCAGGTAGAGGCTGTGCCCTTACTGCAGAGGAAGGCAAATTGCCCCCAGCTGACCCGGGGGGGAAATTGCTACCTGACCCCAAATGCAGCATTGATCTGACCCTGAGCAAGACCCTCTAGCCAGGACCCTGTGGAGTTGGTGCCAGCAGAAGCACTGGCACAGCCCAGTCCTCATCCCCAGCCTGGGCTGCATCCAGCACTCAGTGCCTCCGAGGGAGGCTTAAAAACCCCACATGGAGCAGGAAGCAGGGAGATGAGGATAGAAATCCCCTCCCAGCCCCATGTGCCACCCAGTAAAGCCCAGAAGCCTGGGAAATCCCATAGTATTGGTGCAAGGGCAACCAGCAACCAGTTTCTCATCTTTTCCTGCTCCTCCTGAGAGGTCATTGGCAGCTGCTCTGATGGGTAGAAACCACCTTCTGGTTTTCAGGCTACGCTCACAGGAATGGCAGGAGAGGGAGAGGGAGTTGTAGGGCTCATGGGGAAGGTAAAGGGAGGTGTGCAGTCACCCCAAGTCTTCTTCCCCTTCCTCCCGAGGTTCCCTCTCGATCAGGAAAACATCTGCATCTCCCCCAGCTCTTCATCCCCGGCCTTAGCAAACTGGCCTTTCCAAATGACCCCAAAGGCATGCCAGTGGCCCTAGCTCCCACCCTGCCTCCAGCCAGCTCTGTGCCCACCCATTCAAGGCGAGACTCTGCTCCCATGCGTTGGGCACATTCATAAATAAAACAAGCTGCATCACTCCCCTGCCGGAGACGAAACATCTGAGAAGCGGAGGCTGCCGAGCCCTCTAAATCGAATGTAAGAAATTGAGTTCTGCAGCACCAGGGGACCCAGGAGTTCGGCAGAGAGCAGCTGGGCAGCTTGGGACAGGGCAATTGAATTACACCGTACAGCGAGGCTGGAAGGACCTGTAAGCACTAGTGTGAGGATGTTGTCTTCTGGGCAATGGGGCTGACATCAACTATGGTCCTGAGTGCCATGCCTGACCTGGACTGCAATGCTGCTACCCTCTTCCACCACCCTTGTAGCATTGAGCCCCCAAGGGACATCGCGAAGAGCCTGGTTCTGATCACGAGCACCTCAGCTGGTAGCAGCCCCTAAATTACATGCACAAAAGTAAGCTTGAAGATCTTGGTTTTGTGGAGAGGCCTTTAACGATCAGCTTCCAAATGCCAGGCCAGGTCTTCACTCCACCAAGGGGCCGTGGGGAAGCCTTGCTCATCAGAGTGATCTTTCTCGCACAGTGTCTGCCTCTGCTTTTAAATCCCTGGCTCCTCCTAAGGGGCGGAGTTATAGGACTTCTCCCATGGTGGGTGGAGCTACTGGGTCGAGCTTGCTTTTTAAAGGTGCCTTTCCCACCTCTGTTGACTCTCACAGAAAACGTAACAAAGCTCATAGAAATCATTGAAATCCTAGAGAAGTGGGGCTAGAAGGGAGCTGCAGCAGTCACATTGAATCCAACTCCTGCCTGAGGTAGGATTAGCCTGGACACATCCATTGTCCAACTTCTCAGCAAAACCACATGGGCAGCCCCAACAACACCAGACTTAAAACCTGAACTTGTCACAGGGAAAGGAGGGGGACCATGGTGGCCAACCTCCTGCTTCCGTAAAAGGTTGTTAATAGGTGCTCAAGAGATCCCTGGTGGAGGCCATGCCCCTGCTACAGAGGAAGGCAGCCCCTGCATACCAATCTGAACAGAGGGGGAAATCCCTTGACCCCAAACCTGGCATCAGTCTGACCCTCAGCAGGGCCGCTAGCCAGGACCCTCCAGGTTTGAATCCCAGCAGGCGCAATGGCACAGCCCAGCCAACAGCCCCCAGTGCCAGCACCCAATTCCTCTAAGGAAGGCTTGAAAACATGCACACACCTGACACAAGCAGCAGGAAGAGGGGTAGGAGTAAAGGGCAACATTTGGAGGCAACCCTTGACCAGGCAAAAGGCCTTTCCTGTGATACAGGCCTCTTTATTTATGCAAAGTGAAGTCTTTGTGCTGAATTTTGCATGTGAAGTTTTGGTCCGGATCTCATATTGGGATACAAGAATGTAAGAGCACTACCTTTATGAAATGAAGATGAAGCACAGAGTATTTTATTGTGAAAAGGAAAACTCATTTTAAAATGACTGGCTTCTCACTTATTGCATTTAATCATGTTTTATTTTTTTAATATACCAGTTTTCTTAATATTCCCCACATTGTTTCTATCTCGAGTTTCCGTTTCTTTTCCCAAACAGTGTAAAAAAATTGGTCAGAATCGACAAGCTGACAAGCGCTCACCAGCAGGGCTTATAGAAAATAGCTCGGTGGAAATTGTTTTCCAGTGGGATTGCATTTTTAGTGAATTGTTTTTCTCTTGAAAAGTGTCTGCTTCCTTCAGAATGTTTCATTTCTTTGCTAGGAAAAAAAATGCCTATGAACATGGAGAGCGCAGCTGAAAACGGATATTTCCACTCGGACGCTCTATTGCGATGCCGTATAGGAGCTGTAGCATGGTGTATCCACTTCCCCACCTGAACTGCATGTCCCATAACACATCAGGGTCATATTGCTATTCAATCCCCCCTTGGTCTTCTCTTCAGCAGACTAACTCAGTCCAGTTCCCTCAGCCTCTCCTCACCAGTCATGTGTCCCAGCATGAGGCATGTTGCCCTGGTTCAGATGGAGAGCAGGGAGTTAGACGCCTCAGGGCCCTGCCAGCCCTGGTGGTCTTCGGTGCTCCCAGGGAGTCTTTGGCTCCTGAGACAAGGGGATGTCTAGTTGGCAGGATTTTTTTTTAAAGAAATTTTTCCTGTTCCAAGTCAAGTCAGCCAAATCAAGTCCAAATCCATGAGTCAGTCCAGAACCATAAGTGGCCATACGACCGGCAAACATCCTCTAACGCTACCAGGGCTTCAGATGTTTCCAACATCTTTTGGCAGGCATCCTACATGCAGGCCCAAGCTTGGAGGCTTGGGAACAAGCTAAGGAGAAGCCTCCAATTTCCATAAAGTAGGCTGAAATCCCCAACACCTCGGTGAGCAGTTATTTCCTGAGTGCTTAAGGAAAACTGCCTTCATGGACCCAGATGCATGGTGTTTCCCCAGCCAGGTAAGCCTATTTGGCAGGATGGAGGAGACTCCGTGTCTTGTGTGACCTTGAGTAGAGCAGGGGCAGGGCTGTAGTTAGGGCAGAGCCCATGTGTCACAACATGCCCAGCCCTGGGGGCCTGAGTCCTACCCTGACCCTGCTGGTGTATTGCTGCATGGCTCGGGGCAAGTCCCTTAGCTTTGTCAGGGTCTCCCTTCTCTGGGAGGGGAGGAGGAACAGGGCAGACCAACCTAGCTGGCATGGGGGCTGCTGGGCTCATAGCTGCAAAGTTCTTTGGAAAATAGGGTTACTGAAGTGCTAAGGATAAGTGTTGTCCCTTGGTGCTAGCACTCTTCATGCACCTGCCCACGGTGGGCTCTTCATCCAGCGCTCTCTGTGCTGGCTTGGTGAGAGCCATGTGGTGTGTTCACAGCTGTTGGACCCACTTCCTGGCTGACGGGCAGCAGCTTTGCAGCCTGACACTGAGCCCCCTGATTTACCCTGCAGAGCTGACATGGTAGAAAAGTCCCCTGGCTCAAGGCTGCAAAAGGCATCTCCTTGCTCAGGACCCCTGCCAGCGTGATCCACAGGGCCTCCCCCTGTCTCTTCCCTGATGACTTCTCTGGAGCAACACAGCACCCAGGGGGGTCTGATCCTGGCAGGTACGTGACAAGGTTGCCAGGGTATGCAAGATGCAGGACACCATCCCCTGTGGCAGGGTCCGGTGTGATGCCTGTTTTCATGGCAGGGCTGGTTGTGCAGTTTTGCTAAGAAGTTGCACAAGGATGTGTTTGGGCTGGTTTGGACAGGGCTGATCCAGCCTCGGGCAAGGGGTTGGACAAGACATGACCTCTGGCGGTCTCCTGCAGCCCAACGTCACTAGGAGTCTAAGCAAGAGAGCAGCTGCACCTTCAGCAAAGCCGTGTAGAAGCACAAACACATACACTTCCCTAATGCAATGCTTATTAAAACCCCAACTCAGCCGGCTGCCTCTTCAGATACAAGGTGCAGACAGGGTGACTGCTGAACTGCCAGGAGACTGGATTTCTTTGCCATTGCTCTGCAGACGACACCCCTGCCTCCCCCCCTCTTCAATAATTCCCTTTCTGCTGTAGGATTAGGCTGATCTAGCTTGACAAAAGCCACGCAAGGGGCCCAGCTGTCTTGCACAGAGGCAGCCTGCATGCAATTAGCACTGGGGAGAACGGAGCCACATGACAAAGCATCATGCCTTCGTCCTCCCGGAGAGGACACACGATTGCCTCAATGGAAAGTCCCAGGGCTGTTATGCCAACGGGTTATTTTAAGGGAAACACCTAATGCATAACACCCCCCCGCCCCCAACACACACACACCATTGTTTCTGCCAAAGTGGCCTCTTTGCTCTGTGGGGTGCTGGGGGCCAGCTGAAACCAGGCTCATTGTCCAATTTAGGGAGAAGTATTTTCCATGGGAGTCAGCTCTTCGTAATGCTTCTCAGCTGTGACTTGTCCCATCCATCTGGAGTGCTGGCACCTCCCAAAGGTTTCAGAAGGGGAGTCAAGGGTGGATCCAAGGGGGGCCGTGGTACAGTCACACCCCTTTTTCACAGCTGCTTCAGCCAAAGTTTAAAACCAACTGCCTGGGAGGAATGGGGCATTTCTATTCAAGCAGTGCTGGGAGAGTCCACTGACTTCATGGCTTCTTGTCATCTCCCCAGTTCCTGCTAATCTCTCTCCACTCCACAGGTGTTAACCACCCTCTCTCCTTTGTAATGGTCTTGCTGGTTCACTGGTCCAACTATCCTTTCTCATGCAAGTCTGTCCCTTAGGTTTTTCTGGGCATGTCTTGCTACTATTTCACAGCCCTGCAGACTGGTTTCAGCTCTAGCTGAAAACCTTAACTCACATGTAGGACTGTTAACTCTGGTGTAGAAATGGCCGACAGTGACGTATTGGAGGCACTGGCAAGATATTCTATAAGGCTAGATTTTGCTCTACAGATCTGAATAAGTGATGTGCATTTACCTATAATGACTACAGGACTAATGCTACAATATCATTTGAGCATTTTCACCATTTTTGCCTAAGCTTAATATATAATCTAGCAGATGAGTGACCACTCCCATAAACTTATATTTGTTTTTGCTTTGATCTTAAACTGAATAAGACCCCCCTGGACCCCTAGCATATCAATAAAGCTTCTAGTTCCTCATTAACTGGAGAAAAAATCTGTGTTAGTTTGTATATGATGATGCACCACAGCATCTGCACCCCTCTTTACAAAATCCTAGATCCGTCCATGGTCTGGGAGGCCTCCGGAGCTTCCCCACATTATCCCAAAACCTGCTGGTCATTGGGGCAGCTGGAGCAATGGAAAGATGGGAAGTCCACAGGCCTGGCCCTGTCTTCCTGGGTCATTCCTGACTCTCTTCCTTTTGAGTGTGAGATATTCCCCCTTCCCCACTATAGCTTTATGCCAGTGGGAAATGGCTGGAGATGCTACTTTGACGTTGCTCCTCTCTCCTGTAGGCCTAGGTCATTGAGGCAAGTTATCCAGGGCTGGAATGAAGTGGACAAACAGATCCAGCCTCTGGCCCTGTAAGGATATGCCAGTGGCTACACAATCTAATCCCTACTAAACCTCAGGCATGTATCCTGGCTGGGCAGGCAGGGACACCATCTAGCACGATCATGCATGGACATGTGAGTGCTACCTGGCTTCCACGTGGCTGGTGGGGAGACAGCCTGGAGGACGGTGCCGGGGTGCTCTGCCTGGCTGTGCCAGGGTGACAGTCCCTTCCCTCCTTCCCTATGTCTCTTGTGTCCATTTTGACCGACACGTTTCAGGGCAGGGCATTGCCGTTCCCTCTGTGCCTCTGCAGAGCGTAGGTCCAAGCTGCTGGGTGCTTCAGCCTTGCAAGTGTGAAATGCTCAGGGGCTGAGGGTGACTCTGAAGGGCAGGGCATCCCCACCACATTGGTGCCTTTGCAGTGATTGAGGTGAGACAGCGCAGCCTTCCCTGGTCTGATTTGCTGGGTAATTCCTTTTTTTTTTTTTTATTTTAAAGGAAATTTTTCACCTCCCAGGTCAAACAAGCTAGATCAGGTCCACATCCATTTGAATCATCCTAGAACCATATGTGGCTCTGCTACTGGCAACTATCGTCCACCCCGACTTGGGGCTTCGGATACTTCCAAATCCCTTGGCTGGCATCCTTCAAGCAGGCCCAAGCCTGGAGACTTGGGGTTCAGGTGCCCCCAAGTTTTGCTTGCCCTCACTGTATGGCTGCAGGAGCAAGTTAGGGAGGAGTCTCCTATTTCCATAAAGTCAGCGTGTAGCCGAGATCCTCCCACTGGAAGCTGGCCAGTGGGAAGCTAACTATGAGGCTCTTGCAGGGAGTCCTGTCGACAAGCAGACAAGGGTGCACCCTCCTCTACGCAAAGCCATTTGTAAGGCACCTCCCTGGTCAGGGTACTGCTGGGTAATTCCATGCTGCACCACACAGGCTCGTTGTCCAGTTTAGGGACACCATGCACACATGCGTGCACTGCTTTTGAGCCCCAGGGGAGAGCACAGCCCCACCATGCTGCACGCTGTCCACATGCAGTGAGCTGCAGTTGGATGCATTGTTGATCATAGGATCCCAGAGCTGTGGGGCTGGGAGGGAGCTCCAGGGGTCACATCTGGTCCAACCCCTGCCTGAGGCAGGATCAGCCCTGTCCAGACCAGCCCAGACAAACCCATTATCCAACCCCTGACAGCCTCAGGCATCACACCCAAAGCTGCTCCAGGCAAAGCAGGAGGAACACGGTGGCCAATGTCCTGCAGCTGCAAAGGAGGTTAATATATGCTGCAGAGATCCCAGGAAGAGGCTGTATCCCCACTACAGAGGAATACCCTCCCCGCCATACCAAGCTGGCCAGAGGAAGATCCCTTCCTGATCTTAAATGCAGCACTGGTCTGACCCTGAGCGGAGGGGCTAGACCTTCCAGGGTTGAGTCCCATCAGCAGCACTGGCACAGCCCAGTCCCCATCCCCAGCCTGACACATGGAGCAGAAAGGGGAGAAGGAGGCAGCCAGCAAAGCCCAGAAGCCTGGGCGATCCCCATAGCAGAGCACAGGCATCACTATGTCTAGATCATCCCCCATCAGTGTCTGTCCACCCATGATTCCTGCAGACTCCTGCAGAGGTGAGGTGACCTTCCTGGGGACTGTGTGCATCAGGCAAATTTAAGGAACGAGGCAGCAGGTCAGCATAGCTCATCACTGTTAAGGCCTGTGCCTGGATGGATGAGTTACTCGTTCAGTGACTCTTTGCAATGCAATAGGCAGCAGTGATTACACAATGGGCTTGTAAAACATGGGTCACAGGCCCACCAGCTGCCTAGTCCACCCAGACGGTAACAGCCTTCTACTGCTGCCCATGGCCAAGTTAGCTCATGTAGCAGCAATCTGCTTTAGGGCTGGAACCCAAGGTTGTGATGAGCCCCGTGGGGTTTGTTCCTCCTGGAAATCCCTTTGTATCACCCAGCAGCTCTTTTTCTCCTCTGGTTGCAAAGGGAACTATTATTCATCTCCTGCCCTGGTCTTCAGCTTAGATTCACTCCTGTCTGGCCTATAGGGTGGTAGAGCAAGCTGAACGGGACCTGTAGCTCAACTCCCAAAGGACACATGGATGAATGAACAAGTTGCATCTCTCATCGGCTTGTCTGCATTTGCTTGATGGCATTCCTGGAGGTGGCCAGGGAGGTGGGGGCAGTTCACATGGAACCACGTTTTGGAAGGGTTCAGCCCTTCTCTTCCAAATCTCCTTCAACCTAGGCAGTGATCTCAAGGGAGACATGTCACAGTAGAAAAGAAGCCGGGCCGTGAGTGCTCTGGGGCTGTTTGTTTGGCTGTGTCAGGAATAGATCCGACCTCCAGACCCTTAGAAAAGCAAGCCTGGAAATTCACTAGGAAGTCAGCGGAAAATTACCAGCACTGGATAAAATTAGAGCCCGCACGCAAGGAACATGCAGCCAGGGTTCCTCCCCACTCGCCTCCTGCCCTTCCAGCCCGGCGTAGATGCGGCTTGGAGCAGGAAGCCAGGAACCTCATGAACTCAGAGACGTGTGATCTAATGGCTATAGCAGGAGGCTCGGCGTCAGGCCGTCTTGGTGGCTATTTTGGCTTCACTGTGAGACTCTGGACAAGTGAAAATGCATCTGTGTCCCCATCTGCAAACCACACAATGGTGTTGAGGTATCATAAATGGAAAAATATTAATATTTGATGGAGGACGCTGACCATGCCAGTTGTGTTAGGAGGGAGAGAGGAATATTTATGGGAGGGGGTAGTTGTGCAGAGCAAGCTGGCTTGTATTGTATGTTCCAGAATAGAAAAAACCCAGGCCTGCACTGCCTGTCCAATGCCATTTATTTTTAAATGAAGTGAAACAAGCAGAACAAGCCAAATCACATTTTCAGGGGAGAGCATGGCGTGTACATGCATGTCTGTTATGGGTCACAGCAAGACTGAGAACAAAATGCACAGCAAACAAAGCCTTCTTCACATGCTTTACTGTGGGTGCATCTACACATGCACAGTTACTGCGCAGTAACCAAAACCACTAAGCAGTATGGGTGCATGTCTACACGTGCATGCTGGTACTGCGCAGCAAATATGGTGACTTATGTCAACTTGAGCATAAATTTCATATCTGCATCATGCAGGTATCAAATTAATACCTGAGTAGTTACTGCACAGTAATGCATGTGTAGACACCTTACTGCCCAGTAACACTGTGTATGGACTGACTTGGGACTAACTTTAGTTCCAAGTCAGTCCACACATAGCGTTAATGCACTTTAATGCCTGCACATGTAGATGCTAGCCTATTCCCCAGTCTATTCCTTATTTCCTGTAACTTACTGCACAGTAAATTTAAGCTGGTATAAATGCACATGTAGACATGCCCTGTCAGTCATTTCTATACCTGAGTTAATATGACTACATCTAAGAGAAGGTTTTTAGCTAGTGCTAAAACCAGTCTGCTGGGCTATGAAATGGAAGTGAGACATGCCCAGGCATGGTTAACAGATGGCAGAACTGAAGAAGAACAGATAGCTTGAATAGTGGATCATCCAGACCATTAAAAAGGAGAGAGGGTTGTTAACACCTATGGAATGAAGAGATTAACAGGATAATGATAATGAGCTATGAAATCAATGAACTCTCAGGGCTGTTGGACTAGCTGCTATTTCTTAGTTGGTTTTAAAATTTAAGCAGAGCAAGAATGCAAGGGTGGTGCAACGGCACCACTTCATCCCTGGGTCTGCCCCTGTCCCAGACTGACCCCTGGACACAGAGGTGGGGTGATAATGCATCGCCTTCCCCCATCGCTGCAGCAGTCTCATGGGAGTAGTGCTCTTAGGGCTCCAGCTTTGCAACCCAATAACTTTGTTGGCACAGCCCCCCCATTTACTCTGCTACAGCGGGGCCTCGGGGCTGCAAGGTGATGCCATCAGTGGTTGCTCTGGGCAGGGCTACCCTGCATGTTCAAACATCCTGGCCCTTTTTCCAGCTGCTCCCCCCCAGGGATGCTGTGCAGCATAGCTGGAGACTGCACAGATACTGCTCTGTCCTGTGGCCCTGTGCTGCCATGTGGAGGGGGTGGCCCAGAGCTGGCTGGCTCCCACTGTGGGAATGCCAGACTGAGCTAGCAGACCTACTCACTGCTTCGTCTGGGACCCTGGAGCTGAGCAAAGCAGGCAGGGCTCACAGCCAGGATTTGGCCCACAGCTGCTAACCAGGGTCATGTCTCTACTCACTGGCAGAATTCATCCAGCGCTTGGAGTGGGAAGGCCCCATGGCTGGGATGGAAACAGGTGAGAGATATTGGGATGCTAGGAAGATCATGTGTTTGCATGCACACACACATGCACACATATGCATGCACACATGCCACAGCCCTGGGCAGAGAAACCCAGTCTCCCCTTCTCCTCTCCACTGGCTCCTGGGATGCTACGGAGGTCAGGGAAATGCCATCACCCCCTGCCCAGCATGGACCTAAGACCAGCTCCTTAGTAAGAGTCTGTACTTTGCTCAGCCCAGCCGACAGGTCTCAGCCCTGTGTGGGGAGCTGAGACCCTCAGAAGGTGATGGCTGTGATCCTACAACCTCTCCCTAGGGAACACATGCATTGGAGTCAATTGGGATGCTCATGGGAGGCGTAGAGATTTTGAAGACCAGGGTAGACAAAGCCTTGGCTGGGATGATGTAGTTGGAGCTGGTCCTGCTTGGAGCAGGGGGTTGGGCTAGATGTGACCTCCTGAGGTCCCTTCATTTTCCTCCTGCATGGTCATCAGCAGGGCAGGAGTTGCTTGTACTCCTGATGCAGGGGATGACAATGACTCTAGCAAGCGCAGGGCCCCAGTGAACTGAACCCCTGGCCCCGGCTTCTTAGCAAATATGGATACACCAAACTCAGAGCCACAGGGTTGGATGGGCCCTGAAGGATCACCTGGTCCATCCCCTGCCCAGCTGCAGGCTATGCTGCTCCTACCCCAGTCCAGACAGACGCTGCCCAGCCTGTGCTGGGAACCTCAAGGGATCTCCACTGCTCCATTTCACCGTCCTGCTGCTCTCAAAGCAAGGACATTTCATCTGAGATGAAACCTGCTGTGAGCCAGCTGCTTCGCACCCTGCTCTGCACAGCAAACCTCCCCTTTCTCTCATCCTAGAAGCAAGTCCCACTGCCCAGCATGGTTGTGGCAGGGGCTGGGCTGTCTGCTGTCAAATTGTAACCCCTGTGCCGCTCCAGCAGCAGCTGCATTTCAAGGGTGAGCACTATCTGCACTCTTATTGCCGGCTGCTGGTGTGGCTGCTCCCAGGAGAAAGCATTACACATAGTAATAAACTCCTTCCCAATTTGGGAATCAGTTTGGGGAGTGGGAAGAAAATGTTCAGGTTATATATGAGATGAGGACAGCAGGACTCTTGCAGAGTCATGCAATTTGTTTCTCTTTGCATGCAGGAAGGGAACCCTCTTTGCAGACAAGCGCTGCTCATGTTGGTTGGGTGAGGAGCTGTTGCAAGCAGTGTGAGAGCTTGCTCTGTGCCTTCTCCTCTTGGGCGAGAGTCACAGAATCATAGACAACGAGGGTTGAAGGGACCTCAGGAGGTCACATCTCGTCCAACCCCCTGCTCAAAGCAGGACAAACCCCAACCCCATCGTCCCAGCCAAGGCTTTGTCTACCCGGGGCTTCAAAACCTCCAAGGATGAGAGTCCACCACCTCTCTAGGTACCACATTCCAGTACTTCACCACCCTCCTTGTGAGAAAGTTTTTCCTACTATCCAACCTTAACTTCCCTAGCTGCAGCTTGAGCCCATTGCTCCTTGTCCTGCCATCTGCCCCCACTGAGAACAGTCCAGCTCCCTCCTCTTTGCAGCCCCCCTGCAGGGAGGTGAAGGCTGCTATTCAATCCCCCTCAGTCTTCCCTTCTGCAGACTGAAAAAGCCCAGTTCTTGGGGCCTAGATTCTGCCTAGTAATTGCGAACTGGTGTTTGGGCCGAGATCCCTGAAAGAAGGGACTGCCTGCTCAGCATCTGTATCAATTCTCTTGATGGTCTGGTGGACACAGTGTAAGTAAATAAGTTTTGCTCGGAGAATATGCTGATTTTGCACTACTGGTTCCTCCTTGGCTAGGAAACAAGCCTGGAAGGGTTCCCAAATCTGCAGTCATTTTGCAGAGGGTTTTATCACCTCCAGTGGTGGAGGGCTTACAATGTCTTGTTACCTGTACAGCCCCGACAAAGGGTGTTTGTGCCTGAAAACTTGCTAAGAAGAATGTTTCCAACTGTTTGAGTTGGTCTAATAAAAGAAAGTGGCTTTGCCCAAAGAACCTTGTCTGCCTGTGTCCTTAGACCAACACAGTTACAACCTACAACCCTGTACAACCTTGGGCATTCATGCCTTTTCTGAGTTTAGACTGATGGAAATCTCTGGCTAATCCATCTCAAAATGGTACCAAATCACTTGTCCAGGTGGGTCAAAGGCAGCTGGGGGTTGACAACAGTTGTATTATTCCCTTGTGTACCATTGTCTGTAGCATTGGAGTAATGTATTCATGACCCTAAATCCACATTTTTGGTGATTAAAATGAAATACACACAAACACACACACACACACACACACACACATATAAGTGGTGTTTTGTTTTAATCATGGAAAAATGTGGATTTGGGGTTACTCTTTTAAATCTGAAAATTGGGGATTTCTTTTTAATCAGAGAAAACCAGGATCCCAGCACATAGAACACAGAACATTTTTCTCCTGTTAAAGAGAAACTAGATGTGCTAATAATATATTACATGCCCACAGCTCTATTATTCCATCAAAGATAAAAGCAAAAACAATCGGGATGTGCACTAATTTTAGATTATATATCTAGTTTAAAACCCACAAGAACCTAGGCAAAAATGGTCAACACAGTCAAGAGATTATTTTTCATTTGTCCTGTAGCGATTGTAGTTAAATGTACATCTCTTATTTAAATACATAAAACAAAGTAAGCCTTCTTGAGCGTCTTGACAGTGCCTCCAATTCTTCAACGTCAGTCACTGCTACGCCTGAGTTACTATTACTACAACGGAGTTAAGGTTCTTAGCTAGAGCTAAAAATAGTCTGCAGGGCTGTAAAGTAGGAGAGAGACATTCCCAGGCATGGCTAAGAGACAGCAGAATTGCAGGAAAAAGGATAGTTAGAAGAGTGGACCATCATGGCCACTGAGGCTTGTCAACACTCATAGTGAAGAGAGATTAGCAGGAATCGGGGAGATGATAACAAGTCATGAAGTCAATAGACTCCTTCAGCACTGCCTGAATAGAAATGCCCTCTCTCCCAGCCAGCTGGTTTTAACCTTTGGGTAGAGCAAGTGTCAAAGGGGGTGCACCTCTGCCCCCCCACCCCACTAGAGCCACCCCTGCTTCTTTTTAGTGACATGAGCCTATATCAGATTTGTCCCTGGGATCTCTGGTTTCTTCAATAAGCAAACCCAAGGCAGGGCCTCTGGTTCAGCTCATGATTTCTCCATGTAAAAACAAAGTCAGGTGTTTGAGCTATCGAAATATAAATAGTAAAGTCTTCTGGGGCAGAGTCAGCTTGAGCAGAAGTATGGCTCGTGCCCATTTGAGATACTATGGCACCGGCCAGGATTGCAATCGGCATGTCTGCACAGCAGAACAATCCCCAGGGAACAACATGGATGAAGAGAGAAGCAAAGAGGTCAATGCATGACATTGTGTCTTCAAGACATTGAGTCCATTCCTGCTAGCTCAGTCGAGGCGCCGGCAGGAGAACAAACACGTATTTCTTGTACTGTGCAGTCACAGCTCGGCTTCTTCATTTAAAACCCAATAATGGTTGTGTTACAGCTGCCATTTGTCTGCACTTGGACTCCATAAACCACCTTCCCAGTAAAGCTGCCTTCGGAAATGAAACCTCAGTACAGCGCGTAAATAATGCAGAGGGTACATCCGTCAGCGGCAGCGGATAATGAAGTCCTAATGCCGTGTACATCTGCGCTTGGTAAGCACTCAGTAAGAAAGCATGAATCTTCCCAACTGAGCTCAGCCTAAATGGCCCTGGATGTTGTGGTCCTCACTGATTTAGCTCCTGCAGTGGACCCCTGTAGTAGGTGCAGCCTAGAAGGATCAGGACCATAAGGAGGGCAGACAGAGCTCCATGCCCTTGGTCTGCTGGAGGGGCTGCAAGGACAAAGCTTGGTGTTTGAGCTTCATGTCTGAACCATAGGATCCTAGAGCGATGGGCCTGGAAAGGAGCTGCAGATATCCCATCTAGTTCAACTCCTGCCTGAGGCAGGAGCAGTCCTGTCCAAACCAGCCCGGACAAACGCATTGGCCCACCTCTGAGCAAAATGACACAGTCAGCCCAACCAGACATCACACCCGACCCTGCCCCAGGGAAACCAGGGGGACCATGCCAGCCAACATCCTGCTGCTGCAAAGGGTGTTAATATACACTCAAGAGATCCCATGTAGATGCCATGAGCCCACTACAGAGAAAGACCAGTGTGACTATTCACTGCAATCAAACTGCTCGGGGACTGCAGCCCTTTCTGCAGGCATCTCTGTGATCCTCTCCTTGACTGGGAAGAGCACAGCATTGCTTGTAAGGGATTGTCAGCAGGATGATGCCCCTATTGCTCTACAGGGGTAGTCTCCGCTGCCACATAAGGAGACACATGGAGAACGAGTTGTGGAGAGGGTGGTGGACTTTTCTGGTCAAATAGTTCTCTTGTGTGGGTCAATTAAGATGATTTGCAAAGTCTCCCCAAATCTGCTGTCTTTCAGCTTAAATACAAGAACAAAAAAAGAAAAAAATGGCCGTTTTTAGGGCTTCAATGCTACATCTCCACCATCGGTGTGTGCATGCAGATGTGTGTACACACAACCCATGCGTAGCATCTTGTGTATGCTCACTCTATGTGTCTTTGATACTTATGCATCTGCACAACCAAGGGAAAGTATAATCGGGGGTTTCATGCCTGTGGCATTAATAGGGCACTCACCCAGCAAGAACACATGGCCACTGAGCAGTGCAGAGGGGAACTGGATTCTGCCTGCTGTGAAACATTTCTTTTCACCCTGCATGATATGTTTTTAATTTGGCCAGGTTAAAAAAGATGCCATTCTTTGCACAACTTGCAAACGTCCGCCAGTGGGCTGGTGATAACCCTGCTGGCTGTATTGACTCAAGTCATGTGCTCTTCTTCCTGCTCCCTGATTGGAGGCTAGAAGCTTTTGCAAGAGTAGAACAATGGGTAATAATCTTTTATAAGATGAGCAACAGCCAACATCCAGGTGCACTTAGTAGGGGTCTAACAGGCTCTGTTCCCCATTAGAGCAGAAGATCATTTACATTTTAATGACGCTAATGAATGGCAATGATGGTAATTAATTATTTTTATGCAGCCAGTGAGAGAGGCATCATAGCAGGATGTTAAGGACTTCAGTTCCATGCTAAGGGCCTTTGGACCCCACAAGTGGCTTTGAATCTGTATTGAGAGACAGCCAGATTGGGGTGGCCCTGGGGAGTTTGGGAAGGTGACTGGGTGTCGTTTGGAGATATCAGGCATATTTAGACATGGTGGGATGGATCCTTGGTAGCAGGCAACAGGGGCAGCTGCAGTGGGCATTGCTACCTCTCTACTTCCCAGTCAAGTCTCAGTCATGGTGGGATACTAGTTGGCTTGAATGGTAGCCTTGATAATCTGACTGCTCTTCAGCACACAGCGACATGCCTGGATAGATACAGTGAGCCCCACACAAGCATGCACAGCCATGCGTGCTCACACACACTTGGTGAGGAGCACACACCTGCTCAGGCATACATGCATGCAAACATCCCTACCAATACTCACAACGTCCACTCACAAACCATATCCACCTGCCTAGAAATCAAAGGATCCTAGAGCAGTGGGGCTGGCAGAGAGCTGCAGAGGTCACGTCTAGTCTAACCCCCTGCCTGAGGCAGGATCAGCCCTGCGCAAACCAGTCTAGACAAACCCAAAGTCCAGCCTCTTAGCCAAAGTAGCCAGTCACCCTGACACATCGTGGCCTAGGCGTTTCGCGGAACCTGAGCAAGAAATACTTTTTTCCACAGAACTCCTTACTTTGCCTTCTTATGCCAAAGCCATGATAGCACTGTGCATGGGCAAATCTAGGATTTGGAAAAGAGGGGTACAGATTGTGTGGTGTATCATCACATAAAGCACAACACCTATTTTTTGTGCAGGTCAAAAGAAATTAGAAGCTTTACTAATAAGCTAGGGGCCTAGGGCTATATTTTTCAGTTTAAGATCCAAGCAAAAACAAGTCTAGTGTTATGGAATGTGCATTAATTTGCTGTGTTATACATGATTATGTATAATATAGCACATTATGTATTCCAGAGATAATAACGCAAAAAAAAAAAAGGTAATTGAAAGATATTGTTTCATTAGTCCTGTACTCATTAGAATCAAATGGACATTTCTTTTTCAGAGTCATCACCTTTCTGAGCATCCTGACACTGCACCCAATGCTTCACTCAGAGTTATTTCCACACCTGAGTTAATGTTTCCAGCCCTGGGGTAACGGTTTTAGCTAGAGTTAAAAACAGTCTGCAGGGCTGTGAAATAGGAGCGACATTACCAGGAGCATCTAGTGGACAGCAGAATTACAGAACATGGGTTAGCGTGATTAGTGGAACATCTAGACCAGCAGTTCCCAAACTGTTGGTCACGACTCCAAATGGAGTTGCAACATCAGCAGATGGGGTTGCAGGGGTGAGGGGCTGTGGGTTGGGAGTGAAGGACCATGCTGAGGAAATGGTGATCTAGACCGTTAAAAAGCAGAGGTGCCTGTTAACACTATAGGCCAGTTAGTCTTACCTCGATCCTAGGCAAGCTGTTCGAGAAAATTATGCTGGCACACATCCAGGGGGGCCAGCAGTGGACTGCATGCTTAGGGGCAACCAGCACGGGTTCATCAGTGGCAGGTCCTGTCAGACCAACCTGGTGGCCTTTTATGATCAGATCACCAGATCGTTA
>NW_017728918.1:10309067-10319611 GCF_001723895.1 Crocodylus porosus | reverse complement strand
AGGGCAGCTACGGTCTGGAACCAACTTCCAAGAGAAGTGGTGCAGGCTCCTACCCTGGGGGTGTTTAAGAGGAGGCTGGATGAACATCTTGCTGGGGTTGTTTGACCCCAGTACTCTTTCCTGCCACGGCAGAGGGTCGGACTAGATGATCTGCTCAGGTCCCTTCCAACCCTAGAAACTATGAAACTATGAAACACCTGTGGAGTGAAGAGTTTAGAAGGAATCTGGTAAACGATAATCAGCCATGAGGTCACGTGACTCTCACTGCTGCTCACTGATGAATGCAAATGCTACTGCCACTGCCAGGCAGGTGGTTTTAAATTCTGGGTGGAGCAGGAATACTTTGGGTCCCAGACAGAGCATGGTTGAAAGCAGGCTGCCTCTGCATGCATGGATGCTATTCTCCTCTTGCTCTGGCTTAACCCACATTTCTGCTCCTCTTTCTGTGCTCAACCCTTGGGACCAGCTGCTGAAGCACCATCCCTGCCTCCTTCTTGTTTGCTGGAGCCTGGCAGGGTATCCTCAGTAAGATTCATAGCAATGAAGACACAAGCTGCAGACTGGGTAGCAACGGGAGTCTTTCTTCCCTTGACCCACTGTTTGCTGCTCTCAGTCACTGCCAGGAGGCCCTTTCTTCCAAGGAGGCATTTAGTAGACTCAGTGCAGGGCTTCTTGAAGCTCAGCTAGGTGAGGCCAGCTCCCACCTTGCTTCTCGTGTCTCTCTTCCCCATGGAGAACACTCTGGAGCTGCATTCATCATCTCCAAACTTCACACCCCCCATCAGGTCCAGAACAGACTGCCAAGGTTAAGCGGCAACTTTCACAACTTTCCAGCCGGTCCAAAGTCTCAGTAGCAGGAGGATGGGGCAGCCACCTCCCTGAATAGGAGATGGCTGATTTTTACCTCTGCAAAGGCAAAACATTCCCCGGGTCCTTTCCCTTGAGTGCTGAGCTTGCAACTCACCCCAACTCCTGATTGTCAAGCCATTCACATCATGCTTCATCAGCTCGCATCCTCACTTGGCCGGGTGATGCAAGGTGCAGCCATTACGGTGACTGAGGAGCATGTTAGATCGTGATGCTTTCCAGCTGCAAAACAGCAAAGCATGCCCAGCTACCTGCCAGGGATGCCCTTCTGTGCATCTGGATGTGCAGGGGGGCATTTTTGCTATTTATATGCATACACCAAAGTTCACACCCTGGAAAAAGCACGGAGGTGGGGAGGTCAGCCTCACATGCTTTAGGGTTCAAGAGCTCAGTGGCGAGAGCAATCAACCACAGAGCAGGAGGCCTGACTTCTAAGATCCCATTGAACTTCCTGTTGAGGAGGCTTCAACCTGTGCTGCTTTGTCTTAGCACAGGGCACTAACGCCCACTGTAGGTCAGTCCTGTCCCCAGTTATCTTTGGGTAGCTGAGCCACTGCCCCTTGCTTTTGCTAGTCTCTAGGGACCAATGGATGTTATCACACAGGATTCATCAGGTGTAGGCCCTGACCTGGTCCCATTTGGAGGAAACAAGGACAGGCATTTAGTCTATTCAGAGTGCCCAGGTGGCACAGACACACAGTCCCTGTAGGTCAGGCATCAGTGCAAGACTTTGCTTACAGTCCTGCCCCAATCAAGCCCGAGTTTATTACCCATCCAGTCTCATATATAGCCAGATTCAGCCTGGTGCACTGTGGGGAGATGGTAGTAACTTGGAGGATTGGGTTGGGTTTCCAAGTGACATAGCTGCCTGACTAATAAAGCCTCCCCTAGTGCCCGGGCAGCCCTGGATGCACTACTAGTAGTTTCCTAGCTCTCCCAGATGTGTGGCGCATCTGGTTGCAATGCAGATGTGTTCTGAGTTCTGCTAAGAGGCTTCTCAGTGCAGCTCCCACGCAGAACCTGTGTCCTTAAGGCACCCATGCAGAGGCAGAGCTAGTACTGAAACACAGCAGGGTTAGTACAGCGGCTACCTAAAAAGCAATGGAGCCATGATCCTGAAGTAGCCAAACACAGGCCACGGGAGCTTTAAAAAAAGGGAGCGGGCAACTTGCATGGCTAAATATAAAGGCAAGTCCCAGGTGGTGGGAAATCCCGCTCGGACAATCAAGGTGAAGGGAGAGCAACCTTGTGGTTGCTCTAATTTGCGCCAGGTTGAAACTGATCCCAGCCAGGCTCAAGAGCTGGGGCCACATCGAAGCCATTCCCCCCAGTGCAGACACTTCATGTTCCTGCCCTCCGTGCATCTCAGCTGGACCTGAGCCTGAGTGCTAGTACATGACGGGAATGAGCCTGGTTCAAGCCCTGTAAATCAATGGGAACCTTTTCACTGACGGCTCTGAGTAGGGTGAACGTCCCCATATGCATTTCTCGGCTTTGTCTTCTGGTCTCAGTCATTCTCAGATGTGCAACTCTTCTTTACGGCAGCACTGAGAGACTCCCTTCTTCAGCACTAGCAGGTGCAGCGAGTAAAGAAATACTCCCCAAGGGGGGCTGCCAGGAGATCCCAAAATCGCTGAGGGCTTATGCTTCTGAGCCTACCCTGCCACCTCGCTCTTGATTACTTCACTGACCTTGTTTGAGGGAAGCCGGCTTCCTAATTTTTAATTAAAGCCGTTGCTGGCATTGCAATGCTTAGGAGATGCACGATCAGTGCAACAGAACATCTGCTGCGCTCTCGCCATTAAAAGCTGCTCAGCCATCCTCAGAGGCTGGAGAGATGGATCGGCTCATTAGGGAGCAGCAGGAGGCTGTTTTGCTTATGCATTCCCTCTCAAGTTGCAATGCGAAGGCCCAGAGAGCAGCATCTTCTCATGGGAAGCATTCCCCAGGACCCTCAGCACTGTTGGCTAGCTTGCTGCTGTCACCAGAGCAGAAACAGGCGGCGATTCTAGCACTAAGGAGCATGACAGATGATACCGGCCTGACTTAACAAGCTTTGTTCCAGCTGCCTCTTAGCTCAGCTATGTCTGCTTCTGCCCCAGAGGCCTGAGGAAGGCTACTGTGATATTCAGAAGCTTATCTATATCAACCGTTCAGTTGGTTCAGTTAAAGATGCTTTCTACAAGAATTTGAGCCTGGGGCTAAGGAACATTATTATTACCTCTTCCCTCCCTCAGTTCCGTTTTAGCCCCATTTGGCTTTGCAAAATACAAATCTCGGAGTCCACTTCCCATTTTCTCTTCTTCTCAACTGGGTGCTATTCCTGGCTTCTGCTTCAACAGGAGGTTGGAAATAGTGAGGTTGCCCAAGAGAAGAGCAAAAATTTTTCTTGGACTGGACAGAATGCAAGGGTCTTTTGGGTAAATGTGATATCTTTTATTAGACCAACTAAATAGTTGGAAAAAACTTTTACTGCAAGAGACCTCAGGAGCTAACCACAGAGATAACCGCCCACGAAACTAGTCCTCAAATTTGCCCTGGCTTCCCTGACACTGCGTTTTTGCATCAGTGGCAGGGAAGAGTTTGGGCTTCCCTGATACTGCATTGTTGAGCAAATTGTGGCTCAAATGCATAGAGCTTGTTATAGAGGAGGGTCATCAATTGTTCTCTGCGTTGACCAGGCTGAACGGTAAGGGGCTGGAATTGCAACAAGGGGAACTTCAGTTGCTCACTAAGGAGACTTTTTTTTTGGGGAGGGGGAGAGTTCAGCACTGTAACAGATTACCTGGGAGGTCCCTGACTGGATGGGTTTGGAGCTTGGAGGTTGGACAGACGCTTGGCTGGGCTGGTTCAGATAGCTGGGTCCTGCTTTGAGCAGGGGGCTGGACTAGATCCTGTCTATGATTCAATGAACAGAACTATCCCTATCTCTTTTGTATAACCACTCAGTGAACCCTGACCTAGGAGTGCAGCTCTTGAGCAATTGCAGAACATGACTGTTAATAATGATAATAGCAATTAGCAGGGCCTGTGGCTCAACCCATCAAAAAATGAAACAGATCTTGCCTGAAAAGTCCTCTCCTTGCTGCTGCCTGTCACATGCAGGCAGGGGCATCCCACTGGGGTGTCACTGGGAGGCAAGCACCCATGTCTAATCGTCTGTGACAATGCTAAGGAAAAGGAGGTGGCAGCCTGGCAAACTGTCAGTGAGTTTAGGAAATTGTCAAGAAGGGCGAGAAAAAAAGAGCGAGGGGTTCTTTGGGCCCTGGGAGGTGGTAGACACTGAGCTTATTTCCCAGGGAATAGAAGGGCACAAGAGAAAG
Source organism: Crocodylus porosus (assembly GCF_001723895.1). NCBI lineage: Eukaryota > Metazoa > Chordata > Crocodylia > Crocodylidae > Crocodylus > Crocodylus porosus. Next base: position 10,315,421 of record NW_017728918.1, on the reverse strand, counting down.
GATCTGGTTCTAGTGGGTTTGCTAACCAGGACTGATGGGGGTAGTCCTGTCCGTGGTCATGGGTGGTCTTGTATGGGCTCTGACTGCATGTGTATTCAGAAAAGAGCAATATGAACTGAGAAACAACCTCTCTTTGTCTGTCTAGGATGGTGGGGGGTGGGAATTCATCTGGGAACCTTAAAGGGACTGCAAATTGCTTTGGTTTCATAGTTTCTGGGGTCGGAAGGGACCTGAACAGATCATCAAGTCCAACCCCCTGGTTCCTGACATTACCTCTGTGCTTCGGTGTTCCTGTCCCCTGGGAAGCCAGAAAGATCTTAATTTTCTGTCTGTTGCTTTAGCAATTCAGGTCTTTTTCTGGTTTCACTAGAAGAGTCTAGGGAAGTGTGGATTAGCTGGTAGCATCTAACATACTGAGAAAACGATACACAATTAATTGATAGGGGGGCATAGGATCATAGGAAAGTAGGGCTAGAAGGAACCTCACCGGCTCATTTAGTCCAGCCCCCTGTGCAAGGCAGGATCACCCCTGACTGAATCATCCCAGCAAAGTGTCTGTTCAATTAACTCTTGAAGACTTGCAGGGATAGAGATATCACCACATCTCCAGGCAGCCTGTTCCCATGCCTGAACACCTTCAGAGTCAGAAAGTCCCTCCTCATCTTCGGCCTCAATTTTCCTTGCTGCAGCTTGAGTCCATTGCTCCTAGTCCTGTCCCCTGTAGCCACAGGGAAAAGCCCATCTCCATCCTTTCTATAATCACCCTTCAGGAAGTTGAAGACAGTTATCAAATCTCTCTGTCTTCTCTTCTCCAGACTAAATAGCCTTAGCTCTTTCAGCCTTTTCTCATCAGTTGTTCCTCCCATACCCCTCACCATGCTTGCTGTCCCGCACTGGACTTCTTTCAAAGAGCCACATCTTTCTTGAAGGATGACACTCATTCAGAAACTTTTTAAGATTTCTCCCCCACTACCCCTCCATCTATATTAATTTAGCACAAATCTTTGGGAGACAGGTGAGAGAAAACCCCCCTTTGTTCCATCCTGCCCTTTCGCTGAGGGCTGAAGCTTTGACAAGGCACAACTTGCATTGTTTTAGCTAAAATTGGTTGCTATATCCAGTCTGATAAAGCAGCGCAAACTCCTTTGCAGACATTAAACCAGTTTAAGGCTGGTTTATAGTCATGCCACTTCCATTCCTATAATGCAAGACTATTCCACATATAGCAATACATTCTCATGTTTCTCCACCTCTCCCGGCCCCCTTGAATGCCAGAGCCCATCCGTCAGGTGGTGAGTGACTCTAATTGGCTTTCCCCCTAAATGTTAGGCTTGCTCTGTGCAGCTGAGTAGCTCTCAGACAAGATGAGAAATTGATTCCTGCTGTCGAGATGATGAAAGAAGATTTTTAAAAATGTCTCTGACTCTGAAGTCTTGCGTTTGCCTTGCCAGAGCTTGGGCGGATCTGGAGGTGAACAAGCACCTGCACAGATGGCAGAATTTCTGCTGGCTGACCCCCATGCCAGGATTATGGAGACTGGACTCACCCTCCTGGTAGGTCATGGGGGGAACTATGGAGAATCCTAGAAAATGAGGAGCGGACCAGCAGGCACTGGGGAAGTCCCTGTTCCCCCGAGCACTGCCAGGAGTGACTAAAAATAACGGTCACAAGCTGGCAGAGGGTAGATTCAGACTAGACACCAGGAGGCACGACTTCACTGTCAGGGCGGCTAGGACCTGGAACCAAAACTTCCAGGGGAAGTGGTGCTGGCTCCTACCCTGGGGGTCTTTAAGAGGAGGCTGGATAATCACCTAGCTGGGGTCATTTGACCCCAGTACTCTTTCCTGCCACGGCAGAGGGTTGGAATTGGTGATCTGCTCAGGTCCCTTCCAAAACTACCAACTATGAAACTATGAAACTAGGGTTGAAGGGACCTCAGGAGGTCACATCTAGTCCAACCCCCTGCTCCAAGCAGGACCAGCCCCAACTGTATCATCCCAGCCTAGTATTTGTCTACCTCGGTCTTAAAATCCTCCAAGGATAGAGACTCCACCACCTCTCTGGGTAATCTGTTCCAGTGCTTTACTACCCTCCTAGCGAGAAAAAATTTCCTAATATCCAACTTCAACTTCCCTTGCTGCAGCTTGAGCCCATTGCTCCTTGTCCTGTCATCTGCCCCCACTGAGAACAGTTCAGCTCCATCCCCTTTGCAGCCCCCCTGCAGGGAGGTGAAGGCTGGTATCAGATCCCTCTCAGTCTCCTCTTCTCCAGACTAAATCAGCCCAGTTCCCTCAGCCTCTCATCACCAGTCCTGCCCCCCAGCCCCACAACCATTTTTGTTGTCCTCCGCTGGACTCTCTCCAATGTGTCCACATCCTTTCTGTAGTGAGGGGCCCAAAACTGGACACAGGACTCCAGATGTGGCCTCCCCAGTGCTGAATAGAGGGGAAGAATCACTGCCCTCGATCTGCTGGCACCACTCCTCCCAATGCAGCCCAAGATGTCATTAGCCTTCTTCGCAACAAGGGCACACTTGCAACTGGTCATGCATCTGCTACTTATGATGGAGTCTAGTTAGTGTAGGGTGAAATAAGAGGCAAAATAGCCCAGTGTCCACCCACCCAGGCCACCCTGCTGACCTGAGTACGGAACTAGATATTCCACGTGGCCTTGTCTGCCTGGGGGCTTGTAGCCATATGCATACAGCTGCACAGTGCTATTGGCAGCGTGCCTGCAGCTCACACCAGCACAGATCATTGGCACTAGGATAAGCATCGTGCACACTTGGAGCTTCGTACCAGTGGAGTTGCAGTGGGATAGAAGATGGTGCCTTAACTGTGGCTGTCCCAGGTGTGCTGGCTAACCGAGGCAGTGACATAGCCTCATTTCCTGGACCTGACATGCAGGAAGCAGGAGGTAGTGGCTGGGGTGACTGCACCACACTCCTGAGTGGGGCATGGAGGTAGGACAGAGTCAGGGTCCAGGGCTCTGGTGGGAGTGGGGGTAGGCCCACTGGGAGCTTTTTCAATGACACGTTCAGCTTCCCAAGCTTTGCGGCCGTTTCTTGCCAGCCTCTTTCATTCTCTTGGCTCCGCACTGGCGCTGTGTGTCTGCGAGGCTGGGAGTCTACACTTCCTTGATAAATGGCGAGCTTGCTTTGCAAAGCAATCAATAACGAGCTCTTTAAATGGTATTGTGTTTGGGCTAATAGCATTAGCAAATCTGGAGGGAATTAAGGAAATAACAACTGGCTTTATTAAGAAGCTTAATTCAATTACCCAAGCAGGAAAGTTTTAAGCCTTGTTCCTGAGCTCCACCTCCCTAGCTCTGCATGCAGGTTGCAGCAGGCACAGAAGGAGAGAGCCGGTAGGAAACAAACCTGCAGAACACAGCACTGCTGGCTGGGTTTAACCCTGGGCTGGTGCAGGCTGTTGGCCATGGCTTGGAGAGAGTCTGGGGCTCAGCTGTTACTACAGAGGCAGCTTTTCCTCTCCAAGGCTGCATAAAATATTGGGTATCATAAAGAAGGAAATTGAAAACAAACCGAAGAACATCATCCTGCTGTTCTACAAAGCCATGGTGTGCACATGTCTTGAAGCCTGTGTGCAGCTCTGGTGCTCCCCTCTCCAAAAAGATGCAGTAAAATTAACCAAGGGAAACCAAAATGATCCAGGGCCTGCAGCAGTTGCTAGACCAGGGGGAGACTGAAAAGGCTGGGACTTTTTAGTTTAGAAAAGCAAAGGCTGAGAGGAGCAAGGATAGAGGTCTATACAGCCATGAAGGGTGTGGACCAAGTGACCAGAGACCTGTTGTTCACCAGGTCCTAGAAGAGATTACAAGGGGGCATCTCTGAAATGAGAAGGTGATAGGTTTAAATCTAGGAAGGGAAAGTACCTTTTTAGGCAGCGTGCAGTTAACCTGCGGCATTCACTGCCACAGGAGGTGGTGGAGGCAGAGAGCACAGCCAGGTTCAGCAAGGGACCGAATGCATTCATGGCTGATACAGCTATTAATAGCTGTTGAACAGACCAGTTGGAGATGTTTCCTCTGGCATCTCTAAATTGGATTGAATAGATCACTCTAGAGCGATCCAATTCAGCGCTCTCCCTCCATAGCCTCTATTCCTGCCACCATCACTGGCAGGCTACTGGGAGAGATAGTCTGGCCTAGGGCGGCACTTCTTACGTGCTTATGCTTGTGTCTTCTCCCAGGATCCCATGCTGAGATAGTGCCGGGCTGCTGGTTACTGCAGCTGAGAGCCAGCTCACGTGTGGGGCATGGAGAAGATGTGCTGCCAAGAATGGGGGAGCTGAGCATGGAGTCCTGGGAGCTGCCCTCCTCAGTGGCTGTCCACAGAGAAGCTGGTGTAAATCCAGGAGAGCCCTATTGATTCAGGTAGGTAGGGAGAAGAGAGGGCATTATGACCTAGTGGATGGGGTGCTCAGGACTCCTGGGTTCTGCCCCCAGCTCTGTCACTGACCTTTTGTGGGACCTGGAGTAAGTCACACCCTTTCCTGCTGCTGTTGCCCATCTAGTCTGCTTCCACTCAGGCTCTGCACTGCAGGGACTGTCCCATGCAATGTGCCAATGCAGCATCTGACATGCTGCAGCCGTGACTGCATTGGGACCCTCGTTTGTAATGAAAAGGCCAACGCTAAGGACTGCAGCCTGGTTCTGCCTATATGTTGCCCCATAGCTACAGCCAGGGACCGACCCTTTGTTTCCATCCAGTCCCGTTGCGTCCTGCCATCAATCAGCTGTGACAGCTGTTTCCCTCTGAAATAACCCTGCCAAGCCCAGCGCTGCTTGTGGTGGAGGCAGAGGAGATGGTATTTTGGGCTTCATTGTTTTCCAATAGGACCTTGCAAAGTCTTTTCTAAGGGGCATCAGCTGGTCTCCGTAAAACTCCCCATCCTGCTCGCTCTGCAGAGCCAAAGAGCAGGGCATTAGCAGGTGGAGCTGCGATAAATAAAGCTCTGGTTTCATTCAAATGCCTGGTGCAGAAGAGCCAAGCCGGAAGGACACGCTGGATCTAATGACATGTTTATCAGGCATCAGCTGTTCTAAGCCCGTTAGAGAATGTCGATGGTGGAAACCGCAGCTGACCCCTTTCAAGGTAGCTGAAGTTCAAGGACACCCAGTCCAAGGCTTGGCCCCTCACAGAGCAGAGCTTGGAGTACGTGGGGCAGCTGCAGGGATAGGAGCCTGCTGATTCAGGGCAGCTCTGTGCTAGCCTGGGGAGAAACTGGTTTAAACTGGAGAGATCAGAAGGGCTCAGCTTTCATCACTGGCCATTCTGAACTGCTCAAAGCTTCCTGAAGGGAGGTGGACAGGGGCAAGGGCCAGCACAGGCTCCCAGGCTTGTGCTGGGATGCCCACCTTAAGTCTCTTGCCATGCTAGAGGTAAAAGACATGCCTGGTTACCAATCCTCCAGGCCTAGAGAGGTTTAAGGTACTCTCATATGGGATTGCTGAAGGCTGGAGCCCTTGTTTCTCTCATCCTGCGAGGTCTGTGTTTAGCCTGCCTAAAGGGGTTGGAAAGGACTGACAGGTCGCTGGAAGGCAAGGGCCCCAGAAAGCTCTGCCTGTGTGCCAAGGGTGTTTTATCAAGCACCCACGCCTGGAAGGGCTTTGCAAGGGGGCACAGCAATATTCCCAGCAAAATTCCTGGAGAAGCAGAAGGTCTCTGGGAGCAGTTGCAATTGCCCAAATGCAGGGGACTGCCAGGGGCAGCACTGAGCCCACTCTCCATTTGCACCCTAGACTAAAGCTGCTCCATCTGGCCAGCCCTGCCATGGGGGAATCTCTGGCTGGGCAGAGTTGCCTCTGTGTTCACCCTCCCAGCACACAGGGCCAGCTGGGAAGTGGGGGGGGTGTAGCTTAGTGACCCCTTGGCGGCTACTGCAAGACGGCAGAGCAACCCTGAGGCAGCTCTAAGATACGACAAGGGTTGAAGTGTCCCCAGCTGTCCCCGGCATGGAAGGCAGAAAGGCCCCGGTGCCCTGCTGTAGCATAGGCTGGAATCAAGGTCACAAGAAAGGACAGAGTGACCTTGACATTTCTCAACTCCACATCCCTGCCCTGTCCCAAGGATGCTCTCTAAGAGAAATCTGGAGCCATTGTACTAATTATGCACCTGGGAAAGTAACAGTGGGGAAGTCTCCGGGGTACCCTCATGTCTTATTAAGCGGTAGAGCAGGTGGTGACAAGGAGCAAGAGCCAGTGGCTGGCAACCTGGTCAGGCCGCAGTTGGAGTACCGAGTCTAGGTTTGGGCACCGCACTTCAGGAGGGATGTGGACAGCATGGAGAGGGTCCAGAGGAGGCCACTCGCATGATCGGGGGCAGCAGGGCAG
>NW_017728918.1:10304086-10308917 GCF_001723895.1 Crocodylus porosus | reverse complement strand
TTCCAAGAGAAGTGGTGCAGGCTCCTACCCTGGGGGTGTTTAAGAGGAGGTTAGATGAACACCTTGCCGGGGTCGTTTGACCCCAGTACTCTTTCCTGGCATGGCAAGGAGTCGGACTTGATGATCTGCTCAGGTACCTTCTGACCCTAGAAACTATGGAACTATGAAACTACTATGACCTGCTGGACTGTCTGCCACGGAAGACCAAGGGCTCAATGGAAGGATCCCCTTAAAGCACCCCACCCTCCTTGTCTGCTAAATTCTGAGGGGCTGTGCCCATTTCACAGATTCCCTGAAGCAAGAAGCACTTCCTCCTCCCTAGAAGCTCTGCGTGGTGCAGGAAGTTAAGCCTTCAGTTCACAGGCAGCAAGCTGAGCCAGGATCCTACTACTACAGAGGCCAGAGAGCCTAAACCAGGTGGGGTTAAACACAGAGCAAAAGAGCCCAGCACACAGAGACTTCTGCTATGACAACCCTGGGCAGAGTGTCCCAAGGGATCAGTGCCCATCACAAGGATCTTTGCCAGAGCCCAGGCCTGGGAGAGCCTTATGCCAACCCCCATGTAGCTTCCCAGCCTCCTGAGTCTCAAGCCAAGCTGAGCTGAGAATCTGGGGACAGTTCATGGCTCACCCCAGGCTCAGACACATAGGGCATGTCTACATGTGCATTTAAGCGAACCTAAATTTAATGTGCCTTAGCTTAATGCACATTACGCGGGTTTAGGCAGGCATCTACACGTGCAGGTGTTAAAGCACATCAATGTTGTATGTGGACTGACTTGGGACTAAAGTTAGTCTCAAGTCAGTTGACACACACAATGTTAATGGACTTTAATGCACCTACACATTTGTTAATGCGCTTTAATTGTTCATGCTTAAATTTGGTACCTGCATTTGCAGGTATCAAATTTAGGTGTGAATAGCCTAAATTCACCATTTTTAATGTGCATTAAGGATGCACCCATGTAGAAGCACGCCCTTAATGTGAATTAACTTAGACTAATGCACATTAAAGCATCACGTGTAGATGTGCCCCTAGTCCTTGTCTCTCCCCTTGTTGGACCAGCAGCAAAAAGTCGTGCCTGCCCTGTCACCAGGGCAGCCTTCAAAGAGAAGCTGAGATAAAAGCCAAGCCCTCATCATCATCATCATCATCAGTTTAATGAGGGCTCTGGCGGGGGACATCTGCTTGGGAACAGTAATTGAATTGTGCTCCTTGCGGAAGTGAGTGGATTAAAGGCCCCGGAGCCCAGAAGCTCTGAAATCATCCTCGTGTCAAGCTGGGGGTGAAACCCGAGAGGCGGAGCAGAACCCACAGCTCATGGAAACAAAGAGCTGATTCCCAGCGTGGCTGGCACCAAAATATCTAGGAGGCACTGAAGGGGTCATATTTAGACAGCTGCAGCCCTGCTTTCCCTGGCTCCGCGGAGTCATCGGCTCGGGTTACTTAAGGGATCCACAGATTCATGCCGTTATAACTTGCACTCTTCCCCAGCACCCTTCTCTGCCCACAACCAGTGAGGCTTCGACGGCTCGCCTGGGTTTACTACCTGTAAAAGCATTGGAGGATGCTCTCAGGGAATTTGTTTCCCCCCTGAATTGTGAGCTTGCCACTGATAATCTTGCAAAAAGAAACACGGTGCTCATCTTCCCCTTTCATCTCCCCTTTCTCCTTCTCTGGGGAACTGACTGCAGCTTCTATAGCTAGGCCGACTGGAAGATGAAAAGGGGAAAATGAGCAATGTGCTCCATTTGGAAGGGCCTTTTGCCAAAAGTGGCAGGTCTAATTGCTTTATTATTCACCAGGGAGAGGAGGGGGAAAAATAGAGGTGGATGGTTTTATTCTCCCAGATTAAGACATCTCGGGGAAGCTGTAATTTGTTTCTGGTTCCATGCTTTTGTACCACCCGCAACAAGATTCTAATTAGGAGACATTTCAGCTCTCTTTACGCCTGGAGGCCCAGCAGAGACAGGCATGTAGAATGGCATCACTCCTGAGATGGGGAAAGCTAGAGGTGCTTTTTCCTCTCTCTTCTGTAAAGGTGGCCTGAATTGGCTCGACATGCTTCCATGTCACAAGCAGGGCCATTCAGCTGGCTCTAAGCTTTGGGTGCCTGCCCAGTTCCTTTCTTGTGTGCTAGAGCAGCAGCAGAGAGGCTGCAATGGGTCCCTTTCTCATTTCTGCCCTGGGATCCGCCACTGAATGGCCTCAGATTTGCTCAGAACCAGTGCCACTGAAGAAAAGCACTCGGGTCCTTGCTGCACCCTGTGCCCTGCAGACCCCAGTGCTCCAGTAAAGCTCTTGCAAACTATGCCTGGCAGAGCAATCCTACCGCCGCCAGGCAGATGTACCAGAGAGTCTAATAGGGCTTTTCCTGTCATTTGTCTTTGGTCTGAAGCATTTCCTTGCGTCTGCCTAGGCATGTCATGTGTCCTTGTTGCGAAGGCGGCTAATGGCAACCTGGGCTGCATTAGGAGAAGCATTGCCAGCAAGTGGAGGGCAGTGATCCTTCCCCTCTATTCAGCACTGGGGAGGCCACATCTGAAGTCCTGCATCCAGTTTTGGGCCCCTCACTACAGAAAGGATGTGGACACACTGGAGAGAGTCCAGCAGAGGACAACAAAAATGGTTGTGGGGCTGGGGGGCAGGACTGGTGAGGAGAGGCTGAGGGAACTGGGCTGATTTAGTCTGGAGAAGAGAAGACTGAGGGGGATTAAATAGCAGCCTCCACCTCCCTGCCAGGGGGCTGCAGAGGATAGAGCTGGGCTGTTCTCAGTGGGGGCAGATGACAGCACAAGGAGCAATGGGCTCAAGCTGCAGCAAGGGAAGTTGAAGTTAGATATTAGGAAAAACTCTCTCATGAGGAGGGTGGTGAAGCACTGGGACAGGTTCTGCAGAGAGGTGGTGGACTCTCCATCCTTGGAGGTGTTGAAGACCCGGGTAGACAAAGCCTTGGCTGGGATGATGTAGTTGGAGCTGGTACTGCTCTGAGCAGGGGATTGGACTAAATGTGACCTCCTGAGGTCCCTTCCTACCTGAGTTTTCCCAGAGTCATGTTCTATCTGGAGACAGCAGCTGGGATGGGGGCATGACATTCTCCTGTGACACGGCCCATTTCAGCTTGGAGCTCTGGCCGGCAAGGACTCCGGGTACTAAGGATGATACAGGCAGTCCTCAGACTTACAGCATAATTAAAACTGTGTCTCAAGTAGAAACATTGTAACTTGGAACCATTTTTTCCCGTAGGAAAAAATGTTATAAATGGCCATTAGTTCCTGAACCAAGGCCTGATACCCTATTTTCACCAAAAATAACCCAGAATTTTGTACTCAATCAATTATAGATGAGTAATATAGCTACATTAATGCATTTATATTGTAAATAGTAATCATATTGATTTGGAAGGATTTCTCTGAGGTGACTTTGCTGGACTTTTTGAAGGGCTCTTGGACTTTTTGAAGGGTTTGTAGCTGCAGTCTTTTCAGGAGTCCTGGCTGCAGGTTTTTCTGCAGTCTCGTCTGCTTTCTTAAAGTGTCCAAGCAAGTCTGGATGGATGTTCTCCAGAGACATGGGTGACACAGCAAACTTGTTCACTGACGTGGCATTGCATTGGATCAAGAGTTGTAAAGTCGAAACTGATGCCAGAAAGTTGAAACAGGGTGTCAATTTATAAATGTTTTAAGTGAGAAACATTGTAACTTGAAATGGTGTAAGTCAAAGACTGCTTGTACTTTTTACTTTAGTTAATGAAGATTTTCCCTTGAGATCTGCTTTGCAAATGCAGGGGTTCTTGCATGTGATGCTGGTGCCCCAGGGACAGGAGACATTCCTCCAGAGGCCTCTAAGCACAAGAGTTTCATGGAGGCTTAATCTGAGCCAGAATTTCCCCCCCAGCTCAGACTCCTAGAGCCAAGGGGCTGGAAGGGAGCTCTGGTGTACCCCTGCCTGAGTCAGGATCAGCCCTATCCAAACCAACCCAGAAAAACCCATTGTCCAAACTATGCAGAGCTGTCCAGTCATCCGAGATCCAACACCAGACATCACACCTGCCCCTGCCCCAGGGAAAGCAGGGGACCACGCAGCCAACATCCTGCTCTATAAAAGTTTGTTCATAGACTCTCAGGAGATCGCAAGCAGAGGCCGTGCCCCAGCTACAGAGGAAGGCAAACCCTCTTTCACCACACCACCCTGCCCCCTAAGTCTGTATCATCTAAGCAGGGGGGAAATTCCTTCCTGGTCCCAAGTATGATGATGGGTCTGACCCTGAGCAAAACGGCAAGAGCCTCCAGCCAAGACCACTGGGTTTTAATCCCATCTCCCTTGACCTCTGTGGAATAAACTGGCCCGGGGGCAAGATACACTCTCTTACCCTCTCTGCAATGCATAGAGGTGGGGGTGTGATGGTTTTTAAATGTGCGCCTCCACACACGTCTTGCTCAGGGCCTCTGTTAGGGAAGGCAGGTCAATGAAATGCACTTTGTAAGGCTGCATGCCCCCCATAGCTGTGTGCCCTGTGCTGTCCCTTGTGGCTGTGAAACATTTCTGCTGGCACAAGAAAAAGATCCAGCTCTCGGACACGGCTGTGACAATGCCACCACCTGCAGGTCCCTCCCAACAGATCCAGTGCAGGCCACACTGTCATCGGGCTGGAATTGCCCACAGGAGCTCTGCTCATCTAGTCCAGCACCAGCTCAAGGCAGGATCCTCCCTACCTAGCCCAGCCCAGACATTTCGTTTCACCCAGACCTGGACAAGCTCAGCAAATGGGCAGACGAGAACCTCATGGTGTTTAACACCGAAAAATGCAAGGTTCTCCACCTTGGGAGGAAAA
>NW_017728918.1:10298481-10303636 GCF_001723895.1 Crocodylus porosus | reverse complement strand
TGACCCCAGCTGACTTCCTGCCCTTTGGGCAGGGGGCTGGACTTGATGATCTCCCGAGGTCCCTTCCAGCCCTAATGTCTATGAAATCTGTTCTGGCCAGCAAGTCCCTTACTCCCGTTCTAGCCTCTGGATGGGATGAGTATGCCCTTACTCAGCCAGGAAAGTGTTGGAAGGTGGCAGCAAACAGGTCCCTAAGGCAGCGTCACCCTCTTTCTCCTAGTAACAAGCAGTTTGATTGCAGGGCTGCACAAATGGAGCAGAGTTCAGGATCTTGGAGAACCATTTCATGCTCCTTTGGGGTCCTAGGTCCCCTCATTCCCTGTTCCTCCATGGGACACTGCCTCCTTTGTCAGCCCCACCAGGAGTTGATGCCATGCCTGCCATTGACACCCAGCTCTCTTCCCAAGGGAGCCGACAGCAGGCATGCAGCTTCCTACATGCTCTCCCCCATGGTACCCATGAGTGCTGGGCTAGGCTCTACTGGACCCTGCAAAATAGCAATTTGCTGAGCTGTGGATAAAAACCTAACATGCCACCCTTTCGAATAAAGCAGCGGTCACCTCTTAGTGCTGCATGGCCTCTGAGCTTGCTCCCGACATGCTCCTGGAAACCTTGCTGAGTTGGAACCCCGGGAGTGAAGCAAGTGATGCCTGGTTCCTGGATTTCCCTATGGATTAGCTAGGTGCTGCCAATGCCGAGAGCCTTCCAGGCAGGCCCAGAAGGAGGGCTTCAGGGTCCTGGGAAATGAGTGCTGGAAACTGAGGCCTCTGTGAAGTTCAGGGTTAGAAGCAAGGGATGTGACATATTCTTAGGTTCACAGGTTTGCATCTTCCTTCCTAGGCTCTACTTCAGGTGTCTAAGCCTGGCAGTAAATAACCCTCAAAACTTTGGACCTGACACTACACAACTTGCTCAAGAAACCTGTGGCAGAGTTAGGAACTGGATTTAGATCTCATAAATGCTCTCCCTTGGCCATCTTGCCTCCCTTCAATGTGCTTTAGAGCCATTGGATAATTAGTCCATGAAATGCCCATTAAAAAAATGGAGGAGTGTCCCCATTTCACAGCTGGAGAGACTGAGGCACTGACCTGCCTGAATCCACAGAGGGAGTCAGTCCTGGACTGGGGATTTTAATCCACTGGACCCTTGCTTCCATTCAGCTTTCCATAAAAGGGTCTGACCCATTTGTGTTGTGATGTTAGGGGGCGAACACTTTGGGAGATGTGTTGCAGGGCAGCACTTCACCCCTGTTCTCTGAACAAGGAGCTGGGTTGCACTACAGACTGGATACTGCAGCCAGGTGCCAGCAAGAGCCTGTACATCACAAACTGCTCTCTCCAGGAACAGTGTTGCAGTTGCAAAGGCACCGGAGCAAAGAGAAAGCCTGAAATCCCATGCTCCTCTCTCCTTGGTACGCTGCACAGCTGAGGGTTGACTTCTGTCAAACTCATGCCCTCAAGCCCTGAACATGACTCTGTCCATGGATGGCAATGACAGTCCTAGGGCAGCCTGCCCGCCTGGAAAGACATGTGGTATTTCGACAGAGGGATGCACAAGTGCCTCGGAGCCTTTCCGAGCTAATCTTAAAATGCCTTCTAGCTGGTCATTAATGTCCTGTGTTTAACACACTTTTCACTGCCCATGGAAACAAACCCTTTTTAAAGGCAGCCAGTCTAACGACCACAGAAATCACAGGCATGTGCTACTAAGCGACTGATTATATTCCATTTTAAAGTAATTACATATGCCCAGCATACACCTTTATCTCTCCCACTCTCTCTTTTTTCAGTCGTAAAGCACTTTTAATCAATTTACATGCTTTCAGGATTAAATACATTATTAGAAAATCCATGTTACATGTTCTGCCTGTCTCTGAAAGAGATTATGCCATGCTGGAGCCATTTCAGAGTTATTGCATCTATTCTAGGAGTCATTTCTCAAAGCAACACATAGATTTTCCAGCGATGCTGCAACAAATGCTAGATTTTAAGTGATCAGTTAATGAAATGGAGGCACATGCTCTTGAGAGGCAAATACTGGTTTTCAGCTGGATACCATTACAATCATAGAATCACTGAAAATGGGGGTTGAAGGGACCTCAGGAGGTCACATCTAGTCCAACCCCCTGCTCCAAGCCCCAACTACATCATCCCAACCTAGTATTTGTCTACCCAGGTCTTCAAAACCTCCAAGTATGGAGACCCCACCAGTGCTTCACCACCCTCCTAGTGAGAATGTTTTTCCTAATATCCAACCTCAGCTTCCCTTGCTGCAGCTTGAGCCCATTGCTCCTTGTTCTGCCATCCGCCCCCACTGGGAACAGCCCAGCTCCATCCTCTTTGCAGCCCCCTGGCAGGGAGCTGAAGGCGGCTATTCAATCCCCCTCAGTCTTCTCTTCTCCAGACTAAATAATGTTGTTGTTAGCCTAAACAGATGCCATTAAACTTCTTCACGACTAGAGCACACTGTTGATTCCTATTCAGCTTTTTGTCCACTGTCATCTCCTGGTCCTTTTCTGCATCCATTATCTGTGACTGGGATGTGGATAAATATATAAAACCTTTGCTGAGAGAATTTGCTTATGCCACAAAGCATAAATGACCATATTAAATCAATGACATGGAATGACCTGGATCTGTTGGTAAACTGGATATAGCCCATCAGCATATAGTTTAATATGGGCAAATACAAGGTCATACATCTAGGAACAAGACTGTCGTCGTATTCATGGGGTGGGGTAGTGTATCCTGGAAACCAGTAATAAGAGGTTGAGTGTTATGATCATCATATCATGAACACCTAGCGTAACAGGGTGGCTATAACTGAAATGTTTGGATGTACAAATGGAGGTGTCTAATAGGAGCAGGGAGCTGGTATCACTTCTGTATACAGCAGTGCTGACTGAGACCATTTGTGTCTATTACTAATGCTCACAAGTTTAAGAAGAGGTTGAAAAATAGATGAGTTCAAAAAGCTTCAAGGTCTGGATAAAAATCCTCCTTAACACAAGAGACTCTAGAGGAGCTTCATCTCATTAGTTTATTAAGAGGAAAAGCTTCTTAATTTGATCACTCTCTGTAATGACACAATCCTGTGAGAAGGTCTCTCCTAGCAGAGCACTCTGTAATCTTGCAGAGACAGAGTGAGATCCAATGACCAGGAGCTGACAGGGAGCAAAGTCCCCGCTAGAAATGAAGTGACTGTTTCTGAAGGAGGGTAGTTCACGGGGTGAGATTATCTAGGGATGAGCTGGATTTCCCAGCACTTGGCCTCTCTTAAAATTTGCTAGCCTTTCTCATTGCCTTCTGTGGCAGGTTCGTGCCCCAGGGGCAGCTGTGTGACTCCTGCCTGGCTCAGTCCTTTAATTATTCTCCCACCATACCTTGTTCTTGCTAGAGGTCGAATAAGGGAGGTTGTCCACAGGCCGTAGAGAGAACCTTAGTCTGTTTGCAGCACCACTGGGTCACTTCTGTACACCCAACAGCCTTGATTCAACCCATGGGCTCCCTCAGCTGGCCTGTGCCCCTGCAGGATGCCTGTAGCTTCAAGCGTTGCATGTGTATCCATGCCTATCCAGGACACCGTAGCCTTAAGGGCTCGATGAGCGCCTCCGTTCCTTCACTACACCGTGCCCCAAGTTCTGCAGATGTTCTCTCTTGTTGATGTTACCTATTTGTGCACTTGGCCCCCCTGGGCCCTTATGTGGTCTCCCTCTGGGCTCTTGGACCGCTGGTCCCCCATGCAAACCCTCCTCTGGGCTGTTGGACCCCTGGTCCTGCATGCAACCCCTCTCCTGGTCTTCCAGACCCCTGATACAGCATGCAGCCCCTCCTCTGGGCTTCCAGACCCCTGGTCCTGAACACAGCCCTTCCTCCAGGCTCGTGGACCCTCCGGTCCAGATCTCAGCCTTTTTCCACTCTCAGTCTGCAGGCTCCTGAGTTACTGGCTCTCGAACTGGCCTTGAACCTGCCACGGTGGGGCTCAAGGCTAAACGACCAGTGCCACTGGAATAACCAAGAAGCATTGCAGCCCTGGAGCAGACCCCTCCAGGGGTTTAACATAAAACAAAGGCCGCTTGCCTGTCAAACCGGGTCTTTCTCTGCCCAGGGGACTTGCGTCCACCCCCGGGGCCAGCGATGCTGTTCAGATCCATCCTTCGGGAGCCCTGCTGCTTTGCAGCTAGGATCTGCTCACTTCGTGCCTGCCTAACCCGTTCAGGCTTTGGGCTTATATAGCTTCAGCTGGAGCCCTCTTTGCAATTAATTGTGTTAAATTTAATTAAATAGTTGAGTTAAATTGAATTAAACTCCAATTCATTTGAGTCTCTCATTAGCCCTCTGCATTACCTCTGGCTGCTTGCTCCCATAAAGGAGCAGGCACAGCCCGGTGCCCAGCTATGCCTCCCAAATCGCCGGCTTTCACACAGGAATCGCCGGCTCAGGCCATGCTAGCGATCAGCTTTTCTTTGATTAAAAAAACAACCACCCCCCACCACAATTTTCAAATTAAAAGTAAGATCAAATCCTCATTTTTCAATGATTAACATGAAACACCACTATACAGCTATCTATATATTACAAAGGGCTGTGTAGTTCATTAGAGGTGCATCCGTCAGGGGACGAGGCTGCCAGACGCCCCGGGAGGGGATGCAGTGTTGACACAGGCAGGAGCCGGACTGGGAGTTTGGGGGGCTGTGGAGGTGACCAAAAGTCACCCCAAAGCTCAGATACGTGAGAGGCAGGAAAATGGGCCACCAGGTCTCTCATCCCATGGGGAAGGAGGAACTAGAGGATTATCAGGTCAGGAGGCTTCAGGCCCTCCATCCTGCCAGGCCCATCGCTCCTCAGAGGCAGCCATTTTGTCCAGGCCTGCTGCAGCCTTGTCATCCTCCCTCACAATCTGGCCTTCTCTTAGGGTGACCGGTGTGGTACGAGTCTGTGTGAGGGGACAACACTGCCTGTGAGACATGACTGGATGCGTGTGAGGGAACGACACCCCCCCGTCAGACATGAGTAGATGTGTGTAAGGGGATGACACCACCCGTCAGACATGACTGGATTTGTGTGAGGAGAAGACATCCCCCCGTCAGACATGACTGGATGCGTGTGAGGAGACAACACCACCCGTCAGACGTGACTGGATGTGTGTGAGGGGA
>NW_017728918.1:10290260-10297573 GCF_001723895.1 Crocodylus porosus | reverse complement strand
ATGTGTGTGAGGGGACGACACCCCCCCCGTCAGACATGACTGGATGCGTGTGAGGGGACGACACCCCCCCGTCAGACATGACTGGATGTGTGTGAGGGGACAACACCCCCCATAAGACATGACGGCGAGGTGTGGTGACAGCTCACTGGCCCTGGAAGGAGTTTGCTCCCTCACGATCTCTTTGGGGATGTGGGTTTTCCCCCGCTGCAGTCACCAAATCCCAGAAACCTGAGGATAAATTGCCCCATTTCAGAAAACAGGGATGGGAGAGCCCAATCTGGGGCTGACAAGAAGTATTACAGGCTAGATCAGTGACTGGATATGTTAAGAGACATATTACATATTACCTTATTACAGCTGTTACTGAGTAATGAGCAGGTCTGCCATATGCAAAGGCGTTTACATAGCTTCTCCATATTTCTTTTCTGGTCACGCTCCCATCTCCTAGCTGAGATCAGGGCCCCTTGCACAAGGCACTGTGCACACAGAGATGGAGAGCCAGTTTGTGCCTTAATGACCTAATAAAAAGGAATAGGAGAGAATTTTGTTATGCCCATTTCACAGGTGGGGAAACTGAGGCAGAGAATGGTTACAGGTCTTGCAACACTGTGTCCTGTCCAGGATGCCCTTGAACAAGTCCTGTTCAGCTGCTTCAAGCCCAGGGAGGTGCTGAGGAAGGCTCCCTGTGATTCCTCTCTGATGGTCAGGCGCTGGCAAGGCAGCCAAGCAGTCTCACCAGCACGTCTCTCGGTTTGGCCAGGACACAATCCCGGGACACTGTAACTTGCCTGTGGTCACACAGGGTTAGGAAGCAAACCCCCATTTCCTGAGCCCCACGTGAGACCTGGGCCAGACATCCCTTCCTGCCTAGCCAGTGACCAATTATCACCACAAACACACAGACGAGTGATCCCAGGTGTTGCAAGATCCATACCTTTGCTTTCCCTGATGCTTTTGTGGTCTAATCCTGGCTCTCAGGTGTGTTGGATGTCAAGGAAACTCTGAATTGGCTCCTTTGAAAGGGGGGTGGTGCAAAGAGGATGGTGTCGGGCTGTTCTCAGTGGGGGCAGATGATGAACAAGGAGTAATGGGCTCAAGCTGCAGCAAGGGAAGTTGAGGTTGGGTATTAGGAAAAAAATCTCTCTCGCTAGGAGGGTTATAAAACACTGGAACAGGCTCCCCAGGGTGGGGGACTCTCCATCCTTGGAGGTTTTGAAGACCCGGGAAGACAAAGCCTTGGCTGGGATGATGCAGTTGGGGCTGGTCCTGCTTGGAGAAGAGGGTTGGACTGGCTGTGACCTCCTGAGGTCCCTTCAACCCTCGTTTTTTATGATCCTTCACCCCTCCACACACTTGTGTTCTGGAAACACCTGGGCCTGTGCTGAACGTCATCCTAGCACGAGTCCTGCTTTGCCAGGCTGTTAGTACATCAGCAAGGCCACCTGACAGGTGTGCTATGTGCCAGACAAGGTGGGTTTGCACTGTAGCCTCACATATCTCTGATTTATTGCAGGCCCTCACATTCCTGACCAAGAAGGAAATTATACGGTGAGTTCATTCCCAAGCTTTTTTCCTTTTCCTCCAGCCTGAGCAAGGCCCTACTTGCTGAGGCAGTTTGGCATGGCAGGTATATGCTTTTAGAGTCCCAGGCGTCTCTCTGCTGCTTCTGACAGGTTTTGGATCAGGTCTGTAGAAACCATGAATGGGTGGGTAAATGCTGTTTTTGATCCTGCCTTCATCTTTACTGCCTGAACCAGCCCAGACAGATCCTTTGTTCAACCTCCTATGCAGACTATGCAATCACCCCTGACACATCACATCACACCTGTACCTGCCACAGCAAAAGCAGGGGGGCCATGGCCATGACCACACACCTACTAACAGTTATGGAGGTATTTTCTGCCATATAGACAGGCAGCACTTTCACTTGGATTGAGACCATATTCATCTCATCTCACCACCCATAGCCAAAAGGTGGTAAAGGCTCATTTATTTTCCCTGCATGCTACATTATTTTACAGACCTCTAAAGATTGCATCCCATCATTAATTGTCCTGTTCGCCATCATAAGCTATTACGGCTCCAGGAGAATCAGATGTTACCGAGAAGGGAAATGCATTATGTGTGACAGCTGAATCTGGATCCTAGATTAGCTTTCTTAACCAATCACCCAGATATATCTTTATTGCTCTCCTGGAAGGCTGCGAGCCTGGGTTCTTAAACATTAATGCTGTCCTTCTCTGCCATGGGAATTCACCTTGATTTGCCAAGCAGGCGAGCATCCTTTCGAGCTGTGGGGCCCAAGGTCACCCTCTCTGACACTGTCCTTTTTGCAGTATTCAGCGCACTTTCCAGAGTTTCTGCCCCGAAGAGAAAGATTACAGAGAAGAGAAGTTGACGTCAAAGCAGATGTGCTCCTGGCCAGAATTAAAGGTAAGCTGCATCATGGAGATTAGCACAGGATTGGAAATGGGGAGAACAGGAGCCAGCTTATCTTTGTCCCTGGGAAAACAGGGCAGGAGCAACCATAGAGAGTCCTTGGAAGCCGGAAGGGGGGAGTGTCCGTGCCTGGCTAGAGGTTGATCTTTTTGCTGGATAATCTGGGGACTCGTTCTGGCTCTGACGCAGATTCCTCGAATGAGCTGTGCTAAGTCACATGGAAGCCTAACATGGAGACTTGCCTTGCTCGTTATGCTTGTGAAGTGTTTGGGGACTATGGACACAGGACGTGTTAGAGGCTCATTTACAGCTGATGGTCATTGCAGAACCCCATCAAGGATTTCAGGAAGTATCATGGGGTGCAGAGGGAGGGCATGGATTTCCCCCTCCTCTGGGAGGTACGGTGCTTTCCCGTCTTGCTGCTGGCTTGCTCTGTCATGTGGCTCTTTGTTCAGAGGGCTAGCTGGTCCCTCCAGTCTGGAAGCAGAGGACTGTAATTTGGGTACTTCCCAAATCTGGACTTGTACTGGTACAGTAGAGAATAAGCTGAATAGGAGCCAGCAGTGTGCCCTTGTTGCAAAAAAAGTCAACAGCCTCCTGGGCTGTTTGAACAGAAGGGTTACTTGCAAATCATGGGCAGTGATTCTTCCCCACTATCCAGCACTAGGGAGGCCTTCCTTGGAGTCCTGTGTCCCGTTTTGAGCCCTTCACTTCAAGAAGGATGTGGGCAGTTTGGAAAGAGTCCAGCACAAGGCAACAAAAATAGCTAGGGACCTGGGGAGCATGATTTATGAAGGCTGAAAGAACTAGGGTTATTTAGTTTGTGGATGAGGAGGTTGAAGGGGAGTTTGATAGCCATCTTCAGGTACCTACAGGGCCATTACAGAGGGGATGGAAGTGGGACCATAGGGACAGGACTAGGAACAGTGGCACACACTTGCTGAGAAATTTGCTTAGTTTTTTTTACTGTTTCTTCAAAGCGTTTTTCTTGATGGTTGGTCAATTAAAGTCCGAACAAAGCAGGGAGGAAAAGGTTGATCATATCATAACTGTTAATTGCCTGGCTTCTGTTTTTGATTGTCTAGGTGTAAGGATTATGAATTTCTGCAGCCTTTGCAATTGTAGGTCAATCACAGATGAGGGGCCTTGAGTGTCAGGCAGGATACTTAGAGGTGTCACCAAACTTGCTTTTGGGTATTTGTTTATCAATGGGGTACATTGACAGTAGCTCATGACTTCAGACATACACTGAATGGTTCAGACATTTTTAACACCTTAGAGTGACATTGGATGCCTGCTTTGAGAAATGTGAGTATGTCACATGCAGAATATCCTCCCTATATTCAATGCACCCTTTACAGGTTTCTTTTGAGATGCATATTGAGTCTTCTCTTTTCTTTAGCTGCTAGGTCAATTGAAATGCATATGCAATTTTCTTGCCTTCACTGGCTCAGCCTTTCTTTAAAGGGCTTTCTTAGGTACACACGTGATGAGTGCATCAGGACTCTGCCAACAATTTTAACCACTTTTATTATCTTATGTCATGGGTCTGGTATTGCCTATCACAAGCACTCCACTGTCTCAACACCTAATGGGTTGCAAGCCATTAGCGGAATTTAATTTTCTTGTGGCAGTCTTGTTTCCACAACCCAGTCTTGCCCCAGCCACTATCCTGCATTTTTATGCAAAAGATGCTGTCCAAGCTTTCACAGTTTTCATATGCAGTACCATAATTGCTCTTAAGATCTCTATGTGTTGCATGACTGAAAGCCATGGCAAGGAGAGCATCCAGCAGATCATCTTCATTGCCCCACCCCTGAATTCCTGGCCCCGTTAGGAGCCTGGCAGGTTGGGTGAAACAGCTCCATGGGACAGATTCAGGTATCTCTGACACCCCTGTTTTAATCCCTTCCCAATGCTTCTCCATACATGCTGAGAAAGCAGCAACTTTAAATAAGATAAACTGTCCTGTTGTTCCAAAGCTGCATTTGCATTTTTTTACACGGGTGTCTCTGCCAGCTGCATTTGAGCTGATGATCTCTGCCCAGGCACTGCCTATCCCTTTTAATGCTCATGGCCAGGTCTGCTCACATCCATTCAAGTGATGGATGTGCCTCTGGAGTAGGCAAGCAGTGTTTTTTTTATTCCCTTGCCATGACTGGGCATTGCAGTTTGCTCAAAACTCCCCTCCAAACTTTGCCCCCCTGCATGTCTTTAGAGTAGAATCTACTCCCTTCTTAGGGTGCTGATAACAGTCCACCCAGGGCTCTTTTAATAGAAGTCTCCTTGAATTACTTCTTCTCTGTAGCACAGGAGGGCAGAAGGGAAAGCAGATGTTTGCTGTGTGTCCTCAGGTCACAAGGGAGTCTGACATTGCCTCCGCAGAGCAGGGCATGCAAAAGCAGGCTGGAAAGAACTGGAAGAGAGTTTTCTGCTCTAGCAAAATGGCAACAGTGAGCCAAAGTCTGGGGCAGGCTGGGAACTTAACTAGCAATTGCAATGGTTAATTAACATGCCCCAATTACATAATTACATGAATTTGCACTAATTAGAAAAATTAGGATACATTTAGGGGAAGTAACTGATTTGCTTAACACAGCATCTTCCATCCAACAGCTCTGCAAATGCAACAGGTGTTTCAATACAATGCCAATGCTGAGGGTGGTAGCTGCAGCATACAGAGGAGAGGCTGAAAGAACTGGGTTTATTTAGTCTGGAGAAGAGAAGACCGAGGTGAGATTGAATAGCAGCCTTCAACTCCCTGCAGGGGGAGGATGGAGCTGGACGCCATCCAAAGAGGATGGAGCTGGACTGTTCTCAGTGGAGGCAGATGACAGAACAAGGAACAATGGACTCCAATGCAGCAAGAAAAACTGAAGTTGAATATTAGGAAATACTTTCTCACTAGGAGGGTGGTGAAGCACTGGAATGACTTACCCAGAGAGGTGGGGGAGTCTCCATCCTTAGAGGTTTTGAAGACCTGGCTGGACAAAGCCTTGGCTGGGATGATGGAGTTGGGGCTGGTTCTGGTTGGGGCAGGACTAGATGACTTTCTGAGGTCCCTTCCAGCCCTCATTTTCTATGAATCTGTTTCCACATAAAAAGCTAGCCCATCTCCAACTTGTGGTCCTGAGCATCCAGGCCAGCATCTTGGTTCCTCATTTTGCTGATAGGAGAAATAACCTGCTTACCGAGCAAACCAGGACTAGAACTAGGCTCTCTTGAGTGCCAAACCTGGTCAGCAGCCACCATGGGACTAAGTAGGCTGCAGTAGAGACCTACATTTTTACTGTTTGGAAGTACGTAGCTTTCTCGCTTGGGGCAGACCCAAGTGGGGCATGGCTGAGGCTTTTATAGTTGACTATCCCAGTAGCCATCTCTGTGCTTATCTGCAATGACCATTAGTACCAGAAAGAGCCTTTGTCTCTCTCTAGTGGAGCCTCAGTCTATTGAATTAAAATGGCTGTGGGTCCATCCCACTAAAAATCGGGGGCCATCACTGGTTGGGCAGCCAGAGCCTTTAAAAATTCAACAAATTAAGGGGGACAAATCATAAGAAAACAGGGTGTGCACGTACAACGTCAAAGGGCCAAAACAAGTGCTCTCAGGGGGGACACCGAGCAGAGCGCCCACCGGCACTTGGACTCAGATAGAGTGCCGGTAGCTACTGCCCCACAATGCTCCACCTGGAGATATGCGTGCAGGTCACTGAGGAAAAAGGCCCGCGGTTTCCTGGAGCCTTCCCAGCCAGAGCGTTCTAGTGGAGCCTCGGACTGGCAGGGGATCCATGAGACACGGAGTCTGGTCATCTATTTCAGGTAATGCCCCCATATAATCACAGTAGCCAGCTCCATCTTAAAATCAGGTAGTGGTTTTGTCCTCAGGTCTCTGCTCCAGAAGCTGTTCTGCTCTGATGGTTCAGGACCTTCTTCTAGTTTCCATCTTCAGATTATTCATCATGATCTGTATATTCCTCCCCATTCCTGTAATCAGTTTTCTAATTACAGAGCTCTCCGGTTAGTCTGACAACCATCACCTGTGGTGCCTTTTAACTTTTTTCTTCATGCCATTCATTGTTCTTTCCCTCAAACTTTGCTCAAACTCCTTTCAGACTCTGGACTAATAACCTGTAGTTGCTGGTATCACATTCTCCCCTTCCTCTCCTGCCTTTGCTTTTCTCCATGAAGACAGTACTGATAGGAGAGATCTGTCAAAAACTATTGTTATTGGATCTGGTGTTTAATTCTGAACTCTGGGAGAAAGTAAAAGGAAAGCCCAGGGCGGTATAGGACCACTACTGAATGGGCAAAAGCAATTGGTGACAGACAGGGGGACAAGGCTGAACTCCTCAATGAGTTCTTTGCCTCAGTGTTCCTAAATGAGGGGCAAGACAAGTCTCACAATGGGATTGTAGAGAGGCAACAGCAAGGCACCAGACTACCAAGCATTGACCCTGAGATGTTGCAGAGTCACTTGGAAGGACTGGCTGTGTTTAAGTCGGCAGGCCCGGATGAGCTCCATCTGAGGGTACTGAAGGCACTGGCTGATGTCATTGTACAGCCACTGGCAAGAATATTTGAGCACTCATGGCGCACGGGCCAGGTCCTGGAGCACTGGAAAAGGGCCAATGTGTTCCATATTCTCAAGAAGGGGAGGAAGGAGGATCCAGGCAACTATAGGCCAGTCAGTCTCACCTCCATCCTTGGCAGTCTTTGAAAAGATTATTAAGGCTCATATATGTGAGATCACAGCAGGAAGAATTATGCTGAGGGAAACCAGCTCGGGTTTGTAGCAGGTAGATCATGCCTGACTAATCTAGTCTGTTTTTATGACCAGGTTACAAAACACCTGGACACAGGAGTATGGGTTGACAT
>NW_017728918.1:10286360-10290160 GCF_001723895.1 Crocodylus porosus | reverse complement strand
TCAGTGACTTGGACGAGGGAGTGAAGTGTACTCTGTCCAAGTTTGCGGATGATACAAAACTGTGGGGAGAAGTGGACACACCGGAGGGCAGGGAACAACTACAGGCAGACCTGGACAGGTTGGACAAATGGGCAGAAAACAATAGAATCTGATTTAACAAGTAGAAATGCAAAGTGCTGCATCTAGGGAGGAAAAATGTCCAGGACACCTACTGCCTAGGAAATGACCTGCTCGGTAGCATGGAAGCAGAAAGGGATCTTGGAGTCCTAGTGGACTCCAAGATGAACATGAGTCATCAGTGTGACAAAAGTCATCAGCAAAACTAATGGCACTTTATCGTGCATCAGCAGATGCATGACAAACAGAACCAAGGAGGTGATACTTCTCCTCTGTCGGGTGCTGGTCAGAGTGCAGTCAGAGTACTGTGTCCAGTTTTCGGCCCTGCATTTCAAGAGGGATGTGGATAACCTGGAGAGGGTCCAGAGAGGGGCCATTCGTATGGTTAAGGGTTTGCAGGCCAAGCCCTATGAGGAAAGACTAGGGCACCTGGACCTCTTCAGCCTCCATAAGAGAAGGTTGAGAGGCAACCTTGTGGCTGCCTATAAATTAATCATGGGGGTGCAGAAGGGAATTGGTGAGGCTTTACTCACCAAGGTGCCCCTGGGGGTCACAAGAAATAATGACCATAAGCTAGCAGAGAACAGATTTAGACTGGACGTTAGAAAGAACTTCTTCACAGTTAGTGGCCAAAATCTGGACTGGGCTCCCAAGGGAGGTGGTGCCCTCCCCTACCCTGGAGGTCTTCAAGCAGAGGGTAGATAGGCATCTGGCTGGGGTCATCTGAACCCACCACTCTTTCCTGCCTGTGCAGGGTGTCAGACTTAATGACTATTGAGGTCTCTTCCAGCCCTAACATCTATGAATCTATGACTCTGGGAAGGGGAATTTTTCCATCCCTGCAACTGGACTGCATTGAGTGCTTTGAGTTTTGCATCTACCTTGGCTGCAGTCATTTGCATTTCCACACTGCCCTCTCCCATCAGCCATCCTTACTTTGCTCCTGGGATCAGTGTCATGCGGTATTTAATTCATTTAGAGCTGTGGCTAACTGGTCTTTCATCGCTAGTCCAGCCTTCCTGCACTGAAGCTCCATGGTTTCCCTTGTTCTTTTCTTAGGGCTTATTTGCTAGTCATTTGAATGTCTTTGGCAAGAATTAGCTCAGCTTGGCCTTTGACCTTTGTGGTTCTGGCTGAACTTTCAGCTCCCACCGCATTTAGTGGCAATGAGCCCCGCACTTTAATGACACACTGGGTGAGAAAGAGCTTCCTTGTATTCATTTAAAACTTACAGCCTACTCATTTCATAGTTTCATAGTTGGTCGGGTCGGAAGGGACCTAAGCAGATCATCAAGTCCGACCCCCTGCCATGGCAGGAAAGAGTACTGGGGTCAAACGACCCCAGCAAGGTGATTGTCTAGCCTTGCCTTAAAGACCCCCAGGGTAGGAGCCAGCACCACTTTGCTTGGAAGCATTTTATGTCTTCTAGTTCTTATCTGGTGAGAGACAGTCAATGATAAATCCCTATTGACTTTCTCTTGGCCATTTGTAAACCCTTCTCATGTCCCCCTTGAAGCATCTCTTTTCTAAATGGAGCAGGCCTGGCCTTGACCATCTCTCTTCATATGGGAACTCCTCCATGGCTCTTACCATTTTCTACAACCAGGTCTTCTATCTTATCAGTTTGACTCCTGTTTGACCATGCAAAAGCATTTATTGGTATGCCTGCACTCTACGCCATAGCAGCAGCCAACTGTGGCTGGGAAGCTCCTTGATGCACCCCACAAATCTGTTCCCATTCCCTTGCTCCAAAACCAGAAATACACCAGGTACTCCTCTCTAGGGTCTTCCCTAGCAACCACAAGAGATCAAGAGCAACTGTTGGGAGGCGAGGGTGAAGTGGGGAAGGGAGAGCTGACTCATTGCTACATTTCTAGAATTGATTAGAAATAAGTAGGTGGGACTCATCTGGAATGTCCTGGCTGGGTCACATCGCTGCTACTGGGTAGATATACCCTCTGTATCTGCTCTAAGATTATTCCAATAAAGTTAAGCCCAGAGCCCTGTGTTTAGGTAGTGAGGCCATGAATTCCAGCTCTGCAGACAATCCAACTCAGGGGTTTGGAAACACTAGTTTCAGAAGTCCCTAAATGCTGGTGCAGTGGAGAGCTTTGATCCACTTCAGACATGTTAACTGTGAGTGTTCACCTGTTTAGAGCAGTAAGATGTGATACGTGGATGGAGCTGAACTGTTCTCAGTGGGGGCAGATGAAGGACAAGGAGCAATGGGCTCAAGCTGCAGCAAGGGAAGTTGAGGTTGGATATTAGGAAAAACTTCCTCATGAGGAGGGTAGTCAAGCATTGGAACAGGCTCTTCAGAGAGGTGGTGGACTCTCCATCCTTGGAGATTTTGAAACCCTGGGTAGACAAAGCCTTGGCTGGGATGATATAGCTGGGGCTGGTTCCGCTTTGAGCAGGGGGTTGGACTAGATACGACCTCCTAAGATTCGTTCTCACCCTCATTTCCGATGATCCTATGATTCTAAGTGTGATCATATCATAGCGAAGTTACAACCTTTCATGGAAGGAGGACTCCAGTTTGCATCAAGGAACATGTGCTCAGCTGTCTTGGGACTGCTGCACAGAAAAAATACAAGCTGTCTTCCCTGGATCTGATACAGTGTTGGGGCTAGGGCCAACAAACAGATGCTGGTTGACTGCCCAGGTGTCTCCAGCTCTGGTCAGATGGTAGTAATCTAAATAAAACATATCTGAAGTGTTTGTGCAACTGCAGGGTTTTGGCCCTAACGAAATAGCCTCTTTCCATGCCAGTGGCATTTCAGAGAACATCCATTCTTGAGGACCCACCCAAATCTGCTCCCAGCATTACCAGGACCCACCTCCAGCCCCATCCTTAGTATTACAACATAAAACAGGCTCCATTAGAGATAAGCTATTATCTTTACTGTACACACTTATCTGTCTCATAAGAAATGCTTCCCCTTTTTCCTCAGGAGCAGCTAGTCAAAAAAAAAAAAGAGAGAGAGAGAGAGAGACAGTCATATGCAAAGAATCAAGATGACTGCTCTGGAGGGTTTAATTAAAAACCAAGAAATAAATATATTTAGATACACTGTCAATTTAAATTACAGTGGGTATGCTTTATTTTTACATGTTTAATTAAAGATATCTTCATGGAGGGTTGCACATCCTGACAGCTCATCTTTACAAGTGCTGGGAATAAATGCTTTATGAGATAACTGCATTTGGAAATATTAAGAGTAAAAAAAAAAGGAGGATCTGCTGGTTTCTTGATCTTTGTCTCCCAACTGAAGGCTCTGTTCTAGCAGGAGTAGGAAGGAAAGCTCATCAGGGCATGGACTGGGTTTTTGTTGACTACTTGTACAGTGTCTAATGCAGCAGGGTCTGGTCTGAGATTGGACTTCTTATATATTACCTCAATCATAGAATCATAGAACAGTAGGGCTGGGATGTCATCTAGTTCAACTCCCTCCTCAAAGGAGGACTGGCCCCAGATGCATCAACCCAGTCAAGGCATTGTTTCATAGTTTCATAGTTTCTAGGGTCGGAAGGGACCTGAGTAGATCATCTAATCTGACCCCCTGCCATGGCAAGAAAGAGTACTGGGGTCAAATGACCCTGGCAAGGTGTTCATCCAGCCTCCTCTTAAAGACCCCCAGGGTAGGAGCCAGCACCACTTCCCTTGGAAGTTGGTTCCAGAT
>NW_017728918.1:10279603-10286260 GCF_001723895.1 Crocodylus porosus | reverse complement strand
ACCAGTGCCGCATAGAGGGGGAGGATCACCTCCTTGGCCCTGCTCGAGATGCATCTGTGGATGCATGACAAGGTGCGGTTGGCCTTCCTGACCGCATCCCCACACTGTCGGCCCATGTTCATCTTGGAGTCACTGATGACTCCAATATCCTTTTCTGCCTCTGCACTGACGAGAAGGGAGTTCCCCAGCCTGTAGGTATGGTGCCAGTTGTTCCTCCCCAGGTGCATCACTTTGCACTTGTCGGTCTTGAATCCCATCCTATTCTCATCCGCACACCCTTATAACCTGTCTAGGTCTGACTGCAGCCTATTCCTCTCTTCTAGCATGCCCACATCCCCCCACATCTTAGGTTTGAGTCAGGTCTTAAAAACCTCTAAGGATGGCAACTCCAGAACCTCCCTGGGGAGACTCCCAGTATTTCACCACCCTCCTTGTGAGAAAGTTCTTTCCAATATCTAATTTCACTTCCTTTGCTGCAACTTGAGCCCATTGTTCCTTGTCCTGTCATCTGCCCCCACTGAGAACAGTTCAGCTCCATCCTCTTTGCAATCCCAATGCAGGGAGTTGAAGGCTGCTATCAATTCCCACCTCAGTCTTCTCTTCTCCAGACTAAATAATCTCAGTTCCCTCAGCCTCTCCTCATGCCATCCTGACTCAGAGCATTAAGGACATTATCAATCAAGCCAGCAAAATCACAATATTCATTTAAAAATGATGAGCTCTGCATAAAAATACCAACTCTACAATTCTGCCTCCTGCTTCCTGAAACTGGGAGCCCATATGGGCCCTATTTATTTCTCTTCAATCACAAAGCAAACATCCATAACAATGGAAATGGGGATTCTCCTGTAATCATGCACCTCCAGCCACTAGGGCATTGAGAGTAAAACCAAGTATTTGGAATGCCTTGATAAAACCTTGGGAGTTGGCCACACTGAGTTAGACTGTCTTAGTGTTGGGAGAGTTTCAATTTTCTGAACACAAGCAGGGTCAAAGGAAATCCTGGAGCTTAAGCTAGTGACAGAGAGTCCATCTTATCCTCTTTTTTTCCACCTGTCTTGTCAGTACACCATCTCATGTAGTTCACATCAAAGATGAAGCCAATGCCAGAATTGCTAAAGCAAGTGTGGCCTTCAGCAAACTATGTACAAAAGCATGGGAGCACAGAGACATCAGTCAAGAAACAAAACTGAAGGCCTACAAAGCCATGTGTTGCCAGTCCTGATGTATGCATGCAAAACCTGGATAGTGTACAGACACCATGCTGTCAAGCTGAACCACTCTCACATGGGCTGTCTGAGGACACTGATGAGGATAAGATGGCAAGACAGGGTCCCAGACACTGAGGTTCTCATGGGCAGGCATTGCGAGCATCCACCCTGTTGATGAAATCACTGATGAGATGAGCAGGCCAGGTCACCAAGATGTCAGATGAGCGACTGCCAAAGATCTTTTACAGTGAGCTAAAGGAGGGCAAGCGCTCTCAGGAAGGTGAGAAGAAATGCTTCAAGGACTCCTGCAAGTCATCCTTGAAACATTTCAACATTGACCTGAAAACTTGGGAAGCTCTTGCTCATGATCATTCTACCTGGCGAAGCCTCATCCATAGTGGAGCCACTGTCTATGAACAGAGGAGAACTGCTGAGGCAGAGCAGAAATGCAAAAAACATAAATATCGGAACAACAGCATGTCCACTCTTGATCAAGCAACTCAAAGTGGCATCTCTTGCCCAGTATGCCAGTTCAGAGCACAAATTGGCCTGGTCAGCCACTCCTGTGTTCACAAAAAGCAAATCAACCTGTGATGTCTTGGTCATCTTTGAATTCGAAGGATGAAAACAACACCCTATGCTGTTCATGTAAACTGAAATTATCATCTGGAATGGCATGTTAAGGAGTAATGAGAAGCCCAGTATGAAATCCTGGTTCAATGAAATCAGTAGCAACCTGGAGTTAGGAGGAGAGATACTGGGTGTGTCCACATGTGCAAATAAGCATGCCTAAATTTAATGCACCTTAAACTAATGTGCATTAAGTGATTTTTGGCAGGTGTCTACACGTACAGAGACTTAGGACAAAAGTTAGTCCTAAGTACCTCTAGTTCTGCCATGTGCCCCTGCAGCTACGGGGGCGGGGTTGGAGCTCCAGTCACACAATTGCCAGCACTTGGGACTAACTTTAGTCCTAAACTGAAGACAGAGCCAACTGCCAGCATTTGGGACTAATTTTAGTTCAAAATTGAAGCCAGGAGAAGCGGCCAGCCAGGAGCCCTGGGGCTGGGCTCAGGTCAGCCTCCTAATAGCATCTAGATGTGTGTTAAAACACTTTAACTAACTGCATCTAAATTTGATCCCTGCATTTTCAGGGATCAAGTTTAGGCATGATTAACCTCGGTTGATGCACATTAAGCACACACATGTAGATATGCACCTGTAATGTGCATTCACTTAGGCTAATGTACATTAATGCATCTCGTGTAGACGCACCCATTGTCCATTCTGTTCTTCTCTGTACAGGCGCTTATAACAGTGCTCCTGACTGCAAAATTGATGTCACTCCTCATAGTCTCTAGTCCGTGGAACCATCTTGCTTTAAGCTGAGTTTATGACTACCCCTCACTGTTTAACTAAGGCTGCAAGACAAAACTGAGATAGTGGGAAAATGAAGTGGTGCATCCACATCAGAAATGTTCAGCTGTGTCAGTGATACCAACATATGCGAAGCCTGTAGTAATTCCACTGGTTTTATAAAGAAAAGTGCAATGCAACAACCACATGAAAACCTCTTGGAAAATAAATCAATGGGTATAACAGGGAACTGAAATGCTGTTACCTGCACACAATGGAGGGAGAGGAGAGGGGAACAGAGCCCTTCTGGGAGCCAGACACCGGGGGACCCACTAGGAAAAGGGAGTGCAGTGAGTAACTTGCAGGAGTCTCAATGCTGCAGACCAGGGACTGCTAAGAAGATAGGGAGGGTTACGAGGCAAGGTGAACCAAACAGTTTGTTAGGCTGAGCAGAAACACCTGGGTCCATCTTCAGGGCAGCGGTCAGATGACTGGAAGGGGCAGGGTTTGACCACATACAGCCAAAAACAGATGAAGTCTGGACAAAGGTTGGGGCCTGAGGGACCCAGCAATAGTCCAGTACAAAAATAGAAAGTGTGAGAAGAGTCCCAAGAAGGGGTAGGCAAGGAATCATCAGTGAGGCATGGATATGGCCATGATTTTAGCACAAAAACACCCTGGAAAGAACTACCTGCTTCTTATAAAGTACACTCCTTACCAGCAAATCATAGCAGACAAGAAGAAGGAGGTGGAGTAGACTGGGGTAGTACTGATGAGAAGCGGGCAGGGATGAACACCCAGACCCTTCACACTGGGGTACTCAAGAGAACTTCTTGATTTTACATAGCAAAGCATGTTACTAGATTCATCCATGCTTCTCTTCAGGAAGATCAGTAATTATACCCTGTATTATTTTGCTTCTTTGCAAATTAACTGTTTCATTTGACAACAGCATAAATTAACACAAGCAAGTGGTTAACATTGTGCTTTCCCTTTTGGGGGCATCTGTCAGGTGAGCAAAAATCACATTTGAAACAAAGGCCGTTGAGTTCAGATGTGAATAAAACAATTGAACTTCCTTTTTTAACAAGTTGCTTGCATATAACGCTGGCACGCTTCATAACTATCCAGCCATGACACCTTCTGTTGGTTTCTCTCCAGTTATCTGAATCCCAGATCAAAAATTGAAGGCTAAAGGATGTTTGGAGCTGGAAGCCACTTGTTCTTTAGGATGTTTGGAGCTGGAAGCCACTTGTCTTTTATTGCTCCCTGTTGCTGAAAGCCTAGAAGACTTGGCAAACTATAATCCAACCTGATCAGCTGCCAATGTCTAATAGGAAGATCAAGGACAGGAAGCAGGTTTTGTTTGGTGCATTTTGACCTGCAAATGGGGTTCCATTGAAATGTCAAAATTTTTATTAAACAAAACACCTCACACCTGAACATAAATCTACGTGCACTAGTGCACATTCAGCACGGTGCTAAAAACAGCCAGTCCATATAAGCAACGTTAAGGAAGATGATGCCCTTTCTCATTTTCCATGGGTGATTATCTTCTTAGGTATTGGTCTGCTTTCACCTCCCGACACCTCTGGGGTGTATTATACATGACCCCAGCCTCCATTTTAAAAGTCTGACTCTGATTACTATCACATATCTTGAACGCTTTCAAGTAAACCAACATCGACTGTGAAATGTTGGCTTTGCTGAGGTCAAATGCAAAACTTACATTGACTTGAATGTAGCCAGAATATCACCCCGATGGGGCATCTTTAACATCCTAGGGTGACTAGGACCCTCTTGCCCTTGTAATCAGGATTTGGTTCATAGGTTTATAGATCAGAAAGCATGGAGGGAGGATTTGCTGCAAAGCCAGAGCTCTGGAAAAAGCTGCTGAAATAAACACAACTGAGCTGTTGGGCTTGAGTCCATGTCAAACAGTTTATACCAAACTGCAGGGTAAATCTCTGCCAGGTAGCTATTTTAAATAAAGTTGAATTTGGCCTTAAAAGCCATGAGAATTTACACATATTTACAGTTCTATAATTTAAATGCAGAAGAACAGATTCAACCTGCCATCATCATAGTGAAAATCAACCAATTCTTTCCTTAAAATAATCCTAATTTTTAAGTGATGTGCTATGCTGCTTTGTTTTTCCAGCAAAGCGCAGAACCCCTCTTTCTCAGTCTTTCTGTGACAAATTCACACAATCCTACTGTTCATAGTTAAACCCAAGCAGACGCATTCTCCCCCACCAGCAGCATTACCAAGACATCATTCTGGGACTTTGAATGGAAAGCTTATTCACATCCACAGATCTAATTTACTGTACAGGGGCTTCCAAAGCAGTGCATGTCCCAGAAAATACCCGTTATATCCTGCCACTGTGTAAGCACTACCCTGCTTTGTAAGTACAACATTTCTGGTTAGTTGGATCCCAGACTCTCTTGAAGAGCTATATAGCTTTGCAAAATGAAGAAGGTTACAGTTAGCTCTTGGCCCCTTTCACTGGATGCTCTGTTTTATGGGGAATGAAGCCTGGCCGGCTCCTGCCAAGTCTCAGAGCTGGGTGTTCATCTCTTTCTCCAGCCATAAACAGGACTCGGCTACTAGCTTTCAGCAGCAGTCAGCATTGGGCACTGAACTCCAGTGCTAGAAGCCTACACCACCAGGGATTAAGTCCCAGTTCTGTTGGCTGGTAGCAGTAGTAGGCTGTTACCTTGCAAGTTATCCAATGACTGCTTCATGGAAATGTGTGTTGTAAATGACTTAAACTATCCCAGGAGCAGAGACCTAAAGCCAAGTCTTCTCCGTGTTGGAGAGTCAAGCTGCCTCTTGTGCTTTCTCTCTCCTCCAGTCCTTGGAAGCTGAAGGGGGTAGACAGGCAGGGGACAGGTAAGTCTTGACAGGCCCTGCTCTGGACTGCACAACTGGACGTGTCAAGAAGAGGGTGGACAGTCACTGGTGGGGGAAGATCTAGGCACAGCGATGCCTGTATTCTGCTATGGTCATATCCCAGGCTTCTGGGCTCTGCTGGTGGCCCCCCACCCTTTCTACTCCATGTGTCAGGGGCGGGTTAACCCTCCCCCAGAAGCGCTGGGTGCTGCTGCAGCCCAGGCAGGGGATGGAAACTGGGCTGTGCCAATGCTTGTGCTGTGACTCAACCCTCAGGGGTCCTGGCTAAAGGGCCTTGACCCTCCACTCAGGTTCAGACCAACATCATATTTGGGGTCAGGAAGAAATTTTACCCATGGTTAGATTGCTATACACTGTGTGGGCTTTGCCTTCCTCTGTAGAGGGGACACAGCCTCTACCTGGGATCTTTTGAGTATATATTGACAACCTTTCATAGGAGCAGGATGTTGGATGCCATGGTCCCTCTGCTTTCCCTGGGGCAGGTTCAGGTGCAGTGTCTTCTGCTATGTCAGGGCTGATGGCAGTCTTAGGCAGAGTTGAGATTATGGATTGTATACGATGGTATGGATACAGATGATCTGGAGCTCTGTAAGGCTCTATCCAAAACAGAGATCTGGTGCGAAACCCAACATCGCTGCTTTAGATCAAGCCCTACACAGCTGCAGATCCTGTCTTTGGCTGGCTCTAAAGGACCCAATCTCTTCCGTCACAGCAATATCCAGACAGGCATAGGTGGATGTAAGATTTTGAAAAGCGGGGTGCAGATGAGGCAATACATCACTCCATATAACACAACATACATTTTCCTCCAGGAAAACAATAAATGGAAGCTTTATTAATATCACAGAATCATAGAAGTCAGGTCGAAGGGACCTTGTAGATCTTCAAGTCCGACCCCCTGCCTGGGCAGGAGAAAAACTGGGCTCAAATGACTCCAGCCAGGTAGGCATCAAGCCTCCTTTTAAAGCCCCCCAGGGTAGGAGCCAGCGCCACTTCGCTTGGAAGTTGGTTCCAGATCCTAGCCGCCCTGACCATGAAGTCGTTCTTACAGCTGTCTAATCTAAACCTCCTCTCCAACAACTTGTGGCCGTTATTCCTTGTTATGCCGGGGGGTGCGAAGGGAAACAAGGTCTCTCCCAAACCCTTCTGGTCCCCCCTAGTGAGTTTATAGAC
>NW_017728918.1:10277182-10279098 GCF_001723895.1 Crocodylus porosus | reverse complement strand
GCCAATCTGCAATCCATCTGACTGTGTAGGCATCAATGCCACAGTCCCCTAGTTTTTTAATGAGGATGGGGTGGGAGACGGTGTCAAAGGCCTTACTGAAGTCCAGAAAGACTACATCCACGGCGACACCTGCATCCAGTGCTTTTGTGACCTGATCATAAAAGGCAATCAGGTTTGTCTGACATGACCTGTCCCTAATGAAACCGTGCTGCTTGCCCCTGAGCATCGTCCCTGAAGCTGGCTAGGGGTCTAAGGCTGTGTTAGTCAGATCAAGGTGGAAGCAAAAAAAAAATTATTGGAATGTGCATTATTGGAATGTGCAAAATCACTGGAATGTGAATTAATTCACTGTATCATCTATTATGTATAAAAACACAACAAACTAGGCAAAAATGATGAACAGATGTTTCTTTAGGCCTATGGTCATTAGAATTAGACATCAGATTCACAGCACACAGTCAAACCGTCTCAAGCATCTTTACAGTGCAACCAATGCTTCACTAAAAATGATTTCCACACCTGAGCCAGTGTTCACTGGAGCTAATGTTTCCATCCCTGAATTAATGAGTTTAGCTGCAGAGCTGTAAAGCAGGAACTGCATTAAGAAGGGCAGCAAACACACAGCAGAATTGTAGAAGACGAGTAGTTTGATTAGCAATACCTGCTGCAGCACACAACAGAGATGCCGGCAGTCAACGCACACGTCTTTATCAAAGCGTGTCAGATGCACATTTCACGCCGAGAATGGCGGCGAGCACTCGCTACAACCCGTCACCCGCCTCTCACTGCAGTCTCCCCGCCGCAGAGACAATAAAGATGACACATCACAGAGGAGCAGCGTCCCACCACAGACAGACCAAGCGCCCTCGCGTGTCTCAGTCTTTATTGCTTATGCAGATAGCTCAGTGCTGCTGAATCCATCAGGGCTGTCAGGACTTCCCTTGGTGCAGATAGAGTTGTGTGGGACTGCCTAGGATCATTTGTCATGCACTAGTCTTAGCTGAACCTGTCACTGGGGGAGTTTGAAAGCCTGACAAAGCCTTTTAATCT
This sequence comes from Crocodylus porosus, assembly GCF_001723895.1. Taxonomy (NCBI): domain Eukaryota; kingdom Metazoa; phylum Chordata; order Crocodylia; family Crocodylidae; genus Crocodylus; species Crocodylus porosus. The sequence continues at coordinate 10,278,048 of NW_017728918.1, read as the reverse complement.
GGGATCCTATGGACATACAAGCCCATGGTCGCACTTTAAGTACCTGAGAACTACTGAGGACAATCAGGGCTAATTGAAGGTAGAAGCATAAAATCATAGAGGAGTGGAGCTGGAAGAGAGCTCCAGAGGTCACATCTAGTCCAACCCCAGCCTGACTCAGGATCAGCCCTGTCCAAACCATCCCAAACAAATCCACCATCGAAACTCTTCATAAAACTACCATCAAGTAGCTTTAGAATGATGTTGCAGTTAGGATGATTCAGGAGTTATAGGACTGGTAAGGATTTCTTGCTTAAAAAATAATGCCTTGCAATCGAAATCTTGTCTAATGCTATCCCAGCTGTTTAGTTGGTGCAATAAGAGATCACAGAAATAAATCTTTGCCTCTCAATTAATTCAAGATAATTGCTATTCAAGCTGCATATGGCCTGGATAAACTCAGGGTCTTTTTTTTTTACCCATAGAGTTTGCAGTGGTGCATCAGTCATTTTACACTGCCTTCAAACAGCCGCAGCTGAGAACAAGATCCCACTGGGGTAGATGGCATACAAATACATGGTATGACACACATCTGAAGATCTTAATCTAAGCAGAGAAGAGTGGGGGAGACCAAGGAGGAAAATCTCCCATTGTATGCAGGGGGAGATCAAGGATGAAGTAACGGCCAGTTAGGCTCTGGAGTGGTGAGAGACGCGTGGGTGAAAGCCTGCTGCGCCCCCGCTCCCCCGAAGCCCCCCAGACACCCCCTCAGCAGCCGCAGAGCCCCCTGCTGACCCCCAGCACAGCCGGAGGTAAGCGGGCTCATGGTGGGAAGGGGTTAACTCCTCGCTCCCTCGGAGGAGGCGGCTGCGTGGAGCCAGGCTGGG
>NW_017728918.1:10276096-10277171 GCF_001723895.1 Crocodylus porosus | reverse complement strand
GACCCCAGCTGACTTCCTGCCCTGTGGGCAGGGGGCTGGACTCGATGATCTCCCGAGGTCCCTTCCAGCCCTGATGTCTATGAAATCTATGTAATCTATGAAATTTGGAGATCACCCTGGTAGTCAATGGCAGAGCAATGAATGACACCCACATTTTGGGCCAGGGCTAGAGATACAACATCACCAGACCTGTCTAGACTGCAGTTGGCAATTCCTGGCCCCAACCCTGTGTCACCCTTTGGGTGATGTCACATGTTCAATTTAGGACTCACTAAAGGTAAAGTTCTAGGTTAAACTCAGCCCAGACTAAATCTGTGGAATATTAAGCTGTGTTTAAGTTAGACCATGCTGTGAGCAGTTGCATGTTAAGGGTTAATACAATTTCTGCCTGCGCAACTCAGACTTGCCACTGAAGGGCTCGTGAGCAGGGGGTGACTAGTAGCCAAGACACTTGTCCATCCCTGGGAGAGGGATTGGGAGCAGTGCATCCTGGGATGCTGGAGGACTGCAAATTACTCATCTTATTTCCGTGGAGTAGACTGAAGTTACCGTAATGTGAATTAGGTAGCACAGCCTAGATTTAAACCTCACCTGAAGTGGCTTCACCTCAAGAGGCTCAAAGGGCACTTAGAATGCATTAAGGAGCTTTAATGTGCAGACCCTGCATTTGAAGTGCCCTCAGTAGGGGCTAAGTGTAATGTATAGCTTCACCCATAAGCTAAAAACAGAGGTTGCACTTCTTCCAGGAGAAAGCCCTTTATCCTGGGATCCTGCAGAAGTACAAGCCCATTGTCTCACTTTAAGCACTTGTGAAGTGTTCAAGATAAAATGTGCTCACCCTCCCCCACACCATCTCCACTCTTTCGAGTTGATTGCCGTTTATCAAGGGCATGCTAGGTGTGTAAAGGGCTATGTCTCTTCCCCCCCGCCCCCCAGGTTTTGACTGAGATCAGTCAGAACTACCTCAAATGCTAAGTATGTTTTTAATCTACTTAGTTTTAACCTACTTTGCAGTGCAAAGTGATGCACCTGGGGAGGAAGAACCGGCACCATACCTACAGGCTGGGGAACTCCC
>NW_017728918.1:10274468-10275570 GCF_001723895.1 Crocodylus porosus | reverse complement strand
CCAACTTCCAAGGGAAGTGGTGCTGGCTCCTACCCTGGGGGTCTTTAAGAGGAGGCTAGATGTACACCTTGCTGGGGTCATTTGACGCCAGTACTTTTTCCTGCCATGGCAGGGGGTGGGACTCGATGATCTGCTCAGGTCCCTTCTGACCCTAGAAACTATGAAACTATGAAACCTCAGGGTCATAGAGAAACAAGGCTGGAGGGGACCTCAGGAGGTCATCTGACTCTGAGTAGAGGAGTAAGATCCTCCAGGCAGGAACCTCTAGGTTTAAGTCCCAGCAGGAGCATCAGCACACCCAAGTCACAATCCCAGCTTGCCTGGCCCCATGTGGTGACCAGCAAAGCCCAGAAGTGGGAGTAACTGGACACCCTCCCCCTGCACTGCAGCCTGGAGACTGCAAACACGGGTCCACCCAACTCTTTTGCAGATGCAGTGCATTCCCCCAAGAGCAGTCCGATGAGTCTGCCTTGCTCTGTTCCATACAGATTGGGAGGTTTAAGGAAAAGAGCAGGCTACAATGGCAGCCAAAGAGAAATGTTAATAGCAGGATTGTTGCAGTGAGGTGTGTAATTTAGGGAGTTTGTCTGGTCTTTGAAACCCTGGCCAAAGGGTGTGGGGAAAGGAGATGAAGGGTCTCTGGGAGGTGTGAGCATGGCCCCTCTCTTTGCTGGAACCAAGATGTCCAACTGAGGCCATGCTGCTTCATCCGGTGTGGAATTCCACATCTCCCTCCTCCCCTCCTCACAAATCCTGTCCCCCAGTCCCCCAACCATTTTCACTGTCTTCTGCTGGACTCTCTCCAATGTGTCCACTTCCTTTCTGTGGTGCGGGGCCCAAAACTGGGCACAGGACTCCAGATGTGGCCTCACTAGTGCTGAATAGAGGGGAATAATTTTTTTTTCACAGATTTCATAGACATTAGGGCTGGAAGGGACCTTGGAAGATCATCGAGTCCAGCCCTCCGCCCGAAGGGGAGGAAGTCAGCTGGGGTCATAGGATCCCAGCAGGATAAGCATCCAATTTGCTCTTGAAGGTGTTCAATGTAGGTGCTTGAACCACCTCCGCTGGCAGGCTGCTCCAGACCTTGGGGGCTCAGACA
>NW_017728918.1:10266843-10274238 GCF_001723895.1 Crocodylus porosus | reverse complement strand
GTAAGGTCTGTTTTCCTGACCTCTGATCATGCGCGTGGCTCTCCTCTGGACTCTCTCAAGCTTCTCCGCATCCTTTGCTTGATATGCTGGCAACACCCCTACCAATGCAGCCCAGGATGCCGTTAGCCTTTTTGGACACACTGCTGGGTCCTGTTCAGCTTCTTGTCCCCTGTCATCCCCAGGTCCTTTCCTGCTGAGGTGCTGCCCAGCCAGTCACCCCAGCCTGTACCAGTGCATGGTATTGTTTTGTAGGGTTTGATCTCCCCACACTGCCTTGGGTTGAACTTGGAGAGCAGACACACTGAGCCTAAAGAGGATGCCCAGCCCAGCCCAGCACAACCCAGGTATGACTTGTTGCAGACCCATGACAGGGTTTGGTGGCCTGTGGTCAGCCTTGGATTCTCGGGCTGAGGGGAGCCCCCACCTGCAGTGAAGCTCTGAGGGAGATTGTAAGGAGCAAGGATGGACAGACGTCACCCAGTCATGCTTCCCATATCCGGGTCACAGCACTGGCCTGGCCTGACCTGGCCTGGCATCTCAGTGAGACAAGTGGCAATCTCCTCTATGGATGTACAATGTGAATGACTTACTATCATCATCTCAAAAGCTTGGAGAGGAATCAACAATGCCTCTGGAAAATCCTCAACATCCAATGGTTGCTGCACAAACTCCAGCATCCTTGCTGAAGCCAAGGTTACAAGCATAGAGTTGGTGATCCTCAAGCGCCAACTTTGCTGGACCAGACATTGCGTGCAGATGCCTGACTCTCAACTCCCATAACAAGTGCTCTACTCCCAGTTTAGTTGTGGCTTGTGAGGTCGTGGTGGCCAGAGGAAATGCTACACATTGATGGCCTAGCCCAAAAAACCAGATGCTGATGTCAAGACACAGAAGCAGCTGGCTGCCAACAAACTTCAGTGGTGCCACAACCTCAACCAAGCGGCAGTCCATTTTGAGGTGGAGTCTTGTCTTTGGAGCAGAGACGAGAGAGCGGAGGAAGGAAAAAGAGAGGAATCCCAGGCTGCAGCATACCCTCCCCTGCAGAAAAACTTGCAACTACCACGGACAGATGTCTGGCTCAAGGATTGGACCCTTTAAGTCACCTCAAGACCCATGAATGAGTTGTGGTAGAAGTGAGGGATTGCCAAGAAGTGTCAGGTGCAGAGACCTGTGCATCCTTTCTGTGAAGGGGAATGATGGGTGTCTGAGCAAGCTGCCAGCTGCTGCTGTAGGTGATATGCTTGTGGCTACTGCCAAGATTGAAGGAAGGAAGAAGGATCATCTTTTAGCTGTAATTGAGGCACAGGAATCAGGCAGGGCTCTCCTCTGTTTGAAGACAATGTGGAGCTGATAGTAAACAGCGAAGGAGAAAGAAAAAGCTCCATAAATTTCAGGCTTTGCAGCTAAGGAATGTGAAGATCCAGCATACAGGGATAGCCTCGAATATCAGCTGTAGAGCCTGAGCACACCCAAACCTCCCCATAATACTGTGAGAAAAGTGGTTGTGCCAAGAAAAAAAAGATGTCCTATAGCACTGATAATGAAAACTCAAGCATGGGGGAGGGAGAGCTCTCAGGGCTCTTGCCAGACTCTGTCAGTGAATCATAGATATCTTAGAAAAGAGGGGCTGGAAAGGACCTGCAGGGGTCATGTCTAGTCCAACCCCTGCCTGAAGCAGGATCAGCCCTGTCCAAACCAGCCCAGATAAATCCATAATTGCAGAAATCATAGAAATCATTTAAATCCTGAAGCAGTGAGGCTGGAAGGGAGCTGCAGAGGTCACATCTTGTCCAACCCCTGCCTGAGGCAGGACCAGCCTTGTCCAAGCCAGCCCAGACAAATACATCATCTAAATTTTTAGAAAAATTACCACCAACCCCAACACAGCACCAGATGTCACACCCGAATCTGGCACAGGGAAAACAGGGGAACCACAGTGGCCAGTGTCCTGCTGTTGTAATGGTCATTAATATACACTCAAACAATCCCAGGTAGAGACCACACTCAGAGGAAGCTTGTGCTACATAGGAAGGCAAAAATCCTTCACGTCAACAGGTGGTGACCAGCTTTGGATCACTTTTCTTTCTGCTTCTCCCATCGGTTTAAGTTACGGGTTGTCCTACACCTAGCTTCTGCACAGCTAGCGCAGGGGTGCCCACATTGCACTGCTGTCTCTCTAGACCGCGTGTAAATGAAAGGGAGAAGCCCAGCAGCCAATTCAGCCTAGAACTAAGGCACGGTTTTTAGCAGCTGACACCTGGAACAACTCGCTAGAGGCACAGTGGAGTCTCCATCATTTGCAACACTTTGAGCAAGCCCAACTGGCTATCTCGTGCCTTCCTCTGTATGAGGCCTGGTTCTCTTCCTGGCATATATTAACCTTTCTCTGCCATTGCAATGGAAGGACATCAGCTGTGCCTTTGTCTCTGCTGCTTTTTATGTGCAACACATGGTAGGGCGTTTTCAGTGTTGCTTTCAGACAGTGTTTCTTGGCTGTGAACGGTTGGCATGGACCATCTTTGGGATTTTTTGGATAAATGGCTGCATGTGGGTGGGAGCATCAGTGCCCCGTGACTGGGAGAGGAGTCTGGGCTTTCTGAGTCGTAGTTTCTCTCTAAAAGAAATGCTGCCACTTCAACAGCAACTCGGAATTGCTAGAAGTGGCTTCATGGCTGGTGTTCCCCCAGAGATCGGACCAGATGGCAAAACCCCTGAATTTCCATGATGAAGAGTCCTATTCCTTTGAAATTTGGAGTATTTTAATGCTTTCTTATTGCGTGGAGAAGGGCTCCATGATGGGGTGACTCTGGTGTATGCCATGCATGCATTGCCTCAAGTGATTAGCCATATCCCCTGTCACCTGCCACCTTCAGCGATCCTTGTCTTCACACAGGGTCTCTCCCAGGCTCTAATCATTTTCATGACTTATCTTTCAGTTGCTTCTCTTTCTCAACTGCATACAGCATTCCCCATGAGGAAGCTTCCTCTGGGTTACAAAGCATCTCAAATGTTTTCAGTGCTGTTCTCTGCATAAACTAGCATTTTGTTTGCTGTTCTTTGCCTGTGACCATGTTCAGAGCAGATGTTTTCAGCGAAGCGTCCACAACAGTACACAGGTCTTTTCCCCGAGTGGCTAAATTTAATTTAGAACCCATTAACAGGTACGATACATTCATATTATTTCTTACAGCGCACATTATCTTTTGCAACTCGGCAGTACATCTGCCGGCTCCTGTGAAGTCCTTCTGGAGTGCCTCACCACCTTCTGTAGTCTTAATGAATTTAAATTAAATTGCACCATCTGGCAATGCTGGCCACCTCTCTGTCTCACCCCCATTTCCAGAGCATTTGTAAGCATGGTTGCCCCTTTGACCAACCATCTGGCCAAAAGGCAGGGCGGGTTTCTGCCAGGGGAAGAAATCAGTCATTTAAAACAAGTCATGTAAGAGTGATTTTTGTAGCCGTGACTGTCCATAAATTATGAGAGAGGCAAGGATTTCTTAGGGTGATATCCTTGGCTCTCATATAATTTCTGGACCATTGCAGCTACAACATCACTCTTGCACTACCACAACATGGAAGATAGTGGAAGTTATTCCCATAAAAGATAATTTGAAACAAGTGCATTCTCCATGCCATCTTTTCCATTGGCAGCTACTGCACACAACACCCTGTCCCTTGAACATGATGAGGCCGGTTGCTAACTCCCCTTCCATAGGATCATAGGAAAGTAGGGCTAGAACTGACATCTCAAGGTCATCTAGTCCAGCCCTGTGCTCAAGGCAGGATCATCTCTGAGTGAACTCTCTCAGCCGAGTGTCTGTCCAACTTGCTCTTGAAAATATCCAAGAATGGAGAGTCCACAGTTTCTCTGGGTAGCCTTTTCTAATGCCTGACCACACGCAGAGTTGGAAAGCTGCTCCTAATTTTTCCCTGCTGCATCTTGAGGCCATTGCTCCTAGTTCTGTCCCCTGCAGCCACAGAGAAAAGCGCACCTTCACCCTCTCTGTCACTGGCCTTCAGTATTTAAAGACTGTTACCAAATCCGCCTCAGCTTTCTCTTCTCCGGATTAAATACCTCCAGTTCATTCAGCCTTTCCTCGTATAAGTTTTGCCTCTCAGGCTCCTGATCATTGTTGTTGCCCTGTGCTGGACTCATTCCAAATTGTCCATATCCATCAGGCTGGCTTCTTCCTCCGTCATCTCCTTTTTGTGTGACTTAGCTATGTGCCTTCCCAGGAACAGTTGGTAAGGTAATCCAGGTAAGTGGCCTGAAATGCCACTTCTGTGACTGAAGTTAGCTGTGTAAGTGCTACTTTCCTGTCTGGTGGTGGAGGTGGATGGGCCTGCAAAGCCCCTTCCACTGAGATATTCTCTCTGCTCCAGGAACTGAGGGCCAGTCAGGACCACTCTTCCCATTATACCTGTCTTGATAGGAAAACAAGGATAGCCGGGGCCCATGGACCACCTCAGTAGAAACTTCTCTGGTGATCAAAAGGCACCTGCACATCAACGGCGGAAACCCTGGGGATGCTACATCTCAAAGGCCACAGTACCAACGGGGGAAGTAACTGGCCTTGCCTTGCTCTGAAATCCCCAGTGTGCCACTCTAGCGAGCTCGGTAGCCGAGAAGCTCCATCTTTTGGTTTCCTCTAAGAATCATACTCACCCTTCCTCCTCCAGACCATTTGCTCCAACAAGCACAGGTCATAGACCCATTTCCAGCTGGTGCATCTGCAATCAGGGAAACCCCTCAGTCTATGCAGCTTAGCTCTGACCATCGGCCTCTTTTTTCAAGGGCCTGCTCTCTCCATCTGCTGAGCTATCTCTTGGTTCACCTGCTAGCCTCAGCTGTCTTTGGGTCCAAGCTATCCCTGATGTCAACCCTTTGAGTCCTTGTAGCCCAACAGCATGTTAAACAACACAGCCCCTAACGTACAGAGCCCCACCGAAGGCTGCTGCACACCTTGGCCAGGATGAAAACAGGTCATTTATTCTTACTCTTTGCCTCCTGTCACACCCCTAGATTCTGATCTAGATGATACTTGACTCCCATCCCTGAACCACTCAGTTCCTCAGGTGAGAAACTGTGCCAAAGACTTCCATCAGCTGGTTTTCTTTCTTCCTTTATTTTCTAGGTACAATCAGAGCATTCTAATAGATTAGCGACACACGGTTTTTCCTTGGGAGCATCCCACGTGCCTCCCCTTCCCACACCACAGCCTCACAATCGTTTCAGTGCTTTATAATTCTGTTTCTAATTACTGTTTCCACTTGTTTACCTGCAGCACAGTTGCCTGGCTTATCATTCTCAGCATCACCCTAGCAGCCCTTTTTTATAGAGATTTCCAACCTTGTAATCCTCTGATACAGTAGCTGATTTTCTTTCTGTCTGGGGCTTATAGGGCTCCATTACCATAGTAACTAAGTACCTTACCATTTGTTAATGAAGTGGAATGAGACTGTATATTTATGTCTACCTGCCTGCGGTGGCAAGAGCAGCTATAGAGCCTTGCTACAGCTTCAGGGGCATGGAGCTTAATTCCAGACTCATGCTAAATGTTATCCCTGAATGACTTCTGATGAGAGGCTGAGGGAACTGGGATGATTTAGTCTGCAAGGGGGGATTGAATAACAGCCTTCAACTCGCTGCAGGGGGGTTGCAAAGAGGATGGAGCTGGACTGTTCTCAGTGGGGACAGATGACAGAACAAGGAGCAATGGACTCAAGTTGCAGCAAGGGAAGTTGAGGCTGGATATTAGGAAAAATTTTACCACTAGGAGGGTGGTGAAGCCCTGGAACAGGCTCCCCAGAAAAGTGGTACAGTTTCCATCCTTGGAGGTTTTGAAGGCTCAGTTTGTCTAGAACAATATAGTTGGGGCTGGTTCGGCTTTGAGTAGGCAGCTGGACTAGATGTGACCTCCTGAGGTCTCTTGCAGGCCTCATTTTCTATGAATTTATGACCCAGCTATAAATGGGCACATGGGGATTCAGTGCCAGCCACCTCACTCCCTCGTGGGCCACTGGCTGCAGAAAACAGTGTGTCTTAACCTTGCTAGGCTCACATTATCTTTGACTTACTCGACTGGCTCTTGCCATTATGGCTGGTTACCCCACAACACCCCTTTGATGTGTAGAAGTCTTAGGCTGGAGTTGGTGGGGAGTTTTAAACGTTGATTTGTCAAGCTTGAGACATCGTTGAAATAAATAAGCCTAGATTAAATTTTGCTGAATCTAAGGCAGGCTCTGAGGGAACAGGCTGGGTCTGGGGAGGATGACCCTGCAGCCAGAGACCCATGTAGCAGCGATGCCTCAGAGATGGAGACTCCTGAAGCTCTTGAGACCCAATGTTTCTGCCCCAGACTGGAAGCACTGGGCAGTCAGTCTTCTGGAGGATCTTAGCCCACACCTGGCAGGCCAAACCCAGTTGAGCTGCTCAGTACAATGGATGTTCTTGTTAGCAGCTCCTTTGAGCATCTGCAGTGTTTCAGGATGCAAGGAAATTAAAACAAAAGGATCCAAACCCAATTTAGAAAAAATCATTTTTTTTTCTATCTCTGCAGAGAGTAGGACATGTAGCAATGGCTGGATGTTGCAGCAAAGTGGGTTTAAATTGGATCTCAGGAGGCAAGTATCTCCATGAGATGCTAAGTGCACAATAACCTAATAACACTGCGCAGTAGTGTGTCACAGCATAAACAGTGCTAATATGCTACTGCACAATATTAGTAGTAGTAGTAGCATCACATTGGGTGTTGGCCACAACCAGGCTGGGGATGGGGATTGAGCTGTGCCAGTGCTCCTGCTGGGAGTCAAACCTGGAGGGTCCTGGCTAGAGGGTCTTGCCCCTGCACTCAGGGTCAGACTGATGCTGCACTTGGGGTCAGGAAGGATTTTTACTGCATGGCCAAATAAGCATGGGAGATAGAGGTTTTGCCTTCCTATGTCACAGCACATAGCCCTTTTCCTGGGATCTCTCAAGTGTATTTTAACAAACTTCTTTCTGTCCATGCAATAACAGGGCATTGAGAGTGCCTTGTCTCCCTGTTTTACCTGGTAAGTAAGAGGGTTTTTGTAATGCTTGCTGGCTGTGTGAGAGGGGTGCTTGCAATGTTTGAAAGAGCAGGTCAGATGGTCTCTTACCTAAGATGGTTCAGAGAGGGAGGGATGGACCTATCTTGAGCAGGTGATTGGACTAGATGTGACCTCTTGAGGGCCCTAACAACAAGACTCTTGTGTTAACACTCTTCCTGGTGTTATCAGGAAGGCTTTGGCTTCCATGACCACAGCCCGCTCTTTGGAGAGAGAGGCAGCGAGCTGCTGGGAAGAGATGGCCTCCACCTCTCTCCCCTGGGGAGGAGGCTCTTCTCAGCCAGGCGGGCTGACCTGCTCCAC
>NW_017728918.1:10259427-10266413 GCF_001723895.1 Crocodylus porosus | reverse complement strand
GCTGACTTCCTGCCTTTTGGGCAGGGGGCTGGACTCGATGATCTCCCGAGGTCCCTTCCAGCCCTAATGTCTATGAAATCTATGAGTCTATAAATGAAAATCCCAAGCCTATGGCAGCCCACATTACATGCACTTTACCAGTGGATTTGAAGCACAGTGCAGCAGGTGGTTACAGGGACAGTACTGCAGCCAGGGGTAGAAGCAGTATCCACATGCTTCATCAATGGAGCAGGCTTATATAAAGTTTTCCAGACTAGATTCAAGGCAGCAACACGCTTAGCATATGGGGGCTCCTGTCTGTCTTCTTACCTCTGTGTCACAGACATTTCCCAATACCTGGCACAATCCAGATCTCTTTTTAACACAGAACAGCTATCTATGTATGTAGTGTCACATGTGGGGGGGGGTGTCTTTTCTCATTTCCCAATTCTACCAACCATGTAAAGATTCTTATTTTAATGCATTCTTAATAAAAATTCTACATCTCTGGGATGCCACCATGGGAATGAAAACCCTCAGCCAACAGGAAGTGAGAGGACTGTGGCCAGGACTGGAAACAAAATTGACTTCTTTTTTAAATTTTTAAAAAATTTCCTCTTGGTTAAGAGTTGCAGACCTTGGCTCCCTAATCAGTGATAAGATGCTGTTTTGGCTAGGGAAGGATTTCCTTGCAGGAGAAGGCTGCCATCTGGAGGCAAGCAGGGGCTGACCTGGTGGCAAAGTCTAAGGATCCTTTTTCCTTGTTGCAAATGTTGATGTCTTTAGAATCAGAGAATCCTAGAAAATGCAGGTTGAAGGGACCTCAGGAGGTCACATCTAGTCCCACCCCCTGCTCCAAGCAGGACCAGCCCCAACTACATCATCCCAGCCAAGGCTTTGTTTAGCCAGGTCTTCAAAACCTGCAAGGATGGAGAGTCCATAACCTCTCTGGGCAGCCTGTTCCAGTGCTTCACCACCCTCCTCAACTTCCCTTGCTGCAACTTGAGTCCATTGCTCCTTGTTCTGTCATCTGCCCCCACTGAGACCAGTCCAGCTCCATCCTCTTTGCAGCCCCCCTGCAAGGAGGTGACGGCTGCTATTCAATCCCCTCTCAGGCTTCTCTTCTGCAGACTAAATAAACCCAGTTCTCTCAGCCTCTCCTCACCAGTCCTGTCCCCTAGCCCCAGAACCATTTTTGTTGCCCTCCACTGGACTCTTTCCAACTTTTCCACAACCTTTCTATAGTGGGGGGCCCAAAACTATACACAGGACTCCAGATGTGGCCTCCCCAGTGCAGAATAGATGGAAAGAATCACTGCCCTCGATCTGCTCGCAACGCTTCTCCGAATGCAGCCAATGTTCTGTTCCTTTCTTGCTCTTTTCCCCTATGGAATGTGTTTCCATGATTCAACCTACTCTGCTTGTCAGGCTGGAGCATTCATTAGGGACATTCATGGGGTTACAGTCGGCTATAAGCTGTAGAGGAGCCAGAATTCTCGTTGCAAAAAAAGCCAAATAGCAAATTGGGCTGTATTTATGGGAAAGTCACTGGCAGGCAAGTCACGGGAAGGAATTTTTCTGCTCTATTCAGCACTGGGGAAGTCTCTCCTGGAGCCCTGTGTCCAGTTTTAGGCCTCACACTTCAAGAAAGAGGTGGAAAAAATTGGAAGAGTCCAACAGAGAGCAACAATAGGTGAAGATGAATATATGCCCACGTATTGACGTGGATTTTGTGAGGGAGCATCTTGAGAGGCTGGACCCCCATAAATCAGCTGGTTCAGATAGGTTGCACCCAAGAGTGCTAAAGGAATGGGCAGACATCACAGTGCAGACACTGGTGAGGATATTCAAGAATTCGTGGCACTCAGGTGAAGTACCTGAAGATTGGAAGAGGTTCAGTGTGGTACCCATGTTCAAGAAAGTGGGGAAAGAAGACGCAGGAAACCACAGGTCAATCAGTTTGACCTCAATCCCTGGAAAGATCTTGAAAAAAATGATCAAAGAAACCATTCTTGACAGGCTAACAGAAAGAAACATCCTGAGGGATAGCCAGCACGGGTTTGTGGCAGGTAGATCTTGCTTGACCAATCTCATCTCCTTCTATGACCAGATGACATATCACCTGGACAAAAGGGAAGAGGTTGATGTCAAATATTTGGACTTTAAAAAGCCTTTGACCTGGTGTTCCACGATGTCCTCATGGAAAAATTGGGTAACTGCGGCCTCAACTACACCACAGTCTGATAGCTGGGGAACTGGCTCTGAGGTTGGACCCAGAGAGTGGTAGCCAATGGAAATGAATCACTATGGTGCTCCATGACCAGTCGTGTCCCACAAGGCTCCATTCTCAGACCTGTACTCTTTAATGTCTTCATAAATGACCTGGAGTCTGGTGTCAGAAGTAGACTGGCTAAGTTCACTGATGACACCAAACTTTGGGAGAGTGTCCACACTTGAGGATAGGCTGGTGATCCAGGCTGACCTCGATAGGCTTGCAAGGCGAGCAGATAAAAACCTGATGGCATTCAATTCAGAGAAATGCAAGGTGCTCCACCTCGGAGGGAAAAAACCCTGCATCAGATTAATAGGCTCAGCAGTGCTGCGCTTGCTAGCACCACAACCAAAAGGGACTTGGGGGTCATGATTGACCACAAGATGACTATAAGCCACCAGTGTGATACTGCAGCTGGCAAAGTGAACAAAACTCTGGCTTGCATCCATTGATGCATGTCGAGCAAGACCCAGGATGTCATCCTCCCACTGTACTCAGCCTTGGTGAGACCACAGCTGGAGTACTGCATCCAATTCTGGGCTCCACAATTCAAACAGGCAATGGAGAAGCTTGAGACAGTCCAGAGGAGAGTCACATGCATGATCAGAGGGCAAGAGAATAGGCTTGATGAAGACAGGCTGTAAGCCATGGTACTCTTCAGTCTGGAGAAGCGCAGGCTCAGGGGTGACCTGGTGTCTGCCTATAAGTACATAAGGGGTGTACATCAGGATCTGCGGAAACACCTGTTCACCAGAGCACCCCAAGGGATAATATGGTCCAATGGTCACAACCTCCTCCAATACCATTTTAGGCTGGACATAAGGAAAAACTTCTTTACTGTCTGAGCCCCTCAGGCCTGGAATAGACTCCCCCAGAGATGGTGCAAGCACCTACTCTGGCCTCTTTTCAGAAATATTTGGATGCCTATCTTGCTGGGATCTTTTGACCCCAGCTGACTTCCTGCCCCTTGGGAAGGGAGCTGAACCCAATGATATTACAAGGTCCCTTCCAGCCCTAATATCTATGAAATCTATGAAAAGTGGTAAGAGGTCTAAGGAACAGGATTCACAGGGAAAGGCTGGAGGACTTCGGCTGGGATGATGTAGCTGGGGCTGGTCCTGCTTTGAGCAGGGGGTTGGACTAGATGTGACCTCCCAAGGTCCTTTCTAACCCTCATTTTCTATAATTTTATGATTCTTTGAATTAAGATTGTTTAGTCTGGAGAAGAGGTGGGATTTGATAAGAGTTTTCACATACTTGCAGGGTGTTTATATAGAGAATGGAGGTAGACACTCAGGACTAGGAGCAACAGTCTTACTTTGCAACAAGATAAGGGAAACTTAGGTTGGAGATTAGGAAGATTTTTTTCATTCTGAGGCTGTTTTAGTGCTGGAAAATGCTGCCCCGAGAGGCTGTGGAGTCTCCATCCTTGAAAGTTTCATAGTTTATAGTTTCATATTTCATGGTGCTTAGGGTCAGAAGGGACCAAAACAAATCATCAGGTCCAACACCTTGCCCCAGGCAGGAATGGGTGCCGCGGTCATATCACCCCAGCCAAATATCTGTCCAGCCTCCTCTTGAAGACCCCCAAAGTAAGAGAGACCACCACCTCCCTTAGGAGCCCATTCCAGAAACAAGCAGCCCTAACTGTGAAGCAATGTCTCCTGATGTCCAGCCCGAACCTTCTCTCTAACCATTTGTGCCTGTTATTCCTAATAACCCCAGATGGGTTTAAGAGCAGATCAGACAGACATTTGTCTGGGCTGGTTCAGACAGGGACAGCCCTGCCCTGAGTAGGGGATTGGATGAGATGGGCTCTACTAGCTATGATCCTCTATGTTGCTATAATTACTGCTCCTTGTATTGTTCTCATGCAAGCACTGAGATGCCCCGCTTCAGACTGGCATCCCTGAGCACTCAGTGATCCACATGGCCCTGTCCTTATCATCTGGAAAAGTCAGGCACACAAAGAGGGAAACCAAAACCCAGGAGACAAAAATTGCCTGATATTCCACAGCAGGTCAGTGGCTGAACCTGGTGTAGAGCCCAGATCTGGCTAGATCATGTGCTGCCATGTGTACCAGGCTGCAGGCATTATACCCTCCATTACACCCTCTGAAGGTGTAATGTCCATGGAGCGGGTGAGCTGCTTCATTAGAATACACCCTGTGGCAGGAAGCCACCTTTGTTTCTCCCCAAAACCTCTGCCCTGTGACAATGTGATTAGGATGGCCCAGCAGAGGAGACACACCTTTACCCTATCTCTTTAGGTAACCTGAGCTGGCTACATTCCTGAGGGAGGGGGAAACCTGCTTCCTCAGTGACTGGTATCACCTACCTAACTGACTGGTATCACCTACCTGGGTGAGGGGCTTCTACCTGGTGGGCTGGAGTCTGCCCGGCAACTGGTGATGTATTTCAAGTTGGTTGGCTGACAGCCACCCAGAACTGGCCTCCACTGGACCAGGTGAATGAGGTCACAGGGGCTATATAAGTTAAGACTGCCCAGGAGGAGGTGGTAGCAGCCGTGCGGGGGACTCAGAGGAGTTTACCATCTGAAACTGGCTCTCTCCCCCAAAACTCATGAGCTAGAAACGGCCTGCCTCCAAAGGGAAACTTCACCTGCCTTTGGAAGATGCTTGTGAGTAAGCTACTCAAGATCTGATTAGATATCTAGCTGGCAGTAACACAGATGCGTGATCAAAAGGCTACCTCAGCCAGACTGTTTGCTTTTTAGGATTTCTAGGATATTTGCTCAATCTTGTACCCTTTTTTCACCGTATCCCTGTAATCAATAAAGTTCTCCTTTGTGACCGGTGTGGGAGGCTTATTGAGGGGTGGGTCTAAATTATGCCCAAGAGACCCTTTAGGTCTGCAAACTAAGGGAGACTTTCCTCTTTGCCCCTGACTTGGGGAAGTGCCCCAAGTGCCTGTACTGGGCCAAGTACCTGTAGGACTTTAGCCTGTGTTTCCCTGAGGACACAGGGCCAAGAGTGAGTCCCTTCTCGGGGTGGTGGCAGCTACGTCACCCCCAGGCTAATGAGTGCGCTCTAGGAAGGGGATAAGCCAGATGTGAGGCATCCCTAGGGAGGTACTCAGAGCCTGCAAGGTGGTCAGGCACAGGGAGGTGGGCGGCTCAATGCAGGAGTGCCCCCTACTGGCCCACCACACACCCTAGTATGACCGAGACATGACTTAAGTGTGTAGAGGCCTGGAAAAGGGACCAGTTTAGCTTACCCAGCTTGGGCGGTGGCTAGTATGCAGCACACATTATCATAGCCTGTGCGGGATCAAATAGCAGCCTTCAACTCCCTGCAGGGGGGTTGCAAAGAGGATGGAGCTGGACTGTTCTCAGTGGGGACAGATGATGAACAAGGAGCAATGGGCTCAAGCAGCAGCTAGTTGGATATTAGGAACAGCTTTCTTACTAGGATAGTAGTGAAACACTGGGATAGGTTACCCAGAGGTGCTGGGATCTCCATCCTTGGAGGTTTTGAAGCCCTGAATCAAAAAAACCGTGGCTGGGATGATGTAGTTGGGGCTGGTCCTGCACTAAGCAGGGGGTTGGACTAGACAGGCCCTTGTACGTGATGTGTGTTGTGTAGACACGTTACAAAATGCCATCAAAAATTGCCATTCTGCTAGGTTAGTCACATGTGAAAATACATATTAACTTGTTTTATCATGGTAGGATTTGATTTATCATGGCAAGTTAGACCACCTCCGATATGTTTTAGATTTACCGTGGCCAGTTGTTCCACCAGGTTTCATTTTATTGTGAAACTTTCATTACGTGTACAGGCTGTCCTCGACTTACAATGTTTCGAGTTATAATGTTTTGCACTTACATTTATAAATTGACGCTGTGTTTCAACTTTATGGTGTCAGTTTTGACTTACAACTCTTGATCTGATGCGACACCACGCCAGCGAACATGTTCACTGTGTCGCTCATCCCTCTCGAGAATATCTGTCCAAACTTGCTTGGACACTTTCTTTAAAAAAGCAGACAAGACACCAGAAAAACTTGCAGCCAAGACTCCTGAGAAGACTCCAGCCAAGAGCCCTTCAAAAAGTCCAACCCAGAGCCCTTCAAAAAGTCCAGCAAAGTGACCTCAAAGAAGTCCTTCCAAATCAATAGGATTGCTATTTACAATATAAATACATTCATGTAGCTATATTTCTCATCTATAATTGATCGAGGACAAAATTCTGGGGTATTTTTGGTGAAAACAGAGTATCGGACCTTGGTTTAGGAACCATTCCCTGACTTACAACATTGTTTCTTATAAGAAAATTGGTTCCGAGTTAGAGCGTTTCAACTTAAGACACGGTTTTGGGGAACCAATTGTGCCGTAAGTCCGAGGATTGTCTGTATGCTCGCACACAGCTAGAATCGCCATTTCCCCAGTTCTGCCCTCTAGGGTTTTTTACTAGTAATTGCACATTAACCAATTATGAGTGTTAAACGCATTACATGCAAAATAGTACCAGGGATCATCGTGGTACATTGTGAGAGTGAAATAAACCCAGAGAATATCTTTAGCTAGAAAAAGCCAATATTGTGTACAAGCGCAAGTTGTGATCTCCTGTGGTCCCTCCTAACTCTCATATTCTATGATCATAGATTTCATAGATTTCATAGACATTAGGGCTGGAAGGGACTTCGGGAGATCATCGAGTCCAGCCCCCTGCCCAAAGGGCAGGAAGTCAGCTGGGGTCATAGGATCCCAGCA
>NW_017728918.1:10230100-10258259 GCF_001723895.1 Crocodylus porosus | reverse complement strand
TCTCTTCTCCCTTGTCCAGGTGATAGGTCACCTGGTCATAGAAGGAAAGGAGATTGGTCAAACAAGACCTACCCGCAACAAACCCGTGCTGGCTGTCCTCTGAGTGTTCCTACTTGTTCAGCCCAGAAGGTGGAAGTATCAGCTAGAAGTCATCTGCAGGCCCCCTTAGAAGGCAGCACTCTCGCTGATGGTGGGGAGCAGGTGAACTCCCCTTAAGGCTCTCTTTATTCCCACCTATCATTGGTCCAAGCTATGGAAATCCTTCAGGCAGCCTGCCTAGGGTGGCAGATCCCTATGAAATCAAAGAGCTGTGTGAGACATGTGAATGTGCTGCATCTGCACTTGTGAATCGGAAGTTTTCGGTTACTTTCTGTTGAATCTGCTAATGCCAATGCATATATGGTTTTACTTTAAGTTTCCAATCAGTTCTGCACTGGCCATGCTTTCCTACACTTGTGCCTGGAGTAATTAATTTATGAGGCCCTGGGACAAACATAACAAACTTCCTGAATGGTAGATGCCGAGTGAAAAACAGAGACTTGGGTCTGTTTGACTGACTATGGAAGAAACCAGGGGTTCTAGTAATGAATCTGGAATGGGCATTGATAAGATCTTGGTACAAGTTTAGTTTTTAACCAGCTGCTCAGAAGTGCTCAGCTGAGCCAGCTGGAAAATCTGGCTGCTGCTTTTTCTGTACTTGTCTCCCTAGAGAAATGGTGGAGAGACACCCTGGCCAAATATTCTGTTCACAAGGCCTTGGAATTGCGGAAATTTCAATCAATGACCTGCTCCATACAGCTAGGGACAGGGGTCAGGGACCCTAATATATCAGAACAAATGAAGGGCTTTGCTTCTCTTATGAGAATCCTTACTCAGGCATGTCAGCATTTGTAGGGTGGAGCCTACTACTGGGCATATCTACACACGTGCTTTAATGTGCATTAGCATATTTTAATGTGCATTAAAGTGTCACAAGAAATCATATGCTTTTGCTAATGCATATTAAAATAGGTTAATATGCCTTTTCCTGGTACCTCACAATGGAGGTACTAAATTTAATGCCCATTACCAAAGGCACATGAATGAACATGCAGATGTGCCTCAAGTGCGTTAACAAACCCTGGGTCTTATCGGTGCCCCTTTTCAATTCATTTTCATCTGTCTCATGTCATAAAACATTTTGGCTGCATTGGATTAGCATTTTTTGCCATTTGATCCTCAGCCAGGAGAGTGGGTTGAATGATTTGCAGTGCCACACTCACAGTGTGCTATGGTTATAGCATGCTCTTTCCACTTTAATGAGCAGTTGTAGCTACAGCAAATGGAAGTAAACCAGTCCCAAACCTTCTATTTTTATCTATATTTTGATTAGGGAATAGATGATTATTGCAGTAAAACGTGTGTGTTTCTATTTATAGAACTAGTCCTTAACACTCTGACAGACAAGCAGTTATCCCCTCTCTAGATGGTGCTAGAACATCATTTGTGCCTCAGACTTCTTCATTTCACCCTAAAACAGTGGTTCGCAACATTTTTAGACTCAAGGCACCTGCCCATAGAATGAAGCACCCCCCATTAGATTCAAAGCCCCCTCAGAAAATGCCAGCTATATCTTTCACTCATTTCTTGATTACGAAAAAATACTAAGGCAACTCTGTCTGGTCCAGCTCAGAAAGGCCACAACAGCTCAGGGCATTTCTGACCCTGTGGATTCATACTTGAAATCTTGGGCTTTATCTCGTGACCATGTGTAGATGTTTGCACACCTAATAGTGCTGAGGCTGTCTGGCTCTCCGTGGTACCCTTAAAAGGATCTCATAGCACCCCAGGGCAATGCATCACTCTGGCTGAGAATCATGGCTCGAAAAGAACTGCTCAACCTGTTTATCTGCCGCCCTTTATGCCAAAATGATGAATCAGGACCCCCCCCCCAAACCCATGAGAGGGGCTTAAAAAGAATATATTTTAGATGTACTTTGTCATTTTCTTTCGGCGATGCTGAAGTCATGTTCTGAACCTACTCTCTACAAACCCTCCACTGAAGAAATGTCCTTTTTTCTTTTAAACAAAAGCTGAAGTTAACACAGGACTTGAGGAGCTAGGAGTCTAAAAATGATAAACTACCACAAGCCTCGTGACAAAGGTACAAGTGGTGCCAATTTCTTGGAATTATTTTTAGAGCTTTGTTTTATAGGAACAATCATTTTTCAGATCCCTGGTATTACCGGTGTAGGATGAAACCCAGCCTTGGGACCAGCTGGTCCCCACGAGGCTGAGAACGCTACAGAAAAATTGGGAAGCTTCATTTAAATTTCATGTTTTCCTGTTGTTGTTAATCACAGAATCATAGAAAATTCAAGTTGAAAGGGACCTCAGGAGGTCACATCTAGTCCAATCCCCTGCTCCAAGCAGGACCAGCCCCAGCTACATCATCCCAGCCAAGGCTTTGTCTAGCCAGGGCTTCAAAACCTGCAAGGATGGAGAGTCCACAACCTGTCTGGGTAACGCATTCCAGTGCTTTACTACCCTCCTGATGAGAGAGTTTTTCTTAATATCCAACCTCAACTTCCTTTGCTGCAGCTTCATCTGCCCCCACTGAGAACAGTCCAGCTCCATCCTCTTTGGAGCCCCCCTGCAGGGAGGTGACAGCTGCTCTTCAATCCCCCCTTGGTCTTCTCTTCTGCAGACTAAATCAGCCCAGCTCCCTCAGCCTCTCCTCACCAGTCCTGTCCCCCAGCCCCACAGCCATTTTTGCTGCTCTCTGCTGGACTCTCTCCAATTTGTCCACAACGTTTCTGTAGTGGGGGGCCCGAAACTGGACACAGGACACTCTGGCTTCCCCAGTGCAGAAAGGACGGGAAGAATCACTGCCCTCAAACTGCTTGCAACACTCCTGCCAGTGTAGCCCAGGATGCTGTTAGCCTTCTTGGCAACTAGGACACACTGCTGGCTCATATTCAGCTATTTGTCCCCTGTCACCCCCAGGTCCTTTTCTGCAGAGTTGCTGCCCAGCCAGTCAGCCTCCAGCCTGCATTGGTGCATGGGGTTGTTCACTCCTGTGTGCAGGACCTTGCACTTGTCCTTGTTGAACCTCATGAGATTTTTTTTTGGCCCAATCTTCCAATTTGTCTAATGAAGATGATGATTCTGTTGGTATATTGTCTATAATGTAAGCAGGGTTTATTTAATCAACCCCTTCTTTCCCCATCCAGGTAAATCCCTTTCGGGACAGAATTTGCAAAGTATTCTCCTGTGACGGCACCTTTTCCTTTGAAGATGTTCTAGGAATGGCCTCCATCTTTAGTGACAGAGCTTCTCCCCGTCTCAAGGCTGAATATGCCTTCTACATTTACGGTGAGACCACCCACACCCTCGGCTCTTGGACATTATGAGTCAGCAGGGAGAGACCACAGAGCCTGCCCCAGTGTGCATGGGAAGGGGAGAGTCTTACCGAGCTGGCACTGGGCAAACGAACGTTCTTTGTTGTGTGTTTCTTTATAATCTATGTGTGTGAAGTCTACAACAGCCGCACTCTACACGTTGGGAAAATAGGCCATGCTTGTCAAATGTGAGGAGTTATTCAGGAGCCTGAATGGAGGCATGTGAAAGAGTTTTCAGAAAGTTCTAAGTGTTTGTGTGTCAGAGATCTTATGCAGGCAGGCAGTATGACCAGTCCCTTCCAAAAATCTCAGCCTACATGAATAAACATTGAGGTAGAATAAGAACAATACAGCTCCACCAATCCCTAGCCTTCCAGTATCACAAGTCAGGTCCTCCAAATCAAGGTATTAGCTTAAAAATCATGAGGTTTTAAGAAGTCATAAATGTGAGATTCTGTCTTTAAACCCTCTGGGTCTCCATTTTCCAGGTTTCCTCCCCAGATGGGATGGGCAAAAATGTTCCTTTTTGGTTTTGGTAATGAAATCAGAGACTTGTGATTTTCATGTGACTCATAGAGCTAGGACCCCTGCAGGAAAAAAAAAACAACTTATCCCAAGATGTGTGATAAAACAATAGGTGCTAGGTGATCAAAGGATATTTAGGGTCCAAACCCTTCACCTGGTCCTCCCTCCAGTGCTCATGCACTGATATACCATTAGTTTCAGTGGCCTTACTCACATAATATTAAGCCTCTGTATAATGACTGGTAGGACTAGAACGCTTGATCCTCAAAAAGAAATCTGCGTCTTAGTCTGCTTTCAACCCAGAGCCCCTCTCTTCCTGTCTAAGGCTTCAGTCTAGGATACAAGATTTTTATCTTAGGGGGAAGTTACATTTAGATCACATTAAGGGCACTTAAAACGTAAGTGTCCACACATTAAAGCTCATTGGTACATGCTAAGTGCCCTCTGAGCATCTGAAAGTGACTCCATTTAAAACTAAGGGCACTTAAAACATGAGTGTCCACACATTAGAATTATTATTATATGCTAAGTGCCCTGTGAGTGTTTCAAAGGGATTCCACTTCAGGCGAGGGTTAGCTTTGGGTCTTGCTACCCAGCTTTTGTTAGGATAACTTTAGTCTGCTTCAGGGAAATAAAATGAGCAATTATAGGCCTCTAGCATCCCAGGATGCACTGTTCCCAGTCCCCTCCCAGAGCTTGGGGTTTGTAGTCATACCATTATGTATTTCTAGAGTGGCACCAGCATTCTGTGTAGCAGCCCATCACAGAGCCAAAAGGCATGAAATGCTTTCTTCCAGGGAGTCTGTCCTTCTTTGGGCAGGGCCCTGGTCCTCAACTTTTTCCAAGGAGGATCCCCATGATTCAACTCCTCCAGGAATGGGTCCTTAGTTCAGTACCACTTGCTCACCATGGTCCAGTTAGGAGGTCCCCAAGATCTTGATTCCTTGCTTCCTCAAAAGTTTTCCAACTGGAGAAGGACAAAACAGTGCCTCACATATTAGTCACCTCCACTGCAGTCATGCTAATGGTGCTTATCATGAGAAAGGGGCCTGGCCCCTGTTTCTGCTTTGGCTCCCTTGGCTCTCACCTCAGCACTCAACCCTGACTTGGAATCTCACCCCTGATCATTGCACTGATCCTGTTGGACAAGCATATGGCTTACCACCTAAGCTGTGCCATGCCATTGCTATGCATGGTTGCTGGATTAAGATGGAAGTGTGAGAAAGGCTTTTAAGTTAGCAAGGTGAAGCGAAGTCTAGAGGCACCCCTTGTGTTTGAAGGCAACTTCTTTCTTCCTGCCTACACATCCAGGGTTCAAAAAACCCACTGCACTACCTGGCAGTATTCTTATTATTGCCTGTTAACACCTCATTTCTTTATCCAGATCCAGAGATTCTGGTTATACTTCTTTTTCTAGCTGGGTCAACAGCTGAGAGAGAGTAAAACCCAGTCATTGGTCTTCCATTGTATTTCCAAAGCAACTCCGTTGATACACTGATGGTTTTTGATGGACTGAAGCATTCAAAACTGGTGTATTAGTCTCTCTTCACTGCTTTCCTTCTATCCCATGAAAGAAATGAACCCTTCACAACACAGGAATGGGAAGTGGGGAACGGAAATTTTGCAGGTTTGTAAAAATAATACAGAAAACTTCTCACATTCTCTGTGTGTTTGGAAGTCAGGGCACCATTCTTCTCTACAATGACTCAATAGATGTGAAAGGAATTTTGTTCCCTAGAGCAGTAAAACATTAATTATTGTTAGACCCTGCACAAAATTATGACTGAGCATAGCATTTGCTGCTGCAGGAGTGCTATTGGCTTGAATTTGAGCACTCAGAACAAGTGAACAACCCAATAAGAAGTGCTTGTAGAGTCTTTCAGTTCTTATGACTTAGTCACTCAGTAAAGTGATTATGCATAAACCAACCTTTCAGGAATGTACCAGCAGGTACTTCAGGGAGAGATGTGTAAAGCAATTGTTCTCAGTGAGAGCAGATGACAGAACAAGGAGCAATGGGCTCACGTTGCAGCAAGGCAAGTTGAGGCTAGATATTAGGAAGAACTTTCTCATGAGAAGGGTAGTAAAGCACTGAAACAGGCTCCCTAGACAAGTTGTAGACTCTCCATCCTGGGAGGTTTTGAAGACCCTGGTGTACAAAGCCTTGTCTGGGATGAGTTGGTTGAGGCTGATACTGCTTTGAGCAGGCAGTTGGACTAGATGTCACCTCCTGAGGTCCCTTCCAACCTGAATTGTCTATGATTCTATGAAGACAAACAGATTTAGTGAATGATAATGCTAACAAAGATTCTCTCTATATTTAAAGACATAGACCACTCCAGGTCCAATCCATTGGCTGTTTATACATGAGGGACTTTATTTTTAATAGGAATCTCATGCATCCTACTTGCAGAACTGAGCCCAGAGTTAGCTTAATTTTGTATCAGTACAGAATTGTAGAGAAATGAGAATTTAAAGTGGTTTTAAAAATGGGCTAAAGACACCAGGGCTTTTCCCTATACATCAATAGGACACTTTTGAAGTTCAGCTACATTGTCCTCATTAGTCTGCTCATCAAACTGGCATAAATATGCATGATCTAGAGTGATGAAAGGATGCATTTAAAAGGGCGGCTGAACGTCAGATGTCAGCGATAGAGAAACAGCCCTAAAGAAACTCCTGAAACTATCTTGGCATTTCCAAAGCAGTTGCTGCACAGAGTGTCTCATGGCCTAGCACGGATTTGCATTTCAAATGGGGGACTGTGCATTACAAACAGGACTGGGGTACTTCAGAGCAATGCATGCTAAAAAGCCACTTGGCAAGGGAGCAAGGGAGCTGCAGAGGTCTACTGGAAAGGAGGTTAAACCACGACAGTCTTCTCCCGGGGCTGGGAGAATGGGCACATGAGCCATCTCCTCTCCTAAGGGGAGGGAGTCAGGCTTCTGCCCTCACCCATCCTCTTATTGTCAGGACAAGCATAGGCACAAGCTGTCAGATCTCATTTGTCCTGGCAGAAGAGAGGGGCTTGTATAGGAATCCAGCAGAATTTGGTGGCACCACTGGTGCCAACCTCAGAGACAATTCAACTAATACCACATGCCGGCCACACATTGCCATGGTATATGTTGCACTTCAAGCTTCTCAAACATTGATTGCTGTTAGTGTTAGCTTGAGTTTATAGTGACAGCTTCAGGCAAAAAACCTTCTCTGACTGTCCCCGACCTGCACAGCTGTGACTAGAAAGCTGTTGAGCAGGGGCCTGGCTAGGAGCTACAGCCGGGAGCTATCCACACCCAACAGGATGTTGTGGGGAGCGAACACTGCATCATGGGATGCTGGAGGACTGAAACTTGGGTGGCTTGTCTCTGGGGAGTGGCCACACATTTGTGGAACATGAGCTGGGTAACATGGAGCACAGATAAACCTGCCCTGGAGTGGTTTGACTGTAAGATGCCTAAAGGTTGCTTAAAACTACTTTGCACATCTTAATGTGTGGATAATCCAGGGGTTAAGAGCTGCCTGAGCCACCTAAAAGTACTGTGTAACACAGCCCTTTCAGGATACTGCTAGGAGTGCTTGGTAGGTATGCGGGGGAAATACATGGATGTACCCCTGATGGCCACGTATACCAGGCTTGCTTCTCAGATGGCATAAATCAGCCAAGCTCTGCTGGCTCTGAGGCCATGCCTGTCTACTCACCTGCTTGGCTAATCTCACAGATTCCCAAAGGAGTCTTCTTTCCCAGCACCCCTGTGACATAGGGAGGGGATGTTTTCTCCACATCACCGATGGGGACCTCAAAACAGGGTAGATTAAGCAAGTCAGCCAAGGTCACACAGGGTAGAGAATGCCACATATGGTAGACTAAGGACAGACAGGGTAGATTAAGCCACTCACCCAAGGTCACACACGGTGGGTGGACAATATCACACAGGATACACTAAGGGCAAACAGGGTAGACTATGCAACTCATCCAAGGACACACTTCCTGTGTTTGGGGCAGGAAGTGAACTGCAGTGGCCCAAGTCCAAGCCTGGTACCTCCTGCAGTACACCCACCACCACCCATTGCATCTGCGGTCTGGGACGGCCCCGTTTCCCCTTTTGGACCTGGCCCTCCCTTCCCCACTCTTTGGACCCCTTTCTTTTCCTTCCCAAAGTAAGGGGGCTTCTTGTCTGGCCCCTCACAATTTTGCAACAGCTGATCTGCAATTTCAGCGGCCTCATGGACTGTTTTGGGGCTCCTGTCCTTGACTAGGGTTTTAATCTCCCTCAGACAGCAGTAATAAAATTGGTCCAGTGCCATGAGATGGAGCAGCTTCTCTCTATTGTCAGCCTTGGCTCCGTCTGCCCATTTAAGGAGTGCATCCCACACCAGGGCCACAAAATCAGCCATTGTCTTCTCGGGTTGTGGGCGAATATTCCAGAACTTTTTCCAGAAATAATCCAGTCCTAACTTGAACCTTGAAGACTCGGCCTTTTTAAAGGCATCATAGTCATCAGCTGCATCCGAGGGCAGGCTGTTCAGGACCACTGCCATGTCACCTTCTACCAGAGCAGCCATGTGCATCATGAACTCCTCCTTGGGCACCTTCTACCATCAGGCTTGCCTTTCGAAGATGCTGAGGAATACGTCAGGATAGTCTCCAACTTGGTAGCGAGAGAAGGCTGGGGAGTTCGGTTTGGGGTGTCCCCCAGGCACTTGTAGAAGGCCCGCCTCTCCCCTGTTGGGCTGCAGATGGAGTACCTCTAGTTTGTGCTTGCGCCTGGCCTCTGCCTCTTGGCACTGGGCCTTTTCATGCTGGGCCTCCCGCTCCATCCTTTTTGCCTCCAGCTCCATCCTTTTCTCCTCCTGCTCCATCTTTTTCAACTCCAGCTCAAACTTGCGCTTGCTTTCTCTTTCCTCAGCTTCTAGCCGCATCTGGTACCTCCAGTGCTCCTCAGTAGGGGGTGATCTCTCAGCAGCTCCCAAACTTGACATGCGGGAATGTGATTCTGGGGAGGACTTGAGTTGACGTGCGTGAAGGTGGCTCTGTGGCTGAATCATTGTTGCACAGGAGTTTAATCAGCTCTTCTTTCTTTAGCCCTTTCTTCACTTGAAGGCCTCTCCCTTTCTTTTAGTTCAGGCACAGTCATTTGGACATACTGGTCCACCATCCTGGCTATCTACACTATCCAGTCAACCCAATGTCAAATTAGAAATTGTTTGCTCAAGGGATTTCAGTGACTCTATTCCTCTTCCCATATTATGCCTCTAATACAGCAGGGTATTTGTATCCCACTCTACCACCACATGTGGCGGGCCAGTAGGGGACGCTCCTGCGTTGAACTCCCCACCTCCCTGCGCCTCACCACCTTCCAGGCTCTGAGCGCCTCCCTGGGGGCACCTCGCGTCCAGCTGACCCCCTTCCTGGAGCACACTTGCTAGCCTGGGGGTAACATAAGCTGCCACCACCCCGAGAAGGGACTCTCTCAGCCCTGTTTTCTTGGGGAAACACAGGCCTACTAGTCCAATGGGTACTCAACCCAGTACAGGCACTTGGGGCACTTCCCCAAGTTGGGGGCAAAAAGGAAAGTCTCCCTTAGTCCGCAGACCTAAGGGGCCTCCTAGGCATAATTTAAACCCACCCCTCAATAAGCCTCCCACACCGGTCACAAAGGAGAACTTTATTGATTACAGGGGTAGGGTGAAAATAGGGTACAAGACTGAGCAATATAGAAATCCCATAGAGCAAAACAGTCTGGCTGAGGAGCCTTTTGATCACGCATCTGAGTTACTGCCAGCTAGATATCTAACCAGATCTTGAGTAGCTTACTCACAAGCATCATCCCAAGGCTGTTGGAGATCCCCTCTGGAGGCAGGCCATTCCCAGCTCCTGAGCTATGGGGGTGAGAGCCAGTTTCAGATGGTCAAGCTCCTCTCTGAGTCCCTCACATGGCTGCTGCCCCTCCTCCTGGGCAGCCTTAACTTATATAGCCCCTGTGACCTTGTTCACCTGGTCCAGTGGAGGCCAGCACCTGTTGGCTATTGGCCAGCCAATTTGAAATACATCACTAGTTGCCGGGCAGACTCTAGCCCACCAGGTAGATGCCCCTCACCCAGGTAGGTGATACCAGTCCCATAGGCAGAGGGAGCAGGAAAGTAGCCAAGGTCAGGTTACCTAAAGAGATAGGGTAAAGGTGTGTCTCCTCTGCTGGGCCCATCCTAATCACATTGTCAGAGATTTTGGGGAGAAACAAAAGTGGCTTCCTGCCACAGGGTGTATCACCCATGATGCACTGGGATTTTTGACTCCTCCAGGGAGCAGAGTATCCCAGGCTCCCCTGGCCATAATGCATTGTAGAGAATTTCTAATCAGCCCTAACATGAAGCTCTACTACTGGCAGCGCTTTGATGCAGGAACCATCCTTCCATTCTCTGTTTGCCCAGCAACAAGCATCGGGGGGGGGGGGGTGGCGCTCAGGGTTACTGCAGAAACAAATACCAAGCCCTCCCAAAGCTAGCTTCATTCCTCCACCTTCCCACATTTCTTCCCCACAGACTTGAATGAGGATGGCTTCATTGACAAGGAAGACCTGCAAAGCATCATCCGACACCTGCTCAACACCGACTACCTGAACAAAGAGGACCTCATCGCCCTGACAACCCGAGTATGTAGCCTCCCGGCCAGCATTTACCCCTTTCCTTCGGGGTCCAGGCTGGTTTTTGCAGGACTGCCCATCCTGAAGATTGTATCAGTGTCTAGAGTTTTTCCCCTTTGGCTTCTGGCCTCATAACACATTTCAAGCAGGGTTACTCATGTCTAGAAATTAAACACAGCTGCTCTAATGCCAGTAGATCTTCCTCCCAAGCTTTTCACTCTTGGGTCTTGCAGATTCTGGGAGAGGCAGACCTGATCCAGGACAACATGCTATCCTTGGCCGAATTTGAGCATGCCATGTCTAAATCCTCCGACTTTATGCAGTAAGAGTGATTTTTATTATTATTCTTTGAGTTGCAAGTGACTTGGGGATGTCTTAGGCTCCCATGGTGCTTCGAGTTGTAGGCAAGAGAACAATGGGAAAGTTCACAACCATGTTTATGATGGATAAATGGGAGGGTTGGAAAAAGACCAAGGCAGTGGTGAAACCAGGTCAGATCCGTCCAGGGAGCTATGGTTTTGGCTTGACACTCTCAGAAAACATCAGTCTCTAAGCCAGGATTTCAGGGGGTCTTAGACCTTGGCCAGCTCTTATTCTGTAACATTTAGGAGGGATTTCTTCCCCTCTGGGAGTACATAATATGCTGAATCTGTGACACTGACTGCTGCAGCCTGGCACTCTAGGGTTTAAGCTGCAAAGAGGCTTTCTAGAGTTAGGATAAAGAAGGGGTGCATCGATTATTAGTACACATGCATACCCAGCCAGAACTGTGCTGGGCATCTTCCAGAGCAGCTAGGAAGAGTCCCTTTGAAGGCTGCATGTGCATATCCCACAAAGCCCTGTTTTATGATGTTTCTGGCACAGCTCCACAGAAGCAGCTGGCCTGCTGCAGCCCCTGCCGGTCACAGCCAGGGAGGTTTCCCCCTGCTAGCTGCCCATCAGGATGATGTTTTGAGGCTCCACCATTCTGCAGCCATGTGCTTCCCTTGATCTAAGGAGTGCTGTCCCCATCTTCAGCCCCTCTCCACACTTGATGGGCCCAGGCTCTTGTGGTACTTCTTCGTGAAGTGATGACAGCATTCTGGTCCTTCAGACCTAATGGAGAGGACCAGAGGGCTGTGTTCAGGGGACTGTGGTATAAACGGGGCAGCCCTGGAGGAGGGGCAGATTACAATATGCACAAGACCATTGCATGTGTCTCACATGCCATGTAGCATTTAAATCCATGCCTCCATACGGAGACCAGTCAGGACCCCGGGGGCCTGGCTCCCAGCCCCTGAGATGCCCAAGCACACCCTTCCAGTGTCACAGGCCCTCTGGGATATCTGTTCCCCTCTTCGGGGAGATGTGAGCACAGGCAGACACACAAGCTCTGCAAGGCCTCGTTCACTCCTTAATTGAATGAACTCAGGGTCGTATGTAGCCGCAGATTATGCAATCAGCCCATATACCTTCTTCCAGCCCTCTGCTTCCTGAGTACTCCCTGAACTCAGGCCAGAGTCTTCAGAGGGGTGCAAGGGCCTACCTGCTCTCCTGTCCCCTGTGCCTGGCTTCTCCTTCCAAACAGGGAGCCTGTCTACAACCAGCTGTTTTACACCCCTTGTCCTTCCATCCCCCCAGTGGGCAGTGAGGGACCCCCTGCTTTCTAACCCTTGGCCCTTTATGTCTAAGGGCTGCCCGGTCAGCCTCATCAGAGACCCCAGGCAGGTGATGCCTTTTGTAGCATATGGACTTCAAAAATGGTTTGTCCTGGGCAGCAGCTGACCCAGTGTCCAGGACAGCTGCTGTGTGAATGGAAGATCACCAAGTCTTAATGACCCTCTGTTGTTAGCTCAGGCTCACACCCCACCCTAGGGAATTGCAATCCAGTACGAAGCTAGGAGGACAATGGTTGGACACAGCTCTGCAGAGAGACAGGCAGAAGAGCATCAGATAGTGCAGAAAGCAGAACAACAGGGCAGGGAGCAGAAAGCAGAGCAGGCAGGGGAAGGGGATCACAGTGGTACTCAAGGAGGGTGCAGGGGTAATATGTGGCCACTGCCTCAAATCATGACCCTGCTTTAAGATGCTGGGAGCATAGATACATCCCCCAACCCTGGTCTCAGGCTGCAGCGCAGCTCCTAGGTCATGCAAGTATGTGGCTTGTGACGTGGCTTCTAACTATCCACCATCCTTCTCCAGTTCCTTTAGGATCCGCTTCTGACCTCAGGGCCCTGGCAGAAGCTGCTTGTAGGGAACAGAGGCCCGCATCTCCAGAGACAAGCCCTTCATTGATCCCATGGCCTGCCGGAGAGGGGCCTGGCAAGCTATTCCTTGTTTACCTTTGTGGTTCAGAATACAGATGGAAGCACCCAGTGTTGCTGTCTCTTGACCTTTGGGTTTGTTGCCATGTATGTCGGCTGTGAGGCTGAGCCAAGCGGGGCTGTGAGATCCCTGACAAGTATGGGAGTGTGTTGTGGGGCAGCCAGTTCCACTGAAACAAGGCAAAATCTCTCCAACATATAGAGGAACGGGGATGTCTGCATCTTACCATGGAATAAAATTAAGGGTGAATTTACTCTGCACAGCCCCAGGCTCTCCCCCACCCAACCCCAGAGTGAAGTTACAGCGTGTTTCTCAATGAATAACTTCACTCTGGATTTGCACAGTTTGCTACATACTGGGGCTATGTAACATGTGTCTGCACCCCTTCTGATGTGGTGCCAAGTCCATTGACTACACAGTTACACATCGTCCTCCCTCAGTTTCCCCTTCTGTGCAATGGACATCATAGCTCTACCCCACCCTGAGGCTATGCATATTAAGGACTGCGAGGTGCCATTATGACAGAAGTCAGATAGGGCTAGGATAAGCTGATTTTGGGCCTCTCTTTTGCACCTCAGTTTGTCATCGTGGGAGACCGGGTGTGGGGTGGATTTGGGTTGTGTTCAGAGTTTGTCTGCAGGATAACAGGAGGCTGTGTGGGGCAGACGGGGCATTGCTCCTGAGACCAGCTGAATTTCTGCAAAATGAACCTCTGTGCTGGCAGGCTGTGGCTTGCATCCATAGCTCCATGCATTCTTCAGGCCAGACACCGCCAGGGTTTCCAGAGAGGGGAGAAAATCCAAGGCCCTGCTGCACTCTCAGGGCTTTATTTCCCACGGTCTCTCCCTCCGGGAATGTAACCTCCTCCAGAAGTCCAGCTGGCACGGAAGGGATACCCCCCCGCATGCCTCAAGCTCTGAATTCGAAGAAGCTATCTCTGAGTTCCCTCTCCTGGCTGGTCACCCGCTTGCCCGAGGGGAAGGTCTGGTAGGTCCGCAGGTTCTCTGGAGACACGCGGAAGAGGTGCCACATGGTCTTGGCATTCAGTGGTGGGCTGGTGAGGAGAACAGGATAGGGTTACAGCAGCCATCCTTGAGCAGAGGGAAGGGGAGGACAGGGCTGGAGGGGTATGGATGGGCTGAGCTGGAGCGTGAGCTGGCATGGCTGGAAACAGTGAATTACCACACACACACAATAGATTTATGGCTTTGTCACTGCAAGTTGCAACAATGCAAACTAAACTACATCGGGAAGTGGTTTATGAGAACTAATTTAAAACCTGCAAATTCTGCGTATGTGTCAAAGTGACACCATTAAGCCACACAAGGGGGAATTTTCATCACTTGTACTTTGTCTCAGCATCATGTGTACAAGTGCCCAGAGAGGTGGAGCTCTACAGGGGTGCCTCTGGGAACAACAAGGTCAGGCGCATGCTAAGGCCTGGGGCTGTGCCCCATGGCCCTTGGCTACATTTGGGGCGATGGGGGGGGGGCAATGAGTGAAATTGTCTGCAGGTCTCTCAGGCCCTATTGTTGCCAATGCTGGCCTGGGGGAGGTACTTTACCACCCAGAATGGTTCCATGTGATTCAATGAGTTTGCCTGGGTAGGGAGGGCTGTGTGAGCATAAGCTGAGATCAAGTCCCTGGCAAAGAACGTGTCAGTCCCCCCTGTTTAGCCACCATCTTAACTCCCTGAGAGGGGCATGCCTCATGCAGTATGTCCCTCTCCCCCCTCAGTCTAGTTTAACAATCACTTTGGATATCCCTGAGCCTCTCTGATGCTGCATCAGGTTAAGCCCTCCATGGAGAGAGGGAGCAAGCCATCCCATGTGGGATCCCGAGGGCTGAGCACCATCACTACCAGTGCACAGGACCCCAGGCCCACACTGATGTGGTGACTCCTGCGTTCCCACCTCACCACACAGCCAAGCATCGACGCATCCCCAATGAACACCAGTGGTCTGCAAAATGACTCCATGGGGCAGGGACAGATCATTCCCGTGAGTGCTAAACCCTGTGGGTCCAGTAAAGTGGTGGCCTGTAGCCTAAAGAGGCATGAGGGAGGAAAGCATCCGCACACCGGCCCTGCCTCAGCCTGGAAGTCACTGAGTGCCCCTCACCCACCACAGGCCTTGAGGGGGAAGAGCCAGGCAGGCAGGGGCTAACACCGAAGTATCCGGCTTCAACAGAGCTAGGCACAGTGAATGGGACCAGCAGGTGCCTCCATGAAGGGGAGCTGCCGCACGCTGCTTGGCTGGAAGCACCAAGGAGATGGAATGTATTCAGCCCCTCTTGCCCAAGAATCCAGCACCAGGCCAGCCCAGCCCCACAGAGGAGCAGGGTTTAGGCACTCCTGACCCCATACAGTGCTCAGGGAGCCCCTGTGCCACCCTCAGGGCTTGGATCCTGCTTGGCAGGACGTGGACTCAAAGCTTAGTCTTTGCACCATCTAGCCACAGGGGGTCTGGGTCCCATTCTTGAATTTCACTGGATGCATCTACATGTGATGCTTTAATGTGCATTAGCTTAAATTAATGTGCATTAAGGGCACGTGTCTACATGTACATGCCCATAATGTGCATTAAAATTCAACTCTTTGTGCAAATTTAGGCACGAATAGTTAAAGTGCATTTACATATGTGTCGATGTGTTAAGGTATATTAACGTTGTATGTGCGGACTGACTTGGGATCAACTTTAGTCCCAAGTCTGTCCCCACACAGCATTAATCCACTTTAATGCCCGCACATGTAGACACCTGCCTAAACCCATTTAATGGGCATTAAGCTAATGCACATTAAATTTAGGCATGTTTATATGCATGTGTAGACATGCCCATTGTGTCTCAAGAGGAGCCACTGCCATGGGACATGTGCCTCTGCCTTGGGGCAGTTAACTGTTTCTGTGAAGACTCCTTTTTTTAGGGCCTTTCCCCCACTTTAGATGTGAAGTTTGCTTCAGGCTGAATCTTCCCAGGAAAGATCCCAGCTGCCAGCTGTGCTTTGCCGCATTTGGGAAACAGAAGAGAAGTAGCTCTGAGGCTTTTCTTTTGGAGCTTTCCTGGAGCAAATTTGGTGTGTGAGGCAAACAGGGCTTGAGGTGAAATTCAGTTCTGTGCTGGGGAGCAGGGAACGGACGAGGCACCAACAAACAGGGCTTGCATAAGGCCTGGAGGTGCCCAGGCCTTGCGCTGGGCCTCTGTAGAGAGGCAAAGTTCCTTCATTGCAAGAGCATTTGCTGGAGCTCATGGGGACACTGGGAGAGCCTCACTTTTCAAGTGGCCTGATCATAAATCGTGATTCCAGGGTTAGAAGGTGCCTCAAGGGTTGTCCTAGCCCAGCTTCCATGCACAAATGCAGGACTTGCTGTTCCTAACCCAGTACAGACACCCACTGTGGATGCATCCCATTGACTGCATCAGAAACAAGAGAGATGGGGGGCAGACACACAATATGTGCTTCTTTAGCTCTATTCAGCGCTGGTGAGCCTTCATCTGGAGCACTGTGTCCAGTTTTGGGTCCCACTGTCCAAGAAGGACAGATTGGAAAGAGCCCAGCAGACAGCAAAACTGATGTCTAGGAAGTAAGACTTATCGGGAAAGGCTGAAAGATCTAGGGTTAGTTAGCCTGGAGATGACCAAGGTGGGTGTGATAACAGTTTTCAAATACCTGGAGGGTGGTAATAGAAAGGATGGACACGGGCTTTTCTCTGTGCCCATAGGGGACAGGATGAGGAGCAATGGCCTCAAGCTTCAGTAGGGGAAATTGAACTTAGTGATTAGGAGGAGCTTTCTGACCAGGATGGTGGTCAAGTATTGGAAGAGGATACCTAGAGAAGTCTTGGGCTCTTTGTCCCTGGACATTTTCAAAGGCAGTTTGGACAGGCACTTTCCTGGGATGGTTTAGGCAACGGCAGTCCTTTCTTGAGCAGGGTGCTGCATTAGATGACCTGGTGAGGTCACGTCAGCCTGACTTTCCTATGATCCTAATGTTTCTGCTTGAGGGTTACACCACTTAGCTGTACCTGGGATGTAGAAAACCCAGTGTCACCACTTGCAGTGTTGAAAATAGAGAGATACTACAAGAAAAGAGCCTTACAAAAGACTCAAGGGCTGGAGAAAGGGCGATCCAGTTGCAGACTCCAGAGCCCAGCCAGCATTACCAAAGGAAGACTGGCAGGCAACTTGGTCTCTGGCTACAATTAGCCTTGCAGGGAGAAGATCCTGACTCACCCATCTCCTCAGGAAGTGCATCACGAGACCAAAGAGCTGAGTGCTGAAGCTGGATATATTTATATTAGCCATAAAGAGCAAACAGTGATTAGCCTTTGGCCCCAAACCCTCACAGGGGCAGCAAGCTGTCTCTGAGCCTCATGCCTCCTCTCTGAGACAGACACGTCATGCCGGAGTCAAGACCCGTGTCTTTGACTCAGTGAAGAGCTGACCAGGTGCCGTGCAAGCGTCAGACAAGAAGATCAAAGGGTTCCTTGGGGCACCCAGGTCTTTGCAGCAATTAGTCTTTTGAGCAAGAGGGAGATGCTCCTGCCTCTTGACGCTAGATGGGTTGTTGGTTGCAACCGTGTTGGTCTAAGCACATAGGCAGACAAGGTCCTTTGTGATATCTTTTATTAGACCAACTAAATAGTTGACACTAGATGGCACCCACGCCCCTCTCTTTGCATCTCGTTAGTGCCGGGAGCCTGTAGCCTGCAAGGACTGAAGCTCCCATCCAAACTGAAAGCACTGTCTACAGACTGGTTTGCACACAGTTCAAACAACCTCTCCAAACTGGTTGCTAATCCCTTTGGTCTGTTGTTTAAGAAATCTTTTGAGACCGCAGTGCCTGGCAGCTGAAGGGTGCTCAGATCAGGTATTGCTGTCCATTGAAGAATACCCTGAGATCACTAGGTTAGTTCTGTAAGGGATCATCAACTCAGAAAAGCAGATGCAAATGCTGGGTTTTGTGTGTAGTGTTGGATTATTTAACACATAGGGTTAGTATAGGGTTTATCCCATCTATAATGGATGGGACAGAAGTTGTGTTTATTGCACACATGAAACTGTAAGCGTTGCCAGCAGGTTGAGGGCAGTGATTCTTCCCCTCTATTCAGCACTGGGGCGGCCACATCTGGGGTCCTGTGTCCAGTTGTGGGCACCCAGTACAGAAGGGATGTGGACACATTGGAGAGAGTCCAACGGAGGGCAATGAACGGAGGGTTGTGAGCCTGGGGGACAGGACTGGTGAGGAGAGGCTGAGAGAACTGGGCTGATTGAGTCTGGAGAAGACAAGACTGAGGGGGATTGAATAGCCGCCTTCAGCTCCCTGCAGGGGGGCTGCAAAGAGGATGGAGCTGGGCTGGTCTCAGTGGGGGCAGATGACAGGACAAGGAGCAATGGGCTCCAGCTGCAGCAAGGGAAGTTGAGGTTGGATATTAGGAAAAACTTTCTCACTAGGAGGGTAGTAAAGCACTGGAACAGATTACCCAGAGAAGTGGTGGAGTCTCCATCCTTGGAGGTTTTGAAGCCCCGGGTAGACAAAGCCTTGACTGGAACGATGTAGTTGGGGCTGGCCCTGCTTTCGAGCAGGGGATTGGACTAGATGTGACCTCCTGAGCTCCCTTCAAACCTCATTTTTTCTGATTCTATAACTCTGTCTTTCTCCGCTTAGGTGCTACAAAACATTAGTTAGCTTTGTAAGCAAGCCATCCTTTTTACACAGAAGTCCTGCATCTCTCAGTGCTGAGGTGGGATGGTGAATAAGGTAAGATCACACAGGGAGCACTGCTGAGATTCAAAGAGCAAAAGCTGGATTCACTTATGTAACAGTGAATAGTGTTTGAATGAAGGATCCTACAGGGGGAAAAAAAGCACATGGTTGTAATGATGTGTTCACTTGCACTACGGGCTGAACATGGTCCGTGCCACAGTAAACAAAGGGCACAACACCGGCACTCGAGCTGCACGGGCACCTGTTTGTTGATGTGTGGGTTCCACAAGTCCTGAGAGCAATCATGTAATTAAAGACTCTTCTGTAATGCATATGCACAAGGGGACAAAGATACAACTGCCTCGACAACCGTCCTGGGCACGAAGCACTTGGCATTGCAGTTTTAAAATTTGAATTTGAATGCAATTATTTATAGCTGCTCCTATCTTTGAAGTTGTATCCACATAGCAGAAGCAGTTCTTCAGTAGCAGGGATAGCCATGCAACTGAACTTACCCCGCTTCTCCGTAGGGCAGACGGTCTTGTCACCGGAGTAGATGTAGTGTGAAAGACACCTTCAGGGGTGTAGGTTGTAGCTGTGCTGGTCTAAGGGCATAGGCAGATGAGGTTCTTTGGGTAAATCCGGTATCTTGTATTAGACCAACTACACCTTCAGCATTAGAGAAAGAACCTCATTCTTTCGCATGTGGCCCTAAGGTTTTGTTTGTATTCACAAGTGGAGCTTCCCTCCCAGGACCATACAGCAAACAGCAAAGCCCCAAAGCATGGAGAGTACTCATGGCATGTCTAAGCTACTCCTAGATCGTCCTTCACCAATGCTTATCCAAACTTTTCTTGGACACCTCCAGTGAAGGAGACTCCATCTGTTCTGCTCTAGCAGTGAAGAAGGTATTCCTGATGCAGGTGAGACCCTCACATTTCAAAGGCATGCCAAGAGGAGATGCTGAGTGCTTCTGGGCCATTATTATATTTTTCTAAGACCATCCCAGAAGCCTGAGCAGAGCTAAGCCCCAGGTTTGGAGGGATCTCCTTGTGGTTGATTGCAAGCGTGGATGTTCAGAATTGTTCAGCAAGCGGCGTGCACATGGGAGTGAGCCAGAGCTGTGGGCTGGAGGGAGACGGAGCTCTGCCTGCACGGGGAGTGTAGCAGGGCACTAGGGTGCCTGCTACTGGCAACAGGAATATGGGCTCAGCTGCCACTCACCAGAGCGGCACAGGTGGGGGCTGCTAAGACAACCGGTTGGGTCAGCTGACCAGAAGGGGGCAGGGCCTGGCCTTTATAAACAGCGAGGCTGAGGCCAGAGTCAGTTCCCCTCTGGCAGTCCAGGAAGTGGGAGCTCTGTGGGCATAGTAAGGAAGCCGGATGGCATGATGATACGGGATGGAGAGAGCCCTGACAGGGATATGGACGAAGGATAGCCAGGTTGGCTTAGGGTTTATGTTATAGCCAAGGGGCTTTGTGTTTTCTGTTTTGGTTGTGATATTATGCTGGAGGACCGGGTGAGGCTGTAGGGGTAGAGGAGGCCTTATGGGAGCTTCCCAGTGATGGGGGGGGTCCTAGTGCTGGAGAGGGTGCTGCGTGTCCTGGCCCCAGTGTGGGTGAGATCGGGAGGAGCCCAGTGGGCGTAGGACCTGGAAAGAGGGTCTGGGGGCCAGGTCAGGCTGAAGCTGCCTGAGCCCTGATTACGGGAGTGCGGGGCACAGGCCCCGGTTGGGGGCGCAGGCAGGCAATTGGGCAGAGCCCAGTACAGTAAGACACTGTACCAAGGAGGGCAAGGAGGCAGCCTCCCATTAATGATATTTACCAGCAAGACATGGCAGGTGAGATAGAGGGTGCGTTTAAGCTGGATTTGGCATGGTAGGTAGGGGTGCTAGGGGAGGTCACGGCACCCCTAGAAGTCTGCCTGCTATGGAGGCTTGGAAAAGGCAAGCTAGGAAACTGCTGGCCTCCCTCAGGCAAACATATGCAGCGTGGACAAAAGTGCTGCCCCGGGGACAACTTTCTGTCCAAAGATAAAGAACCCCAAAGCACCCTGCGCTCTGGCCAAGAGGGATGACCATCAAGAAGGGTGTTTGTGCCTGAAAGCTTCCAAAGAACAATTTTCCGAGTATTTAGGTGGTCTAATAAAAGATACCACATCTACCCACAGAACCTTGTCTGCATAAAGAAAAACCTCACTTTGCCCCGCAGGGCAATACAGGGGCTAATCTGTGAAAGTCTGTAGGGTGCCTGAATTTGCCAGCACCATGGAAAAATTTATACCTAGCAACATGGGTGGATGTAGGAATTTGAATAGCGGGGAGCAGATGTTGTGGTGCATCGTCACATAGAGCATAATGTGTATTTTCTTCCAGTTAAAGAGAAACTAGAAGCTTTACTAATATACTAAAGACCTAGTGCTACTTTATTCAATTTATGATCAAAGCACAAACAAATTTAACTGTATCAGGATGGTCATGAATCTGCTAGTTTTTAGATTCAGTTTTTTTTAAAAAAAGAAACAAGGTAAAAAATGGTCCGTATAGTCAAAAGAGATTGTGTCATTAGTCCTGTAGTCATCAGTTAGGTGTACATCTCTTATTCATATTCATAAAACAAAATCTAGCCCTCTTGAGCATCTCAGACAGTGAGCACCTCCCATACATCACCATCAGTCATTACTACACCTGACCACACCTGAGTTAAGCTTTTCAGCTAAAGCTACAAAAAGTCTGCAGGGCTGTTAAATAGGAGAGAGACATGCCCAGGCACAGCAACAGAGAGCAGACATGCAGGAGATCTTGCAGAGTGAAGCCTTAAGACCACTAAAAAGGAGGGAGGATGGTTAACACCTATGAAATGAAGAGACATTAGCGGGAATGAGGGAGATGACAATGAGCCATGAAATCAGTCACTTCCCTCAGCACTGCCTTAATAAAACTGCTGCACCCAGGCAGTCGGTTTTAACTTTTGTGTGGAGCAGGAATCAAAGGCCGGGGGTGCAACTGCAGCACTACAGCCCCTGGATCTGCCCCGGCCTTACCAACAAGGCAGCTGGGTTTCAAGCGCCTCTAGCATGGCTGAAGTCCAGGCACTTGGAGGACTGGGCAGCATCAGCTCTCTCAGCCAGGAGGCTGCCTCAGTGAACTGGGAAAGGTAATTACAGTTGGGGGGGGCGGTATGATGCCTCCAGAGCAGCTTGTTCATTAGTAATGCCGGGGGGAGCCTCAGCAAAGCAAACATAAAGAGCTCCATGGGCCGGGAGCTTTTGATGACCTACATTATGAGCATCTACATTGCATGTATTATTGAGCAGCATTCAACACTGATGGTACGCAGGGGAATCACTCCCCCATGCGTGCACATATGCGCACGCACACACATGCACATATGCGTGGACACAGATCTGGGAATGAAAAAAAAAAAACTAGGGAAGTTTGCAGCATGACTAGGCTAGGAAACCAGCCCTGGGCACCCTTAAAATCCCTCCTGCCCTCTGGGAGTCTTTGCCAGGTGAGGGGCAGGCCTGAGCAGCCCGGCCATAGGAGCAGTGCCTTGTGGCAGGGTGTAGGATGGTGCTCCCCAACCCCGGGGAGCTTCTGTCCAAGCCCCGCAGGCAATATGTACGGGTCTGGGGTGGGAGGGAGCAGTGGGGTCTGTTTCCAGGGTGCTGATGATGCTACAGAAGCAGCATCTGCCTTCATTTTGCAGACAGCCTGGGGCAGGTAAGACTTCCCTTCCCTGCCCCTGCCTACAGCGCTCAGACACCCCCTCCATGAACTTTCTGCACCCCCGAGAAGGGCCACCTCTCTTCTAACTATAGGGCTGCAGAGTCTCAAAGCTTTGGACAAACTTTTAACGGAGACTCGTAATTGCCCCAGGAGGCAGATAGTCCATTCCACATGATCAGATTACTTTGCTGGCTTCTGCCTCAGTTCCCATCCATGCAATGGGTGTGACAGCACTATCCCACTGCACAGAGGGGTTTAGGAAATCACCACCTGCAAAGTGAGAAGACCCCATGCTAATGGGGGCCATACGAGTATCAGAGAAAGAGAGGGAGAAGCAGAGGTTGGAAAGACACTGCTGAAGACGCATGGAAAAGAGCAGAGCCCAGTCACTGGCAGCAAAGCGAGTAGCAGCAGAGGCTCCGTCCGGATCAGCTTCCAAAGGTGTCGTGGCCCCAGAGCTCAAAGGATGCTTTGCCTGGGGACCGCAGAGAGCAGGATGAACAGCAAAGGGCTCCCAATGGCTGGGGTCGGATCCTGCTCTCCCTGCTGCCCCCGGGGCTCGTTCAGCCCCTGTCTGGAGTACTGCAGCACGACAGGGCTTCCTTTCCCAGAAGTGGGGAATACCGAGCACCCCACTGGGGTGGGGGGACAGCTGGCCCAATGCCTGCTGCATTGCATGCTGACACCAGTCCCCGATCGGGCCCTGCTGCACTAACGCTGGGGAGAAGACCCACAGAATAAGCTATAAAACAGGCGCTTCAAAGATGGCCTCACACTCCCATTTGAGGAGCCTGGAGCAAGCCATAAGCATCCCACAATCCACCCCCTCTCCCTGAGCAGGGAGGGCAGTGCAGTCCCTATTTTGCCAATGGGGAAACTAGGACAGAGATGGGGAAGCTTACCCAAAGTCCCACAGCAACCGGGGAGCACCGAGCCTGGATCTCCAGGCTGGCCACCCTATGCATGCCCCAGTCATAAGGCCAACCTTTCCCGCAGTGTGTCTACAAAGCTCAGCCCTAAAAGGCTTCCAGCTGCCAGCTCACTGAGTGCATTGACTCAGGTGTCTGGGTTGTAGCCGTATTGGTCTAGAGGAAAAGGCAATCAGGACAAATAGCAGAGATGATATTTTTTATTAAACCAACAAGATTTTTGCAATGAAAGAATTTTTTTTTTTTTTGCAAAAATCTTGTTAGTCTAATACAAGATATCA
The DNA here is from genome assembly GCF_001723895.1 of Crocodylus porosus. Classification (NCBI taxonomy): domain Eukaryota; kingdom Metazoa; phylum Chordata; order Crocodylia; family Crocodylidae; genus Crocodylus; species Crocodylus porosus. The sequence continues at coordinate 10,234,761 of NW_017728918.1, read as the reverse complement.
TCTCTCCTACGAGTCCTGATTACCTTTTGATGATCTTCAGGTTGAAGTAGGGGCACCTGAGGGGAAACCAATCGCTGCCTCTCTGCAGCTTCAGGACAGAGCGGAGTTACTGCGAGTCTTTTCTTGGTAGTACGCATAGCGCTTGGTGAGTATTGGACGTTGTTTGGCAGAAGCAAAAAAGTGGGAGAAGCGCACTTTGTATTTCTTGAAATACTAGGAAAATGGTCTGAAATACTTATACAGGATGCCACTGAGTAAGGGCAAATACCATATTTTCTAGCATACCTCACATGCCTTGTTTTTAGGAAGGCCAGAGGAAGAAAATAAAGGTTTTCCCAGAGTTATGGCCACATAGAGTGGGGATAGAGCCAAATCTTCATCTCCCTCCCCTTCCTTTACCTGCTCAGGCAAAGTTTTAGCCCTTTTGCAGCTGAATTGAGAGCTGGTCTTGGCCCAGCCAAAAGCTGAAACTGCAGCTGCTGCTGAAGGCTGGACTCCATGGGCAGATCTTTCTTGCCTAATGCAGGGGGGGGCTGGACCTGACGATCCACTTGTATGATCAGGGGGCAGCAGGGCAGGCCCTACGAGGAGAGGCGACGGGACCTGAACCTGTTCAGCCTCCACAAGAGAAGGCTGAGGGGGATCTAGTGGCCTGTTACAAACTAGTCGGGGGGGGCCAGCAGGCATTGGGGGAGTCCCTGTTCCCCCGAGCACCGCCAGGAGTGACCAGGAATAACGGTCACAAGCTGGCAGACGGGAGGTTTAGGCTAGATATCAGGAGGCGCAACTTCACGGTCAGGGCGGCTAGGGTCTGGGACAAACTTCCAAGAGAAGTGGTGCTGGCCCCTACCCTGGGGGTGTTTAAGAGGAGGCTGGATGAACACCTTGCTGGGGTCGTTTGACCCCAGTACTCTTTCCTGCCACGGCAGGGGGTCGGACTAGATGATCTGCTCAGGTCCCTTCTGACCCTAGAAACTATTAAACTATCTTCCAAGGTCCCTTCCAGCCCCTTACAATGTATGAATCTATGAAACTGGGGTTTTGAAAAGAGCTGCAGTCTGCAGGGCTGGGAAATAGGAGGTGAGAGACCAGATGCAGCCAATAGGCAGCAACATTGCTGAAGAAAGGATAATTTGTTTTAAAAAAGAAAGAGGGTCATTAACACCTCAAGTGAAGAGCAATTAGCAGGAATCAAGTAGATGATAATGAGCTATGAAGGGAGCTGCTCCTTTAAAACTAGTCGGCTAGAAATGGCACTGCTGTTATTCTGGGCAGAAAAATCAGCTTCGTTGTAAAGACCCACGCCCTTATTATGGGAGGTGAATTTTTTAGGGAAAGATAGGAGTGGTGTGCGAGTAATTCAGGAACCATCGGAATTGGACCTGAACTTTTGTGGGGATTTGGTGAAAAGCAACAAGAAGTTGAACACTTCAAGCTGGCACCCGACCCGAAACAAAACCACTGTGCTCCGTTTTGGGTTGTTTACTTCTCTGCTCTTTAGTTCAGGGCCCTGTTTTCGGCATGGCAGCACAATACACAGGTACAAAGCTGTATTTCAAAAATCCCAGCAGAATGAAGCAATTTGGCTTCAGGCAGGGCTGGACATGGCCTCTTGTGACCTTCTCAGAAGCAAGGCAGGGAAATGTGGTCTAGACAAAACTACTGTAAGGTAGCAACTGGTTGGGAAACTGCTCAGAAAGTAGCTAGCGCTGGGTCAAAGCCAAAGGGTGTCTCAATGGCTTTTTGCTGGGGTCTGCGCCATTCGGATGATGTGAGAGGCAGGGATATCTTTTATACGTATCACCCTAAAAAAATCCTTGCCTCTCACATAATTGCTGGACCATCACAGCTACAGCATCACTCTTATACTACCTAACAGAGCAAGCATGTATTACATTTGCACATGGTACCAAGCTTAGAAGGGTTGCAGACACTTTGGGGGACAGCATTGAAGGACAAAAGGATCTTGAAACACTGGAGAAATGGGCTGAGATATACAGGATGCCACTGTATAAAGACAGAGGCACTGCAGAAGGAACACCCAGCTGCCCAAACACAAGTGGGCCTGACATGTTGCTCTGCACTGGGGAGGCCTCGCCTGGAGATCTGAGACCAGTTTTGGGCCCCACACTTCAAGAACAAAGGGTCCAGAGGACAGCAACAGAAATGATGGGAGGTCTAAGCAGCAGGGGCAGTGGAGGAGGATTGACAGAACTGGGTTTATTTAGTTTAGAGAAAAGAAGGCCGAGGAGACCCATGATAGCTGTCTTCCACTATGCAAGGAGGATATGTGGTTCTCCATGGCTTCAGGGGACAGGATGAAAGGCAATGGTTTGACTTGCAGCTTACAAGGTTTAGGTCGGATACTGGGAAGTGCTTCCCAATGGCAAGGACAGTGAGAAAGGGGCTAAGGAGGCTGTGAAATCCAACACTGGAGGACTTTGGATCAAGGTCCAGCAGGTAGGATTAGGTATAAGGTGTAATTGGATTAGGTATACGGTGAGGTATTAGGTCCTGTTCTGAGCCAGGGGCTGGCCTAGATGACCCCGTGAGGTCCCTTCTAGCTATATCTCTTGTCATTCCAGGATCCCGGTATTTCCATGATGAAATATTTGAACATTAGCGAAATTCCCCAGACTTTTTAAAAAAAAAATTCCATGATTTGGTCAATTCCATCTCTATTTTCTTTTTATTTTTTTTTGGCAAATGTCTTCCTTTTGACCCTCTCTGTCAATGAATTTAAGAATATTGACCTCCCTTTCCCACCCTTTGTTCCCCAAGCCTGTGGATAACAGATGGAGGAAGGCTGGGCACAGAAGCACAGGTGACCTGTGCAAAGGGGCAGGCACCAGACGCAGGAGCAATAGCCAGACGCTCCAGGCTCCCAGCCCAGTGCTGCGTCGCTCTCCTGGTGCTACCTGCTGTATCTCCTTCCAGTCAGAGCATGAGGAAATGCAGGTTCCTATTGCCTGGGCCCAACAGATCCTGCAGTGGGAACAGACTGCACGAGCCCAGGGCTGGAAGGGACCTGCAGGGTTGTCCAGTCCCACCCAACCCCAGACAGACGCTACCCAGACTCGGCCAGGAGCCTCCAGGGACAGACGCTCCACCGCTCCCCCTGGGAAGCTGGTTCCACCATCCGTCCTGCTGTTCTCACAGTCAGGAGCATTTCCCTGAGGTCGCACCTGAATCTGCTGGGCCTTGCACCTTGCCCGGTTTTTAAAAGCAGGATTGAACCCTTTTGGGAGCTGCTGGCTCCCTGGATGGGCAGCGGAGGGTGATGGACAGGGGCGAGGAGGGTTTCCACCTGCGGGTTAGGGCCCTTGGAAGCTGGGGCTCCTCTCGTCTCCCCTGGCTTGGACCAGGATGCTCCAATGGGCAGTGTTGCTGCTGCACCGGAGCACAGAGGGGAGGGGGGCTGCCCTCCTTGAAGATCACTCCTCCTGCCCCCCATGGCGTGTTGTTTCCCCTATAGGCAGGAAACCAAGTCCCCTACCAGCCCCAGCCTTGCAGACCTGCTATTCAGGCCAGCCTGTTCCTGGCTGTGATGGTAAGCACAGCAGCTTGAATCACAGGCCAGGTGACAGCATTTGAACCGCAAAGCCTGAGCCAGGTCGCTCTTGTGTCAGGGCTTTGCTGATGGTTGCGGGGGTCACAAAGGGACTGGCCTACCCCAGGGAGCCTGGGTGCATGACGGCGTCTCTCTGCCTACCAAGCACTCCCCGTGGATTTTCTGCTCTGCTTTCTGCCCCCCTACCCTGTGTTCCCTGCCAGATCTGCTGCTCTGCTTTCTCCTCCCAGCTCTATGCTCCCTGCCTTGAAGTGCAGGGCAAGCTCTCTGGAAGCAGGCCCAGCACCCTTATCAATTATAATTCATTGGCTAACATGGAGGGAGGGCAGCACAAGGGGATGTTTCAGCCCTGATGGGAGCAAGGGCCCAGACTGAAACCTCAGGTCCCCTCTGAGCCAGGGCAGGTGCCACCCCACAGAGCCACACGCCCCTGGCCAGCTCTCATCCTCCTGGCCTCACTGATGGGCTTGACCATCACATCAGGCTAGGATGGCCTAGAAAAGGGTCTGGTTCTGGAGCTGCTCAGCTCGGGCCTTTGGGAAGTTTGTGTTTACTGAGGCCGAGGAGAGCCATGCCTGTAAGCAGGCAAGGCGGCAGAGGCATGGCTCGCTTTTAATGGAATAATGCAGCACTCAGCTCTTCTCTGATGCTTCACATTGTTAGGGCTCAAAGGCCTTTACAAAGTTCATCGCCCCATTTTACAGCTTGGCACACTGAGGCCCAGAGAAGGCATTCCTAGTGTCTGAGCCAGCAACAAGAGCAGCACCCAGGGGGTGAGGGGAGAAGAATACAGGATGCCTGGTGGAGTGGAGACAGGAACGACACAAGAGCTGAAAGCTGGGAGTTAAGAGCCTTGAAGGAAGAAATAGCTCTTGGGGAAATGGGGAGACGGAGCAGGGCCATTTGTGCAGTGGTGCATGGAGGGAAAGCAAAGCCAATGCCAAAGGACCTCAGAAGAGAGTTTCATAGTTTCTAGGGTCGGAAGGGACCTGAGCAGATCATCGAGTCTGACCCCCTGCCATGGCAGGAAAGAGTACTGGGGTCAAACGACCCCAGCAATATGTTCATCTAACCTCCTCTTAAACACCCC
>NW_017728918.1:10207591-10228955 GCF_001723895.1 Crocodylus porosus | reverse complement strand
CAGCTAATTCCCTCAGCACTCGGGGGGTGGAGATCGTCCAGACCCACTGATTTAAATACGTCCAGTCCCTCCAGAAGTTTCTGAACTAGTTCCTCACTGACCCTTGGCCCAGGTGCGCCTCCCCAGGGCCCAAGGGGGGCCGAGCTGTTCTGGTCCCTGCTTAGGAAGATGGAGGCAAAGAAATCATTAAATATGTTGGCTTTATCATCTGGTGCGATGACCAAATTTCCTAACGTGTCCTGCAGGGGCCCCACGTTACCCGGAACCTTCTTTTTATCCCCGATGTATTTAAAGGACTTCTTGCTGTCCTTAATCCGGGAAGCTAGTCCCAGTCCCATCTCTGCCTTGGCCTTCCTGACTGCCCCCCTACATTGCCTACATCTGCCATCCCCCCCATATTGCAGCAGTGGGGGGTGGCAGGTCCATTGGGAACATCAGGAAGGACAGTGGGGGGCTCTGCCCAGGCAGAGAGGATTTGCTGTAGGGCTGAGAGGAGACAGAGGTGGCCTGAGAACTGCAGACAGCAAGAGTGGAAGGAGCAGAGATGGCCTGGGGAGGATGGGTGCAATGCATGGCTCGGTCTTGCGGTGCTGGACACAACAGGGATGGGACCAGGAGCTGGGAAGAAGCTGGGAGAGCTGGAAGCATGAAGGGCAGGGGATGTTGTGGTGGGGATTTGCATGAGAGAGTGCCCGGTGTGGAGGGGATGGCCAGTCCTGGGTGTAAAGGCTGCTTAAGGACAGCACAGAAGACCTGGCTAAGATGCTTGAGCTTCTGGCTGTGAAGAGATGCCCACTGAGGTCCAAAACAGGACCTTGATTTTCAATTCAGGGCTGAACCCACCACCAGATTTGGGGTCAGGGAGGATATTCCCCCCCATATTAGCCTAGCACGGACCATGAGGGTTTTGCCTTTCTCTTAGCATGAAGCATAGGTGTGTGTTATCAGCTATTTATTCCTGCCATGTCTCCCCTGTCTCGTACCTGTAGCCTGTTGCAGGGGGGGTGTTTCCATGATGTGCTTTGTGGCTGCGGTGTGTGTGAGGAGCTGCAGCAGATGATTTGTGGGCATCTTTGGGTGTTGAACCCTGGATTCAAGAGACAGCGGGTCCCTCTCAGCTGTGAGCTCTTAGAAAGAGGTTTGCCGGGTCCTCTCCTTGCAAACAATATCATGGCTATCTGATGCATCACCTTTGGTAACATTTGCATGTCACATCATGACAGAGGTGACATAAAGATGGTGCATGTTGGGATACTGACACCCCCCGGAGAAATGCACCCACCTCTGGGGTGGATTGATGCTCCAGAGGAAATCAGCACAGCATCTAATCAGTGTTACAGTGGGGGTGGTCAGGGAGGCCGACTGTAGTCACCCACCCCAGGACATTGTGACTTCAAGTCTCCAGCAATTTAAAGAGTTTCATCCTAATGTTAACCAGTTGAGGCCTCCCCGGGTTCGTTGTGATTGCATAGCATGTCGATGTGACTCTGTGTGATGCGGTACAGATATATAACACAGGACAATCCCTGGCTCCAAAGAGCTCACAATCTTAGATACAGAGAGCAGGGCAGAGGGGTGACAGCACAGCCCAGGAGTGGGGCACGAAACCCAGCTACCATATGACCAGTCACAAAGCATCGTGTAAACCCGCATCGTGCAGGAGGCCTGGGCCTTGAATCCGGGTTGAAACCACGTAGCTCCATGAGGACTCTTAACTGATGTGTCCATCCAGCCAGCAAGGCTCCAGATCCAGGAGAGGAACTGGCTGTTGTTGAAGGCAGATCCAAGCAACAAGATTTTGCAAAAATCTTGTTGGTCTAATAAAAGATAACATCTCTACTCTAAGTCCTGATCCAAGCTACAGTGAGCAGGCGTGCCCGGAGCTCCCTGATGGCCCAGCAGGGGCTCATCTGCGCTCCTTGAAGGTCCCTTTCCAGGGCTGGGCTTGGTCTTCAGAGATAGGAGGAATCTCAAGTTGCAGCAAGGGAAGTTCAAGTTGGAGCGTGGAAAGTTTAGGTTGGACAGAAGAAAAATCTTTTTCACCAGGAGGGTGGTGATGCACTGGAACAGGCTCCCCAGGGAGGTGGTAGACTCTCCATCCTTGGAGGTGTTGAAGGCCTGGCTAGACAAAGCCCTGGCTAGGATGTTGTAGTTGGGGCTGGTCCTGCTTGGAGCAGGGGGTTGAACTAGATGTGACTTCCTGAGGTCCTTTCCCACCCTCATATCTATGGTTCTCTGATTTCAGCACTCCTTATCTGCAAGAGCAGCAGGACAGAGGAGCCAGCTGCCCAGGGAAGTGGTGGGGTCTCCATCCCTGGAGGGTCCCTGCAGAAGCTGGCCCATGTCTCTCTTAGCTGGGGTTGGGCCAGGGCTGCCCGCAGATGAGAGGGGGTGGGATGGGTGATGCTGGTCCCTATGAAGGACACAGGTAAGGTCGAGCCCCCCGTGTCCACACAACCCTGTATTTTAGAGAACTGTTTACAAGAAAACTTCATAAAACTCAATCTGGAAAGAGCACAGGTGATGCCAGAGTCCCTGTGCGATACTAGGGACTGACAACACAATTCTTGCTGTTTCCAGGGACAATGGATCCAACGTTCAAAATGGGGGAAAGAGGCGAGAAACATAGACAGATCACAGACAAATCCCCAACCTTATAAACCTGGAAGAGAAAACAATCCCAGGTCCTGAGGGATGAGCAGTGTCGCAGTGTCCCCAGGCTTCCTGAGTGCAATGTGGTCCAAGTTACCCACAGGCTTCCAGGGCAACCTACTCGGCGAGCGTTTCAGAGGCGGGGTCCTGAAAGCAGGGTTATCCAGGACAGTGGGGCCCACTGTTTTGTTGGCATGGCTGCAAATACAACCCTGCACCCTCCACAAGTGCCACTGCAATCCCTTTCCCCTGCTTGACCTGCTGCTCTGCTGTCTGCTCCTTGCCCTGTCCTCCTTGCCTGGGCTGTTGCTTTGCTTTCTGATCCTTGCTTTGCACTCCCTGGATGCTCTTTCTGCTCCGTGCCCTGCATCTGATCTGCTGCTCTGCTTCTCCCCCTGCCTTGTGCTCCCTGGCTGCTGTGCTGCTCTGCCTTCTGCTTATTGCCCCGTGTTCCCTGCATAATGTGCAGCTCTGCTTTCTACTCTCTGCCCTGTGCTCCCTGCTCAGTCTGCTGCTCCACTTTCTGCTCCCTACCTGATCTGCTCTTCTGCTTTCTGGTCCCTGCCCTGTGCACTCTGATCTGCTACTTCTGCTCCCTGCCCTGTGCTCCCTGATCTGCTACTCTTTCTGTCTCCTTCCCTGTGATCCCTGTTCAATTTCCACTCTCCTTTACGTTCCCTGCCTGATCTGCTACTCTGATTTCTGCTCCCTGCCCCATCTGTCACTGCACTGCCCAACCCCTCTCCAGTCTGCCCTTGCAGTCCTGCAGATTAGCCACACCAATCTCATACCATGTCCCTGCAGCATAAGAGGAACAGGAGGCATGGACATAACCCCCCCTGCTTTAATATGAAGCCACCTTCATGTGAATAGCAAATGTGGCGCTTCTCTTTCATGGTACGCGCAGACCAGATGCAACCTGGTTTGGCCCCTCTGGGTGCACAGATCCCTCCTGCCCCCACCCCACTCCTGCCTTCTTGCTTCTCCTGGAGGAGGAAGCCCCTTCCCTGCTCCCCAGCCTGGTCCCCGCAGCCCCAAGACATGGCCTTCATTACTGCTGCAGGAAGGGACCCCAGTGCAAGGCCATGTGCCCAGTCCCTGGGGGCTGAACCTGGCATCAGCATCCATAGGAAAGGGCTGTGGCTGGAGAAGGGAGCAGGGTGGGAGTTGAGGGCTAGCCAGCAGCAGGGATGGGGATGGAGGAGCATGCAAGCTAGGAGTTGGACCTGCAGCAAGACAGAGAGGTTGGATGAGGGGAAAACGTGCACGCAGCACAACAGCAACAGCGTCCAGTGGCCCACTGGGCCACAAACACCTGCTCCATTGGGGTGACTGCTCCACACTGGGATGGCTGGCAAGCTGGGGGTTCATGGCTGCACCCCTCAGTGGTGCAGAGCTATCTGCTCCCAGGGGCTTCAGTGGGAGTGAAGTCCACCCACATCTGGCAGAATTAGGGCTAGATGCACCCAGAACCCCACTTCCCCTGCATGGCCACTCTGGTCCTTGCACTGGGCTGTTCCCCGCAGCCCAGAAGGACAAATCTGGCACTGGTCCAACCCCATCTCAGGACCCCGAGGGTGTGTGATGAGTGTGAGGAGGAGGCAGGTCACCAGTAGCCAACTGTGTGCACGGGAGGCTACAGGAGGGATGCAAAATCCAGCTATGCCAATGCTCCTGCTAGGACTCAATCCCAGGGGTCCTGGCTAGAGGGTCTTGCCCTTCTGCTCAGGGTCAGACTGACACTACATTTGAGGTCAGGAAGGATTTTGCCCCCTGGTCAGATTGGTGCAGCCTCGGGATGGTATGCCTTCCTCTGTAGTATGGGCATGGCCTCTACCTGGGATCTCACAAAACTGTTTTAACCTTTGAAAGAAGCAGGATGTTGGCTGCTGCCATCCCCCTGCTTTCCCTGGGGCAGGGGCAGGTGTGATGCTCTGTGCTGTGTCCTGGGTGATTGCATAGTTTTGCTAAAAGCTGGACAATGGATGTGCCTGGGATGGTTGCGACGGGTTGGACTGGATGTGACCTCTGTGGCTTGCTTCTAGCCCCGCTGCTCCAGGATTCCTATGAGCTGGGTGGGGAATCTGGGGTCACGCTGTGCTACTCTGGGGGTCCCTTCCAGCCTGACTTCTCAAGGACCCTACACCCTAGGAGTGTAGGGTCCCTACACCCATGTGGCTGTCAGGGCTGGTGCACTGCACTACTCACAGATCCAGAGGGTGAGGATATCTGTCCCCTTCCTTCACCGGCAACACAAAGTAGGGGACGCCGTGCACGGTCCCGGTCTTGTCCTGGTAATGCTCGCGGTGCTTCTGGGAAAGCTGGAGGGAAAAACAGGGGCTTGAGGGGCATGGAGACACAAAGCCACGTCTCTCAGAGCCCAGTGCTAAGACGCTTGCTCTCAGTGGGGCTGACTGGGGCTAAATTCCTCTCCAGCCTGCAAAGCACAGCGGCCTTTCTAATCTAGGAATAATTGCTGCTGTGTTTCGGAAGCAATAACTCCCTCCCTCCCCCTCCCTCAAGCCCGTGTAGCAGACAGGTAGATAACGACTGCAATAAGCAGGGTTGGCGCCTGGCTCAGTCATTTGGCAGCTTGGGTTTTAATTATTGATGAGGCCTAGGAAGCCTCATTTGGGGAGCAGCAGAGTCAGGCAAGAGGGGCTCCACTGCATCTACCCCAGGAGACAGTGATCAGGTGCAGTCAGACATGCACAGAGGCTCACGCGTGCATCGGGTTGGCTCCCAGATGCCTGTGCAATTGCACGCTTTGCTGCTCACTTCACAGGGGGCAGAGGGTGGGTATGTATGTCAGCAATAACACTGTTTTGTACCGGGGGGCTCTGGGTTCCTCTTTTCTCACCCCCCTCTCACTTCCAGCCTGCTTCCCAGAGCGAGACGGGGCTTCTCTGTGCTGGGCTGGGAACAGGCTGCTACATCCAAGCCTCTGAGCTGTGCCAGGCAGGTTCCCTCAGACTACAAAACCAAGTTCAGTGATACACCATGGGCAGTCGGTTCCTCCATCCTGCTGCCCTTGCAGGTAAGGAGTGCTGAGATCAGAGAGTCATAGATAACAAGGGTTGCAGGGAACTCAGGAGGTCGCATCTAGTCCAACCCCCTGCTCCAAGCAGGACCAGCTCCAACTACGACATCCCAGCCAAGGCTTTGTCCACCTGGGTCTTCAAAACCTCCAAGAATGGAGACTCCACCACCTCTCTGGGGAGCCTGTTCCAGTACTTCACCACCCTCCTAGTGAGAATGCTTTTCCTAATATCCAACCTTAACTTTCCTTGCTGCAACTTGAGCCCATTGCTCCTTGTCCTGTCATCTGCCCCCACTGAGACCAGCCCGGCTCCATGCTCTTTGCAGCCCCCCTGCAGGGAGCTGAAGGCTGCTATTCAATCCCCCTCCGTCTTCTCTTCTGCAGACTCAGTAAACCCATTTCCCTCAGCCTCTCCTCACAAGTTGTGTCCCCCAGCCCCACAATCATTTTCGTAGCCCTTTGCAAAGAAAAAGATGCAGGCAGAGGGAAGACCGCAGCCTCAACCACAGGCGGGGAGCTCTGCTCTGCTGTTACAGGCCCGTGGGAATCTTTCCTAACCTCTCTCCTCAAATTTCCATCACATGACCTTACAGGCAGGATGATCTTGATTTCCTCTAGAAAAGCACCCAGTCTGTTTCCTGATGCTCACCTGCCTCATCTCCATACATACACTGGGAAGTGAGTGGCCGGGCTGATTATAGAGAAGATGGAGATGGGTTTTTCTCTGGCTGTAAGGGACAGGTCTGGGACCAATGGCTTCAAGCTACAGCAGGGGAAACTGAGGCTGGGGATGAGGAGAGACTTTCTAACTTTGAAGGTGCTCAGGCATGGGAACAGGCACCTGGAGAAAAGGTGGCATCTCCATCCCTGGGAGTTTCCAAGAGCAGTTTGGGTGGGTTAGTCGAGGCCGATCTTGCCTTGAGCAGGGGTTTGGACTGGATGTGACCTTATGAGGTCCCTTCCATCCTGCCTTTCTTATCAGCCTATGATCCTGAGCAATTAAAAATCATCCTTCCCTGAGGTACATGCACACCGCATATACTGCTAACGCCTGGAGCTGACTAGTTGCACTGGTCCCCATGCAGCGCCCGATCACTCTGTGTAAAGTCCAGCCCCAGGCGTATTTATATGTAGATGTCCCACCTTGTAAAACTCCTGCAGCTCTCCCGAACGGTTGATATCCAGGTTGAACCGGGAGTAGGAAGGGATGTGCAGCCACCTGTCCCAAGTCCGCGCCCGGCTCTCCAGCACCAGCCCCGGGTCATAGGAGAAGAGGGTGGGGAAGTAGCCCCCTTTGCTGTAGGGGCTGCGGCTGGTCTTCATGACAGCGCTGCGGAAATCCTGGAAGTATTTCATCGTCGTGTTCCCGTAGGTGTCACCAAAGGAGAATGCCACGTTTGGGACATGCCCATGATACCTGCGCAGAGGAGACACAAGTCTAGTTAGGGACGGCAGCAAGCTAAGGGTCCATGGGTGGATCTAGGATTTTGAAATGGTGGGTGCAGATGTTGTGGTGCATAGTCATATAGAACAGGATACCTATTTTTCTTCACTTATGGAGGAACCAGAAGCTTTTGTAATATGCTACATTATTCAGTTTTAGACAAAAGCAAAAACCCAGCTGGAATGTGCACTCATTTGCTAGATTATATCTTAGAAAGGTTAAAATACACCAAGAAACTAGGCAAAGAAAAAAAAAAGGTCAACATAGTTATAAGATCTTATGTTATTAGTCCTGCAGTCATTACAGATCAGTGTGTGTCTCTTATTCAGATTCATGAAGCAAAATCTAGTCTTCTGGCATGTCTTGACAATATGCTGTGGTCGGTCATTGCTGCACCTGAGTTAACATGACCACACCTGAGATAAGGTTTCAGTTGGAGCTAAAAACAATTGGCAGGGCTGTGAAATAGGAGAGGGGCATGCCTACCAGACAGCAGAATTGCAGAAGAAAAGGTAGCTTAAATAGTAAAGTCTTAAGACCATTCAAAAGGAGAGAGGATTGTTGTCACCTACAGAGTGAAGAGAGATTAGCAGGAATCAGGGAGATGACAAGGAGCCATGAAGTCTATTGAGTCTCTTAGCACTGCCTGAATAGAAATGCTGCTCCTCACCAGCCCCACAGCTAGTTTTTAAAATTTGGATGGAGCAGGATTCAAAGAGGGGTGCAACTGCACCGTGACACCCCCCTGGATCCACCCCTTCATGCACAGGGAGCTGCTGGTCCCTTGTCCTCATTATAAACTACTCCCATTGCAGCCATGAAAGCGTGGAGACATGGTGAGCGGCAGCAGGAGAAGGGTTTTCCATCAGCTCCTGTACGCCATGTCTCCAAATCACAGAAAAGTCAGGGTGGAAAGGACTTCTGAGGTCATCAAGTCCACTCAGAAATACAGAAATATATAGAAATGGAGCTGGGAGATGCATGTAGCTCAGCTCCCCGCCTGAGGCAGGATCAGCCCTGTCCAAGCCAGCCCAGACAAATCCATAATCACAGAAATCATAGAAATCATTGACATCCAGCTGGCCAGGCGATAAAACCCTGGGCTGTTTTACACCCACGAGGGCAGCTGGATCTCCAGGTGATGACACACTGCTCTCTGCACAGCCACAGCTTACCACAACACAGGCTTAGACAACTTGCAGGACACCGGAAAGGCACTGAGCTATGATCAACTGGCCCAGAGCAGAACAGCAAATGCTATACATGCAAAGTAATTATCAAGGCATAAAAATGGCCGTCCAGCTACAAAAAGAGCTTCAGATGGCTAACGACCTCTCATTAGCAAGAGCCATGGCAGCTGAAGACATGTGAAACATCCTCATTCCTAATTGCACATCCCCTGGTGCCAGCAGTGATAGGTCTCTGCCTGTTCCCAAAGATCTGCCTTTGATTTAGGTGCAATAAAGAAGTCTTTGGGATAATGAGGGAGACCTCATTGCTCCCATCCCCTGCAGGCCCCCCTCTCGTTCTGTTAGCCTAGCAAGCAAACAAGGGAACTTTTGTGGAAAATGAAATGGTTTTTGGAAAAAAATGCAGGAGAAAGGGAGGCAGAAACAAAGCAAAGGAGAGGAGGGAAGAGCCTTACAGGCCTCAGGCTGGGAAGCGCTTGCAGATGCCATGAAGAAGATGCTCTGGGTGGGTGGAGGGCACTGCCCCTTCCCATGCCAAAGTGCTGCTTGTGCTGCCGTGGGCCTGCGTGGAGCAGACGTGATGCCAGGTGAGTCCCAACACGTTAGCCCCCCGAACAAACACACCCGGTGGGTGTCTGACACCAGGGAAGCGCCACTGCCTAGGGGTTAGGGTCCTTGCCCCAGTAAGCTGGAGATGCAGACAGGGTTTGTACCTGCGTCTCCTACACTGCCATCCTCCTCTCGATGCCGGCCCGCTGAGTAGCCAAGGAAGTGATGCCTGTGGGGCCTGGGAGAAGATAACCAGGTACATGGCTCAGTGAGATGGACACTGGCATGGAAGGAATAGGGTGCTGGGCACTCATCTGGGTCCCTCCACTGCCCTTGGGCAAAATCATAAAGTCCCAGAGCCGTGGGGCAGGCAGGGAGCTGCAGAGGTCACATCTATCCAACCCCTGCCTGAGGCAGGATCAGCCCTGTGCAAACCAGCGCAGACAAAGCCATCATCTATAAACTCTTAGCAAAACTACCATCAGCGCTGACACACCATAGACATCACACCTGAAACTGCCCCAGCTAAAGCAGGGGCACCGCGGCGGCCAATGTCCTGCTTCTATGAAAAGTTAATAAACACTTAAGAGATCCCAGGTAGAGACCGTGTCCCTGCGTGCCCCTGCGATGGAGAAAGGCAAACCCCCAGTTTCTATCAATCGGAATGAACATGGTTTAAAATCCCTTCCTGACCCCAAATACAGCATCGGTCTGACCCTGAGCAGAGGGGCAAGACCCTCCAGCCAGGACCCTGCGGGGTTGGTGCCAGTAGGAGCACTGGCACAGCCCCGTGCCCATTCCCAGGCTGGGCTGCCGCCAGCACCTCTGGGGGAGGCTTAAAACCCCCTGAGACAGGGAGCAGGAAGGAGGGGAGGGGGAACCAGCACAGCCCAGAAGCCGGGGGATCCCCATAGCAGAGCACAGGCATCACTGCACCTAGATCATCCCCCACCAGTGTCTGTCCACCCTCTCCTTGGCACCTCCAGGGATGGAGAGTCCCCACCTTCCCCGGCATCTCTCCTGCTCCTCCCTGCTCTGACGGTGAAGACATTTTTCCTGAGATCCAACCTAAACCTACTCAGCTGTGACTTCCAGCCAGTGGCCTGCATCGTCTCTGCAGCGAGGGAGAACAGGGGCTTTCCCTCTTCCTTATCGCAGCCCTTCAGGTATTTGCAGGCTGCTGTCATGGCCCCTCTTAAGCACCTTTCCGCCAGCTGAACATGCCCAGCTCCTTCACCCCTTCCTCGCAGGACTTGCTGTATTGTTTTTTCGCTGCCTCTAGCCCCTCCCTCTCTTCTCCAGTACCAGCCAATAAATGGTAACTACACAAAGCAACAGGCCGGGTGCTGGGGGGTCCGGGCAATACCTGTCTTGTGCCTCAATGGTTCAAACCCTTTCCTGGGAAGGGGGTGATGAAGGCCGCACCCCACCCCCCGGGGCAGGGGAGTATCAACCATGCCCCCATGCTGCTGCCTCTCCCTCCCCTCCATCCCACCAGTCACTTGGGGGCAGATGGATGGGTCTCAGTCTCTCTGCCCATCTCCCACTGGGTCTGGGGACATCTCTCCCTCCGGACCCAAACCCAGCAAGCAGGAGCAGACCCCTCCAATGCTGCCCACCGGGCTCTGGCCCCATGAAGCCGGTCCTTCTGCCTTCTCCACCACAATCCCACACAGCTCTCTCTTCCCTACCCACCCCATGCAGGTTGCTGGTCAGCCCTGCTGCCCTTCCATACAGGACCTCCAAACTCCTTCTGCCAGGACTGGCGTCCATGCATAGACGGGCCCACGTCGCCACCCTTCTCAACCCCCACATGCACCATGCAGCTTATTCACCTTTCCTCTTAATTTCCAATTGCATCTCCCCGTGCAACATGGCTCTGCAGTTACTAAACCCCTGTCTTCACTCTCAAGGCCACTGCCCCTGGCATGACACGTGCCAGCCTGGCACCCATCAACCTTCTGGGTAAGATCTAGGACAGCATTAATTTAATGCATGACGGCGGCAACTCTGCTCTGGCCATCAATGGTCATCCTTGATGCTTGTCCTGTGCTCCATCGCTCTCTAGGGCCACGTACTCAACTCATCTAAGTGGCTTTAGCTCTGATGACCATATACACCGGTTGCCGTTCTGGCCCGTAGCCCACAGGAGGTGGAAATTCCTGCAGCTCTTCCAGCATTTCTTAAGGAAAAATCCCATCTTACTCCTAACAAGAGTGTTCACAACAGCAATAAACCAAGAACGTATTCCCACCTCCCCCTCCCCAAAACAGCCCTTCGCACCTTCCGCTCATTTTCGCAGGATTTCTAAAAAAAGACAGCATGATTGTCTCTCTGCCTTATTCTAATAATTGCACGAAATCAGCTTTTCAGCATGGCTAACCCTCTCCAAGGAGTTCAGTTTCCAGCCCGGGGGAGGGAAGGGAATAGATGTTATGTGCACAGTGGAAAGAGGAGCATTAAGATGGATTTGCAGATGTGCATCTCATGCAGACCTTCGATTCTGTCGGATGGAGGCGTGAAGAAAAGCCTCGCCTTTTCTTTCTGGCCAGGCTCGCTTACTTGGGGATACCAAGTTTGTTTTGCAGATGCTCCTGCTGTTGCAGATACTAAAGAACCGTAAGAGTCTAGTGAAGGAGCCTGCTGAATTCAATTGGAGCTGGGTTCTGTACTACTGTATTTGCCTTTAAAAATGTTAGCAAAAGGGTCTCAGTTCTAGGTGGCTGATGGAGAGAGACCAGATGTGCACAGTCCAGGGCACCTGCAATCCAGAGGAGGGGGAAAGCCATCTTTTCTGCAGTCCAGAGTTAGGATTCAACCCTCCTTTGACATTTTCTGGGCATCTCCTTCCAGAGACCTGTCTGAGACATGTCTGCTTGAGACAGACACTTGTGCCACTCAGCCCCCTCTCCCTCCCACCCAGCTAAACCAGGTGACAGAGCACCGAAGAAGTTTCATTTTCTGGGCAAAGTCCGCTGGGGGGCTGGGAGAGATGCAGGCAAGAGGTGCTCCGGGTACCTCTTCTATCTGCAGGCAGATGGGAGAAACCCAAGACCAGTAGCTACTGGTATGGTTTTTATTTTAAGAAATCCAATGACGCAGCCCACATGGGGGGTTATATTGTAGGAAAACCACTGCCAATGGACCTGCAAAGGCAGCAGGGCAAGAAGACCATGATGCAGAATAAGCAGGAAGCTGCTACTGATCGTCTGCTACTTTTACTGCTTTCTCAACCAGCCCGCGAGTCCAGGGGTGAGCCTCAAAGATTTTGTCTTCTGGATCCCAGCGTCTGGCATTGGATGAACCCAACTTGCTCTGGGGATGGGTCAGGGAGGGAGCGTGACTGGGTGGCGCACCTGTTCACTCATAACACAGGCGTGTAAGGCGAGCTCAGGTAGATCAGAAACCTCCCCCGGAGAAGAAGGACCCAAAATCGCCCACTACTGATTTCCAGCTTCAATGCAGCAGAACCTCATAATCGTTCTAAATCCTGGGGCTTTGAGCAGATGGCATCAGGGAATTTAACACGGGGACAACTGCCCAAGCGTGCACACATGTCACTCTCGATGTCTGTGGGTGCTTCTCTGCAGTACTGCAACCAGTTACTCCCCAGTCTGTATTTGTGCATGCGGTTGTGTCCATTGCAGTGCTAGCAATGCTGCGTCTTCCTGGCTGGTCATTAAAAGTCCCAAGACACTGAGAAGAGCAAGCAGCTTTACTCCCAGTGTCTTTGCTTCAACACTGCTGATGCTAACAAAGGACCTGAGCACCAGACTCATGAGAAAGCATAGTAGTCTGCCCCTTAGTTTCATCTACACTATGGGCATCCCACTGCCTTCCCGATGGGATAGAGACTGTCAGGTGGAGAATCGAAGAAATCCTAAGTGGTTGCTCCCAAGGTTACATCTAGTCCAATCCTCTGCCTGGGGCAGGGTCAGCCCTGTCCACACCATCCCATACAATGATACAGTACAACCTGTAGGGCTCATCATGCAGGGTTTGCTTTGCTTTTGTGCTTACAGCTAGCAAAGGCCCCCACCTTTCTGGCCCTTGGAGAAAAGCGGATCTCCAATATTTGACAACCCAAACCCAGCTCCTGAGAGCAGCTCGTTCAGAGGCGAGGTCTGTTTTCAAGCAATAACCACACAGAGAGACCAGCCGTAGCAATCCAAAGGGGTGATAATTCACTCTAAATATAACCAATCTCCTTCCTCAGTGTTACAGCTGGGCCTGACGTTCCCTTTACCTTGCAACAGGGAGCCAGTAAAACCCAACAGACCATCCGACGACCACATTTCACATTGCAGAAGTGTCGCACAGCCTAAGACTCATAACATAAATGACAACCAAATTGCACCATAGACCGGAAAAGTGTAGCTTCCAGCAGCCCCAGCTCTCTATGCTGACTCCCAAGATGCAGCCCTGAGACACTAAGCATGTTAAAAATATGCCACTTATGTCACCCGGGGGGGGGGAAGTGTGTTTTTTTCTCTATCTTCTTGACAACGGTTGGAAAAATGCTGCTCTCAGAGACAGAGAGAGCGCTCTCTCCGCTGCGAGCAAAGCTGTCAGGGAAGTACAAACAAAGCGACAGCGTTCCCCCTGACGCGAACAGATCCCTCAGCAGGAGACGATGTGTGCAAACTTGAGTGCAGCCTTGTCTTTGAGAAAGGAGCTGGCTACATCTCCAGGAGCTTAGTGAGGGTGCTTGTCAGAGGGGCATAAGCATGGATGCTGGCACCACACCATACCTAAAGACCTGTGAATGCAATGAATGATGAACCCAGCCCTGGCGCAGAGTCCACAGCCTCGCACGGCTCCCATCGGACAGCGCGGAACAGGGCAGGGCATCACCTCCCCTCACCAAGGAGGTCTCGGGGTTGGGTGAAATCCCAGTCCCCTCCAGGGCTTACACAGTGCAACCTGGAGGTGCCTCCCACAGTTTGGGATTTACAGTCAGAGAGTGGGTGTCTATGGCTTCCCCTTCAAAGCGCGGGATACAGAGACCAGGGGGATGCAAGCAGAGAACCAGGGGCTTCTGCTTGCCCCTTCTGCTCAGTGGATAGGGAGCTCATTTGGGAAGTGGGAGACGTGGGTTCATTGCCCTTCTCAGCATAAGGGGGTTCAAACCCACTGCTCCACCTCCTAGACGTGGCCAGGGACCAGCTGGGTGAGATCGCACACCATCCCCCCTGCCAGGGCAAGGCAGGAGCTGAGAGCTACATGCTGCACATGTTTACACGTGCATTTATGCTGGCTCAAATTTACTGTGCTATAATGCGAACAAGCCAGCTTCTACATGTGCAGAGGTTAATGCTCATTAACACTGTGCACGGTCTGACTTGGGACTAAAGTTACTCCCAAGTCAGTCCACACACACAGTACTACTGCACAGTATGGCGTCTACACGTGCGTTACTGCACAGTACCTAATCATGATGCAGGTATCAAATTTACACTCAAGCTGGCATAAGTCACTGTATTTACTGAGTACAGGTGTGCACATTTAGATGGGTGCCCAAATGGTGCAGTAATTTTGGCTAATGCGCAGTAAATGTGCATGTGAAGACGTGCCCATTGGGTGGCTCAGTGCTGCTAGGACCAAGATGCTTCTGGGGACCCCTGTTGCCTGCGAGACTGTTGCCCACTGCCTGCGGGTCTCTATTCTCTGAGGAATTTAACCTAAAAGCAACCACCCTCAGAAGAGCACAGCCCAGGTCCCGGACGCTCCACAGTCCTGCAGAGTCAGGCGAGGGCAATGCCACTGATTTCCCCGGACACGGCACTGTATGAACGAGGCCAGCATGCAGAGCAGTCCACACCTCCCTGGGAACCAGGACATGTCTTGCTGAGACCTCAGGCTGCGCCCTGAAAAATCAAGACACTGTCTCCTGCAATGCAGAAATTTGCTGGGCCAGCCAATCCAGGACTGATTAGCCAAATTTTGGGGCAAAGTTCCCATTTTAGGGAAATCATAGAAATCCTAGAGCAGTGGGGCTGGAAGGGGCCTCTGGAGGTCACATCTAGTCCATCCACCTGCCTGAGGCAGGGTCAGCCCTATCCAAACCATCTTATACCATCCATAATCTAAACTCTTCCTAAAACTATCATCATCCCTGACACAACACAAGTCATCACACCCAGACCTGCCACAGGGAAAGCAGAGGGACCATTTCAGCTTTTGAAGACCCCAGGACTCAGCCCTATACTCTGGGACTATCCTGGAAAACTCCAGATATTTGGCCATTTCACAGAGGCTCCTAAATCCTGCTTACAGCCTGGGAGAGGCAGCCAAATTCTTCTGCAGATTGGGTGCCTACACCTATATGAACAAAGGGAGCAAGGGAAGAAAGAGGGAGAAACGGCATGAATGCCCATGCCATCCCGACACCCACCTGCTATCATGGGAGGCCAAGCAGAAATACTTCTGAACCCTTATCAGGGCAAGAGCCAGAGGACTCCTCTCAAGCCAAGAGAGAGATATCATAGGCAGGTGCACTTGAGAAGTCTATCTCCTTCCATTGACTCATGCGTTATGCAGGGTGTTAATGCAAGATGAATGAGGAAGGGAAAAAACTCCCCTCCTATTTTCTTCCTCCACAGATGATAAGGAGAAACACACGTGGCCTGTACTGAGTGGCTCTATTAGCAAGCCACGGAGACTACAGGCATACTCTTGAAGGTCACCAACTAAAAACTCTTTCCATGAGGAAACCCAAATGGGGCAAGAGCTTGAAATTCGCTGAGTGACACACGAAATTCACTGGTCATGAGTGGGAAGCTCTGGCCAGGGCATGGGAGATGCTAGCCGACAATCTCTACATGCAAAAATCCACCTATTCGAAGCCACGAGCATCACAGCCACCAGGTCACCCCCAGGTTGTGCACACACGATATGTTGCATCGCCCTATGCAAGAGTGGAGGCCATGAGACCTGCAGTCTCATCGCATCTTGGCCAATGACTTCTTGTGGCTTTGAGTACATCCTTCCCCTGCCTCCTTCTGCCTCCGTGGTCTTAGCTGTAAAATGGCATTGATGATACTTGCCCCATTCTTTGGAGCACTTTGCAATCTTACATTTACTACACTGGCTGTAGAATCATAGAATCGTAGAAAACGAGGGCTGAAGGGAGCTCAGGAGGTCACATCTAGTCTGACCTCCTGTTCGAAGCAGGGGCAGTCCCAACTACATCATCCCAGCCAGGGCTTTGTCTACCCGGGTCTTCAACACCTACAAGGATGGAGACTGCACCACTTCCAGTGCTTCACCACCCTCCACATGAGAAACTTTTGTTTCCTGCAATGCAGAAATCTGCTGGGCCAGCCAGTCCAGGACTGATTAGCCAAATTTTGGGGCAAAGGTCCCATTTTAGGGAAATCATAGAAATTCTAGAGCAGTGGGGCTGGAAGGGGCCGCTGGAGGTCACATCTAGTCCATCCCCTCCATTGCTCCTTGTCCTGTCATCTGCTCCCACTGAGACCAGGCCAGCTCCATCCTCTTTGCAGCCCCCCTGCAGGGAGGTGGAGGCTGCTATTCAATCCCCCTCGGTCTTCTCTTCTCCAGACTAAATCTGCCCAGTTCCCTCAGCCTCTCCTCACCAATCCTGTCCCCCAGCCCCACAGCCATTTTCATTGCCCTCCGCTGGACTCTCTCCAATGTGTCCACATCCCTTCTGTAGTGGGGGGCCACAGCTAGACCCAGGACTCCAGATGTGGCCTCCCCCATGCTGAATAGACGGAAGAATTACTGCCCTCGATCTGCTAGCAACGCTCCTCCCAATGCAGCCCAGGATGTCGTTCACCTTCCTGGCACCAAGGGCACACTGCTGGCTCCTGTTCAGCTTCTTGTCCCCTGCCCCCCAGGTCCTTTACTGCAGAGCTGCTGCCCAGCCTGTCCCCCCAGCCTGCACCGGGCAGGAGATTGCTCCCTCCTAAGTGCAGGACTTTGCACTTGTCCTTGTTGGGCACTTCTCTTGCTCCAATCCTCCAATTTGTTGAGGTCACTCTGAATCCTAACCCGACCCTCCAGCGTATCTACTACTCCCCCCAGCTTGGTGTCATCTGCAAACTTGCTGAGGGTGCACCTCATACTATCTTCCAGGTTGTTGATGAAGACATTGAAGAAAACCAGCCCCAGGACTGACCCTGGGGGTGCTCCACGTGATACTGGCTGTCAACTAGACCCCACAACTGTAGTGCCTAGAGACTGGCTGCAACTGGGACTTGTGTGGTCTCTGGAGGAAAAGTGCCGCGTACCAGCAGCTGCTGGGTCTGCGGCTAATCTGTATGTGCAGGATGGCCCCACAACGGTTGCTATATCAACCACAACTCTGATAAACTGCCCGACTTTCGCATGACTCAAAGCTCAGCATTAAAATTGTATTTTTGTATCTCCAGCGAGTTGATCTTTTTCTTAAGAACAAAAGAAGGAAAACAGAGGAATTTCAAGCTAAGGCTCTGGATGTTTCCGATGCTGGATGCATGCGATGAGGACAGGCTCATCGAAAGAAATTTGTGAAGAACAAGAAACGTAATAGCTCCTTCCACCCACCCTACGCCTCTCCTGGAGAGTACATTTTTCCATACAGTTATCTATGGATGTCAGTCACTCCATCTGTGAGTCACGGAGTAACAGAAATCATCTATGTTGCTGTACATCTAGGCTTGCCTCTTTGCAGGCAGGTCTTCAATGCATTGCTGTTCATGGGACAATTGCTGGCACCAGGGATAATTCAGGTTCATCGATAGTTCCTGTAATGAGGTCTTGTTTTCTGTGGCCTGTCATTGTGACAAACTTTAGCTGCTCAGGCTGCAAATCCCTATGCTGGGCGCCTGCCTCAAGTGCTTTGGCTCTTTCTGAGAACAAAGGCAGGGAGAAGACGCTGGTCCTACTTATAGAGTCACAGACAGTGAGGGTTGAAGGGACCTCAGGAGTCATATCTAGTCTAGCCCCCTGCTCCAAGCAGGACCAGCCCCAACTGAATCATCCCAGGCAAGGCTTCATCCTGATCAGGCCTCAGCCCGAGTCCTGCGTGCAGAGCTGGGCTTTGCATTAAAGAAAGATATAGAGAAACTAGAGACGGTTCAGAGGGGTGGAGCGATGAGGATGAAGGGGCTGACATACAGCATGCGAGCTGAGAGAGCAAGGCAGGTTTAGCCTGGAGAAAAAGAGATGAAAGGGGGACTTGAGAACAGCTTGCACCTACCCAAAAGACTGCCTTAGAGAAGAGGGAGAGCAACCACGGAGGGCAGGGCAAGAGGCAGAGGGTTTAAACAGCGGAGCAGAACGGGGTCAGATCTCAGCAGCGGCAAGGACGGCAGGGCAATGAAACCAGCTGCCCAGGGGAGCTGTGCAATCTCCTTCCTGAAAGATTTGCAAGCACAGCATGCCTCCGTGTAGGGTCCAGGACTAGGTGACCCCCAAGGCCT
Organism: Crocodylus porosus; assembly: GCF_001723895.1. Classification (NCBI taxonomy): domain Eukaryota; kingdom Metazoa; phylum Chordata; order Crocodylia; family Crocodylidae; genus Crocodylus; species Crocodylus porosus. Next base: position 10,210,652 of record NW_017728918.1, on the reverse strand, counting down.
CCATCACACTAGGATTGTATGGATCTTGCCATCTCCCTTCCCAGGTTTGCTCCTGCTGAGTCTCTTCCATGGAGCTGGCGACCTACAATTGCACTGTGACTTACAGGAGGGCAGAAAGCCCAGTGCATTAAAGAAGGGTTCACGCTGAGAGCTGTTCTCCCTCTTCAAGTAGAGGACATGCCCCATGTTACATGCATGAGATTTTTGCTTTTCAAGTGCGATGGGGTAGAGCAGACCAGAGGGCAGTGAGCTCTCCGGGACTGTCTTGGGGGTGTTCATGGGGCAGTTTGCAAATGAGATGATAAAACATAGCAGAGGAGAAGAGAGAGAAGGCTGGTAACCAAGTGCAACAGGGGAGTGAAGAGTAGAGGGGCTAAAATTAGCTTGCTGGAAATTAGGTTTAATGAGGGAACAAATTAGCCTTAATTAATGAACAAAGCCAAGGAAAGCTGAGCTATCCCTGACATCAGGCCTGCGGTATAAACCACCATTTGAGAGCAATATGGGTGGACTGAAAGGGGCCAGCTGTACCTCCACCCAAGCCCTCTCCTGAGACCCCAGGAGGACCTTGACACCACAGAGCACCCCCCTTCCAGCCCTACTTCTCTATGATTTTATGGTTCGTGTTCTACCGAGAGACAGGGTCAGGCAACACGGCACCTTCACCGGCTTTGCTCAAGCCCCAAACAGCCCCTGGGATGTGTAATGCAGCTTCCCGCTCTCCAGGTGAACGACAGCAAGGATAAAGAGCGGTCTGGAGGGCCTTGCGCACAAGGCCAGACTAACGCAGCCAGGCCTGCTCAGCTGAGAAGGGTTTACAACATATGAAACAGTAGTGAAGGGAAAGTCGCTAGAGATTTATTACTGCCTGTCTCTCGCCACACAAGAACGAGAGGGCCCGACATGAAACGAGGAGGTTGACAATTTAAAAGCAGCAAAAGGCAAATCTTTCCCACCCGGTGGGTCATTAAAGTGGGGGCTTGTGGCCACCAGATGCAGTGGAAGCTGAGGGTTCAGCCAGATCCACAAAGGGACTGGACACGTTTGTAGCATGGGTCGATATATACTGATCAACATAGCAATATATAACCCCAGGCGACAATGTGCTCAAAGGAAAGGGGTATCGGTGGCTGTCGAGCATGGAGTGAGGGGCACGGCCTCTGCATCAATATGTCCTAGGGTGCCTGTACACGTCACGGGGCTTAATCCTAATGGACTTAAATAGGTTTATAACGTTTAAACTTTTTTATTTTGGAGTGTTGCGTCAGTGTTTGCATGCAGTGGGCTTTCGAACGAATTGAGCCCTGTCTGCAATTCCCTGTAAATCCCACTCGTGCAAACAGTCACACAGTTATAGCGTAAGAAAGGGAAAAAAACATGGCGTGTATAAAGGCTCTTAGACCCTAAATGCTGGAGGCTGCAGGTGAGAGAAGAACAGGAGAAAACCCTGCTCAGATCCATTCACTCTCCCTTTCAGCCTCTGCTCTCTGTGACAGGAGACTGGGCCCGATGAACCTAGGTCTGACTTCTTCTCTTCCCCACTCCTCCCTTTAAAAGGCAAGCCTGACTGAGCTAGCCAAGCCTCACTCTTTCCCAGCCCGCCGTGAGCCCAGGAACTGGAGAGGCAGGTACAGACAACGTCTTCAGCCACCCGGCTTGGATACGCCTGGGTGCGGGGCATGCGTTCCTCCAGCAGCGAGGTTACCAGGGAAGCAGGGCCCGAAACAAAAGCCGCCTTCTCTCTCTCTCTCTGCTGCACTGTTGTCTCAGGCGTGCAGGACTTCTTGCATTTACAGGGAAACAGAAGCGGACTCGAGCAACCGGACCTGCAACCACCGCTCCTGCCTCTCTCACCTCTCCTCCCCCACAAAGGGACTGCTATTCCCCTCTCCAGTAACGGTGAATGCTGGCGGCGGGTGACGAGAACAGAAATAAAGGATGTTGCTAATAGGAAAGCTAACTTAGTATTTGACATGGCTGGTGTTTGAGTTGTTTTTTCCCTCTTCTGTCCCCTGTTCCCTACTCTTCTTTAATAATAAGTCTGCCCTGAGACGAAGCCAGCTGAGCTCTCTGAACTTCCTGGTCATTTAACCATTTTGTGTGATGAAGCCGTGTGAATTTATGGGCCCATTTATTGCCTTGGACCAACCGAGGAGGGGGGAGTGAGTGGATTTGCACTGCTGCTGCCACCCCAAAATCTCCTGTGGTCCTGGGGGAAAAGTCTTTCCCAACAGACTCACATACATGCCCCTGCCCTTTCCGAGCCGGGCAGGTGGCAGGGAGTGGGGTATCTGCCCCCTGCTTGTTTCAGTTCCCCTCTCCTCGCCCCACAATACGCCCCACTGGTTTCCATAGGCCCAGCCCCATTGCATTCAATCCCAACCCTCACCTGACTGCCTCCCCTGCTATGGGGCGAGAGGCACCCCAGCAGCCGGGTCATGGGTCCCTAGGGGGGGCGCAGGCAGGGGCTGCAGGGCCGGAGAGCGCCGTGCGGGGGGCATGGAGAGCAGTGCCCCCAGGGAGCCGGGTGTAGGGTTGGGGGTGTCCCGGAGGAACGGGCCCTCGGGGGAGGGGGCCGGGGGTCACCGCACAGCAGAGAGAGGTGCCGGGGGTGTGAGGGGCTGCGGGGGCTGGGGACAGGAGGTGTCTAGGCTGTGCGGGGTGCAGGGGGGCTGAGAGGGGGTCAACAGAGAGACAACGGGGGTCTCCTGGGGCCAATTTGGGGATTACCGGGCTCCCTCGGGATTTCGGGGCATGCTGGGGGCTCCAGCAGCTCCAAGGCCTAAAGGGGGCTTGGGGGTGTCTAGGGGCTCCCCTAGATTTCAGGGGACCGCAGCCCCACGGGTTACTGACGGGCCAGTGGGAGCATAAAGGCTATGGGGGTGTCAAGGGTCAGTGGGGGGCAGAGCTATGGGGTGTCCCTTAGCCACAGGGGCCCCCAGGGGTGCAGGGGCGGGGCTAAGGGGGATGGGGGTGTCCCAGGGTTGAACTGGTTGCCCCGGGACAGGGGGGCAGAGGGTTACCCGGGCATGAGCGCCGGCGGCCCGTGGGCTGCGCTGCT
>NW_017728918.1:10196380-10207491 GCF_001723895.1 Crocodylus porosus | reverse complement strand
CAGCGCGGGAGAGGCGCGGGGCCCGCTGCCCGCTTCGCGCCGCCAAGCCCCGCAGGCCTCAGCACCTCCCTCGCGGGAGCTCGGCCGGGCTGCCCACGACGGGGGGCGCCGGGGCTGCCGGTGGGTCAAGGCCCCTCCGGGGAAAGCCGCCGCGCCCTGCCAGGTTGCCCACGGGGCAGCTTGGCGCCTGCCGGAGCCTGGGCCCCGGGGCGTCCAGAGCCGGCGGGGCGCGGGCAGGGGCCGGGGGCAAATGCCCAGCGCACTGCGGTGCCGGGGGTGCAGCGACCCCCCGCAGCCCAGGCCGGGGATGGGGCTGGACGTGACCTCCGCGCTGGGAGTTTGCTGGTGCCTGTGAGCCTGGAGGTGGCTGGGCCGAGCAGCAGGCCGGGACTGGCGCCACATCGCGAGGTGTCCGTGACTCATTCCTTCAGACTCCCCCCCTTTTGTGTCCAGCCTGTCGCAGCCCCAGGCCGCCCTTTCCTCCCCCGGCGCCTTGCCTCAGGTCGGATCCTAGGGTCGTGGCTTGCGCTAACTGGAGGAGAATACGGCCAGGGGGCCGGAGGGGCTGCCTTTGAAGGTCTCCTTCATCTTGCTTGTCCACCATGATACTTGTGAAGGAAGAACATCCAGCCTGGCTCGGAGGCTGGTATGGAAAGCGTATTGCTAGAGCACGGGCATTCACAGGTTTGCGTTACCGTATGGGATAAAGGTAGGCAGAACAAGGCCGGGAGGAGGACACAGGAATGGCAGCTACTTAACCTTTAGCCAGCACCCTGCATCGGTTTGTGACGAACATAAACGACCCTCGAGGGAGGACAAGCAGCTGGTCTTCGGGAGTAGGTGCTATTATTGCATCTCTTCGCTAGCGATGGGGAAGCGGGTAATATAGCATTTCCACCTGTAGCACTGACACCTTGATTCAGGACAGCGCTTACCCGTATGCTTAACTTTAAGGATGTGTTGAAGTCCCAGTGATGCCCACAGAAGAGACTTTGGAAAACGAGGGAGTATTTTCTGGCTGCGGGTGGATCAAGTCTCCTCTCCTCCCCGAAAGCCTCGCAGCGACATCTCTTTGCAGTGCTTCAAGGTTCAGCAGCAAGCAACGTGGGATTTAGTTGCTGTCACTTCGCATTTTAATTACTGGTCAGCTACGAATTTAACAAACCGGAGCGGAGCGGTGAGAAAACTGAGCGTGCCCGTTCCAGTCTGCTGCACAGAGATGTCTGCTGAGTCCCATCTGGAGACAAATTGAAAGGAATGAAGAGTTGCCCGCGGACAAATGTGAGCCTGCGACGAAGCGATGCTTTGTCAAGCCCAACGCACAGTGAAGAGCTTTTTCTCATATTTGCACTTCACCCAAAACGCAGACATTTTATACAGGCTCTTTACCAGGCTGCGGTTACGATGCAGGTTGAACATCGCTCTCAAGCCCTGTGAAAGCGTTCGATGCAAAAGGAGAACGTAGCACAATTCCCACGCTACGTGGATGCGGTTGCAACCGCCAGCAGCTCTCAGAGCCCATGGAAAAGGACTGAGTGAGGATGTCTACATGTGCAATTAATGCGATTTGGATTTACTGCACAGTAAATTTACTACCTGCATATGCAGTAGATTAATGTACTGCACAGTAAGTGCTTGCACATGTAGATGGTGATGCTTTACTGCACGGTAGATTAAGAGGCTGCGGGGATCTCTTACCTGGGATCTCTTGAGTGTATATTAGCAACCTTTTACAGAAGCAGGATGTTCATTAACTGTGGTCCCCTTGCTTTCCCCACGGCAGGTCTCAGTGTTATATCAGGGTTGTGTCAGGGTTGACAGCAGTTTTACAAAGGGTTCAGAGGATGGACGTGTCTGGGCTGGTTTGCACAGGGCTGATCCTGCCTCAGGCAGGGGCTGGGACTGGACGTGACCTCTGCAGCTCCCCCCCAGCCCCATTTCTCTATGAATCTATGACTCCAGTAAAGCATTTGATACGGGTCCTCAGAGGACACGGTTAGTTCACCTAGAGGAGATGGGGATTGATACAAGACCTGTAAGGCTGGTTAAAGAAGAGAAGGCAGGAGACAGCATTGACAAGGGACCTGCCGGGCCGCAGGGAAGATCTGGGGTCAATCTGGGGATTGCTCATTTTTCACTGTTTTCTTGGGTGACCTGTCATGAGATCTGCTGATGGCGCAAACATGGGAGGCATCCGCAATACTGAGGAGGATCGGAATATCATACCGGAAGGACTTTGGCACCTTGAGGGCAGGCATCATGGAAACGGCGGAGAGCCGGTAGTGCACCATGCCAAGTCACTGAAAGACTAAGAAGAAACCATTGCTAGAAGATGAGGGCAACCAGGTGGAAGTAATATGGGAATATAAACCATTAACAAGTTGACAAGGAGCCACCACTGTGACGCAGCTGGGAAAAAAGTCGCAATTTTAGGACGCAGTAGGGGAGGCATTTCCAGTAGAGACAGACGTATGAATGCTGTTTCACTAAGCTTTGGTGAGACTTCATTTAGCAGATTATGCTGGATTTCTGTCGAGCAATTTGGACCGGGTGAGGCGGAGCAGGGCTGCCGGGGTGATTGGAGGTGTGGAGAGGAGGGGGGGGAAGTTTGACTCCTTTAGCCAAGCACAGCAGAGGCTGGGGGAGGCTTTGATCACTGCCTACAAGCATGATACATGCCAAGGGGAGGGGGAATATGCTCTTACAACTAAAGGCAAGCACTAGGTACAAGCCACAAACTAGGTACACAGAGCGTGGGTGTCAAAAGGGAGAGTGAACTAGTTCTGCCCTTCCCAATGCAGCCTCCAGCACCACCCAGGGCAGTGCTGAGGGCAGAAACCCTTTAAAGGGGCAGCTTGTTCGGGCTATTAGTTGGACCTGTGATACCAGGGGACTGCAGGGACAGCCCAGAAGTCGTCTGTCTCCGTGTTGCACATAGGAAGTGATGAAGCCCTGTGGGAGGAGGCCCTTTCCACAGCGTGGAAGAGTGGGTTGGACATCTCTGCTTGCGGCACGGACTCAAGCACTTCTCGCGTTGTTCAGAGCGCATTTGGACTCCGAGGCACTGATCCAAACTCAGCTCTTGCAGGTCCCCTTGTGATCTCTTTTGGACATCCGGGGCCTTCCTGTATCCAGGATCAGGGGCTCCTGTTGCAAAGGCCAAATCCAGCAGTTGGTTTTGGAAAGTGCTGAGCCCCTTCCAGCGCTGTGCCTGGGACGCAAGGTTGTGGCGGAGATTGCTGCAAGCTTCCCTAAAGCTGGCGAGGCACAAGGCAGCCTCTGCTCTCCCATCCACCTGCATTAAATCATAATTAGTCAGTTCTTCCGTTTGCTCTGGGAACAGCCTACGTAGCATCTTCCAAAGCTGAAGCGCTTTGTAAGTCGAGAGAGCCGCCCACCTCCGCGCACTTAATTACAGCCTGTGCCGCACACATCTGGATTTCAGATTGCAGCCCCACATTTCTAAAGCTCAGCGATTCAGTGGCAGAGGTGAGGCCTTCCAGCTGCAGTCCGGACAGGAGTGAGATGCCTTGCACGCATGAAGGAAGCAGCAACCCCTGGTCCTCCTGCTTATTGCTGGGCATTGACTGGTGCATCCACTCTGCAACCAGTTAGACAGCTCCAGTGGGGACGGAGCCCATGCACTTTCCAAGCGACATTTGGAAGTTACTTTCCAAGGTAATTGAGCCCATGGATCTGCCTCTGTGCTGGGGGCTGGAGGCACTTTTGAAGCTGGTAGGTCTAAAATGCACAGCCAGTTGGCCTCTAGGTACCTTCGCTTCCTGGTGTGTATGGCTGACTTCACACGGCCTGAAGCTAGGGCCATGCACAGAGCGGTCTCCCACCCTCCAGTCGACACACTAGAGACGTGGAAGGTATCGTGCCTGGGGGCCTGGACAGCCCAGACCCGCTGTCATTGCGAACTCCAGAGAGCCCAAGGAGACCTATCTCCAGGTCCTGTGCTGTGGCCATAGCCGAGGATGGAAGTGCAGGGTAGATCTGCACCTCGTAAGCTAGCTAAATCAAGATGCAATTGCCACGATGACAACGGGTTGCCAGACCTACACAAGGGAAACTCATATCGTTTATAGGAGGTCACCAATAAGGATTTAGATAGACGTGGGGCCCTTCCCAGGAGGTGAGAGGCTCCATACCAGATATGAACTGACTACCCAGAGGGGTTTTCCATCTGTTGCCTCCTCTGTGAAATACCAAATAATCACGCTATCCTTTCATCAGCAGTTCTGCCCTCTCAGCTCCTGCTGACAATGCATCTCCTATTTCACAGCCCTGCAGACCCTTTTTTTAACTCTACCTGAAAACATGAACCCCAGTGTGGGAATATGCATTCAGGTGTGGAAATAGCCATCAGTGAAGTATGGGATGCACTGTCAAGTTGCTCAGGAAGGCTTGATTTTGTTTAACAGATCTGAAAAGAGACATATGTTTATTTCTGATGACCACAGGGCTACAGAAACAGCACCTTTTGATTATTTTTGCCTAATTTGTTGTTTTTTCATACACAGTGTGTGATGTAGCGACTTGACACACATTCCAGGAAGTTATTTGGGGGGTTTTTTTGCTTTACTCTCCTACTGAATAACACAGCGTTAGGCCCCTGTCTTGTGAGTAAAGCTTCTAGTTTCATTTTTCCTAGGGAAAAAAGCATGTGTTGTGTTAAGCACAGTGAAGCACCACACTGTCTGCACCGTGCTTTGCAAAATCCTAGATCCACCCGTGCCGCCCGGTACTCACAGCCCCACAAGGATCCCTTTGTAACTCCCCCTCCGGTTTTCTGAATATCAGATGCTGCTGAGGTTTGCTTTCTAAGGAGGGAAAAAAGAGGTCCTGCTTTCATCCCTTACAGAGCTCCTGGGAGCTATGCTGACCTAGGGGACTGGCTGGAGACATGGGCAGTATACCAAATTATCGTGCTGTGTGTCAGTGCTGCTCTCAGCCCCTTTCCCCAGCAAGATTTAGCCCCTGGGCTGCCCTGTGCTATTGGGCTCGCTGCCCCGGCCCCAGGAGCTCTCCTGCACACTCCCTGCTGTGTTTGGGGTGGGGAGGAGACAACATGTGTCCTTCCTCATCACGCGAAGGTTTCAAAGACCTTGAGATCTCCAGACCTGCCTGAAAGAGCTTTAGAGTTAGTGACGTGCAGTCCTCAGCTGTGTGTCCAGGGGTCCTTTATTTCAGATACTTGTCCGTTATGTGTGCAACAGTGACAGATCTGATCCCATCCAAGCAAGCAGTACAGCAGTGCCTCAGCACCTGGCCATCTTTAAGACGTTTGCCTTACCATATTGCTGTCGGGCAGGGCAGTGCTATCAGTGATATTGCATGGAGGCTATGGGACTCGCCCAGGGTCACAGGGGATATCTGTGGCAGAGCAGAATTGCAGATTGCTGCGCAGTGCTGGGAGGGGTTTTTCCCCCTCCTGCTTGTATCAGGGTCTTGTTTTTTAAGCCTCCCTCAGAGGCACTGGATGCAGCCCAGGCTGGGGGTGGGGGTGGGGACTGGGCTATGCCAATGCTCCCGGTGGGACTCAAGCCTGCAGGGTCCTGGCTATGGAGTCTTGCCCCCACGCTCAGGTCAGACCAATGCTGCATTCGGGGGCAGGAAGGGGTTTTATCCCCTGGTCAGATTGGTACAAACGGCAGGGTTATGGAGGGGTGCCTTCCTCCATTGCAGGGATCTCTCGAGCATCTGTTAACCTCTGCAGCAGCCGGACCTTGGCCACCGCAGTCCCCCTGCTTTCCCTGTGGCAGGTTTGGGTGTGATGCCCGGTGTCAAGGCTATCTGCGTGGTTCTGCTCAGTGGGTTTGTCCAGGCTGGTTTGCACAGGGCTGATCCCGCCCCAGGCAGGGGTTGGACTAGATGTGACCTCTGCAGACGCCTGCCAGCCCACTGCTCTATGACTGACACCCAGTGCCCGGCTGTCCAAGTGACCCCTGGACCATCCTCCTTCCACGCTGCCGCCAGCTGCAAGCATCTCTACATCACGTCCCGCTGCACCGGCGGCTTGCCTGCAGACATAAGGTGCTGAGTCCAGCTACAGTGAGCTCGAGACAGGAGACCTCCTACATTGTCCCTGCGGAGGCAGAGCCAGCAACCTCGTCTGAAATAGATGACCCCGAGCTAACACTTTTAGGTGGCTAAATGCTATTTGGAGATCTAAGTGGTGCCCTATGCACATTTTCGTTCTTGCTCTACCTTGGGCAACTCACTTGGTCCATTTGAGTATGTATCCTCTACATTGCTCCGTTGCAATCCTCTTCCATCTGGGAGGTGACAAAACTCCACGCAAGGCCTGGAGACCAGGGAGGAAAAAGCCCTTTTCCACCCAATAGCCTAGCGGTTAGGGCATCTGAACAGGGATGTAGGCACTAAACAGATTCCCGGCCTCGTCAGACGTGTCGTCCCCAAGGTCAGGAAAGCTTGCTCTGCGATGCCCTGCCCTTTTCCTGTGGGCACGAGGTTCTTAGCTAGCCCCTGAGTGCCGCAGGTCTGCACACACCGCGCTCATGGTTTCCCCGATAAAATTAGTGGCTGAAAATCGGGGTGCAGGTACTGAATGGGGAAACTGGTTCTGAGCAGCTTGCTTAAAGGGAAACAGCTTTATTCTTCATTCTGCCTTCCCGAAAATAAGCGTGCGCCTTATGTGGGGAGCATGTGGTATGTGACTGCACCGACCCGAAGGGCTGCCAGAGAGAAGAGGGAAAGGACTTTTCCTTTCTTGCTGCAGAGAGGAGGATGCAGAACAACGGCGTGAAGTTGCAGCAAAGGAGGTTGAGGCTGGATCTCAGGAAACACATCTGCACTGGCAGAGGACCGAGGTGGTGGGACAGATGCTTAGGAAAGTGGGGCGGGGGTCTCCATCCCTGGAGGTGTCAAGGACACCAGTGGGGATGATCTAGGTGCAGCGATGCCTGTGCTCTGCTATGGGGATCTCCCCGGCATCGGGGCTTGGCTGGTTGCCCCCTTCCCTCCTTTCTGCTGCATGTGTGTGTGTGGGGGGGTTAACCCTCCCCCAGAGGCGCTGGGTGCTGGCTGCAGCCCAGGCTGGGGATGGGCACGGGGCTGTGCCAATGCTCCTACTTGGACTCAAGCTGGCGGGTCCTGGCTGGAGGGTTTTGTCCATCTGCTTAGGCTCAAATCCATGCAAGTGTGAGGGCTTGTGTTGGGCTGGGGTGACGGTGTCATTTTATTAAGAAATTATGCCCCGGCAAATTTTACCCTCTGGAAAATGAAACCCCCTCTGTCCTCATGCTCAGCAGCTGCATCGCCCCGCTCAAGCAATCTCTGCTAAGTATTTTTCAGGCACGTTTGTGTGGATCCCAGCTCTGCTCCGACTCCGGTGCATCACTGCCCTGTGTTTGTCCTCTCTGCCTGCCGAGAGACGCGGCTTTGCCCACGCAGCGTGCCCGCAGCGCCTCTTTGTGCGCGGATCTCCGCGCTTCAGGAAATGTCTGCGAATGCCCTCGTTTCCCTAATGGGCACTTGACTCTGAGCTGCGCTAGCGGCTTCTCTGCATCGCCTGCAAGGGAAAGCAGCAGAAGATCAAGTGATCAGCCATCTGCACCGGGCATTTGATCATACTGCGGAAGTGCTTGCTGGGGGGTATCTTGGATTAAGGGCAGGCTGGGCCAGCAGCTGGGTCTGGGAGGAACTAGTTACGGCTGTTTTACCGAGAGCGTTGACCAGCAGGGCAGATTAAATGGAAGCACCTTTTTCCTGCGGCCGATGCAGACCCCAAGCAAATGGGAAACCTCTGGGCCTTGTGGGGGGTGATCTCATGCACGCAGCCCACTTGGACCACTGCCATTTGCTTCAGGAGGGTGGTGTAAATCCAGCGTCTCTCCTTTCAGAGGGAGCGGGGGTGGGCGCCGGGATCTGAGCTGCATGGCGTTTTGTTGTACTCAGCACCCAGCTTTATGTAAGGTGTTAACTTAAAAGAGAGTTGAGCTCTCAACAAAGATTTTATATAGTTTATATGTAACGCAATGTGTAATATTTGCATGCACACGTGTGTATTGTGCATGTGTGTGTACATATATGTTATATAGACAGATATATGCACAGTTTGCATATATGTGTGTATACACATATAATGTGTATATGTATGAGTATATACACACGTGTGTGTATGTGTGTATAGTACAATGTGTAAGTGGTATACACATAATGTGTGTACTTTGTGTGTATACACACATATGCATGGATATCTATACATGCATGTGCATATATGTGTGTATAAGTACATGTGTACATATTCATATATACACATACACACATGCATATACACACACGCATATGTATGTGCGTGTGCTGCATATATATGTAGAACATCATGTTACACCGATATATGTGTATATGTATGTATATATATACATTCATACACATACATATACATGTGCATAAATATACACATATATGTATGTATGCATGTATGTTCTGCGTATATTGTATATAGAGAATATATAATGTAAATTCTGCATGTCTATAATACACATTCTGCAAAACCATAATAAAGCTATGTTCTTCATATCTATACATATATATGTTCTGCATACATACATACATACATATATATGCAGAACAAGTATGTATATATGTATGTATGTTCTTCATATATATGCAGAACAGACATGTGCATGCCTAAGGGATGTATTAGTTTTAAATATATATTTTTTTACATGGATAGTGTCCTGTTAATGGCTCTCTGATAGAGAATCATTGCTCTAAGCCCTTTTTGAATCCCATTCTGCTGTCTGAAAGCATGTTTTGCCCAGTCCTGAACAGCTGCTGGAGCCCGGTGATCATGCTTATTTGCAAGGCTTTGTGGCTACAGGGCGCTGTCTGTGCAGCGCAAGCGGCCCCGATTCCCGGCCCGGGTCACCTTCTGGCAAACCTCACACGTCCAGCGTGATTTCCACGTGGTGACAGAATACCCCCGGAGCCGATCGCTGGCCTGCGCGCTGTCATCCTTCTTCCCATGTAACACGATAATCTCTTGCGCGGGCCGGGCTGCCAGGAGAAGATTGTGAACCTAATGAGAAATGACACGCGGTATTAATCACCAGGAGTTGGTTCACTTACATATACTTATGAATGAGAGTAATCATTTTCCTCTCTGGCACAATGACAAGAATCAAAGCTCTCTAATAGGACTAGATGTAGCCGTGAAGCTGGAGCCTTGTTTCCTGTGTTTGATTATATATTGATGAGGGTTTTACCTCCGCCTGGGGATGCAAAGGCTCTCAGGCATTGCCTTCACAGTTCACATTTCTTGGAAATGTCCAAAGAGAAAGCAAGGGGAATTTATGATCCCAGACAGCAGCAGACAGGCCAGGAAAGAGCCCTTGCCTATAGACACCTGTTGTATTTTCCCAGGCATAACTCACATCCAGGGTGGCTTACTGGCGAGAAAGCAAAGCGGGGAAAACAAAAGTCCCCGGGAGAGAGCATGGTGTGTGAGTCTACCCAAAATGGAGGCCCAACTTGTGCCAGGCATTTAGATACCCAATGCCAATTGCAACCCCAATAAATGCCATGGAGGAGTAGACTGCAATGCCAGCCTGTCTCACGTAGATCCTAGATGGCCAGGCGCTGGCCCACCTTCCTCCAGGCTCCCTCTTGAAGACAACTCGCTGGGCAGCTGAGAGCAGCAAAGACTTGCAGGGCCAGGAGAGAGCGAACAAACTCGAGGGAGCGCATCTTAGCGGCGTGAGCTCTGCCCCGGGCAGGAGGGGCTCGTGGGCTTTGCCTCCACTCCCCCGGCTGCATTTCAGAGTCAGGGGCTGGCAGCAGAGGCCTGGCTTCCCTGCATCAGCAGCACGGAGCAGGTCCCTCGCTGCCGAGGCAGTGCCCACCTCACTGAGCCTGGCTGCGGCGGGGCACCACACCCCGTACGCAGCAGTCCCCGAGCTAAAATGCACCAGGCAGCAGGAGCAAAGGTGCTTCCCCAGCAAAGCTGCTGCTTTTCCAGAAGGCCAGGAGGAATAAAGATGCTAAATCTCCTTTACTGGGGGGATTGAACAGCAGCCGTCACCTCCCTGCCGGGGGGCTGCAAAGAGGATGGAGCTGGGCTGGTCTCAGCGGGGGCAGGTGACAGGACAAGGAGCAATGGGCGCAAGCTGCAGCCAGGGAAGCTGAGGTTGGATATCTGGGTAGTGGCACACTGGAATGGGTTAGCCAGAGAGATGGTGGGTAGAAGGAGGTTGGAGGTGTTGAAGACCCGGGTAGGCAAAGCCTTGGCTGGGATGATGCAGCTGGGGCTGGTCCTGCTTGGAGTGGGGCTTGGACTAGATGGGACCTCCTGAGGCCCCTTCCCACCCAAATGTCCTATGCTCTCATACCTGGATCGCTCTAGGCTCTGCTCTCTCTTCCTCCGCGCGTCCTTGCACGGAGCCATTGGGCAGAAGGATGCATCCTCCACGTCAGGCAAGGCTGGCCTGCAGGAAGGGCAGGATCTGGCAGCACTGCAGTGGTGTAATCCAAACACTCCTGCAAGGTCCTTCGCTGGGCTAAGAACGCGGTTTGGCCCAGCCGAGCTGTTACGGCAGGTGGGGGCCTGGACTGGAGCATCTCTGGAGGTCCCGGGCAGCCCCGCTTCTGCAGGATCTCTGTGCTAGCACGGCTAGGACCCAGCGGTGCTGCAGGGGCAGGTGCAGGAGGCCTCCCTCTGTGGCACTGTTGCATGGGGGCAGACGGCGGGGCAATGGCTCCGTTCGGGGCAAGGCACGGATGAGCTATTAAAGAAGCGTGCGTGGGCTTGGGGAACTTGTCTCTGGGAAACACAACCCACGGCTATCCCAGCTCGCACGGCTGATGTGGTAGGGACGCGGGGCTGCGGTCCTGTGCCAGGAGGGGGGATCAGCTTGTAGCCGGACACTAAAACTTCAGGCCAAGCGAGCCTGGGGGAGAGGGGTTGCGCAGAACCTGCGGCTGAGGAGCGGGAGCAAAACGCCGCTCTGGCCCCGAGGTGGATGGGTTTCCTCCAGGGGTACGAGAGGTGGCGGCCCCGGGGCCTGAACCCCACGCCAGGCGCCTGGCTGCCAGGTTCAGCCCCGCGGCTTGCCCCTCGCCCGGGGGCGGCGGCCCGCTCGCCG
>NW_017728918.1:10162501-10195211 GCF_001723895.1 Crocodylus porosus | reverse complement strand
GTTTTAGGGCTTCGGGGGCACCTCGGTTTCCCCACCCGTGAAAGGGGTGCAGGCAGGGGCAGTGGGTTTTAGGGCTTCGGGGGCACCTCGGTTTCCCCACCCGTGAAAGGGGTGCAGGCAGGGGCAGTGGGTTTTAGGGCTTCGGGGAGCACCTCGGTTTCCCCACCTGTGAAAGGGGTGCAGGCGGGGGCAGTGGGTTTTAGGGCTTCGGGGGCACCTCGGTTTCCCCACCCGTGAAAGGGGTGCAGGCAAGGGCAATGGGTTTTAGCGCTTCCTGGAGTGCCTTGATTTCCCCACCTGTGAAAGGGGTGGAGGCAGGGGCAGTGGGTTTTAGGGCTTCGGGGGCACCTCGGTTTCCCCACCCGTGAAAGGCGTGCAGGCAGGGGCAATGGGTTTCAGGGCTTCGGGGAGCACCTCGGTTTCCCCACCTGTGAAAGGGGTGCAGGCAGGGGCAATGGGTTTTAGGGCTTCCTGGAGTGCCTTGATTTTCCCACCTGTGAAAGGGGTGCAGGAAGGGGCACGGGGCATCTCAGTTTTCCCCACCTGTGAAATGGAGGCAGGCAGGGGCAAAGGGCTTGTGGGCTTCAGGGGCTGCCTCGGGTTTTCCCTGCCAGTGAGATGGGTGCAGGCAGGGGCAAAGGGTCTAGGCTTCATGGGATGCCTCAGTTTTCCCAACTTGTAAAATGGGTGCAGCCGTGGACAAAGGGTCTCAGGGCAAGGGGCACCTGGCTTTGGGGCAGAGCAAAGGGGGTCAGCACTGGGGTAGGGGCGGGGCTGGATGGCCTGGGACCCCCTGTAGTCCTGTGTGCTGCGGCTCTGTGGGGTCTACCCTACCTCTGGTGTAGGCTAGAGAGCCTGGGCCTGTGTCAGCAGGCGGCTTGGGACCCACCTGACTGCTCGCATGTGCCCCAGGGGTAGACCCTTGCCCCCCAGCACCACCCCTTCTCCCATGCCTCTTACCTACGGCCAAATGGCTTGAGCCGCCCCCCGGCGCCGGGCGCTGTCACGTCAGGGGCTCTCCCCTCCCTAACTCCTGCCAATTGCTCGGAGGCACCAGGTGTTTGGCCCAAGAAATGAGAGACTGCTTCTACCCGCTGCGATGGGCGACCTGCAGCCTCCTCTGGGCTGGGGGAAATTTTATCTGGGGACAATCAAGCCCACCCCTGTGGGATCTTTACGACGCAAACCTAAATGACGGGACCCCCACACGGCGGGGAAAGCCAGGGTTGAGTCAGCCCCGGCAGGACATGAATTAGGAGCTTTCAGCTTCATTAGGCTCCGGGCACCCCAGAGCGCTAGAATTGCTGCGGTAAAGTCGTAATCCTGCGTCACAACAGCCGGTTCTCTAGCTGGTACCAGTACAAATACCAGGTGGGGTTGCATACAGAAGTGTCCCAGCGGTTGGCTCACAGGCCTGGGAGTCAGGAATCGGGATCGCTAGGACCCCTTTCTGTCCTCTCCCAGCGGTGTGTAGACAGGACACGCGTGTCCTGGACCAAGTTGCTTGGGACAACACATCCGCAGGAGACCTGGGACCCTGCCTGGCTCTGTCCACACACAACTGGACCCGCTGAGACCTGGGCAGCATCACTGGAGTGGTGTGACCTCCTCTCACCAGGGCAGATGCAATTAAAAAATGGGCTTTTAGCAGCATAATGCTCCTATGGGGAAAGGGATTTGCTGTCCAAATATACATCACCTGTGCTGCCTGACTAGCCCAGTGAAACACCTGCACCTCAGGGGGATTTTATCGCGGGACCAGAGCAGTGGGGAGTAAAGGAGTGCATTAATATAGGCTAATGCACATTTTCCTAGTACCTCACAATGGAAGCAGTAGATTTAATGCTCATTAACTAAAGTGCATTAATGCACGTGTAGATGCACCCATGGGTTTTTGTGACACTTTAATGTGCATTAAGATAGGGTAATGCACATCAAAGTGCGCATGTAGACGCACTCTGTGGGGCTGGTTGAAGTCATGTGTCTTTGGGCCTGTCTAGGCAACTACACTTCACTCGTCCTCTTGGTACCCGAGCGCCCGTGGGAGTTACTGGTAGCCCTTGGTAACCTTCGGGAACGTGGCGTGCTCCTCTGATCTCCGTCCTGTGGCTACCTGTGCACAGATGCAGGTGCTTACGTGCTACACGAGTGGCCTCCTGGTCAGAGGGTTTTTGTGAGTGCACCCAGTCCTCCAGAGACCCCTCACTGTGGTGACACCTCAGAGCCTCTGAACGCCTGTTGCTGTAGGCAGAAACCTGGGTCAAAGCCCCTCTCTGTTGCAGTAAAGGGGACCCTCCACCAGTTGCAGCCTCACGCCCACGTTGGTCCATCGGGGTGACGTGACCATGCAGCATTTGAGGACTGTGGGATGTCATGACGTAGTTGGGGTGTCAGGCTCCTGTCCTCTCCTTTACTATTGTGAGGCTTGGATGGCAGCTCATAGCTCCCGGAGAAGAGCTGCCGACCTGTCCGTTGTGGATCCCAATATAAGGCACATCCGCGGCCCAGATGCACGGAAGTGACTTAGTCTGGAGCAGAAAAGAGACGTACAAGCCCTCTGCAGCATCTCCCACCGATAAACGAGCAGATCGTCGCTGGAAGGGCGCTGCGGGCCTGACTGCTCGGCTCCTCTGAGACGTTTTGCAAAGGACGGTCCTTTCTCCATGTCCTCCAGTGCTCTCCGGGCTCACTGCTCCCTTCCTTCGCTTCTCCCCCCGGGGACTCGCGGTAACGCGTGTCTGTAGACCCACAACAATCCAAGCTGCGGGATGTTGGGGGAACCTGGCCAGCAGTAACTGCACAGAGATGTGTATATATATGTATATATATATGTGTATATGTATACACACACACACACACACACACACACACACACACACACACACATACATATGCATATATATATATACATATATACGCATACACACATATATATACACATATATACATACATATATACACACACACACATATATATATACACACACAAACATATAGACACACACGCACGCACACACACACACACACACACACACACATATATATATAATATCCTTCCTGGCTGTCATCGTCACCGGTATAAGTAATGCCTGATTTTGCCTCCTGGCTGATCAGGGGCTGCCTTCTGCTTGGGTAAACTGCAGCCAGATAATGGCATGTTTGGAAATGCCGAACGACAGCTCGACTCAGAGAGAGAGAAAGTGCTCGGAGATCCATGTTCATAGCAGATTATTGCTTCAGCTCCACGCGCGTCTCTGCACGAGGCAGCGGCAGCCTCGCTACCCCCTCGGCTCTTGGGTAAATACTCTTGGGAGGGTACGAAGACCCAGGCTTCAAGTCCGCAGGGTGCAATTACCCCAGGGAAATCACGGCCACAAGATATAGTTGCAGAAAAGAGCAGGGCAAGAGTTCAGCGGGGGTATTTTTATGGGGAGGGGCATCTCTGCAGGGTGTTACGGTCTCAAGGAAGCAAAGGACCCTGTCCTCGGGGGGGGGACACGTTTTGTCTGGACATTGGCAGCCCTGCTTTGCCCTGTGGCAGGTTCGGGTGTGAAGTGCGTGTCAGGGCTGAGAGTCGTCGGACGTAGCGTTTATTAGATGCAGGTTGTCTGGGCTGGTTCGCGCAGGGCTGATCCTGCTTCAAGCAGGGGTTGCGCTGGACATGACCCTTGCAGCTCCCTGCCAGCCCACCATCTCTCGGATTTGATTTTTGGGATATCTCTGGCCTAGGTGGGGGTAGGAGGGGACTTTTCAGGCTGCTCTTAGGATGAGATGGTTATTTCTCTGCTTCTCAATGTGGGCTGAATCTGCTGAATGCTTTTGCCCCTAAACAGAGCTTTCCTTTTCTTCCCAAGAATCAAAAAAGTGACATTTCAGCCTGTTCAGAGCTCGGCGCTCTGATTCTGCTTTGGGAGACAGCTTTGTAGGTCAGCCAAATGACTCTTTTTAGACGGACAAAAACTAATGAGCTGTTGGGTTCAGTTAGGAGGGGGAAAAATCACTTTTTCTTCCATTTTGTTTGTGTTTAGCTCATCTGTTGTATAAAAATCTGGTATATGCAGATCCAGAGCTGGTCCAGCTTTGATTACCGGGGGGGGGGGGTTTCTCTGAAGCGCGGGGCACTGTCCTCCTCGGAAGCAGGTCTCTCTGGCCCCTTGGGCTTATCCGTCTCTGTCTGTCCCTGTCTCCTCCTGTCCGGCGCTGTGCTTTTACCGCTGGAAGGGGAAGCCAGCACACTCACATGAGAAATGAGGCTTGTGTTTGCCAAGGAGGGAAAAACCTGCCCAGGGCAATGCTTTTGGAGGGAGGCCTGAATCTCCGGCCCTTGGGTGTGCAACGTGTGTAGGTGAGTGCTGTGTCTCCGGAGGGGTGCCTGGTTTGTACACGCAGCCACGATTCAGTGTTGGCGTGTTGTGGGCTCGCTCAGGCATGGCACGCGCATGATCCCCTCCTGAGCCCAGCCCTGGTCCCCTTCCCCGCCGGAGGTCTGCAGCCCTCAGGAAGTTAGCACTGCTTTTGCACTGCTTTTTGCACCCAAATGCGGTACCAGGAGTACCCCGGGGCTCTGCAGAAGATTTGCCTTCCCAGTAAAGCCCTGGGGACACGGGACCTTGGCCTGCTGGCTAAAGCAGAGGCGTCTTCTCCTGATATCTCAGCCCCGCAGAAAGGATGCCGTTCTGTGCAGCCAGTTTTGTCATGCACCATCTCATTGCTTCTTTCCCTCTGTCTGCATCAACCTTGCCTCTCTTATTCCTCTTTTGCAACCATTCAAGCAGGCTTTGTTCAGTGCCTTGTGCCTGAGGTGGGATAGGGCACCTCCAGACGGTCGCAGCGTTGCTCCTAGCCGGGGCTGCAGGTGTGGTGGCAGAGTGGGGGAGGCATTTCCCCGGGGCATGGATGTCACACCCTGCCCTGCACTGATGTGAGAAGTCGGTGCCTGCTAGGCATCTAGTCGCGTGGTGTGGGAAGCCATGCACAGCTGGAAGACTTAATCCTAGCCTGCTTTAGCTACGCTAAACCCCATGGATTGCAAGATTTGAGAGGAGCAGGGGACCCAGCCTGCTTTCTCTGGCATCACAGCATGCCTTGGCAATTCCACTTTAGGAGCTCAGATGCCCCCCTGTCATCTCTCTGGGCTCTGATGATCTCTGCATGGTGAAGGCTTGCTTTGAGCCACCCCCAGAGGTGGCTGCATTTTGGGCTGGTTTCCACCCCAGAGGTGGCTGCATTTTGTTGGTGCCAGTCCTCAAATAGCTTGCGGTGCTGAAGAGGGCTTTGCGTTTTGCATGGGGGGAAAAAGAGCCACCCTGCTCTACTACCCCCCGTGTTTATTATGACTTGCCTGTCGCTATTACAGCCTGCTGGGGGCTGACGAGGTGGGCTGTTTTCTCTAATTAATCATACTGGCAACTGGAGCTCTCTCCTTCCCAGCTCCCGCCACCCCCGTCCGGCAGAGCAGCGTAGGGGTTCAGAGCCGAGCGGTCGTGGGCGTTCGCTTGTTCAGACGTGGGGGTTTATTATTGCTGCCCCGAAACTAAGGCAGCACCTCCACGGGGATGTGCAGTTCAGCAGGCGGCTCGATTTTGGGGGACACGGATCGATGGAGCCCTTCCCCAAGGAGCTGGGAGGGGACGGTTCAGGGGTCAAGGGGAGACGGAGACTGAATGGCCGAGATATTTTGTTCTTGCACCGTGTTTCTCCTCCCATGTTTTTGTGTGACCTTCCAGACGCCCTGCAGGGCATTGTCATGGGTCATGTCATGGCATTGTCATGGCTCTGGCTGGGATGACGTGGTTGGGGCTGGTCCTGTTGGACTCGATGTGACCACCTTGCACTTTT
The DNA here is from genome assembly GCF_001723895.1 of Crocodylus porosus. NCBI lineage: Eukaryota > Metazoa > Chordata > Crocodylia > Crocodylidae > Crocodylus > Crocodylus porosus. Next base: position 10,189,373 of record NW_017728918.1, on the reverse strand, counting down.
AGGGCTTGTAATCTGTACGTGTGAATCCCTTGCCTATCCTGGCCCCTGGGTGCTCAATCCTTTCAGGCCAGAATCAGCAGCCTTCACCGGTGCCGTTGAGGTCCCGTGAAAGCTGAGTGAGTGCTGTGTAATAAATCCCCTGCAAATTCACCCTTGGATTAATTCAGATTAGTTTCCTTGAGTGCTCCTGTGTAGACAGACCGTCTGTACAGCTGCACGCTCATGGCTGGCACTCACCCACGCCTGGCCCTTGCTGGGAACACACCCGCATGCATGCACACCCACTGCACACTCGCTCATACACCATATCCACACATGCCTGCACAGCCCCTCCGTGGTCAGAGCACCGATGTCGGCTCATAACGGTTTGCATCCAACCCCGGTCTCCTGCAACGGTGCTTTGGGGTTCAGGACAGCTCCTGCCATCCTCCCCACCCTGCTTGCATTGCCTTCCTTGCGTGGAAATAACACGGCTCTTTTCCTCTCCTCTTTGCTTTGCCCAGGCGTCTCCTTCTACACCCGCGTGATCGAGAACTGCGAGGATGAAGCCAAGTTTGACGAGGTGAGAGTGGTTTGCTTTTAAATCCTTCCCTTTGTTACTTAACTATATTTTTGTCTACTTCCAACATACAAAAAAAAAGGTGTTAATCTCTGTAGCTGTAGCCAGGATATTTAGTTACACCTACGCAGAGAGGCAGAGCTATTCTTGCTGGTCCCCAGTGAGGTCCGATCACATGGGATCTATTAGCTTCATCCCAGGAGTGTAAGTGGGTTTTGCTGGGGGGATAATCAGTGCTAGGGGCAGAAAGGTACAGCAAAGAGACAGAGAAAAAAAGCTGTAAATGAAGAATTTAAACCAGGGTTGATTTATTTGGTGGTGGCCAACTCTCTCTGTGCTTAACATGACCCCGAGTTTGGATTTCAGGATAGTGGCCGTGCTATAATCTGCTGACTCCTGGTTCTGGCTTAGATTTACCCATGCATTGCCAACAGACATGGGAGCCTGAGGCCTTCAAATTAGCATCTGCGTATCTCATTAAGATGTGATCGGTGCCCTAAAGGCACCGGGCGCTGCACTAACACACGAGCACAGCTCCACGTCCCCCCGAGGGGCTCATCTGGACTCTGCTTGCCATCACGAGCAAGGGGTGCAAGGTCCCAGGGGTTTTAGTGCTGCAGAGGAAGGAGAATAAAGAGAGGGGACAAGAAGCAGGTGGGTGAGACCGTCAGGGTTTGAGCAAGGAGACTCTGGGATTGCCTTTATGGGCACATCTCCTTCCCGCTGCCCCTGGGGCCGTGCACATGGGATTGCAAAGTAGGATCAACCCTATTAATTGCCTTGCTTGGGGCCCTGCCGCCGACAGCCTCAAGAGAGAGGTTCCCCACAAAACCCTTTAGGGATGGCGTATATTCTCCCTCCCCCTGGAAACGTCCCATCTGGTGGAGAAGGCAGCCCTGGTGGTGTCTCGGGGCGGTGAGTTCCACAGGTTATCCAGCGGGTTCACGGGGACAAGTGAAAGGAATCACAACAGGGTTTCTATATCCACTTCTCGCCGCTTGGGGCTACTTTATTTTCTCCTCCTCTGCTCACTTGGCATCCCAATATGAAACCAGGCAGCTCTGGTTCGGCTTCAAGTCTTCAGCAAGGATCCACATCTGGGCTCTCGGTGTCTGGCCGGGTCGATGCTGGGGTATTCGGGGAATGCTTCATGGTAGCAGCCAGATATTTATTTTCTTGCGCTGAGATGTCAGGAGGGATGTTTCCATCGATAACGGATTTTTGCAATCTCCTCCAGCCCCGCTGGGTTCCTCCCTCAGACCGTTAGCTCGGGAGCTGCTTTTCTGTCTGCAATTAAAGTTGCTCGGAGCAAATTCCCCAGTGTCCAGCCCGCTCCCGATACTTCCCGTCTCGCTGCCATCGCCGGCGTGAACATAAATGCGTTGGGAGGCGAGTGGAGAGAACGACTGACCTTCAACTCTCCCCTCCGGGGCTCGGAAAGGATGCTGCCGAGCGATTGCGTTTCAAGGAGGCGGTGGGTGTGTAAGGCCCTTTGCTCCTTAAGCTGTTGTACCTGGGATGTTTCTGAGTGCGAGCCAATGCGTCCACACACAGGCAGGGAATAGGGGTGTCACGCTGGAAATGTGTGTTCACGAGAGAGCGGGTTTTCCCTTTGCTTCGCGTCGCGCGCAGGAGATAACCCCTCCGCGTGGGCTGGGGCACGAGGAACCGGCAGGGAAGAGAGCGGCGTGGGGAGATGCATCTTCGAACTCTTTTGGCCTCCTCAGGCTCACCCCTCCATCACCAGCAGCCCTGGGCCGCGGGTGAAAGCGGCTCTGAATATTTAAAGGATCCTTCCAGCTACGAGAGGGATCCTGGGGCTGCGGTGTCGAGGGTTTAGCCCAGGATGGGATTTCTATAGTTTTAATCCCGGCTCTGGGTCAGATCTTACCAAGGCTGGACGAATCCTTTAGTGAGCCACTACTTAAAACTGTATATTTATATTCCTTTTCCTCACTCAATAATGATAACATGTACAATAAGCACAACTGTGCCTCTTCTTCGCTTAGGGCCCTAGGCATGTGCCTAGGTGGCCTCTGCGTTAATCCGGCCCTGGATCTGACCCCACGCTTTAGGCGTCTTAAGATGGACGCGGGCATCTAAGTGCAATCTTGTTCCACCCTGCTCAAGTCCCTGAAATCACGTGAGCCTAGAAAATGCGGGTTGCAGGGACCTCAGGAGCTCACACCTAGTCCAACCCCCTGCTCCAAGCAGGGCCAGCCTCAACTGCATCATCCCAGCCAGGGCTTTGTCTACCCAGGTCTTAAAATCCTTCAAGGATGGAGATCCCACCACCTCTCCAGGCAGCCTCTCCGGGGCGCATCACCACCCTCCTAGTGGCAATTTTTTTCCTAATATCCAACCTCAACTTCCCTTGTCCTGTGGTCTAGGACCGCTGGTGGCACTTGCACCTCTGTGCAAACTCAGCTTGCTCCCTCTTGGTAATTTTCTCGGACATCTCTGGCCACGCCGGAGCTGTAGGACTCCTGTCACGCGCCGAGCAGACGACGAGAGCGTACCTGGACTTTTTAAAGCATCGCGTGTTACTCATTGCGTTGCTGTAATAAGTGACATGCCTCCCAGCAAGGCTTTTTTAGGGTGATCCCTTTTACTGGACCACACTGAACCATACGAGCCTCCAGGGCTGCAGGCCTCCAGGCTGGGAGCAGCTTTTTTATTTAAATCCAGCCGTGAGTTACTAAACAGCCCTGCCAGCCGGCGCAGAGATGCCGGTCCTTCGGCGGGCTGTGTGCGGGCCGGCGGGATCGCGCCTGGCTGTGCGTTTTAGCCGCCTTAATGGCTGGGTTTTGTGTGCAGTGGCAGCAGGAACGGGCGGGGTGACGGGTCTGTCCACCGGGTCTTTACGCTTCTCCGTCACGATGCAATGAGAGGGGCGAGGAGAGCGGAGGGGGACCATTTGCGCGGCACGGCAATGAATCCTGGATGCAAAGGAAACCGCAGGCAGCAGGGACGAACCAGGGCTGCCTGCGGTTTATCTGACACGTCTACAACCCACGAGAGCCCCTCCCCGGCAGGCCGCGCGCGCCGGAGCTGCCCACGTGCGTCTCTGCCGATGTCTTCAGCTGGGACCCGTGCCTTCCACCCCTGCTTGTCCCCCCCACCATGCCCGTGCACGGCAGCCCCGCTTCTGCGGGGTGAAGGCGGGGAGTCTATCTAAACGGATAATGTTTCAACACTCGCAATGACAGACGTTTTGAAGAGAGGAGATCTGCGGAAGATCATGGGCACCAACGTCCTGTTTGGATATGGTACCTAGAAAGAGAAAGACGGGGTCAGAAGGGGGTGGCGGGGTCAAGCCTTAGGGACGTGGGTAGGGCAAAGGCAAGGGGAAAGTTAGGAGAGCAGGGGGCATTGGCCGCCACTGCGCTGAACCAAAAAGGCCATCCCTGAGTGGGGAAATCTGCGGTGGAAACCCTTTGCTTGGGCTGTTACCCCAGTGGGATGAGCGCTGCTTGCGCTGGCAGAGACCCTTGCTGCGCCCTTCCTTCCCGGGCTCCTTTTAATGCCCCATCCCGTCGGGCGAGGAAAGGCCAGCCTCTCCTTTCAGCCTCGCGGGGACTGCTTTCAAACCAGCATCTGGCATCAGGGCAGCATTCATAATTCAAGAACCGGGGGAATGCCTCCCCCCGACAGAGCCGAAACAGCACGGCCCCGGGAAGAAGGAGCGCGGGAAGGCGGCTGCCAGCTGCCAGGCCCCCGGCTTTGTCGCCGCGCCGCGACGCCGGCGCTCTTCCCTGCAGGGAGGCCTCGGCGGGCCTCCCCCGCCTCTTGTGCACAGCACCGTGCGGCGGGGTGGGACACGGGGGCGGTGAGAGGAGGCTCGGAGCCTGGGACAGCGGCGCGTTCGGCTCCTCGCTAATAAGAAGCCAGCCGCCCCCAGCCCGCACTTATGGTGCCCCGAAGAAGTTTGCATTTTTTTTTTTAATGATGATTATTCATCACTTAACAAACGGTGCAAAGCCAGAGCTCCAGGAGGACAAGCCCCTGGCTGTTCCTGTGCAGCAAGCAGGCTCCTTGGCTGCGTCCTGAAGACGATGGCGACGTGGGATTGAATGCAAGGGTGGGAATTCAGTCGCGCGGGGTCTCCAGGCCGAGGGGTTGCGCTTCACGGGGCTCGGTTTTATGACCCTAGGCCGTCGGCACCAGAGAGGCAGGGTGGCCTGGGTGAGGCACTGCACGGAGATGCTGAAGGGCCTGGGTCCAGCCCCTGTCTCCATCCTGGAAACAGGGCGGGAGCAAGCCTTCCTCCACGCCACTCACGTTCCCGGCAACTCTTTGTGTCTCATCCCGCTGCTCACGTACGCAGCGCCGCGCGCAGCCGGACCCGGATGTGGGCACGCTCCAGGGGCAGAGAAGCAAGGGTGCGATCTCCTGCAGCCTGGGCCCCAGACCCTGCCGCCGGTGCCCGAGCACCTGCAGTCCCACCGAGGGTAATTCTCGCAATGCCGGCTCCCGGGACCCTGCTCAGAGGAGGCAGCAGAGGCCCTGGCTCCTTGTCGGTGCTGTTCAGATCAGCCAGCGAACGAGGAGAGACCCGCAATCGCTCGCGGGGCCTGCCCCAGCTCGTGAGGAAACTGAGTCGTGGTCCAGTGCAGGGTGGGATAAACCAGTGCAGCTGGTACCCGCAGGGGGTCCTGCAAAGTGCAGGGCGAGCTCAGGTTTCCATCCTCCCCCGCTGTTGGCACGGGGGGGTCAAGCAGTGAAAGCCCCTGTTTGGGCTGGACTGGAGACAGCTCTTCCGGCCGTGGGGTCCGGTCACACCCCTGATGCACTAAGTGTTCCCGGGCTGAGTAGGAGCTCCCACCCCCACCCCCACCTCATGGTCTGGATATAGATTCAGAAAACAATAAAAAATGAGGGTTGAAAGGAGCTCAGGGGGTCACATCTAGTCCAACCCCTGCTCCAGGCAGGGCCAGCCCCAACTACATCCTCCCAGGCAAGGCTTGGTCTAGCCAAGTCTTCAAAACCCCCGGATGGAGGATGGAGAGTCCCCCACCTCCCTGGGGACCTGTCCCAGGGCCTCACCACCCTCCTCGTGAGAAAGTTTTTTCCTAATATCCAACCTCGACTTCCCTTGCTGCAGCTGGAGCCCATTGCTCCTTGTCCTGTCATCCCCCACCGAGACCAGCCCAGCTCCATGCTCTTTGCAGCCCCCCGGCAGGGAGGTGACGGCGGCTATTCAACCCCCCTCGGTCTTCCCTTCTGCAGACTCAATCAGCCCAGCTCCCTCAGTGTCCCCTCACCAGTCCTGCCCCCCAGCCCCACAGCCATTTTCGTTGCCCCCCACTGGACTCTCCCCAACTTGTCCACGTCCTTTCTGTAGTGGGGGCCACAGCTGGACACAGGACTCCAGATGTGGCCTCCCCAGTGCTGAATAGAGGGAAGAATCACATCCCTCGGTCTGCTGGCACCACTCCTCCCAACGCAGCCCAGGATGCCGTTACCCTTCCTGGCACCACGGGCGCACTGCCGGCTCCTGCCCAGCTTCTTGCCCTGTCACCCCCAGGGCCTTTCCTGCCGAGCTGCTGCCCAGCCCGTCCTGGTGCACGGGGATTGCTCCGTAGGGTTCGCTCTCCCCACACTGCCTTGGGTTGAACTTGGAGAGCAGACACACTGAGCCTAAGGAGGATGCCCAGCCCAGCCCAGCTTGGTGCAGGCCTGTGGCAGGCTTTGGTGGCCTGTGGTCAGCCGTGGATGCGTGGGCTGAGGGGAGCCCCCGGCTGCAGTGAAACTCCAGGGCAAATTGCGAGGGGTGAGGATGGACGGACGTCACCCAACCACGCTTCCCACGTCTGGGTCACCGCACTGGCCTGGCCTGGCCTCTCGGAGGAGCGCCAGCCCCTGCTGGGATCTGCACTGCTGCCAGGTCTCCTTTAGCGGCAGCATCGGTGAAGCAGTGTGAGATTCAGCATGGAGCACAGCGGGGTCTCAGTGCTGTTTTTTCTCTCCCAAGCTGGGCAGTTTGACCTCCCCTCTGCTTAGCTTAGAGAAGTTGGGCTGGAGCGGACCTCTAAACTCTTCACAAAACTACCATCCAACACAAGGCATCGCACCTGAACCTGCCATAGGTAAAGCAGGGGCCAACGTCCCGCTTCTTAACGCATGCGCAGGACGTCCCAGGTAAAGCCATATATTGACTAAATAGCACTTTTTTTCCCCAGCAGTGCTTTAATGCACAGTAAAATAGGCTAATGTGTGCTAAAGTGCAAGTGCAGGGTGAGCAGAAGGGAGCAGACCCCCATCCAGCCTTGCAGCACTGTGCCTGGGGTCCAGCATCAGCTGCTTGTGAGGAAGGCACACCAGCTGGGGGGATAACTTTGCCCTTGGGGCAAGTTCTTCCAGGATGCCCATTTTGCTAGGCTGGCTCATGCCATGAAGCGCCCGGGGTTTTGTGCTCTCTGAGCGCAAGTTTCTCTCGAGCTCTCAGGCTGGGGAGCTCTGTCCCAGGCAGGGGGCTCATTTAAGCTCTTCTTGAAAGCCAGGAAGCACCCACCCCCACCCAAATCTGTTCTTCAAGGGGTCGAAGCACCTTTGGCAAAAGCCTCATTGTGAAGGACGTCCAGGAACCGAAGCCCTGCTGGGTTTCGGTGGGACTGGCACGCTCCCATCGCTGCCGCATTTTGTATGGGGCACGGCCCTGCCTGGGTGTGCGAGGAGCCCGCCTGCCTCCCCAGGGTGCCGGCAGCCCCACCCCCACGCTGGCTGTGATGCTGGCCGAGACGGGGGCAGATCTGGACGGACCAGTTCTGCCCGTGCATCCTCTCCGGATCAGGCATCCTTGTGGTTGCCAGGCAACCCCAACCTTATTTTACAGCAGCTTGCTGGGAGCAGCTGGGTTGGGTTTCGCGGTTGGGTTGGGGAGCTTTCCAGGGGCCTCTTCCCTGCCGACCCGGGGCAGCAGGATGGAGAGGGTTGCGGTGCTAGCTTACGCCATGGGGCAGGGGCGTACAGCTCGGGGTACGGCCGCGCCGCACCGACTGCAGCACAGGGCTCGCTCTCCTGCACGCTTCGCTGGTCCGGGCGCTAACGAGCCTCCTCCTGATCCACCTCAGTGGAGCCCATCGGGGTCTGCCTGGAGCCAGCCTGGCTCAGGGGACAAACTCCAGGCAGCAAGTGAGCACGCAGGCAGCAGGTAAAGAGACTGGCCCTATGCCCCCATGCCCACCCCCATACCCACATGGCCCTGATGGGCCAGGTAATGTGAGTGAGAAGCACTGGCATAGACAACGAGGGCTGGAAGTGGCCTCAGGAGGTCACATCGAGTCCCACCCCCTGCTCCAAGCAGGACCAGCCCCAACTGCATCATCCCAGCCAGGGCCTTAAACCCCCCAAGGATGGAGACTCCAGCATCTCTCAACATAACTCGTTCCAGTGTTTTACTACCTTCCTAGGGAGAAAGTTTTTCCTAATCTCCGACCTCAGCTTCCCTTGCTGCAACTTGGGCATGTTGGGTAATTGCAGGACTGAGCCCCACGGTGAAGACACTTCAGTTTGGTCCTGTGAGGTTACTTGCATGTGGGCACGCCTGGTATGTGTGCCTGTCTGTGCGCCGTGCCCAGGCCTGGTACACCAGTGACGGGCTGTGCACAGAAATGGAGTGTATCAGGAGGTCCAGGATGGCTGGTGACAAGCAGGGCCTGGCAGGGCACAGGGCACTCGACATGTGTCCTTTTGCCTGTTCTCTTCCTGTAAAGCAACTTCTATTTGTTGGCAGGACAAGAAGCAACGGGCTCAGGTTGCAGCAAGGGAAGTCTTGAAGCAAGGGAAGCTGCAGCAAGGGAAGCTGAGGTTGGAGATTAGGAAAAACTTTCTTATGAGGAGGGTAGTCAAGCACTGGAGCGGGTTGCCCAGAGAGGTGGTGCACTCGCCATCCTTGGAGGTTTTTAAGACAAAGCCTTGTCTGGGATGGTGTAGCTGGGGCTGGGGCTGGGGCTGGGGCTGGTCCTGCTTGGAGCAGGGGGCTGGACTAGATGTGACCTCCTGAGCTCCCTCCAACCCTCATTTTTTTATGATTGTATGGTTAGTTTTACTTAGAAGTCAGACACTGGATTTGTATGGGACACTTTACATAGGGCTGATCCTGACTCGAGCAGGGGTTGGACTAGACGTGACTCCCAGAGCTCCCTACCAGCCCTGATTTCTCCAGGATTTTGATGATTCGACAGTCAAGCTACTGGCCTAGATGGGCCTTGGGACTGGCTAAGCGTGGTAATGCTTTTGAGGGGTCTCAAGAACAAGCCTGGCCACATGGTATACTCCCTGCGCCTGAGGGGTGCCAGAGCCGAGCCAGCCTCCAAAGCGTGACAGAGGTTTCCCTGCCTTGTAACCATCTTCCCAGCAGCAAGCGCCGAGGAGAAGTAAAACGACAGAGCAAGAGCTATTCCCACCCGCCTCTGATCACCAGCCGGCGCTTTCCACTCCCCATCACCCCCGCCCCGCACCCGCGCTCACCTGCGGCTCCCAAGGAGAGAGCTGTGTGCCTGCTCGGGGGCGGGCTGCTGAAGAAAACAGCCCATTATACCTGCGAGCTGCCTCCTGCTTACCGCCCGCTGCTGCCGAGATGAAAACCTCCGCGGGTCGTGGGGAAAGCGATTAAAGAAACTGTTTCCAGGGCTGGAGCTCTAGGAAATTGTCTTCATACTCCAGGTTCTTCTGATGCAAAAACGCTGCGCAGTGCAGGGAAAGGCACATTGAGAGCTGACCTGGTGCAATGCTGAATCTGCCTTTCTGCTGGTGGGAAATGAAAATCTAAGCCTGGCAAATGTTCTGTGAAGTCGTTAGCGCGCCGTCCTGTGCCAGTCCATAATCTTAACTCTTCGCCATAGCCCCAGGCGTCACCCCCGAACGAGGTGTGCCGATCGCAGCTTCTAGACCGGTGCCACGGCCTGCAGCGAGACGCGGCTCACTGCAGACCAAAGTCTGCAACTCCCAGAGGTTTCTCTGAGGGTCAGCAATGCCGTACCTGCTGGGCACATCGGCACTGCCCCCCGGTCGTGCCGCACGGCGCAAAGGGATGCGTGACAGCACGCTCGGTCCTAGGATGGTTTGGGGGATGTGAGCTGAGGTCTGGGTGGGCCGTGGAGGTCCCTGGGCTCAGCCACCTTGGTTATAAGCTGCCGGTCACCTCTCAGGTGAAAGACAGGCCAGGCATCTCAGCTGCTTTGCAATGAAGGTTGTGAGTGGAGCTGGCTTGGAGGGCAGAGCAGCTTGCAAGGAGGACGGTAGGGCCGGTCAAGCATCTAAGCACAGGATGGGGAGGCAGAGCTGGATAACAGACCATTGGTCTCCTGTGGGTGAAATTCCCCCTAGGCCTATTACTGGTGGTCCCAGGGGAGTGGACCAGGATGCGAGGGCCTGCGGTTGCATGAGGCCATGTGCTGACTGCCCGGGGTGTCCGTTTGCCCTTGGAACAAGCCGCATCCCCTCTCCGAGCCTGGTTTCTCATCGGCTGCAATAGGAACTGCTATGGCACTGGCTTCTCCAGCCAGCCCTTTACACACCCAGCAGCACCCCGTGATGCAGTCTGCCCTGCCACAGCCTCAAAGCGAAGGTGTTCAATCTGGGCGCATCTACTGCACAGTAACCAAAAATTACAGCACAGTACGGGCACGTGGCTACACGTGCATGCCCGTGCTGTGCACTAACTGTGGTGAAGTATACCAATGTGGGCGTAAATTTGCTTCCTGCATCATGCACATAGCAAATTTATGCCCGATTAGTTATTGTGCAGTAAGGCATGTGTAGACGCCTTGCTGTGCAGTAGTGCTGTCTGTGTTGACTGTCCACACACAGCGATACTGCACTGTAATGACTGCATGTGTAGACACTGGCCTAAAAACTGTGCAGTAAATGCATGTGTAGATGCACCCTCTGAGTGCTGGTGCGGGTAGCAATAGTGAGCTGTTATTTCTTGCTCGGCCAATCATTCAAGGGGGTTGCTGCACATGGATGGTCATGAACACACCTTCTCTATCTCAGCTTGAAGCCCAAGGGTCTGCTCAGGTCTTAACCTCCCTGCTGGAGCTGCCAGCATTGCTGTGGTTGAGTGCCAAGAGCAATGTGAATACCAGCCCCTGCAAACAGGTGTGAACTCCCTGGGAGCTGGCCTGAGACCCCAGCCTCACACCAAGTCAGCTAGCGATCACCCCTTAAATGTGGGCATGCTCCTTTAGGTGCAATGTGGCCCGGTAGGTAGAGGGCACCAAGGCAGGGGCAGGACACCTGGGCTCTGTTCCCTGCTCTGTGTCTTGAGCCCCTGCCGCGTTACATACACCATGCAATTAATTTGCAATCGATGTAGACTGGCAAAGCAATTATCTTGCCATAAATATGGCCGCCCAGCTGCAAAGTTAGTGCTTGAAAATGTGTAACAGCTTTGTAGCTGGTTTCTATCCAGCTTTCATTTGGATGTGTGATAGAAGCCTTCATTTCCCAGCTCGAAAATGGGGTTCAGGCTGTTTCTCCTGGAGATCTTCCAGCGACATCTGCCTAAGGCCAGACATCGCTGTGAGGCAGATCAAGTCAGCACCACTTGACCTTGCCCATAGCTTCATAGATTATGGAGTTAGAAGGGACCCAACGGATCATCATGTCTGACCCCCTGTCCCAGGCAGGAAAGAAGACCGAGGTCAGACAACCCCAGCCAGGTGACTGTCAAGCCTCCCCTTGGAGACCTCCGAGTTAGGTGACGGCACCACGCTCTTGCAGCCCGCTCCAGACTCGTCACCCTTACTGTAAAAAAAGTCTTCCCAATGTCTAACCTAAATCTACTCTCCACTAGTTTGCACCCATTATTCCTAGCTACTCCCTGGGGCGCTCTGGTAAACAGCGCATCCCCAATTCCCTGCTGCCCTCCCTTGATAGGCTTATAGGTGGCCACAAGGTCACCCCTCGGTCGTCTCTTGTGAAGGCTGAAGAGAGCCAGATCCCTCAACCTCCCCTCGTAGGGTCTTTCACAGAGACCACTAACCATGAGAGCGTCCCTCCTTCGGACCCTCTCCAGATCCTCTGTGTCCCTCTTGACGTGCAGCGTCCAAAGCTGGACACAGCGCTCCAACTGCGGCCTGACCAGCGCCGCGTAGAGAGGGAGCATCACCTCCCTCGACCTGTTGGTCATGCACCTGCTGATGCACGACAAGGTGCGGCTGGCTTTGTTGATGGCCTCGTTGCGCTGCGGCTCATGTTCATCTTGGAGCCAGCTATGACTCCACGATCTCTCTCAGCCTCTGAGCTGCTGAGGAGGACATCCAGCCCCCAACCTGGAGGTCTGCTGGGGATTCCTCCTTCCTAGGTGGAGCACCTTGCATTTATCTTTGCTGAATTGCATCCTATTTCGTTTCACTCATTGATCCAACCTGTCCAAGTTGGCCTGTATCCACTCCCTGCCCTCTGGTGTATTCACTTTGCCCCATAATTTGGTGTCATCTGTGAACTTGGAGAGGGTGCTCCCCACACCCTCGTCCAGATCGCTGATGAAGATATTAAACAACACCGGTCCAAGGACCAACCCCTGCGGGGCCCCACTGCCCACCCCCTTCCAGGCCGAGACTGACCCGTCCACCACCGCTCTCTGGTGCGGTCCCTGAGCCAGTCCCCACCCCCTGACCATGCAGGCATCCACTGCACAGCCCGTTAGCCTCCCCGTGGGAATAGGATGCGACACTGTGCCGAAAGGCTTCCGAAAATCCAGGTAGATGACATCGGCCTCCGCTCCTGTCACGGCAGCATGTGACCTGGTCGTAAAAGGCTATAAGGTTTGTCAGGCAGGATCTACCTGCGACGAACCCGGGCTGGTTTCCTTTCGGCATCATTTCCCCTGCTGGGCCTCCACAAATGCGATCTTTGATGATTTTTTCTAGTATTTTCCCAGGGATCGAGGTAAGACTGACTGGCCTAAAGTTACCCGGCTCCTCCCTTCTCCCCTTCTTAAAAACGGGCACCTTGTCGGCCCTTTTCCAGTCCTCGGGGACCTGTCTGGAGCACCATGAGAGCTCAAACAGCCGTGCCAGTGGCTCAGCAATGACACTGGCCAAGTCCTTCGGCACCCGTGGATGGAGGTCGTCCGGGCCGGCTGACTATCCAACACTTGCTGGATACTTTTCCCACCCGTCACTGGATTGTAAATTCGACCAAATGATGGTCGCCATCTCCCAGGTCACTGTGCACTCGCAGGTCGCCCCCGAGATTGTCCCCAGTTGCTTAGACCAGGTCTAGCAGGGCGCTACCCCGGTGGGATGGGACACCCCCGGGTTAGGTGGAGGTCCTGCACGCAGTGTAAGAACTGCCTTGAGTGGCTTGTTTTGGCCATCTGCTCCTCCCAGCGAAAGGCTTTCTCCAAACCATGTAACCCAGCCAGCCCCTTCCCCTCTCCCCTCTGCAAAGCCTTGGGGAAGCAATTGCCAGCAGCTACTCAGCAAAGAAAGAACTTTTTTCTTTTGCATCTACCTTGTACTGCTGAGCAACGCAGTCTGCATGACCCCTGGCCTTAAAATACCCGGACTGTGATGCCGAAGCTGGCAAAGGGGATGCATTATTAATCCATGTTAGTAGGACTTTTCTCTCCCGAGCAGGGGTATTGCCTTTGTTGAGAATCCTCTGCATTGAAAGAGCAATAGCAACCTCCTATAAGCTCCTAGGAGGGTGCAACCGGGTCGTGGATGAGATTTCACTCGGTTATCCCACCTCGTTTATTATGGGGATGGTGCGGGCAGGAGCTCAGCACTCTGCTCCCAATGGGGAGAGAGAAGGCAACAGGGGAGAGAAAAAGAGAGCAAGGTAGTCACGTAAGAAAGTAGGAGCTGCCAGACAGAGACAGCCAAGATGCTCTGGAGAGGCAAGAGCCCTGCAGGCAATAGACGTGGGATTGCACACACACACTTACACCCCCCCGCCATCTGCCCAGCAGCGACAGCTGGACGCCAACTCTGCTGCATATGGTTGAGTCTCTGAGCAGTTTGCTTTCCCAGTTGCTCTTCCCACGATCCATAGCACCATCCAGTCTCTCTCGGGGAAGGCCCGGCCGAGGGATGCTCCTAAGGCAATGATTTCTCATAAGAGAAGGGGTAGTAAAGCCCTGGAGCAGGTCACCCAGAGAGGTTGTGAGATCTCCATCCTTGGCTGGCATGATGTAGCTGGGGCTGGTCCTGCTTCGACCTCCTGACAATGACCTTGTCTTGGCCTGCAGACAGCTGGTGGCAGAGCAAATGTGTTGTGAGCTCCCCGCGCCAATGGCTCAGGGATGTCTGCAGGTGTTTAGAAATAATTCACATCCCCCGGGTTATGGGCCTCTTTTGGGAGCTCAGGAGCCCAGGGCTGGTTTTTGGAGCAAGTAGCACAGGACAGCTCGTTCTGGCAGGGTCAGTCCTGGGGCCTGGCCGCATCGCTCGGTGGCGCGGGAGCGTTTTCTCAGGTGGCCTCTTGCTGCTGTGGCTTTTGATGGGCGGGCTGCTGGGATCGGTGCAATGCTAGCGAGCCGTCTTCCGGCTTCCAGAGGCACAGCGGAAATACAGCTCGAATCCGTGTTTGGTTGGTGCGGTGTCAGTCGGACAGCACACCAGCCGGCCTGATTGACCGTCAGCCCAACTGAGTGGATCTGACCCGTGACAGGCAGTGATGCAGCACGTCCCAGAGGCTGCTAGGAGCAGCAAATCTTGCAGCCCCTGTATCAGTACCAAAAATACCCCAATCTCACGCCAGCTTCGTCTGTCTGTCTATTGAAATGTCCATTTGTACTTGTCTCATAGCATCCTAGCGCTGGGGGGCTGGGAGGGAGCCGCAGCGGTCACATCTAGTCCGACCCCTGCCTGAGGCAGGGCCAGCCCAGGAACATCATGAGCCGTGTCCAGCACCAAACTCCCAAAGCAAGTTATATTCTCCCAGCTCAGCCAAGGTGCATGCCGAAGAGTCGGGCAGAGAAAGCCCTTCAAGGATGGCCTCAAGGCCAGCTTGAAAAGGTGCAACATCGGCATCAACTCGTGGGAGACGACCGTCCAGGACCGCCCCGAATGGAGGGAGAGTCGGCTGCCGGGAGCTCAGTACTTTTGAAACCTCACGTGATGGTTGGAGCTGGAAAAGCAGGAGCTGCAGAAGCAGCGAGTCATGAATTAAATCAAGAATCCAGCAGGTGGAAACACGTGCCCTAATTGCAACAGGGTCCGTCTATCCCGGATCGGCCTCTTTAAGCATCTTTGGACCCCCTGAAATGACAGTCATGGAAGACAAGCATCCTCGACTGCGAAGGGCTGCTGTCAATGACTTGACGTGCAGCGTCCTGCAGATACAGCCAGCGTGGCAAGGAAGGGAAGAGGTTGCACAAATGCTGTCTCAGTTCCCCGGTGACCCACAGTTAACTTCACCAGAAGGAGCAGAAACTGTATTTGCAATGTGATTGCGCAGTGCATTTCACAGCCCAGGCCCGGTGCTTTTAGCACGTTGAGAGCTGCATGGGCAGGGCAAGGCAGCCTGGCTCCACGCAGCGTACACAGGCTCGTTCTCGCCTTCCCCCTTCCTCCTCCTCAGTGCTTGTTACACTCACTTGTGGCAGCTTTTTGCTAATAGCTAGTATGGGCCTTCACCCAGGGGCCTGCACTTTCCTTCAAGTGCCTGCAGCATGTGGCTCACCGGGACTCCAACCCTAACGCAACACATGCACCGGGAATAATCCCATGCAATATCTGTTTAGCAACAGCCTCATGGGTTTCACTCTTGCCTGCGGAGAACGGCTGCAGACGCTTCCTTTGGGGACGCCGAATAGCCACGTGCAGGTTCCAGCATGAGCCCTAGTCGCCTTCTTGCAAAGGCTTGCACCAAGGAAACACGTCTGCCCTGTTCGGGAGGATCTCCTTGCCGGGCTGCAGGTTCGTGAAGTAGGAGAGGTCCGTCCACCTGTCTCCTTAGATGCTGAAAGTGGCATCACCTTCCATAGGCGACAGCCCACTTAGCATCTGGGGAGGTAGGCTATCACCTACAAAAGCTTGTGCCTCTTTAAACAAGTTAGTCTCTAAGGTGCCACCCTTGCTTGTGCCTCTTTAAACCAGTTAGTCTCTAAGGTTCCCTGCCTTCTGCCTGACTTCAGCCTAACATGGATGCTATCCAAGTCTGGCTACCTAGCCGACGGTAGA
This sequence comes from Crocodylus porosus, assembly GCF_001723895.1. Taxonomy (NCBI): domain Eukaryota; kingdom Metazoa; phylum Chordata; order Crocodylia; family Crocodylidae; genus Crocodylus; species Crocodylus porosus. The sequence goes on along the minus strand of NW_017728918.1, from coordinate 10,173,674 downwards.
GGACTCTTTAGTCTGGCAGACCAAGGCAGAATAAGATCAAGTGCTAGTGAATTAAAGCTAGGAATAAGGCACAATGAATTTAACAACCAGGTAATAAGGACTCGTTGAAGCAATTACCGTGGGAGGTGATGGATCACCTCCCTAGCACTTCTAAAAGATACACAGCACTTCAACCACATGCAGGAGCTACTGGGGATACCCCTGGCACCTGGATGACAGAAGAGATTAATGAGGTTATTATAACGGTGCTTTCAGGCCCCACCAGAATGGCACACCGTAACAATTAAAACCAGCGCTTCTCGGAAAGGTTTTCTCCCGGTTGTTGCTGCCCGGATGAGAGAGATGAGACCCAACATCCCTAGGATGTCTGCATCTCTCCCTTCTGTGGCTGTAGAGTGATTTTCACCCCTTTAGTGCCATGGATCCCGTGCTAGATACTCAAGTTAGGGAATTTTCTGCCCCGCTCCCCAGACAGACACGTAATAATCAGCCGTATGCAAGGGCAGGGGACAAAGCAGGGAGCTCCCTTCGGGTCGGCAGGGTTTGGCGCAGGCAGCTGGAAAGCAGGGCATTTTTTTATTGCAACAAGTACGGACAGAGCAGAACCAACGGGAAAGAAGGCCGGGAGGATGCTCACGAGTCCACCTTGTCCACCCCCATCTGAACCGGTCAGGCCCAGTGGTTTTCCAGCCTGCTCTTGAAAACTTCCAGTGACGGAGATACCCCCAGGTCTGTTCCAGTGCTGAGCCACCCGCAGAGCTAGGATGCTCTTCCTAAAACCTGCCCTGCTAGGGAGACTGCCAAGGTGCAAGCGTGAAGGAGTCGGTGGGGAACGGGCAGGTGACGGGCGCTGCGTCGCTGAGTGCAGGTGCTGGGATTAGGGCAGCATGGCCCAGTGGCCCGGGGCTTGGGAGACCTGGGTCCAGTTCCCTGCTCTGCTATTAGCTTGAGGAAATGACTTGGCAGTTCAGTGCCTCAGTTTCCCCCTCCACACCGCAGGAATAACACCAACGTAGAGGATCGCACAGGGAATTGAAATGCTAAAGGACTGCGAGACGCTCGTGATATTACAGTGACCAGGGAGATCCAGGCCCCCGCGGGAGTCGTGGAGAAGGGACGAGTTTCCCAAAGGGTTTTAAATGGATGGGAAGGAAGACTGGGATCCAGCAGAGACGCCAAGGGAGGAGAGGTGTCGTGACGTGGACAGGCCAGGAAGATTGCTGCCCTGATTGCACTTGGGAGGGATGGGGAGGAGGCGGGTGGAGGGCAGCTGATGTCTCTTGGAAAACCTGACTGCCATCTCCAGTCCCGTACTGCAGAGGCAGTGGCTGGGAGATCCTCGGGGGACTGGAGGAGCCGAGGAAACAGCAGCAGAAAATGAGAAAAGTCACCAGTTAAAAGTCAATCTAATCTGCATTCTCATTTAGTCTCTCTTTGGTCTATTTAAAAAAGAAAATGCATTTAGATTCACTCTCCCTTAAGGCAGAGACAATCTTTGAATTCCTCCATCCCATCTGGAAGACGGCACAGAGCGCACCCTCACAATTTTACAGATGACACCAGGCTGGGAGGACTAGTAGATGTGGTGGAGGGTCGAGCTAGGATTCAGAAAGACCCTGACACGTTGGAGGATTGCACCAAAAGAAATCCCATGAGGTTCAACAAGGACAAATACAAAGTCCTGGAGGGAGCAATCGCATGCACCAGCGCAGGCTGGGGGGACGGGCTGGGCAGCAGCTCTGCACAAAAGGACCTGGGGGACAGGGGACAAGCAGCTGAATGTGAGCCACCAGTGTGTCCTCGGTGGCAGGAAGGTGCCCGGCATCCTCCTGGGCTGCGGTGCGAGGAGCGGTGCCAGCAGATCGAGGGCAGCGATTCTTCCCCTCTATTCAGCCCTGGGGAGGCCACCTCTGGAGTCCGGTGTCCAGCTGTGGGCCCCCGCTACAGGAAGGATGTGCACACATTGGAGAAAGTCCAGCGGAGGGCAGTGAAAATGGGTGTGGGGCTGGGGGACAGGACTGGCGAGGAGAGGCTGGGGGAACTGGGCTGACTGAGTCTGCAGAAGAGGAGACCGAGGGGGATTGAATAGCAGCCGTCACCTCCCTGCCGGGGGGCTGCAAAGAGGCTGGAGCTGGGCTGGTCTCAGTGGGGCAGACGACAGGACAAGGAGCAATGGGCTCAAGCTGCAGCAAGGGAAGTCGAGGTTGGAGATAAGGAAAAACTTTCTCCTGAGGAGGGTGGTGAAGCACTGGGACAGGCTCCCCAGGGTGGTGGTGGTCTCTCCATCCTTGGAGGTGTTGAAGACCCCGGGTAGACCAAGCCTTGGCTGGGATGATGTAGTTGGGCTGGTCCTGCTTGGAGCAGGGGGATGGACTAGACGTGACCTCCTGAGGTCCCTTCCCACCCTCCTTGTCTATGAGACTCTCTCTTCCTTGGCACAGATGCCCTGCAGGACAGCAGGGATGCTTTCCTGTCCCAGGCAGTGGTTTTCCCTTGCAGTGCTGCCCCATGCAGCTGCTCACCAAGCTTTTATTTATAGGGCAATTTATAAAGATGAACATTTACCTGGTTGCCTTCTCATTGGCTTAACAAAACGACCCCCTTAAGGATGCCCTGGCATCTATATCATGGCACATACCTGGCACTGGCCAGAACATATAGGCTGCATCCAAAAAGCACAGCTCATTTTTGTCTCCTTGGACTGCTTTCATGATCTGCCCTGTCAGCAGGAGCGTGTTCACGGTTTGAAAGCATTCATTAAAGATCCGGGAGGAATACATTTTAGCCTGTGTTCGTGAATGGTTTGCTTTGATCGTGCTTCTTCGATCTGGGCTCTTGCCTGGATTCCCCCTGTTCCTCATCCCTCAAGCACCTCCGAAGCATTAACGAATTGACCCTCTCAGCAGGAAAGAAGGTGAAAGACTCTGTATGCTCGATCTAAATGTTTTTGGTTTGCTGGGCACAGGCAAAACTGTGCTCCCACAGGCTGCGGGGTGAAGCCCTTCATGTTGCATTCAGGGGTCCCTTGCTTTTCATATGGAGACCTGGTTATTTGGGGCTGATTCGCCCTGTCAGCCCGATCTCCATCAGCTCCGGCGGGGCTGCGGTATCATCAGATGCCCGGCGCCTGCTTGCACTTCAATGCAACGAGGGAGCTGGGGGCTCTGGTGGTCTTACATAGACAGCCCACGGCTCGTTCCTAGCAGGGCTTTGCAGAGACTTTGCTCATCAAACCGCAGTTTCTGCATGCGATGTTGTCACATGCAGCTATGCGGGCCTTTTAGGGGGTCTTTTCCCAGTCCCGCTGGGCACCATTGGGCTTTCTCTCCTTTCAGTGGCCCTGCGGCCTCGTGCTCACCTATTGCAGGGGACACAGAGCTGGAGGGGACCGTCCGGGTCCCCAGAGGCAGAGCTCTGCTTCCACCGTGTGCGAGTCCAGCTGGAAACCCTCCCTGCTCCTCGCTGTGGCCCGGGCTCAACCCCTGCCTGCCCAAAGCATTCGCTTCCTTCTGCTTCCCGGCCAAAATTTATTCCATGCTATGCTTGGCCTGCCCCCAGCTTGTGCAGGCAGCCCAGTTGTATCCCCCCTTGGCCTTCATTTTGCTGAGATGAGAGGGGTCATCATTGCTCCCACCACCCCCCGGCCCTTCCCTGCACTGGACCCGGTCTGGGAAGGCTTGGAGGCCATTCTCCTTCCTAAGCCAGCTCCTTGGTTGCATTTCTTCCCCCCTGCCACTCACTACCCCCCATTAATTACTTCAGTGACTAGAAGCCAGGGATTGGGGCCCTGCTTGTTCCGGATACCCTGGTCAGCTTGTGCTTGCAGCTTTCTGAGCCCTTTCAGAGCCCCCCCACTGCAGAAGGGATGTGCACACATTGGAGAGAGTCCAGCGGAGGGCGACGAAAACGGTTGTGGGGCTGGGGGGCTGAAGCAGCAGGACATGCCGAGGAGAGGCAGTCGGGGTACTGCTGCCTTCTCTGCGGGATGCCTGCCGGTCCTGGACGGGGAAGCTCTGGCTCAGTGATGACAAGTCCTGGGAGCCGATGAGCTGGGAGACACAGCCGGCAGTTGGGGGAGCAGGAAAATCATAGAGGTCACAGGGCCGCGGGGCTGGAGGGGAGCTGCAGACGTCCCATCTAGTCCAAACCCTGCTTGAGGCAGGAGCAGCCCAGACAAACCCATTGCCCAGCCTCTGAGCAAAACTACGGTCACCCCGACACAGCACCAGGCACCGCACATGACCCTGCCCCAGGGAGAGCAGGGGGAACAGAGCAGCCAGCGTCCTGCTGCTGTAAAAGGGGGTTCATATATAGTCCAGAGACCCCAGGTAGAGGCCGTGCTCCTGCTGCGGAGGAAGGCAAAATCCCCCCAATCTGTACCAATCTAAGCGGGGCGGGGAATCCCTACCTGACCCCAAATCCTGCAATCTTGCATGTGCACAGAGCCTTTCATGGGGAGAAGCTAAGACAGCCTATGCAGGGAACCCACATATAAATTGCCACCACCTCTGGGGAGGAACATGGCACCATGTACTGCAGCGTTGCACTGCCCCTTGGCACAGGACGGTCATCCAGCTGGAAGTTAGCTCTGGGCTCTTCTTTTGGGGATCATTAACAACCACAAGGCCTGGATGTCTGCAATGTGCCTCTCCTCTGAATGACGGCAGCTCCGTGCTCTCCAGGACCAGCGTGGGGAGCTGGTTTCAAGGTGGCCTGGATGGAAAAGCCCCTGCTCCTCAACCACCTACCCCCTTTTCCACGGCGTGGTTTGCCTTGCCGGGGGCACGTCTCTGCAGTCGCGGCCTGGTGCAGGCTGCTGAGATACGGCAGCTTTGCAGGGCCGAATAGCACGAAAGCAGGATAATAGCTCTAGGAATTGGCAGCCGCATCCCCTGCCGAGCGTATTGATCGGTTCGGTTCTGGCTAATTAAACACGGCTGTCTGGAAAGCAAGGAGTGAAAAGGCTGTAGAGCCGCTGTGAAGCGAGGTTAAAGCACAGCCCGTCCCGGAGCATGAAACAGCACACTAGAAACAGAGGGACTGTGGGCCAAATGAGGGACAGCTCTTAATGACTGCTCCTCGCCAACAACACTCAGTGCTGTGGTTCAGTGCTGCTGGGGTTCGGGACTTGAAGACCCAGGTGAAGGGCCTTGAGGTCAGCAGTTCTCAGCCTTTGCAGACCCCAGGTCTCCTTCTTAACTCTTGTGCACTGAGTAGCAGGCACCCTATTTAAGAAATTCATTTTCAGTCCAGTTTTGGGCCCTGCACTACAAAATCCCATGCACCAAGGCCGGGGGGATGGGATGGGCAGCAGCTCTGCAGAAAGGACCTGGGGGTAACAGTGGACAGGAAGCTGGACAGGAGCCGGCAGTGTGCCCTTGGTGCCAAGAAGGTGACCGGCATCCGGGGCTGCATCGGGAGGAGGGACGTGCTTCTTCCCCTCTCTTTGGCACTGGGGAGGCCACATCTGGAGTCCTGTGTCCAGTTTTAGGCCCCCCACTACAGAAAGGATGTGGACACACTGGAGAATGTCCAGCGGAGGGCAGTGAAAACAGCTGTGGGGCTGGGGGACAGGACTGGTGAGGAGAAGCTGAGGGAAATGGGTTGCTTTAGTCTGCAGAAGGGAAGACCGAGGGGGATTGAATAGCAGCCGTCACCCCCTGCCAGGGGGCTGCAAAGAGGATGGAGCTGGGTTGGTCTCAGTGGGGGCAGATGCAGGACAAGGAGCAATGGGCTCAAGCTGCAGCAAGGGAAGTTGAGGCTGGATATTAGGAAAAATTTTATCACTAGGAGGGTGCTGAAGCCCTGGAATGGAGTACCCAGAGAGGTGGTGCAGTATCCATCCCTGGAGGTTTTGAAACCCTGGGTAGACCAAGCCTTGGCTGGGATGATGTAGCTGGGGCTGGTCCTGCTTGGAGCAGGGGGTTGGACTAGACGTGCCCTCCTGAGGTCACTTCAACCCCTCATTTTCTATGATTATATGATTTTAATTGACTGCAGGGCTTACCTCCTTGCACCCTACAGCACCCTTAAAAAGATCTCATGACCCCCTGGCTGAGAATCACTGCTCTGAATACTGGATCCTCAAGTGATCCACTGAGGACTGACACCTTTCTCTGTAGCTGGGAGCATGGTCTCCTTCCTTGCATCCCTTAAACATCTTCTAAGAAACTTCTTCCTGACTGTCCAGGGCCCAGATATTCACGGTGCCCCTGTCCCCCTGCTTTATCTGGGGCAAGTCAGGGGGTGTTTGATGGTTTGGGTGCTGTTCCCGGCAGCTGTGTGAGGGGGCTGTCGGTGAAGTTTTTAAGACCAGGTTGCACAGATAACAGGGGGCTTGAACGTGCTGTTTCCTAAAGGCCCTGCAGGCTTTTATGATCTATCCTGGGGAATGATTTCTACTCTTTGTAGTCCTTTGCTGTAGCTTGTCCCTAGCCACCCGCTATTTCCTATCATTTCCAGGGAAGAGGCCATGAGGGAGGTGAGTCTAATTTTGTCAGGAGGAGTCAGGGGCATTGGATCAACAAGATAGGCATCAGGATGGCATAAGTTCAGTCTCATTGCAGGAGATAGTCTAATGGACAAGACACAGGGTTTGCCTACATACGTATCTAGGGTCAACTTTTAGGGTCACCTCCACCAGCCACACCAGCTTCCCATCTCACTGTGCAGCCCACCCCAAAGCTATCTATATTATATTATATTATATTATATTATATTATATTATACGGCCCGTTCACCCTTCCAGGACTCAGGCAGTTTAGGGGGGTCTCCACATGAATGGTTGGCAGGCAGGAAGGGACAGTGAAATCCATGCTGCCGGGGGAGAGAGCTCTGCATCTCAACCCTTTCATGCCCTTTGCTTCAAGCTGGGCAGAAACACTCAACCTGGGCCTCATGGGGTCCCAAACCATCTTGAAGCCAATGTGGGGTTGGAGACTGGACCTCTAACAGGATCTTAGTGAGGAGTCTGGATGGGTGGGTTGGCCCATGGCTTTTCTGCCTCCTTTTTCTCTGGTGTTTCAAGGATCAATTCTGGACGAGATCAGCAAAACGCGATAGTTGGTTGTGTCTCTGCCACTTGGCCCTGATGAGACTTTTTCAACTGATTTTGCAGGTTCAGTTTAAAATAGAGCGTTAAAACAGGCTCAGTGCAATGTGCTTTCCAAAGCCCTCCTCAGCTGATCCGTGTTGGTTTGCAGACACCCGAACTGAACAAAACCCTCCAGGCTCCATCAGTCCATTCCTCCTTGTCCAGATCAGGATGCTACGGTGATAGTGCATATGCCAGTGTCCTGCCGGTTTTTAAGTGCGCCCTGTTATTTTAGATGCTTTGCAGAGAGGCAGGGACCTGTGCTATTTTCTGCCAACACCTTCGGGAGGAAACTGCCTTTTTAATGTTGATTTAATGAAAACATTTTAAAGTGTTAAAACGCCGCTCCCTCTGCCCCTGGTGACCAAGCTCCTTTTGACAAGGTGTTGCCCTCTGCATTTACACCTGCTGCAGCAGCTCCATGCCCCATCCCCTGATGCTAGGGAAACTCTCAGCAGAGCGGAGCTGGCCACGGTTGAAGATGTGAGTGATCCTCTGCTGCAGAGAATCAGAAATCCCAGAGCCGTGGGGCTGGAAGGGATCTCCAGAGGTCCCATTTGATCCAAGCCCTGCCTGAGGCAGGATCAGCCCTGTGCAAACCAGCCCAGACCAACCTCTGAGCAACACAACACCGCCAGCCTCGATACAGCACCAGACATCACACCCCACCCTGCCCCAGGGAAAGCAGGGGCCTCACGGCACCGATGTCCTGCTGCTGCAAAGGGATTAATATGCAATCAAGAGATCCCATGTAGATGCCACGAGCCTGCTATAGAGGAAGGCGACCCCTGCCCCCCCCCATCCTGTACCAATCTGACCAAAGGGGGGGAAATTCCTTCCTGATCCCAAATGCAGCATCAGTCTGAGCCTGAGCGCAGGGGCAAGACCCTCCAGCTAGGACCCTGCGGGGTTGGTCCCAGCAGGAGCATTGGCACAGCCCCATCCCCAGCCCCATGCCGGGCTGCAGGCAGCACCCGGCGCCTCTGGGGGAGACTTAAAAAAACCCTGACGTGTTGCAGCAAAGGGGAGAGGAGGGAAAATTCCCTCTTAGCCCCATGTAGCCACCAGTAAAGCCCAGAAGCTGGGAAAATCCCCATAGCAAAGCATGGACATCGCTGCACCTAGATCATCCCCCACCAGTGTCTGCCCACCCTCTCCGTGGCACCTCCAGGGATGGAGAGTGCCCCCCTTCCCTGGCATCTCCCCCACTGCCTCTGGCAGCAAAGTTTTCAATCTGAATCTACTTTGCTGCCTCCCCTTGGTGCACCTATAAGACATCCAAGGACACATAAGCATGATTTCAAAACCCAGCAAAGCCCTTCCCTGCCGGGCTGCATCCCCCAGTGACAGGAGAGAGGGATGCTGTAGACCCCCGTTCCCTGTCCCTGCACTGGGTCCTTTCCAAAACCTTGTCCCAGCATGTTCCCTGCCTTGCACCGCACCAGGATCCCGGGGGGCTGCTCCACGGGGCTTGCCCCCTCAGCGGCCGGTGGGTAATAGTGGTGACCAGCTAAGGAGGATGGAGCTACAGATGGGGTGAAGAGGAAGGCTGGGGGGAGAGAGAGCAGGGGTCTGTGCTGGGGACAAGCCAGAGCTAATTGCCCTTCTCAGGGCTGGTCAGGACAGGGGGTCGGTTTGGCTGTGAATTCAAGGCTGAGAAGAAACTGCCCTGAGGACAGGGCTCATTCACCCCCTTAAGGCAATGCCTGTGCAGGGGAAAGAGCCCCCATCTGCTTTGGCAGGGCAGGGAAGATACCCCTGTCCTGATAAAAGTCTTCCTGTCCCATCCCTGCACCCCATCAGTCCATCCCGCCATCAACCCAGCAATATTTCGACGGGCGGGGAAGATGCCCTCGTGCCGGCCGCTGTTCAGCTAGGCTTCAGGGAACAGGGTTTCCTCCGCTCCTGGAGGATAAAAGTGTGACACAGTTGTGAGCCTTGTGGTGTGAGCTATCCCACCAGGCTGATTCTTCGCGTTGGGGAAAGCCAGCGGACGCCCGGGATGTCTTTTAAATATCCTACGCCAGGAAATCTCCTTTGCCCAGAGCCCTGCCGTCAGTTCCTGGCTCTGCTTCTCGCTCGCCGCGTGGCCTCAGGCAGGTCCCTTTGCTCCCCTTCCCCGGGGCTCTTTGTGGCACTGCCTTGCCGCAGGCAGCACCGGCTGATCCCCGGGCACGTACGGCCCCCGCAACCCAGCGCCTGGCCTGCAGCAGCCCCCAGAAGTGCCCTAACCCGTTGCTCCTTCTGTCCTCCCCAGACCTTCCGGTGGCCCATTGCCAGCAACATCGATGGCAACGAGATGCTGGAGATCCAGGTCTTCAACTACAGCAAGGTCTTCTCCAACAGGTGAGCCAGCCCATCGCCTCCCCACTCCCCGCGCCCAGGGCAGCCCCCCACAAGCTGCTTCGAGGCTGGACCGAGAAGCGAACGGCCCCTTCTAGGGTCACCAGAGGGATTCCCTGCCCTGCAAACCGGAGCTAAAATTTGCAAACTCGGTAGCCTGAAATTCTCTCTTTCAGCCCCTGAATAAGCTGCCTGCTTTTCACAGGGTCTTGCCGATGTTTTTGGCTGGTGCACCACGCATTTGGGAGTACGGGATGAGACACCTGGCACATCTGGCAGCCCTGCCACAGATGACTTTCTGGTTTATTTCTCTTCCTGCCTCTCTGGGTTTTATTTCCCTGGGCATTTAGGTTTCAGTACTGTGTGCTAGGTGATACATGTTTTCACAGATTTTTTCCTTTAGCGTGTTATTTAGCTCATTCATTTGGCATGTGCTTGAGAAAAAACTCCTTTCTCCCAGCCCTTGAGCTGCTGGGTTGGTTATTTCCTGGGGTTTCCCCTCACTGCAAAGACATCAGTGTGTTCCCCTGAAACTGGGGATTAAATACAAAGTGACTCTCAAAGGAGAAGCCTGGAAGGACCTGTGTGTACTGCCAAGGGAGCGGGGTGGAAAGAGGTGCTGTCTCTTTTGCAAGCCAGCTGAGGAGTTAGGGGCTGGACGAATGGACCGTGAGGTGGACCGAAAACAGCCTGGATTGTCAGACTCAAAGAGTAGTAATCAAAGGCTTGATGTCAGGTTGGCAGCCAGTATCACGTGGAGCACCCCCGGGGTCAGTCCTGGGGCTGGTTTTGTTCAAAGTCTTCATCCAGAACCTGGAAGAGAGTATGAGGTGCACCCTCAGCAAGTCTGCAGATGACACCAGGCTGGGGGAGTAATAGATGCGCTGGAGGGTCGGGTTAGGGTTCAGAGTGACCTCAACAAATTGGAGGATTGGAGCAGGAGAAATGTCCAACAAGGACAAGTGCAAAGTCCTGCACATAGGAGGGAGCCGTCCCCTGCCTGGTGCAGGCTGGGGGGACAGGCTGGGCAGCAGCTCTGCAGAAAGGACCTGGGGGGGACAGGGGACAAGAAGCTGGACAGGAGCCGGCAGTGTGCCCTTGGTGCCAAGAAGGTGACTGGCGTCCGGGGCTGCGTTGGGAGGAGCGGTGCCAGCAGATGAAAGGAAGTGATTCTTCCTCTCTATTCAGCACTGGGGAGGCCACATCTGGAGTCCTGTGTCCAGTTTTGGGGCACCCACGACAGACAGGATGTGGACACATTGGAAAGAGTCCAGTGGAGGGCAATGAAAATGGTTGTGCACTGCAGCTGGGGGACAGGACTGGTGAGAAGGAGCTGAGAGAACGGGGCTGATTGAGTCTGGAGAAGAGAAGACCGAGGGGGATTGAATAGCAGCCGTCACCTCCCTGCCGGGGGGCTGCACAGAGGATGGAGCTGGGCTGGTCTCAGTGGGGCAGGTGACAGGACAAGGAGCAATGGGCTCAAGCTGCAGCGAGGGAAGTTGAGGTTGGAGATTAGGAAAAACTTTCTTGGTAGGAGGGTGGTGAAGTACTGGACGAGGTTACCCAGAGAGGTGGTGGCATCTCCATCCTTGGAGGTGTTGAAGACCTGGGTAGACAAAGCCTTGGCTGGGATGATGTAGTTGGGGCTGGTCCTGCTTGGAGCAGGGGTTGGACTCATAGTTTCATAGTTTCATAGTTTCTAGGGTCGGAAGGGACCTGAGCAGATCATCTAGTCCG
>NW_017728918.1:10103736-10162140 GCF_001723895.1 Crocodylus porosus | reverse complement strand
CAAGGTGCGGTTGGCCTTCCTGACCGCGTCCCCACACTGCCGGCCCATGTTCATCTTGGCATCAATGATGACCCCCAGATCCCTTTCTGCCTCCGTGCTGACAAGAGGGGAGTTCCCTAACCTGTAGGTATGGTGCCAGTTGTTCCTCCCGAGGTGCAGCACCTTGCACTTGCCTGTGTTGAATCCCATCCTATTCTCATCCGCCCGCCCTTGTAGCATGTCAAGGTCTGATTGTAGCCTATTGCATCCTTCCAGTGTGCCCACGTCCCCCCACATCTTAGTGTCATCAGCAAATGTGAACAGGTGCTTTTTACCCCCTTGTCCAAATCACTGATGAAGATGTTGAACAGACTCGATGTGGCCTCCCGAGGTCCCTTCAACCCTCGTGGTCTGTGATTCTGCGATTAGATCTGGAACCAGAGAGCCCATGCGCTGCTTAGAGACACCCACGACTGGAGCCGGTTACTGTAGGGCTGCGTGAGCACGAGGGATGCATTGCCCAAACCCATGGAAAAGCTGTAAAACCGCCCGTGGTCCATACACTCCCCAGCGGCGTAGCTCCGTTCTGCTGCCTGGTTGTTCCCTGATAGGGGAGCACGCTCTGGCAAGCTAGGACGTTGCGTAGGGGAGCGTGATTGGGTGATGTCTTGATTGGGGAAGATGGGGTCTGCTCTTTGGAGGCAATTAGGAACATAGAGACACGGCTGCAGTAAATCTATCATGGCAGAGAGCTAAGGCTATGGGAAGTTGCTCAGCTCCCAACCCATATTCTGCCAAAAATCAGCCCCCCATCTCTAAAAGCTCACTGTGAGCAGGCAGTGTCCTGACCAAAGGACTCCCCTCCGCACCCTGCACTGCGGTGACACAATGGATTGATGCTTTGCTGGATGCTGCATGGGGCTGGGAGGGAATTTTACCCCCCCCCATGTGTAAGGGTTGTTTTTTCTCTAAGCCTCCCCCAGCGGTGCTTGGTGCTGCAGCCTGGGCTGTGCCAATGCTCCTGCTAGCACCAACCCCACAGGGGCCTGGCTGGGGGGTCTTGCCCCTGCGCTCAGGGTCAGACTGAGGCTGCACTGGGGGTGAGGAAGGAATATTATCCCCCTGGTGAGATTGGTATGGACTGGGGGGTTTTGCCTTCCTCTGTCATGGAGGCACAGCATCTGCCTGGGGTCTCTCGAGTGTATATTAACCTTTGTAGGAGCAGGACGTTGGCTGCTGCGGTCCCTCTGCTTTCCCCACGGCAGGTTCAGGTGTGATGCCTGATGCTGTGTCAAGGCTGATGGTGTTATTGTGCTCAGAGGTTGGACAGTGGATGTGTCCAGGCTGGTTTGCACAGGGCTGATCCTGCTCCAGGCCGGGGTTGGACTAGACGTGACCTCTGCAGCTTCCTGCCAGCTTCTTGGTGCATCTATGATAGAAACATCTGAACCATGGAGCTTGCTTGTCATTTCTGGGGTGGCTTTGCTGGGCCCAGGCATGCCAGTCTCACACCCAGCACAGATCTTGTTGCTCTCTGATTTAGGCGCTCACAAAACACCAGCGCTGATGTGTCATGGCCCCTTCTGCATCCTTCACATTGTAGGTCAGGGGTGAGCAAAATATGGCCCAGGAGACCGTATTTGCTCCTGGCTGCCTGTCCAAGATGACAGGGGACACGGGCAGCAGGACCCAGGGGAAGCTAGCAGTGGGACCCAGCAGCAAGGTCCACCCAACCCTGCCCCCTGCTAGGCAGGGGCTTCTGGCCTGGGACTGTGGGACTATTTTTGCTTCCCTGCGCCAGAGAGGGACATGCAGCCCTCGACAGCTTGCCCAAACTTGGTAAGTGGCCCTCTGTCTGAAATAATTGCCTGCCCTTGTTGGAGGTAGCCAGCAGATCTAGTGTCTGAGTATGGGACTCAGGTTGGTGAGTGAAGCCTGGTCCCGAGGAAATACCACAGGGGAAGTTAGGCGCAAACAGGATGAGTTTAGTACTTGCTATGTGAGAGCAGAGATCCCTGCCCTGTGCAAGACCTCTGTGCTGAATGCAGGGAGCCCAGTGAGCAAGGGATTCTGGCCCCACATCCTCCTGCCCATTCGGCTGTCACTCCCATTTTGCAAGTGGGAGGCCACTGAAGCCTAGCAGAGGTGAAGCAATGTGACCAAGGCAAAGTGGGTAGTCAGTGGCAGAGGCCAGTGCCCATCCAGGCATCTGGAGCAGGAAGGCAGTGCCGTAACCACTCTTCAAGGGACAGGGAAGGGTTAAGTTGTGCGGGGGTGGGGAGCTGCAGCTGGGAAGGCGATCGGTGTTCTCCTGTGAATAATGCAGCGGGCTGGGGAAAAGGAGACAGAGCCGAGCCCCAGATAAAAGCCCGACATCTGAGCCGGGCTCACCGTGAATTATTGAGAGCTCCGCGGCTCGGACAATGTTGCCTGGCTCGTTAAGGGGCTTGGGTTCCCTCCCAGGGGAGCAGTCGCCATGCAGCTAATTAGCTTGCAAAAGGATCATTTCCCTGAGCCGTGTCAGCGGGGCGGGCACGGTGCCAGCCGCAGCCGGCCTGTCTCTCAGGGAGCCGATGGCTGGGCTCAGGCACCACAATGCCATGCCCTATCCCAATCCCTCCTGTAGGCATTGAAGGGCAGGGGGGATAGTGCCCTTGGCTCCGACCTGCACCATTCGCCCTGTCCTGACTGGGCCTGGAAGGGATCTCCCACATCGCAACCCTATTCAGCCAGATCCCTGCTCTATGCATGGCCTCTATGCTGAATTTGGGGAGCCCACCCCCTGCCCATTCAGCTGACACTCCCATTTTGCAGATGGAGCTACTGAGGCCAAGGACAGGTGATGGGACCAAGTCCAAGCAGGGAGTCGGGGGAGTCAGTGGCAGAGGCCAGCACCCAGCCAAGCCGTCTGGCATGGGAAGCCACTGCCATAGCTGAGCTGAATAAGATCTCCGAGGAGAACCGGGTCTCCTAGCTTTTAGTCGAGTCACCCTGAGGTTGGGGGAACAGGAGACCCAGAGGGCTGGTGGGCCCAGCTCTCACAGCCCGGCAATCGTCCTCCCCACCCAGCGTGGGTTGAGCAGGGCTGAGAGCACGTCCTGCTGAAACTGGCCCATTCGACGTACAGGAGGATCATTGCTCTGGATCCAGAAGGAGATGAAGCCCTGCTCTGTGAGCTAGGCTGTGCCCGGCAGGCCAGATGCCCGGGGGCCTGGCACTTTCCTCCTGCCTCTGATGCAACGCAGACGTTTCACATTGCCTGAGGGGGTGCAGTGCAGGCATTTTGGGGTGCAATGCAGGCCATTTCAGGGACCTGAGCACATGGAGGCAGTAGGCCAGACTGGATGGAGACGCCGAGGAGGGGGCTTCGTAGCTGCTTGCTGTTGGGGATGGACAGGAGTCTCATTTAAAAGAGGAAAGTCAAAATGGGGAGGACGCGCCCTAACCTGTCTTCCTGAGTGACCCCAGAGGATTCTGGGAGGACTCACAGAAAGGGTTAAACATGGGCTTGGAGGTGGATTGTTTCAGAGCTCTCAGCCTCGTGCCATACCCCTGGCCTCCGACACCGACTCCCTGCATCTCCTTGGTCAAGTCACTTTGTTTCTGTGCAGCCACAGCTAAGAGCCAAGGGAAGATTCAGGCAGGGGGGTGAGACACAGTGCCAGGGAGCAGTCAGCAGGGCAGATGCCTGGGTGGGAATAGCTCCAAGAGGTACCAGAGCCTAGGGTCCTCTTGCAGGAGATGGGTGCCATGAGAGACGCCAGCTGGGGCTGGGGGTAGGTGCGTGGAGAGGGTCCTGGGTGCTTTCTGGGCAGGGGACATGCAGATCAGCTCTAAGAAAGGTGGCCAAATCCAGACCTGGAGTCCACATGGCCTCTCTTCACCCCAGGTCAGAGAGGGCAACGTGGTCCAACACATACAAGCACCTGCTTAGGAGTCATGGGATCTTCCCTCACCTCTGGCCTGCCGGGTGTGTCTCCATGCCTCAGTTTCCCCATCTATACAATGACAGGGAGACTCAGCCACATTGCAGTGTGCCTCGCGGCGTCGGGCAGGGCCAGGCCGTGGAAGAGCTAAGTCCCACGGTCGTGCATGACACCCCCGCCCTGGCTCCTCTCCGTAGCATGTCAGCAGGCTGCCATCCGACCCCCCGACGAGCCCACGCGCCGCTGTGTGTACGTGTCCGGAGGCGGCGGGGGAAGGATGTGTAACATCCACCTACCTGCAACCGATACCGCGGCGCAGCGCCCGGATCTCATTACCCGGTGCGACAAAAAGACTCATTCCAAGAGCGGCTTGTAACCGTGCTGCATTTTCCAGCATCCGTGCAGAGGCTTTGTTTCCTCCTTTGTGCCCCGACATCCTCGGCTATGAAGATCTCTGCAATATTCAGGGCCTTTGTCTCACACCTTCCCCCTGACCCCCGCTTCCTCCCGAGGAGGGTGGCGAAGCACTGGAACAGGGAGGTGGTGCAGTCTCCATCCTTGGAGGTTTTGAAGACCCAGCAAAGCCACATTTTGGCTGGGATGCTGTAGCTGGGGCTGGTCCTGCTTGGAGCAGGGGTTGGACTCGATGTGACCTCCTGAGCTCCCTTCCAGGCCTCATTTTCTGTGATTCTCTGATTTCTACTATTCTAAGATGCTGGTAGGTTCCCCCCATGTCCTGGACCTGGGCTCAGGGGGTGTGTTGCTGCTGGCAATGCTTCCCTAGACCAGAGGCTCTGGCATTTCATCATTAAAGATCCCCCAGCATGTCTGCACGGTGAGGAGTCTGTTCTCTTGTCCCTTGGTGCAATTCTAGCTTTTCCTGTTGCATTTCACTTCCCTGACCCTCTCCACGGCTGTTCTCCCTTTCATCTCACCCTGGTAAAACTGGCCACCGTGTTCCACCCCCAGAGCTGGCTGCATTTTCACACTGAGAAGCATTGCTTCTCAAAGACTTGGTCCTATCCCTGGCTTTGCTGCCGGCAGGCTGGGTGACTTGATTTCTTGTTGACTCAGTCTCCCCATCTTTAAAATGGGGACAATGATATTGCCCTCTTTTGGGATACACTTTGAGACCTGATGACCCTGGGGCATGGCATCTCTTAGGTCCTGTTCGTATGCCCTACCTCTAAAGCCGTGATTCTCAGCTGGGTGACAGGGATCCTGCCGAGGGTGCTATGGGACGCCACACCATGTTAGTCCTGTTAGGTGTCCAAACACGATTCACAAGATAAACCCTCCCAAAATAGCAATAAAAACATTGCGACCCATCGTGAGCTGTCTGAGCTCTTTGCGACAGAAGACTTTTCTGTAGTACAAAAACCACTGAAAACCTTTATTTGGCTTTTTCCAAGGTGGGGGCTCTAGTTTAAAAAAGTCTGGAAATGAGGGGTCTAAAGCATCCACTGTTGGAGACAGGCCACTGAGCAACACGGCCCATTGCTCTCACCCAGCTGGCTCTGCAGATGCTCTTATGTGCCATATAATATTAATATTATCGAGCCTGCCACAACTGTGTTCATGCCAGTAATAACATTTCTGAATCTGCCCTGGCCCTGCTGGATCCTTCTCCCCCATCGGCTTAAACCTAAATTTTTCTTTTGCCGCTGGGAAGATATCAGCAGAGGCCGTGGGCATAGGATGAGTTCACCATTATGCCTTGTGCTGCATCAGGGTTGCCGGTAGTTTTATGAAGAGTATAGGGTAAGGATTAGGGTAAGGATGGTTTGCACAGGGCTGAGCCTGCCTCAGGCAGGGGTTGGACTAGATGTGACCTATGGATGTCCCTTCCAGCCCCACTTCTTTAGGATTTCAGTGATTTTTATGATTATGGATTTGTCTGGGATGGTTTGCACAGGGCTGACTAGACGTGACCTCTGCAGCTCCCTTCCAGCCTCACTTCTGTATTATTCTCTGATACTGCGGAGGCCAGGATTTTTTAGGGCGATCTCTTTTATTGGACCCACCGTATAGATAAAGTTAGGCAAGCTTTCGGATGCAAGGCTTTCTTCATCAGAGCAGAGCTGAAAGCCAGCCCAGCAAAGTGAAAATGGTTGGAAGAAGGAGGAGAATAACTCCCAGGAGCAGCAGGCAAACGGCAAGCAGAAGAAAAGCTGATTCCTAGGAGATCAAGTCGTCTCAGCGGGGCGGAAGGTCATTCTCCATTTCCTACACAGCGAATTGCAGACACATGATGCTCAGCCTAGCGCTGGTCTGAGTCGCGGGTACAGTTACCCCGTGGAAGGTGAGATGAACTGTGTGCCCAACACGGGTATACATGTGTACTGCCACGTGTCTGCCCCCCAGTCCAGCCTGCCACGGCTCATGCAGAACGGCTCCACTGCCGCCTCCCGGCCAGGTGCTGTACTGGGGCCCTCTGCAAGCCGCGGCCTTGGGAGAGCGGCTGTGTGCCTGCTCCTTACTGCAGAGTAAACCCAGGGTAGAATCAGCCCTGGTTTGTGCTGTATTTGGACAGCCGTGAGCAAGCAGCGGGGTCTGCAGGGGCAGGGAAGGACCTGCTTTCTGGTCTCGTGCCCTTTCCTTGCTCCGGTGTCGGGCTGGGGCTGCTGACTGCAGCTCCGTTGCATACGGTTTAGCTATGTTAGGACACTGCGCCATGATTCTGATCACCCATGTCACATGTCCCTTCAGGCCCCTTTGTGCAGTCTGAATCACCCAAGAGATGCTAGGTAATTTGGCTCTGCAGAGCCCTTTGCATTCATCTTCCCCCAGGTGGGTTATCCATGCCCCTCTTGGCTTTGGGGCCTGTGCAGCTGCCAAGCTGCAGAGCAATACTGTCATGCTATGGTGGAAATATGCAGAGCAGGGGATTCTGGGTGATTTTATTCTGGTTTTGCACTGGGTATATTTATTGCCCAAGTCAGGTTTTGCATTTGCAGCTCTACAAAACCAAGGGGGCTGAGGAAGAGGAGGACAGGGTCTTTTTTCGTGGTGAGTGGAGTCAGGGATGCCCTGGTTCAGTTTCCTATCTATCCCTCACTTTGTACCTGGAGAACATTAAAAGCCAGCGATGAATGAAGCGTTGGCACTCAGAGGCAGCTGGAGAAAGATGCCAGGAAAAATCAGTGACATGCTCCGGCTGGTGATATTAATGATCTCCTCCGCTTCGGGCTCCATAAACGAGGTGCAGGGATCCATCACTGTCAGCCTCCACTGACAACAGGTATAGCCGTAAATGAGCATCATGTTTATTCTTGCTCAAATCCAGCCTGGGGAAATCCTGGCCCACATTCACCTGTATTCAGAGCAGTTTTTCAGAGCGTGTTAGTGGCTTTGCTCTAAGGCAGATATTTTTTTCTTCCATTTTGGGCCTCACAGGGAGCAGCTTTTTAACTACAGGAGTGATTTGGATCTTACGGTGCACGAGACCTTCTGCATGTTCAGTGCAGCGTAAGCGTGTCTGGATGGTGTGAACACAAGGGAGGGTTTGTTTCAAGTGGGGTCTAATGAAGAACTGTGGAAAATGCATGTAGCCCCTGCTCGTTAGAGGTCTTAAGGTGTTATGGAGGATGGTAGAGTCGAACAAAGCTCTGTTGGCCTGTGAGTTTTGATTTGCTGCTTCCAGATGTATAATACACAGCATAGCATAGATTCATAGACAAGGAGGGCTGGAAGGGAGCTCAGGGGGTCACATCTCGTCCAACCCCTGCTCCAAGCAGGACCAGCCCCAACTACATTGTCCCAGCAAGGCTTTGTCTACCCGGGGCTTCAAAACCGTCAAGGATGGCGAGTGCACCACCTCTCTGGGGAGCCTGGTCCAGCACTTTACTGCCCTCCTAGTGAGAAACTTCTTCCTAATCTCCAACCTCAACTTCCCTTGCTGCAACTTGAGCCCATTGCTCCTTGTCCTGCCATCTGCCCCCACTGAGACCAGCCCAGCTCCGTCCTCGTTGCAGCCCCCCGGCAGGGAGGTGACGGCTGCTATTCAATCCCCCTCGGTCTCCTCTTCTCCAGACTCAGTCAGCCCAGTTCCCCCAGCCTCTCCTCGCCAGTCCTGTCCCCCAGCCCCACAACTATTTTCACTGTCCTCCACTGGGCTCTCTCCAATGTGTCCACATCCTTTCTGTTGTGGGGGCCACAGCTGGACACAGGACTGGTGGCCTCATCAGTGACAAATAGAGAAGAATCACGTCCCTCGATCTGCTGGCAATGCTTCTCCCAACGCAGCCCCGGATGCCATTACCCTTCTTGGCACCGAAGGCACACTGGTGGCTCCTGTCCAGATCATTGTCCCCCTGCCCCCCAGGTCCTTTCTGCAGAGCTGCTGCCCAGCCTGTCCCCCCGCAGCCTGCACCAGTGCACCAGTGCAGGGGACTGGTCCTTCCTGCGCACAGGACTTTGCACTTGTCCTTGTTGAACCTCCGGACATTTCTTTTGGTCTAATGCTGCAATGTGTCGAGGTCACTCTGAATCCTAGCCCTACCCCCAAATAACCTCCACATTTCCATGCACTTGTTTTGAAGCCATGTTTTTGGTTAGAAAATTGAAAATATTGAAAAAAAATGGTTATCTCCCCTCTAATGAAATTGGACCCCATTTCAGCATTTCTGTTGTCTAAAGGAAAGCTGGGTTTTTTTGTTTTTTGTTTTTTAATTTTACAAAGAAAGCTGATAAATGTTAGCTTCTGGTCAACCCAAAAGCATTTTTTGTAGTGCTTTAGCTATACTCCATAGCTCTGGGTGGCGTAGCAGATGAGGTCTTGCCGCATCTCAATCCCATGCCTTTGTCTTGTAATTCGGTTCCGTTGTATTTGGCTCAGACACCGAGAGCGAAGGGGGAAAAAAAAGATTTAAAACCCTAATTCAGGGCAGACAGGTCACCTGGAGAGAATCTTCTCCCTGTCTCTACAGCCAGGATGGACTACAAGCCATCCTAGTATGGTTAATGTATCGTCTCGTGCTGGGTCTCTTGGGCCGTGGGATAACGGCATTACTTCTCAGCTTTGCAGAGATCTCTCCTTTGGTTTCCTGCTAGCCGGTGAACCACAGGAGATGGGAAACTGTGGCTATCCTGCATGGGCAGCCCCTTGGCACAAGTGGGCTCTGCTTTGTGCCAGGCTTTAAAAGGCCTTTGGCTTAAGTTATTTTATGCACCACATCGCTGTCAGCAGACCTGGCTCCTGCCCCAGGTAGAGTGGCCTCCCTCTTCTTGCTCCAGATTTAGTCTGTTACGGCGGCGCGGTGCCCCGCAGCAGTCTTGTCGGTTGGGTACTCTCCTCTTCCATGCCAAACGGTCTAGCCACAGTTGTCCTTGCAGTGGGACAGCCCTCCTCTGCCTTCCCAAAATGCCGAAACCCTTGCTCTGAGCGGGGTGACACCCCCTTTTTTTTATTAGTGAATGGGATTTTGTCTTCTCCGTGGGCAGCTCTGCTTTGCAGCAAGGGAATGCCCTCCCAACAGCTACCCTTGGCAGCTTGTGAGTCTGTGAGATGGTGGGTAAGTGGTGGGGATGGCACAGAAATCATAGAGATCATAGAGAAGTGGGGCTGGAAGGGACCTCCATAGGTCCCATCTAGTCCCACACCTGCCTGAGGCAGGCTCAGCCCTGTCTGTCCAAACCAGCCCAGACAAATCCATAATTACAGAAATTATAGAAATCATTGCAATCCTAGAGCCTTGGGAGGTCCCTACAAGCTGGGGTGGGGTGGGGTGGGATGACAGGAAGCTCTGGTTGTGGCAGCCAATGCTGAGGGTAGTCTGGATGTCATGTCTGGGGCTGCATCTCATTCCTGACTCCTCCTTCTTGGGTGTGTCTACACATGCATTTACACTGGCTTAAATTTACTATGCAGTAAGTTACTACACAGTAAATAGGAAAAGTCCTGCATCCACACATGCAGACATGAAAGCATATTAATGCTGTGTGTGGTCTGATGTGGGACTAAAGTCAGTCTACACACACACCATTACTGCTCAGTAAGGCATCTACATGTACGTTATTGCGCAGTAACTAATTGGGTGTAAATCTGATACCTACATGAAGCAGGTATCAAATTTACACTTAATTCAGCACAAGTTGCCATATTTACTATGCAGTATGGGTGGGCATGCATAGACGTGAGCCCATACTGTGCACTAATTTCAATTACTGCGCAGTGTAGATGTGTAGATGTGCCCCCTGTGTACAGCATCCCCTTTATTTAAGGTTTCCTAGCAGTGTGAAAGGTCAGTTATTAATACCAAGGAGTCTCTCAGCTACCACGTAACATGGGAGACTCCCGGGGCAAGGAGGGGCAGCATTTCCCTGTAGAGCCAGCAATATAGGATTACTGTCTGGCTCCCCAGAGGTATCAGTGCAGCACGTACATGAGTGATACCATCCAAGGCAGATACGCAGGGCTGTGGACAGACGTGCTGCCTGTCCAGACATTCAGTCTCTGGAGAGATATTCCCCCAGAAGCCACTTTACTTGTGTTGTTTCCAAGTTGTTATTCTCCCCAATTGGCTACTTTTACTCTGGGATAAAACATGAATGTCTGTACACTCACAGTGCCTCCTGGGAGAGCAGGGACTCTCCCTGGAGAAACCAAACTTCTGTACATAGCCACAGCCACCAACTGGGCTTTGAAAGGGGAGGAGGACTTGTCTCTCAGGACCGGGTATCACTTATAACTTCTCCCCAGTCCTATACCAATGTAAGGGAGCTAAATGGCTGTAAATTGGGATTAAAATTACAGCAATTCAGCTTGCTCCTACCATCATAGGAGTATGAGGGTATAATAGGTACATCCAGGTTGTGTCTACACAAGCATTTGCGATGACTTAAAGTTAGTTACTGTGCAATAAGGCGCCTACATGTGCGTTACTGTGCAGTAACTAACTGAGCATAAATTTGATACCTGCATCATTCAGGTATCAAGTTTATACCCAAGTTGGCATAATTAGCCATATTGACCGCGCAGTATGGGCATGCACGTGTGGATGTGCGCCCGTACGGAGCAATAATTTCCATTACTGGGCAGTAAATGTGCGCTTGTAGACACGCCCAGTCATGCCAGTCACCCTGCAGTCTGAGGGGAAAGCCCAGTCTCCAGGTCATCGTCGTCTTGCAGCTGCTCTGGCTGGCTGTAGACACCTCTTATCTTTCTCCCTATGTCTAGGTCTTCAAAGCCAGGACCATCTCAGGACAAATAGTTGTTGATAACATTGGCTCAGGCCTTTGCAATGGGTGGGCACTAAGATTTTCTCAGTTAACAGGGAAAAATAATCCTGGTTATTTTTATGTTGGACGAAAGGGAGTGAAGAGCATAGATTATTTGTAGGGGGACACTCAGGGAAGTGAATCTGAATGAACTAGCATTGTGCATTTACAATGGATAAGTTAAACCCTTGTGTTAACACTCTTAGTTAAAATTCAAATGGCCCTACCCTGATCTCATGTACTTCCAAGGCTGCTAGCTTGGGAAGGGAGTTACCTTGCACTATGCTCACATTAATCTTGATTAAGAGTGTCCACGTGGGGTCTGAATACTGTTCGACCAACTTCTTCATGGAATGAGGGTGGGAAGGAACCTCAGGGGTCACATCTAGTCCAACCCCTGCTCCAAGCAGGACCAGCCCCAACTCCATCATCCCAGCCGCGGCTTTGTCTGATGGAGATTCCCTAACCACTCTGCCAGGGCTTCCAGACAAACTCCCCGCAGGCTTCCTCCATCTGCCGCTTCCACATCCAGCCGGGGGGCACTGGTTTCAGCCCTCACCCCATCCATACATGGACCTAACTGGTTTTCTGGGAAAGGCATCGCTTGCATAGCTGGCCTGTCACCAGGGTCCGGAAACACTGTTATCCAGTGACTGATAGAGCCGGGCATGTTTATCTCAGGGAGGAGTTTATTTCCCCCACATATGTTTTCTGGGTTGCAGATCCGATTTGACAGATGGTTTTATCAGGGGGAACAACGACAACTACAACAATAATAATATGCAATAATGCAAAAAGAAAATTTAGATATTTCATTTGAATACTAATGGTAACAATAATGAAAATATGTATTGGTATTATTAATTATAAAAGTATTGTATTTATAATTATTATTGATAATTACTATTGGATATATAATAATAATTATTATATGCATTATTATTATTATATGCAATGATACAGAAAGAATCATTTTGATATTTCATTTGAATAATAATGGTAATAATAATGATAATAGTAATATGCATTAGTAGTAGCAGCAGCAGTAGTAAAATGAAAAATCAAAAGGTTTCTTTTTAGCACTTTCTGCACAAAAAAATTCACCTTTTCATTGTGAAACAGGATTTGCTATTTTGCAAATGGCCCCCAAATTTAATTGAAAAAGTTTTTACTGCCTCCCCACCCCCGAAAATGAGGCTAAATATTTAATTCTGCTTGAAACATTTTTCCCCCCTGCTTTTGTCTCACCTAGGAAAAAGAAAAATGTAGCCTATTGATTTTTCTTCTTTGGGACAGCCAGGTTTCAGGTGTTTGCCCTGAAGCAGTGAAGCAGCAGATCAGCTCTGTCCGCGGCTCTGCGTCCAGGCCTGTTTCCAAACCGTTCCTCACTCGCAGCCTTTTCCCGTGATTTTTTGTTGGGCGAGTCACGGTTGACATGTAACCGCCTGGCGCAGCAGTACATGCCTGCGAGGCACTGAGTGGTGTGGGCGTCTAGAAATTAAGGCTAATTGGACCGATGCAACAGGAACCGTGGGACGCTGCAGAGAGCCGTACACAGGGGAGCGAGCCCGTTCAGGGGGTATCTCTGCTCGCGACGGGCCGGCTGGAAGTGAGCAAGGAGGAAGGGGGAGATGTCTCGGATGACTTCAGGTCTCCGTGTTGGACGCAGGCAGTTAATCTGATGTTTAGATGGGGAAGGCAGAGGCAGAGAAGCACGTGCTGGCGCCTGCTCTCTGCTTTCTTTGTGGTGTGTGGAGGCAGTTGGGAAGAAAAAGCGTATGCTCTCTTCGGTGATGCTGCGGCCATCCACGGCCTGGCCCAGCTTGAAGACTCGGCGGACGAGGGGCAAGGCATGGACAGCCAAGAGGTGGAGAGGGGAGGGTGGTGGAGAGGGACAGTTTAGTCTGATTTAAAGAGCCCAGTGGTTGGTGGTGGTACTTTGAAAAGCATCGTTTCACTGCATTGCTAAATTAGCTTTGGGCATGGGAGGGAAGAGCACGGCTTCTGCCTCAGACCTGCCTGGACTTGCAGTGCTGGAGGCCACGAGGGAGACAGGGACGGGGAAACCCTGCTCGGACCCCGCTCCCTTTCCCTTTCAGCCTGTTTTTTGCTGCTGGGGGATGCAGGGTGCTGGGCAAGGCGGACCTATGGTTTGACTCAGCGCTTGGCAGTTCTTATGCGAGCATTTGGGAGCAAAGATGGATTCAAATTTGGAGAATACATGGGATACAACCAAGCCCCCACAGACCCGGAGGAGGCCTGATCTGATGCTCCTTGCCTGTTTTGCTGCTTCTTAAGGAAAAACGAAGTAAAAAAGAAAATGGCATTTCCGTTTGTCCAGAGAGAAAGATGCAAGACCACCGAAACACATGGCAACTTAATACTTCCAGGCCAGCTTTAACACGGGCACTGCCCAGGTTCCCGTTGACAGAGTTTGGCTGGATTTGCCACCCATTGTTTTCATGGGAACATCACCTTTCTTTCCACCTAGGTTGGATGCCTCTTGCCCCCTCCTCCTTCCCCACCTTGTAGAGTTTGGCTGCACTGAAAAATATTTTTAAAAATACCCAACTTTTTCCTCGTTCATTCTAATTGAGCAAAATCGCCCCCTTGCAGGGGATGACGTTTTTCTTATAGCACCAGCTTCTGGGATCTTAGGATGGAGAACCCCACTGGATATTAAGAGGGAAAAAAAAGTTTCTAACACTTGTGATTGTGTCTTCGGAGCGTGTTGGGGATAACTTGGTGCTACAGGCAGTGGAGAGGCCAACCAGGAGGGTGGGAGGAAGCTCTTCTTGTCTTGCTGCTCATGAACAGGGAAGAATTGGTTGAGGATGTGATGGTGGAGGGTTACTTGGGTGACAATGACCTTGAAATCATAGAAAATGAGGGGTTGAAGGGACCTCAGGAGGTCACATCTTGTCCAAACCCCTGCTCAAAGCAGGACCAGCCCCAACTAGATCAATGATAGGGGCCAAATCCTAAGGGAAGGGAGGAAAGAAAGCAGCAAAATAAGGGCTCTGGACTTCAGAAGGGCAGACTTTGAGAAACGTAGGACAGGATCCCTTGGGAGGCACATCTGAGGAGAGCTGGCTGCACTTTAAGGAGGTCGCATGAAGGGCACAAGAGCAGGTTATCCTAATGTGAAGAAGGAGAGGAAGTGCAGCAGGAGACCGGTGCGCTCCTCAGTGGGCACGGCTACACGTGCCAATTTAAAGTGCTTCAGCCCGATTTAAAGTGCTTTAAGGGTGCATGTCTATACATGCGCACCGTTAATGTGCCTTAAATACAGCTCTTTTTGGCTATCAAAAAGCAGCTATCAAATTTATGCCTGAATAAATAAAGCACCTTAATGCACGTGTAGATGTGCTAAGGCGCATTAACGCTATGTATGTTGACTGACTCAGGACTAACTTTAGTCCCAAGTTGGTCTGCACACTGTGTTGATGCACCTTAGAGCGTGTAGATGCACGCCTAAATAGTCTTAATGTGCATTAGGCGAATGCGCGTTAAGCTGAGGTGCTTGTAAAAGCACATATAGACTTGCCCAGTGAGTTGAAACCCAAAAAGGCTTCCTGCAGAAGGTGGAAACTGGGCCATGCTGTTGGCAAAGAGGATAAGAGTAGCTCATGGGCGTGTGAAAGTGGAAGTCAAGAAAGGCCAAGGCACGAGTCGAGATGCTGCTGGCAAGAGACATAAAAGGGTTTCTGCAAGGGTGTCAGAAATAGGGAGACCGAGGAAAGTGCAAGTCTTTTACTGAACATGGAAGCGATTTAATCAGAGACGGCTGAAGACTTAATGCATTTTCACATCAGTCTTCACAAATAAGGTCAGCTATCAGATGACGGCTGCAGTTGGCAGCAAGGACAGGGGAGGAGATAACGTGCCTAGAGTAGGGGAAGAGCAGGGTGGAGATTACTTAGAGAAGCTGGCTGTTTTCAAGTCAGCAGGGCCACACAAGAGTCATCTTCGAGTCCTCAAGGAACTGGCTGAGGTAATTGGCTTTTATCTTTGAGAACTCGTGGAGGTCGGGTGAGGTCCTGGATGCACGGGCAAGGGAAAATGTAGCGCCCATTTTTAAGAAAGGGAAGAAAGAGGATCTGGGGAATTACAGCCTCCAGACCCAGAAAGAGCGTGTAATCAAGGCATCTGTTTCTAAGGTGGAGACCAGGGGGATCAGGAACAGCCAACATGGATTTGTCAAGAGCAGGCCATGCTTGACCAACTTAATTTCCTTCTGGGACAAGGTGACGGGCTCTGTGGAGGGGGGAAGAGCAGATGTGATGTACCTAGACTTTAGCAAGGCTTTTGGCAGCGTCTTCCAGATGGTCTCATGAGCAACCTAAAGAAATATGGTCTGCACAAAGTACTGTAAAGTGGCTACACAACTGGCTGTGTCACTGTGCTCAACAAGTGGACATCAGTGGCTTGGTGTCTGTAACTGGGAGGAGGTACCGAGTGAGTTCCCCAGGGGCCTGGCCTGGGTCTGGCATCGGTCAACATCTCCATTCAGGATTTGGAGGATGGGATTGAGCGCACACTTTGCAAATATGCAGCTGCCTTCCAGTTGGGTGGAGCCGCAGATGCTTTGGAGGGTAGGACTAGGAGCCAGCATGATCTTGGTAGACCGGATAAATGATCTGCAAATGACCAAGTGCAATTTAGTAAGGACAAGTGCCAAGTCCTGCACTTAAGACAGAATAATTGCATGCACAGATACAGGCTGGGGGGGTGACCAGCTGAGCTGCAGGCCTGCAGAGAAGGACTTGGGGGTTATGGTGGACCAGGAGCTGAATATGAGCCAAGAGCGTGCTCTTGCTGCAAAAAAAAAGAAGGGGAAAAAAAAGCGCCAGCAGCCTCCTGGGTTGCATTAACAGGAATACCACTTGCAAATCAAGGGCAGTGATTCTTCCAGCGTTTTCAGCACTGGGAAGGCCTCGCCTGTGTCCAGTTTTGGCCCCCACCCTTCAAAAAAGAGATACACAGATTGAGGAGTGCAGTAGAAAAGATTAGAGGTCTATCTAGGAAACATGTTGTATGAGGAAAGGCTGAAAGCATCAGGGTTGTTAGTCTGAGGCTAAGCAGGGATTTGATACCAGTCTGCAAATACCTGAAGGGCGGTTATAGAGAGGACGGTGATAGACCAGGGGTGTTCGTTCAAGCCCCGTGGAGCTGCGTCATCCGGTGGACCCCCAAAATGCGGTGGGGGGCAGCAGTGGCAACATTAATCGCTGCTCCCCTGCTGCTAGGTTTCCAGACCTGCAGCAGCATGGTGGGCTGGATCGAGTGGCCACGCATGCTAGATCGGGGATGTGGGGTCGGGATGACGGGGGACCCAATGCGCTAGGCCAAATCCACGCATGTAAGACCCAACCCTTCCAGCCCCTAATGTCTGTGACATCTCTGGACCAGCCCTGAGCCACTCATCCGGGCCACAGGGCCAAAAGGTTGAAGGCCACTCTGATAGACTAGTCTCCATCAGGAAATTAAACTAGTAGTTGTAGGTTTAAAACAAACACCGGGCAGCTTTTTTCCACCCGCCGTGTCATTAAAGTGTAGGGCCCGTTGCCATGAGATTTGGGGGAAGCTGAGGGTTTAGCCAGATCCACCGAGGGACTGGACACGTGCTTGGAAGTTTTCCAGCTGAGGTTGGGGGCTGGACAGGCCTCTGTCTGGGATAGTTTAACAGAGACTCCTGTATCCGTGCAGGGCCCCGGACTCATTGACACCTGAGGTCCCTTGCGTTGTGGGTGGCTGGGTGGTCTGAGCCTTGGACACCCGTGCTTTGGCTTCATCCCTGATTTGCTGCGTGTGTATGACTCTTAAAGACATGGCAGAGTGGGTATCATTAGAGAGCCATTAATCATGGCTGGTTGGCTTCTCTGACTGGCTAGAAGAGGGGAAACATGCAGGGTTTGTGTGTTGGAAGTGTGAGACAATAACTGCAATAGTTGGAAAAATTCTTCTTTGCAAGCTTGCTATGCAAGCTTCCTTTAGACGTTGCAACCTTACTATGCAAGCTTTCTTCAGACTTCACAAGCTATCCTTGCAAGCTTTCTTCAGACTTCACAAGCTCTCCTTGCAAGGTTTCTTTAGTCTTTGCAAGCTTTCCTTGCAAGCTTTTATTAGATCAGCTAAACTAGCTGGAAAAAAAATCTTCAATATCTTGTATTAGACCAACCCAAATAGTTGGAAAAATTCTTCTTTGCAAGCTTTTGGGTACAAACACCGTTCATCAGGCTGAGGAAGTGTCAGATGCTTCCTCAAGCTAACCAAGGGTATTTGTACCCGAAAGCTTGCAAAGAAGAATTTTTCCAACTATTTGAGTTGGTCTAATAAAAGATAATGGATTTACCCAAAGAAACCTGCCTGCCCATGTCTGTAGACCAACAGGACTACACCCCTGATAGACTAGTTTATACCACAGTTATAACAAGAGAAATCCATCAGGCGCTAATGATCGCATAAGCAAACCAATCACTTGCCACTGCACAGCTCTCCATGCCCCTGGTCTGTGGCGTGGATACCAATTAGTTGTTTCCTTATTGCTAAGCCTCCTTCTTTTGCTGAGAGAGGGCACTTGGCTTGTTGTCCTCCAGGTGTCATCTGCAAGCTCCCAGCTCTCTGTGGTTGTGGCAGCCCAGCCCAGCCTGATGCTAGAAGGGAGAGGGAAGGGGACAACCTGGTTGGAAGGGGAGACATCATTCCCCTAAGGAGAAGGAGGCATGGAGGGGAGGAAGTCCTGCTAGAAGCTGAGTTTGGGTGTTACTGAGTTCGGGCAGCATGGGGCACAGGGCACCTCGTCTGTCCACCACCTTCCCATGTTACATTTCTATACCCATGTAAAGTGCACGTGGATAGGGACAGACAGGTGTGCAGCCAGCCCAAGGTAACACCCCCAGTGGGTGGCTATGACATCCCAATGGGTGGTGGGAACAGGTAAGACCCTTTTTGCCTTTAGCAGATGGCTACCTTGGGATGCTCCTTGTTCATCGTCTGCCCCCACTGAGGCCAGCCCAGCTCCGTCCTCTTTGCAGCCCCCCGGCGGGGAGGTGACGGCTGCTGTCAAATCCCCACCCCGCCTCCCTCCCAGTCTTCTCTTCTGCAGGCTAAATGCAGCATCTCATCCTGCAGAGCTCTCCCATGTCCTCTATAATTCCTCCTGACCGCTAATCACTTCTTTTTCTGGAGCCTAAATTAGAAGGAAGGGCTAATTTGGACCTCTAATTAGCGTACCTGGATAAGTTGCCATCCGAGCTCTCTTAATTAATACTTACCAAGCTATTTACTCAGTAACTGCTCCCTTACATCCTCCCGGCTCTGAAAATGGATGATGCATTTGCAAATGCTTACTATTACTATTATTATCATCTTCCTCATTTTTGCTGTTGCTATTATTATTATTTTAAATGCCTGGAATACAGTGCGTGTTCCCAGCAAAATGTAAGGCACAAAGGCTGCTGTCTCTCCCTACCTGTGGGAGGTAAAAAACTGTTGCAGGAAATGTTGTCAGGGACCTGTTACAGGTACTCCGTTGCATTCGAGAGTTTTCTCATTCTCCGGGAGACAAGGTGAGCAATGCTTGCGGTTACTGCCCAGCCATCCATCACCGTTGTAAGATCCCGGCTCTCCCCCACTGACCACAAGCCCAGATACCCTTAGAGGAAGACTTTGCTAGGCTTCAGATCCACTTCCAAGCACCCATTGTAGGACAGAGGGGCTGTCTGGGCCCTCAAGGGGGATGCTCATAGGAGCCAGGAGCTTGCTGGGGGCAGACCAGCACTTTGCAGTATCTGGCTGAGTTGCAGTGGGTTGCAACTGGGGTTCAGGACTAAATCTGGGGGGTTCTTAGCTGCCATGGGACAGGGCTTGAGTTCAGATCTGCTGGGAACAGAGACTTAAGTTGTCTCAGAGGCAGAGATGGAAAACGGGGTTTCCTGGGTATGGATCTGATCCCGAGGTGAACCTGCTGTGGCTGAGGACCCCTGTGTGGACCTTCTCGCCGGTTCAGTCTGTCATTTGAAGGGTGCCTATACGATCTTCCCTTGGAGACAGGATGAAGCGTCCAGCCTCCACCCTCATCGGCCCCTCTTTTCGGACTTAAATATGGGACTTTTAACCCACCTTGTACTGAATGTTTAAGGCGGCAGCAGCAGCAGCAAGGGTTGGGTGGGTGAGCAGTGCTTTATGTATTGCAATAGGTCATTGGACCTTATGGGGTAGGGGGGCTTCTCCCTGGCTACAGGCCATCCAGGGTGCAAATCTAGCATCTTGGGAGGGCTCCACGGTTCTTGTACCATGCTTCCACCAGGCAAGATCTGGGCTTCCAGGAAAGGAAGAGAGCAAAGGCCTTCAGCATCTATTGCTGGGAAGACTCTGCTCAAGCTAATGCAGTACAGTGATGCGCTGTCCTTTCGTGGCTAGTCCCTGCCTTGACGTGCAAATTGACAGCCTTTTGCTGCAAGGGCATGGTACACGGGTGTGCTTTTTTGCTCCACAGCTCATGAGCTGAAACAGGGGAGCCCTGTTTGGATGCAGCCTGGGAGGAGTGGAGGCACAAGGGTGTGCGGGAGAGAAGCGTGGCAGGGGGTGACGAGCGGCAGTAGTGCCCTCAGGGCTGCACGGTGAGTCAGGAGCAGAGGGGAAGCTAAAATCCCAGCCTGGAGGAGCACAAGCCTCCAGGTTTTGTCCTTGCCCACCCCCCAGCAAGGTAATATCAGGGGGCTGCTGACTGAGGCTGCTTCTGAAGCCAGGAGGAGGCAGGCGGCAGGCATGTGCTGGAAACGTGAGCTGCGCCTGCAGCCCCGTGAGATTGCAGGTGACCCAGAAAGAGCCTCTCCTCTGTCGGCAGAGTTGGCTGGGAGCAGGCCTGGCCTCAATGTGTTACGAAGCCCTTGGAAGTGGAGTATTGTGTAAGCGCCTGCTGAATATTTCATCCCCTTCTTGGCTTCGTCCCCCTTGGCAAGAGAAACAGGTTGTGGAGGTGGGGAGGGGAGCGGAGGGCTGGTCTACAGCCAGGCACTGATGCATTGCTCAGTCAATAATTCACACGCTTATGGCCTGGGCTTTAGGTCTGTAATGGCCCGGAGGGGTAGGAAGGGAGCAGCAGACATGCTGAGGTGGGGTTGGGGTCTCTGGGAGGAGGCAGCGGAGGAATGAAATGCATCCGGCTTGCATGGAGGGCAGGACTGCCTGCTCTGCGGGTATTTGAAAGATGCAGGATGGGGCCAGGAGCACCTGGGACACGATTAGCTCTGAGCCAAGCTGGTCAGGAAAGTGCCGTCTCAGGTATTTCTTTCCTTGTGCTGTGAGAAGGGCTTGAAGGGCATTTCTGTCCCTCCAGCCCCATTGGCCTGAACTGACCGGTGCATGGAGGTGTTGTTGCTTTTAACCTTTAGGGTACGGGGTAAAGCGGAGCTTGCCCTGGCTGTCTTCCGGCTGCAGCTTTATGCCAGCAAATGCTGGAAGAAGCCTAATGTGCTTTTGGGCATTGCTGGTTGTCCTCCTCCCCTATTTCTCCTCCGTGTGCCAGGGGGCTTTTAAGCCTCCCCCAGAGGCGCTGGGTGCTTCTGCAGCCCGGGCTGATGCGGACTGGACTGTGCCAGTGCCCGTGCTGGGCTCAACCCTGCAGGGTCCTGGTTTTGTCCCTGCGCGTAGGGTCAGACCGATGCTGCACTGAGGTCAGGAAGGGGTTTTCCCCCCGATTACATTGGTACAAACTAGGGGGGGTTGCCTTCCTCTGTAGCAGGGGCACAAACTGTGCCTGGGATCTCTTTGCGTGTGTGTTAATCCCTTTGCAGCAGCAGGACATTGGTGCCATGCTTGCCCGGGGGCAGGGGCAGGTGTGATGCCTGGTGCCGTGTCGTGGCTCACTGTGTTGCGTTGCTCAGAGGTCGGACACTGTGTTGGTCTGGGATGATTTGCACGGGGCTGATCCTGTTAGGAAAAAAAAGACTTCCTATCTTTGGTCTACACCCACAGCCCAGACCTGGCCTCCTCTGTGTGCCACGTGAGCTGAGCAGTGGTGCACCAGCTCCTCCATCACATGGTTGAGGTTTGCACATAGCTAATTTCTGGGGCTTTCCATCTCTCTGTGGGGCACTCGGGCAGGGTGCCCAGGAATCAGCACGGCTTGCCCGCTGCAAAGGGGCGGGCCTGCGGTGTCCTGCGCTATGGGATCTTCTCCAACACAGCACCCTTGGGTCTGATTTGCTGCAGTACTTCTCCAGCAGCTGCTGTCCTTGTGGGCTTGAAGGATGAGCTGAGCTGCAGAACGTGGCCGGGGGGTGATACGAAACAGCGAAGTGTCCTTATTAAGTGAAAGATGCAGCCTGAGGATGCTTTTCAGGGGAGAGGGGAGGGTGTGAGGCAGGCAGAGGTCTTCCCAGGCGGTTTGATTTGCTGCATTTGAGGTGACAGAGAGCAGAGAGGGGTAAATTTCTGCCTGCTGTTAGCCTGCCCTCCTGTTTTCACAGCCTTGCTCTGTGGCATAAGGGTGGCATAGAGTACCTCTCATGAGGGAAGCAGGTACTGGGGCTCCTGGCTTCCCCTCCCAGCTTTGTCGTGATCTCTCTAGACATGATGTATAGCCCTGCTCCGTGCCTTGGTTTCCCTGTCTGTGAAATGGGCTCAGTATGACTCTCAGGAGTGTGGTGAGGCTTGTTGCAGCCTTGAGCTGCCAATGACAGGTGCTGCCTTCTTGTAACACTCAGGCACAACATGGGTGTATTCACCCTGGATGGACTAGGAATGATTTAATTGTATGACCTAGGCCCTATACTGCTAACAGCAATTGGGGATTCTCTATTAGCTCAACTGGTAGACACCTGTGCTCCAGGCTAGAAGGATGTGAGTTCGGTCACAGAGAGAGGTGCAGTGATCGCTGTGAAGTCCTGTGGAGGTGTATGGCGATGAGGTTGTTCATTTAGATCGATGACTTCTGCTCCATGCCCAGCCGCTGCTGACACCGCCTGGGGTGGCTGGCACCAGTAGGTGTGCTGGGAGAGAGGGCCTGGCTCTACATCCTGGGCGTGTCTACATGTGACGCTTTAAGGCACATTAAGCTAAGTTAATGTGCATTAAGGGTGCATGTCTACCCATGCATGCCCTTAATGTGTATTAAAAATGGTGAATTTAGGCTAGTTGCACCTAAATGCAGGTATCCAATTTAGGTGAAAACCAAATGCATTAAAGCACATTAATGCTGTGTGTGTGCGGACTGACTTGGGACTAACTTTAGTTAATGTGTGTTAATGCCTGCATGTGTAGACGCCTGCCTAAACTTACTTAATGTGCATTACACTAATGCACATTAAATTTAGGTGTGCTTAAATGCATGTGTAGATGTGCCCATGATGCTTGAACTGAACAGCTGCCTCCCTGATAGGTTCTTGCTAATGCAAAGCCTCAACTTGGAGAATGTCAACCTGCAAAGCCTGAAACACTGTGCCTGCCTCTAGCCACAGGCACCGGTGCCTGGCAGTGGAAAGCCCAAGCGGGTTTGGGTGGAGAAGTGCTGGGCTGGGCTCACCGGGCATTGACATCTCCAGCTCCCTGATGGGTGTAGGTAGGGGTCCAGAATCAGGTGCCCGGAGACAGGCTGTTTTTTCTTGAACTATCCTAGTGCCTCAAGCCTTGTCTACAAGAGGAAAGGCAGCAGTTTTGGTTAAATCCAGTTGAAGCAGTGCAAACCCCCCCGGGGACTCTGCTCTTGTTGTATAAGAGCGCTTGAACTGGGCTTACGCTCAAGCCTGTTCTCAGCCACCTAACGACAGAGCCACATGGAGACTGAAACAGGAGCATCCACACAGAGACTTGCCCCTGCTTCCCCACCCCTGGTTCAAACTCACCAGCTAAATGTGATGTGACTAGCATTCGGACCAAGCAATGGAAATGCAAAGACATATTCATGTCCAGGAAGATGGGTGTAGGCCAGACCCTTGCTCCCTGCTTCCAACAGCTCAGGTCCACGATCCCCACTTCCCCAGGTTTGCAATCATAGATGTGCAGTCATTAATGACATGCATCTATCCACAACCTGATTGGATCTGTGCTAATGAAAGGGGTGGATTGTGAAGACTTTTTCCTCAGATGAATTTATGACAAAGACTTAACAGTGGTTTAATTAGGATGGCCTCAGAGGTTATCATTTAGGTTTCCACTCTTAACACTTATAGTAGTGGGTTTCAGGTGTGCAGCTCGTGTGACTGCAGTCAAACACCTAAGCCAAGTGCTGCCTTGTTTGCACCAGCAAAAACATAGAGCCCGGCCTTCCAAGCAATGCCTGGCTCCAAGGTCACCCAAAGCTCCTGTCCTGGAGGTCTCTTTGGGCATCTCTTGCTAAGAAAGCATCAATAGAAAGCATGGGCCCAAGCTGCTGAACATTTCTAGGACCCTGATATTAAAGGAGAGGTGATCAGGACATTCCCAGAACACTAATTTTAAAGGGTTTTGATCAGAAAAGGGTTTAAAGGAGACACGTGCAAGTGCAAGATGGGGCGGGAGGGAGGTTGCTTTATAGATCAAATCAGACCTAATGGAGTCTCCATGAGTCTTTGCAGTTTTCTGAGGCAAATGTCTCTGGGTTTTATGCCTAGACTGTAATGGCATCATATGCAACATAATACGCACCATATGCGATAGTCTATGACTAAAATGGCAACACAAATCTGGAACAGCTTCCCATAACCAAGTCTGTCCAGCCTACAAAACAAAGCATGGCCAGGAAGCCACGCTGCAATAACAAACTGAGCATTAAGAGCTCAACCTACAAGAGTGGCCCTCTCTTTGCTATGGGAATAATTAAAAACCCTGCCCTGTGCAGGGAATAATTAACCGCCCCCCCAGGATCCCTGACTTCAAGACAGGATTTAACAATTCCTTAAAAAAAAGCATTATATGGAGAAAGCCTCCTCCAGCTTGAAGCCCTTATTACAGTGATGCAAGTATCTTGCCCGCCAACATCTTTTTCACGATAAACAGCCTGCTGGAAAGATGATCCCCATCTCCATCGTCACTGGTGCTGCATTATTCATCGCGAATGCAGCAAAATGAGCTGGACAAAGGGAAGCATTCATATTGCATGGGTGACATGGCATCCTAGACGGAGACAAGCCAGCTGGACACTGGGCTCCGTGTTCATATGGTGCAAGGCCTATGAGAGAAGGAGGTGGACATAGCCGACGGGTGAAGGAAGGGACCTCAGGAGGTCACACCTAGTCCAACCCCCTGCTCCAAGCAGGACCAGCCCCAGCTACATCATCCCAGCCACGGCTTCAGAGGGATTATCACCTGTCCCCCAAACATGTAGCCATGTGCCACCCTTCTGGGGATGCTCGTACAACACGGAGATCCAGGGGGGTGTCACTATTGACTTGCAGAGGGACCCACATGCCTGGCTGCGATGCCACAGAGAGGCAAGAGATGGGTGAGCTGAGTTGTTGCAAAAACAGCATCCCTTTGCGGGGCAGGGCTGGGTGTGTAACCAGGAGGACAGGTGGCCAGGCTGGTCTGCTTTCCACGCCCCGCTTTGCCTCCAGCACCTGGGGTGAACAATGGGCCTCAGTTTCCCATCAGTGCAATGGGGTCAATAGTGCTGCTGTAGCCCCTGGAGGTGTTGTAAGGTTGTCAGGGGCTCTGCTGTGATAGCTACAGGGTCTAGGAAAGTCCCTCAGATTGAATGTGCAGGGCTGCTTGCAGCCAAAAACTGGCTATCTTTCCTCTTTGAAACACTGGTGCGATAGACCCCTACCCAGCAGTGCCCAGCGGCCCAAGGAACAGGATTTAATTGGCCGTCCCTGGCCTCCGCTAGCCGAGGGCTGCAGAATTATTTCTGCCGCGCCATCCAGATATTGGCGGGGTTATCTGTAGCTCGGGCTTGCGGGAGGCTCTTATCAAAACCGTACGTCAAGGACAGCTGCAATGGAAGCAGACAGTCCCAGCACGTGCTTTGTGCCGGGCTGCGAGCGACGAGGTGTTTAAGGAGTGACTCAGTGCAACTAGGCAGCCTAAGGTGCAGCAAAAGGAAATGCGCTGAAATTTTGGGAGCAGCAGACATGACTTTGCTGTAGGAGGGTGTCGGGGCTCTGTGCCGAGGCTCGGCGCGGCTGTGACACACACTTGGATGAACATGTGTGTTTTACCTCCGGATAATGCAGTATGCCCAGCCCCGCACAGAGATGCTTGGCCTCAGGGTGGGATGGGAGTGCAGGACCCTGACGTGGGTCGGGGTTTTTTAAAGCCTTCCTCAGCATTGGGTTGGGGACGGGGCTGTGCCAATGCTCCTACTGGGACTCAACCCTGCAGGGTCGTGCCCCTCTGCTTAGCATCCGACTGATGCTGCATTTGAGGTCAGGAAGGATTTTTCCCTCCTTTGGTCATACTGGTATGGACTGGGTGGGTGGCAGGGGAAGAGGGGGTTGCCTTTTTCTGCACAGCCTTGGGATGGGATCTCTGGAGCATATATTAACCCCCTTTGCAGCAGCAGGACGTTGGCTGCCCTGGGACAGGTTTGGGAGAGATGTCTGGTGTTGCGCCAGGGGTGTCTATAGTTTCAGTAGAGTCTGGATGATGGTTTATATGTGTGTGTCAGGGCTGACGGTCACCTGATGTAGAGTTAATCGTCCAGGCTGGTTTGCACAGGGCTGACCCTGCCTCAGGCAGGGGTTGGACTACATGTGACCTCTGCGGCTCCCTCCCAGCCCCGCGGCTCCAGGGTTTCTACGAGTTTTGGGTCATCAGGGCTGGTCCTCTGCTGTCCCAGGCACCTGCAGCATGTATCCCCTGTGTGAACGGGCTGTGCTCCATCTTGAATCTGGTTTGGTTCTTATCACGTGACTCCTACTGAGAGACTGAGGACCCCCTGTGCTGAGGCTCATGGCCTGACCGGAGGAAGGGTGTTTTGGGCCCAAAAACTTGTCTCTTATCACCCACGAGAGCCTAAGCAGTGCTGCGCTGTGCCATATGGTCTATGTTTCCTGTATCCCCATCTCTGACAGTGGCAGAAGCGGTTGCTTTAGAGCAGTGATTTTCACCCAGGATGCCGCAAGTTCCTTCCAAATGTGCCCGACAGTATTGGTTACTGCCAGGTGTGCAAATGCCTACCCAGGCAGACAAAACTTTTGGGATAGATAGAGGCGATATCTTTAATTAGACCAACTAAATAGTAGCCAAAAAAATTATTTCTTTGCAAGCTTTTGGGCCCAAACACCCTTCATCAGGGTTGGGCCTGAAAGCTTGCAAAGAAAAAACTTATTTTTGCTACTATTTAGTTGGTCTGATAAAAAAAAACATTGCCTCTACTCCAAAAGTTTTGTCCGCCTCTGCTTTTTAGACCAACATGGCTACAACCTATATCCCTGAAACCCCTGCCCAGAGATTCCCACTTGGAAATGGCGGTGGCCAAACCCTCCTGCTCTGCTGGGGGCTGGCTGAGTTCATCACAACAGAGGAATGGCTCCAGGATGTTTTTTCTGCAGTTAAGCTCAGAGCCGGCATTTGCTGCAGAGGAGGTTCGCTGAGCCTGATGAGGGGGCCCTTGAGTCGAAAAAGGCTGAGATTCACCATTTTGGAGGGCGAGTGTGTGAAGGAGCAGTGACGAGAGCGGGGGTGTCCAACTCATCTTGGGATCAGACCCATGTGTCAGGGACTCCTCCCAGGTTGCAGTCTCAGGGCCAGTAGCGGACAGCAGGGATGGGGGGGCATGGGGCGAGGGGCAGGGGTCGCAGTGTGGGTCAGGCCATGTCCCACCTAACCCCTGGCAACATCTGGTAGCCCACTGGACTACCAGTGGGGCTGGATGCCAGGTGCCGCTGCCTCTGCTGGGGTCGTTTCGGAGGGGTCTGGACGCCGCTTGCAGGGAGGGGGCATAGCGGGCTCTTTACTGCTCAGGCAGCTTGTGACTTGCTGTAGGCAAATGGGTGCAGCGGGAAACCAAACCTATTGCAAAGAAGGGCTCCGGGGGCAGCGGGGAAGGTGGCGGTCTCTCTGCCTGGGGCGGGTTCCCTACCGCTCATGTCCTCTCCGACTCTCTCCCCAGACTCATTGGCACTTTCCGGATGGTCCTGCAGAAGGTGGTGGAGGAAGGGCAGCTGGAGGTGACGGACACATTAATAGACGACAACAACTCTGCTATTCGGGTAAGCGGCGCATCCCTCTGGCAGCCTCTGCCGGGGAGGGATACAGAGGGTGCTGTATCCTCGCCCTGTACCGGTGGGACTGGGGTGGGCATATACAAGCGTGTCTGCCCTCAGCAACTGTGACACTCATTTCCCCGGTGTTAATACTTTTGCTGAGCGCTCAGGGAGTCCCTCCGAGGCCCTGGGGACACAGGGGATGCCCGTACTGGGACTGCGGTGTGCGCGGGTGTCGCTGAGCCAGGTTGAAAGTGGTTTTCTCGGTTCTGGCTGCCAGTGTAGACACAGCAGCATGGGCTGACTGCCCAGGTGGGCCAGGTTAGGGACCGCCGGGCAACAGTGCGGGGGGGCGCAGAGCTGGGGGTCGGACTCAATGATCTGCTCAGGTCCCTTCCGACCCTGGACACTATGAAACTACGGAGCCAGACACCTACTTGCAGGCGCTCCACCCGATGGCAGACGATGCCACGGTGGAAATAAAGGACCACCGTGAAGTCCAGCCAGGGGTTGCCTGGACGAAGGTAGTCTCTGGCCCGGGGAGGGGCTGCACCAGGGTGACCCCCCCACCGGCGCTGCACAGCCGTCTCGAGTCCCTCACATCCGCAGAGCCGGATGAGCTGCCGGCCTCAGCATGTGAGGATGGAGGGCCACCAGCAAATGCGTCCAAGTAATCGAGGCAGGCGATTCTTCTTTTGGACACCTGATTGTCATGACTGCCATGGGGGTCTTCAACTTCCCCGACATCCTCTGCCCAAATCTGACCGGTCAAGTGGCTTTCTCACCTGCGGCGATGACCTCAACCTCGTGCAAGAGGTCTGCGGGCCGACGGCTGGGTCTGGCTCTGGCCAAAGGGTGACGTGGCGAGCGAGGGGAGGCTTGGTGGCGGCGACCATGAGATGATCACCTTCTCTATTCAACGCAGGGTGGGCAAATCCCGCAATAAAACAGAAGTCCTCAACTTTGGGAAGGCAGACTTTCACAAGCTCAGGAGACTGATCAGTCAGGCACTAATCGACCCTGGCCCCTGGGGTGGGGGAGTGCATGAGGAATGGTTGATCCTAAATAACTCAGTCCTCAAGGGAAGTCCATCCCATCCTGCGTGAAATGCAGTCAGCGGGCAGGAAAGCCCCCTTGGCTCAATAGGGAACTCATGGACCTCGTAAAACTTAAAAGCGAAGCCTACGCCACATGGAAAATGGGAATCATCACCAAGGAGGACTACTCAGCACTTGCCCGCACCTGTAGAAAGCGGTTCAGAAAAGCCAAGGCAGAAACTGAGCTCGGACTAGCCACCAGGATCAAGGACACCAAAAAGTCCTTCTTCGGATATGCGGGAAGTTGGAAAAAGAACAAGGGCAACGTTGGCCCCCTGCGAGGCCAGATGGGGCAGCTGATGTCTGGTGCCCAAGAAAAGGCCAGTCTCCTAAACGATTACTTTGCATCACTTTTCCACCCACCCAAGGGGGTCATACCGTCAGATAGGATGCAAAACTTCCAAGGAGTGGGAGATGGGCCCATAATCGATGCTGATCTTCAAAGGGCTCGACGCCCATATGCCTGCAGGCGCTGTTCAAGGAGCTGGCGGACATCATTGTCCAGCCAACCTCATCTCCTTCTGTGACCAGGTGACGCACTGCCTGGATGAGGGAGACAAGGTTGATGTCACATATTTGGATTTCAAGAAAGCCTTTGACTTGGTCTCCCATGATGTCCTCATGGTTAAGTTGGGGAGCTGCGGCCGCGACCCTCTCACGGTCCTGTGGCTGGGGAACTGGCTCCGGGGCTGGACCCAGTGAGTACTAGTTGATGGGCGCAAAACCTGATAGCATTTAAAGTAGAGTAGGCGAGGCGCTCCACCTTGGGAAAAGCAACCAGCATTGTACTTATAGGCTCTCTAGCACTACGACCAAAAGATGCTTGGGGGTCTTAATTGACCACAAGATGAACATGAGCTCCCAATGCGATGCTGTGGCTGGCAAAGCAAACCAAGCTCTGGCGTGCATCTACCAATGCGTCTCAAGCAAAACCAGGGCTCATCCTCTCTCGTTACTTGGCCTTGGTGAGGCCACAGCTGGAGTACTGTGTCCAGTTTTGGGCCCCCCAGTTCAGGAGAGATGTGGATAAGCCCAGGAGAGTCCAAAGGAGAGCCACCCACTTGATCAAAGGCCAAAAGAGCAAACCTTACAAGAAGAGGCTGAGGGACATGGGACTCTTCAGTCTGGGGAGGAGAAGGCTCAGGGGGGACTTGGTGGCAGCCTATGAGTACGTCGTGGGGTGCATCAGGATCTGGGAGAGCAGTTGCTCATCACGGCACCCCAGGGGATGACAAGGTCCAACGGCCACAAACTCCAGGAAGGTCGATTCAGACCGAACATAAGGAAACATTTCTTTACAGTCCAAGTGTCCGAGGCCTGGAACAGACTCCCCCTGCCCCGAGGTGGTGCAAGCATCTACTCTGAACTGTTTCAAAAGGCATTTGGATGCTTATCTTGCTGGGCTCCTATGACCCCGGCTGACTTCCTGCCCTTTGGGCGGGGGGCTGGACTCGATGATCTTGCGAGGTCCCTTCCAGCCCAAATGTCCATGAAATCTATGAAACGTAGGTCTCTACCCAGCTTCTTGGGTGCATTTTGGAGCCCGTGGTGCTGCCCCATCTGGATGGTGACATGAGCTAGGGAGCTTCAGGCTACCAGACCTAAGTCTCCATGTGCATAATCACACCCTGCAGTGTGGACAGACCTCATGCCCATTGCTGTGGCACTTTCAGATTGTAGACTCCTAGAGCAATGGGGCTGGAGGGGAGCATCTTCATAGATTTCATAGACCTTAGGGCAGGAAAGACCTCGGAAGATCATCAAGTCCAGCCCCTTGCCCCAGGGGCAGGAAGTCGGACACTGTTTGTCTTGACACGGCCAACACCGAGACCAGGGTGCGGGGAATAAGGAAGCGCAAAGAAGTCTACTCCGTCCCAATGGTGCAGCCATCTCTGCTGGCCAGCGGCAGCGACCGGACCTCCCGCTGTTTTCCGCCACGGGTGCTTTTAGCAGATGGCCCCACCACCAGCTGATGCCAAGGGAAAGCCCCTTGGGGCTTCGCACCAGCCTCAGCTAGCTCTGTATGCCAGCGTACACTTCTCAGACTCATGCGGCCGCTGTTTCCAAGGCTACACGGCCGGCTTTGATGGCTGAGCTCCTTACCCGCAGCTTGACATTTTGATATCTATAGTAACTCCCTCAGGTGCACGGTGTTCCTCAAAACCACAAAAAAGAAGCTGTTTGCTGTGCTTAGCAGGAAGCTAATAGCCAACATGATGACCAGGGCTTAGGGGAATTTATCCTCTGGTGAGACCAACATGGGCACCCAGCAAACTGGTCTAGGGCCAGGTTTTACTCCAGTTATTGAAAGCAGTTTCTCAGGGACTTGAGCAGGGTGGAGCAGAATAGCATTAAAAAAAAAAAACCCATACATGTAATGTGTGCCGCCGTTAAACCAGAAAAAAGGGCAATTTCGTCATGTGTACAAGTGCTCTCGGTGCCTAGCCTCCCTCGGACCCCAAGGAGGAGGGATGAAAACACACATGAACCTTCGCAGGAAGATTTTTTTCAGGTACCAAAGGGCTTTTTAATGCATGGCAGAGCTGCCCCACAAGAGCCAGTGGCTGGAAGGTAAAGCCCGGCAAATCCAGATGGGAAATAAGAGTTTATAGCGGTGTTTATAACAATGATTTACAATTAAACCAGTGTCCTGGGCCTCATGCCTTCGGATGCAAGCGGGGGGCCTGCCTTGAAGGTTTACCCAGTGCAGGGGTAACAGTCTGAATCCCAGGGGCACAGTATACCAGAGGACGAACTAACTGATCAAAGCCTCCCTTCTGCATGAAGAAGCTCTGAATCTCTGCCTAGAGGAGTCTCTGCCACCTTGGGAACCAGGACGGAGTCGTCAGTTTGCCACATGACCCTACTCTGTGCCTCAGCGACCTGCTCTGTAA
Source organism: Crocodylus porosus (assembly GCF_001723895.1). Lineage (NCBI taxonomy): Eukaryota > Metazoa > Chordata > Crocodylia > Crocodylidae > Crocodylus > Crocodylus porosus. The sequence continues at coordinate 10,130,896 of NW_017728918.1, read as the reverse complement.
AATGGGGCCATATAAATCACTGCATTTCCCAGCCTGGGGGTTGATTCATCAGATCTTTGCAATTACATGGAAAGCCCCATTTTAATCCTCTGCTTCGTATACCAGTGTCGGCGTGGGATAAAGATGGGGCGGGCATAAAGGGTGAGAGACTTTTAAACTCCCACATCTCCCCTACTTATTTAACTCCCTGGGTTGTAGGAGTCACGTACGCTCTGTGGGTGTATATGTGTGTGGGTGTGATGGTGAGCAGGTGTGCATGGAGACACGCGCACACATGCCTGCTCACACATATCCTGGGGTTTCGAGTACAGGTGGTGGGAACACTTAGTGTCCTTGCAGGGTGTGTTTGCAGGATGGAGACACCCTCTTCTCTCCAAGGTCACCCCAGTTTCACCTGGGCTCCCAATTATTAGTGTGTGTGTATGTGTGTGTGGGGGGGGCAGGGTTGTAGACTCCCCCGTTCCCATGCAGTATCCATGGCAACCTCAAAAGCCAGAAAAGACAAACCAGCCCCCGGAGCTGTCTCCCAGCCCCTCCGCTTCTCAGCTGCAGCCCTAGGCATGGGAGCCCGCTGGAGGCCAGGGTTTAGCAAGCAGGCAGAGCGGTTCAGAAAAGGGAGAGGAAAAAAGCCCGGGCTTTTCACAGGAGGTAAATGTCAGCAAAGACGCGACTGGAGCCAGCGGAGCACAGCCCTGTCTGGAGGACTGGCCACGTAATCCCTTCTTGCCCGCTCCTCTTGCTTCACGGGTCGAGTGAATGTATCTCTGCAGCGCAGGCCAGGCCCAAGTCCAGGGCGCAGGGTATCGGCCGTGGGAGCAAAACGGCAGCCACTGGCTCTGCCACCGACTCACTGTGCGACCTTGAGCAACTCACCTCATCACCTTTTGCCTCAGTTTACCGGTCAGCAGACTGAGAATAGTCACTCAGGTCACCATACACTTGCACAGTGTATAGTTTTTTTAAAGCAGGTTAGGCAATGGATGTGTATACCACAGTTTGGACAGGGCTGATGTCTCAATAATCACAGAAATCATAGAAATCATTGAAATCCTAGAGCAGTGGGGCTGGAAGGGAGCTCCAGAGGTCACATCTAGTCCAACCCCTCAGGCAGGTGTGGGACTAGATGTGACCTCTGGAGCTCCCTTCCAGCCCCACTGCTCTAGGATTTCAATGATTTCTATGATTTCTGTGATTAGGGGTGTGTCTGGGCTGGTTTGGATAGGGCTGAGCGTGCCTCGGGTAGTGTCTGGACTAGACGTGACCTCTGGAGCTCCTGTCCAGCTCCCCTGCTCTAGGATTTGAGGCAGGCAACGTTATTTTTTATAAATTATTTTGGCCAGCACAGAATGTTTTTGACGGTCACCAGTTCCCAGCTTTGCATTGGAAAAGCAACCCAAGGAAACCCACCAAAGCACTGAGTGTGTCTGAGTTTGCAAAAAATGGAAAAAAGAAATTTTTTTTGCAAACCAAAGACAATCCCTACAAAACCCTGTGGCATTTTCCTGAAAGCCATTCTTTGTCTTCTACAAGAAGCAGATTTTGCAAGCTGAAATTATTCAAGCTTTAGTTTAGAGGTTTTTTTGGGTGTGGGGGTTTGCATTCAAAAACAATATGGGATTCTTTTCTAATTAAAATTGTCTTGCAAAATATAATTGGCATGTTTTGGCCGGCTCTAACGATCTCAGTGACTTGCCTTGCTGAGGAGCTGAATAGCTTTTCAGATTATAAATCCAGAAGGAACTGTAACAACCATCCCCTGTGACCGCCTATGTAAATAGGTGCCAGGAATTCATGCTTGTTTGAAACAGAGCATCTCTTCTAGTAAAAAAAATATATATATAACCCAGCTTAATGTAAAGATTTCCAGTGAAGGAGAATCTGTCATGTCCCTTGATGCCTGGATCTGCTACTTAATTAACTTCACTGCTAAAAAATCCTGCCCTCTCTTGCTGAATTTGTTGGGCTTCTGCTAGTTCCTGTGATAGGTCTGCCTTTATCAAATTTCTCTTCTGCAACAAGGTGCCAATTAACGGCACCAGGCGGGCAAATGATTTCTTGGTTCACCGGGTAAATCTCAAAGCGGGGACAAGGATGGAATTCATTTCAGGTCGAATGTAACTTTTCTTTTGACCCAAAATAACATTCGAAACGTTTCATCTTCATTTCAGAAATCTTTTTTTTTTTTTGGTAATATAAGTCATGACATTTCAATGTAAGTAAACTTCAAGATAAAAAGGTGCCTTACAACAGAATCAAGCCGTTTTGACTTTTTCAAGTGTTTTCTCGTTTTTTTCTTCCAATCTGGTGAATTCAAAACCCGTTCATGGAAGGTTTTCATTCACCCACATCTGCCTCTTTTTTTTGGTGAATGCAACGATTTCATCCAGCTTTGTATATAGACTGATTGAGCCACGACGTAACCTTCTTCTTGATCAGCCAAAAACCAAAAGTCTTATATAACTTTAAGGTGTTTCCCAGTCTTCTTGGGGTACAGGTATGCCTTGCCTGGACATTATACTTCTCAGAGAAATATTAGAGAAAGAAAGAGAAAGTTTTGTAATATTTTTTACCCATTTTTTTGAGTTCTTGGCTTTTCAGCCAAAATCCTCAAAAATTGGTCATCAGCGGATATTTTCCATGGATGACACCCAGTTGGATGGAGGTGCAGATACTCCGGAGAGCGGGGCTAGGATCCAGAACGACTTGCACAGACTGGAGACGTGGTGCATAGTCAATCAACAAGGACAAGTGCAAAGTCCTGCATTTGGAGTGGAATAACTGGGAAGATTGAGGGGGGATTTGATCACAGTTTTTGCAAATCCCTGAAGGACAGTGATGGATAGAGAGGGTGCAGGGGACAGGACTAGGATCAAGGGCCTCAAGTTGTAGCAGGGGAGATTGAGATTGGAGAGGAGAAGGGACTTGCTGACTCTGGGGTGGGCGGGCATGGGACCGGGCAGCTAGAGGAGCTGTGGCATCTCCATCCTTGGAAGATTTCAAGAGCAGGTTAGACAGACACTCAGCTGGCTTAATTGAGAATAACCCTGCCTTGAGCAAGGAGCTGGACTAGATGACCTTGTGAGGTCTCTTCCAGCCTGACTTTCCCATCATCCTATGATCCTAAGTTCCAGTTAGAAAGTGGAAAAAAATAGATTTCTTGTTCTAAAAAATCTCTTTTTGGGCAGGGCAGCTTTGGTGGTTTCTAGCTGGGGGCTATTTTAACATCTGTCAAATGTTCTGAGAACCAGGAGATCAAAGGCACTTTCTGTGGGTGCGTCTACATGTTCATTAACGAGCTTTTGGTAATGCGCATTAAATGTAGTACCTCCATTGTGAGGTGCTAGAAAAGGTGCATTCATTTAATTTAATGCGCATTAGCAAAAGCACCCTTTTTTGACACTTTAGTGCATATCAAAATAGGCTAATGCACATGCGTAGGTGCATCCATGATGTGTCTTTGCATCTGGGTAGATACCCTGTGGCTTGACTTGTCCTTAAAATCGAGACTGGCTACCTCTTTAAAAGACATGTTGTAGCTCAAGGAGAAATCCTGCTGCAGTGACAACAGGGCCCAATACCACCCTTGAATCTATATGTGGGGGAGTAATGGCTAGGGAAAGGGTGGGGATTTCACCTCTGCACACACCGTTCTCCAGTCTGATACTAATATCACAGCTAGCTCTGGTGCAAAGACTTCGAAATGAAGGTTGAAAATGGAAGGTGCAAAACCCCCCCAGCCATGAACATGAGAGAGAATATCTTACAGAGAGAGATATAAGAACGTAAGGTTTCCACAGCTCTGTGTAGTTGGCTGGTGAAGAAAGAAATGTGAGCAACTTGGTTATGAAGTTCAGGTACTTCCAAAGCAAGGGAGCGCTGGGTATGAATATACTGGGGGTGTTGGTTGTAGCTGTGTTGGTCTAAGGACATAGATAAGGTTTTTTTGGTAAATGTAATATCATTTATTGTTATTTAGTTGGTCTAATAAAATATATCACATTTACCCATCTAGAGGACAGCGGCAGGAACAAAATAACCACGCGCTGGGTCTAAAGGCAGAGCCATTCCAAGGACATGGCACACACACACACACACACACATATATATATTTTTTTTTTAATCAGGATGTTGACTGCCCCGTGGGACATACTACCCATGGGAAAGGGTCGGGTTGGGTCTTAGTTTCATAGTTTCATAGTTTCTAGGGTCAGAGGGGACCTGAGCAGATCATCTAGTCCAACCCCCCGCCGTGGCAGGAAAGAGTACTGGGGTCAAACGACCCCAGCAAGGTGTTCATCCAGCCTCCTCTTAAACACCCCCAGGGTAGGAGCCTGCACCACTTGTCTTGGGAGCTGGTCCCAGGCCCTAGCCGCCCTGACCGTGAAGTCGCGCCTCCTGATGTCTAGCCTAAACCTGCCCTCTGCCAGCTTGTGGTGTCTATATGTGTGATGCAGAATGACCAGAGGCCACAAGTAGCAATGCCAAACCAAGGGGCTCAGTGCTGGGGTAATGGGAGGGGGGTATATGGACCCATGTTGCAGGGCACGACTGCTCCCTGCAGTCCTGAATGAACCTCCCGGCCCATCCTCGTGGGTCCCACGTGTGTTTTTGGCTTGTCTTTCAGACCAGCATCTCCATAGAGATCCGATACCAGGCCATGGACGGCACGGTGGGCACGTGGAGCGACGGGGAGTTCCTGGAGAGCCCGCACAGCCGCTCGGAGAGCGAGGGCAGGTACGCCCTGGAGACAGACAGCCTGATCTCCGGCCACCGGCACGGCACCTCGGGGCCCCCCAGCAAGCCCCACATGCAGTCGGCGGAGAGAAGCTTCCGGAGGTAACGTGCCCCGGTGCCCTTCTTACCGTCTCACCCGCAGCGTGCCTCGCTTTCCAAAGCTGGGCTCTGCCGAGACTCCATTGCATATATTGTCCCATCTGCTACCATTGCAAACTCTGTGCATACCCATGCCCTGGAGAGCGAGAGAGGAAGGTGAGGGGCTAATTGCAGTTTGCAAATCAAGCAGCAAAAACTGCAGTATTAGATGGAAAAGGGAAATGCAGCGTCATGAGCTGCTCTCATGCAGCACGGGCCGGCAGCTGTGGATTGGGGGTGGTATGCATAGGCCCGAGGAGACCCAGAGGTCCACAGTATATTTATAATGCCCGCCGCTTGGGTTTCAAGGTGAGAACCGCAATGCCAGTCTGTGTCTAGCTGGTGGATATGCAGCAAGTATCGTGCAAAGCAGTCATTCAGCAGCGAGCAGGAGAGTAGGCTGTTATCCTGCCTTGAGAACAGGTATGGAGTGAATTGGAAGAGGCAGACCCCACCGCGGCAGTGGCTGGAGATGTCCTACAGACCCGTCACCCAGCTTCCTGGACCCGGGCATTTTGTGCTGCGGTGGTTTGCTGACAGGCTGATAAGGCAGCTCGGTGGGAGGGAATACGCACTGGCTGTTGATCAGGCCTCTTTTTTGGGGTGGGATGGATACTATTCTGCATTTCTGTAGAGCGTCTTGCATCCTGAAGAGCCACATAGTGTCATGGAGGTGGGTAACCAATGGGTCACCGTGCCACTGACATGCAGCCATGTCTGGGGAGGGAGCGGCAGCTCCGCTGAGAAATGCAGAACGTCCCGGGGCTCCGGCAGGAGGGAGACACGGGCACTGGTAGCAGCAACGGGGAATTTCCCGACCCCGGATTTGGATCCTGGGTGGAAGAGCAAGGCCCCCTCGCCAGGAGCGTCTTTTGTCTTAGTCCCAGCTGCTCCGAACCAGATGTGTTCTCATTTCCACTGGCTGCAATCCAGAGTGACTCCACAGTCACCATCCGGATCGTGCCTCACTCACCGTGGTGGGAGGGTGCAGGGCCTGATATATGCACTCGAGCGGGGAAGGCTTTCCCACCCCATACAGCTCATCAAAGTTTCCTGAGAGGAGCTGCGACGAGCCTGGAGATTCAGAGCTGTGCGATAGACGCAGGGGTGTTACCCAGGGCTGCCTCTCGGCATCCGCAGCTCTTGCCCAAACGAGACGGGCAATAGGCTTCCTCTGCAGCACAGAGCCAACCTGGCTTATAGTGTCAAAACCATGTCATGTGCAAAGGCATTTCAAATCTCTGCAGTTTGCTGGGCTGATGGGAGGAAGCCAATCTGGCATATCCCCTCTGCTTTGCATGCTCCTTCCCGCGGCACATGCTCTGGCAATAAGACTTTTCCTCCAGGCATCTAAATCCTCTGCATTTCACGCCCACCACAAAAAAAAAATAGTCTCCCCATCTCAGCAGCTCACAGCTGAAGGATGAGATTCCTCGAGACTCCCCACGTTCAGGCGAGTGGCTAAATTACTGTGCAAATTGGGCTGTAGACTGTGGATTTCCAGCTTAATTGAAACCATAGATCAGCTTCCCAGCTCAATGTGCTGTGACTTTAGCGTGCAGGGAAGATGCTAATGGATTTAAAAGGGAGATTGCATGGTTGTTTGCCATGCCTACACATTGGGTAACTACAGCTAGTGCTTTAGCAGCCTGGCTTTTGGATTTATGTGCTGAGCTCCCTTCAGAAGCCAATTTAAACTCTGGCAGGATCAAGATATCATTTACAAGGAATCAGCTGTGCAGAAGAGGCCTTATAAATGAGACTCCTATCTGTGCCATGGAGACTTAAAAAATACAAGGGCACTTTTTATAAGCAAAGGTATGTTTGCTCAAGATCAAAATTCCCTTTCCTCCACAGCATTGGGTCTTTGTTGGTGTTTGCCCTTTGGCTCTGCACTGGAGCTGGCTGCATTTCAGTGGCATGGAAAGCCAGTTAGGGATGGAAGATGATGCCTGTAGTCAATGTGTGTAACAGCAGCATTCAGCTACCTGAAAGGTGGTTGCAAAGAGGATGGAGCTGGGCTGGTCTCAGCAGGGGCAGATGACAGGACAAGGAGCAATGGGCTCAAGCTGCAGCTAGGGAAGTTGAGGTTAGATAGTAGAAAGAAATCTCATGTTAAATATTAGAAAGAAATCGGCACCAGAAGAAATCTCCTGAGGTTCAACAAGGACAAGTGCAAAGTCCTGCACGTAGGAGGGAGCGATCCCCTGCACCGGTGCAGGCTGGGGGGGACAGGCTGGGCAGCAGCTCTGCAGAAAAGGACCTGGGGGGGACAGGGGACAAGAAGCTGGACAGGAGCCGGCAGTGCGCCCTTGGTGCCAGGAAGGCGACCGGCATCCGGGGCTGCGTTGTAGGGGTGTTTCCCGCAGATCAAGGGAAGTGATTCTTCCCCTCCATTTGACACTGGGGAGGCCACATCTGGAGTCAGGATCATGAAGAAATCCAGGAAATACAGGGGTCACCTGGCCTGTCCCAAGTGGGAGGCAGAGAGAGGGGGATTTCTCCACAGCAAAGAGGATGGAGCTGGACTGTCTGTAGTGGGGGCTCTCTCAGGGGTTTCCCTGAAGAAATACGGGTTATTATTCCCAAGGTCCTGAGCAAATTTAAGCTTGAAGTTGAATGCTGTGTCTCCGTGACCCCACTCTAGCTTGGTCCCCAGCATTGCAGTGAACAGCTGCCCTGCTCGGGCCCAGAAGTGGCTGCATTTCAGTGGCGAGTGAAGAGGGCCCTGTACGCTAACCAGAAATAGGATGAAGATGTTTAATCTCCTGCAGCATCGATAGCCCTGCGACTTCTGGCCCTGCAGGAACCAGTCAGCTGTGATCATCATTTGTCCTCATGTGTTGTGCTTACTGGGCCCTCTAGTGACTGCTTTTGGGAAATTGCTCCAAACCCAGAATGATTTAGTGGTGTTGGGTGCTCTGGTTCTGTCCACATCTGGGTCCCCCGCCCTTGCTCTTGGCAGCAGACAGTCCTACAGAAGCGGGGCTGGCAGGTTGCTGCAGGGCTCCCATCTCGTCCAACCCCTGCCTGAGGCAGGATCAGCCCTGTGCAAATCAGCCCAGACAAACCCATCGTCTATAAACTCTTAGCAAAACTACCATCAGCTCTGACACAGCCCCAGGCATCACACACCGCAAGGAAAGCAGGGGACTGTGGCTGCCGACATCCAGCTGCTGCAAAGGTTGTGAACAGATGCACGAGAGAGCCCAGGCAGAGGCCGTGGCCCCTGCTACAGGGGAAAGCAACCCCTCCCCCCCCCCCCCAAGTCTGCACGAGTCTGAGCAGAGGAGGAAATCCCTCCTTAATCCCAAATGTGATGATTGGCCTGGCCCCGAGCAGAAGGACTAGCCTGGGTTGGAGTCCCGGCGGGAGCACTGGCACAGCCTGGTCACCGTCCCCAGCCTGGGCTGCAGCCGGCACCCCTGAGGAGGGTGCAAACACCCCTTTGCAGCCTGCTGCGATAGGATGGGGGGGAAATTCCTGGGCCCCGGCGGCTGCCTTGCTGCGAGGCGTTCGAGCAGGCCTGGGGGAGAACGCAAAGGGGTGACGCGGCCCTGTCGCTGCCCTCAGGGAGGAGGAGGAGGACGAGATGTATTATCACAGCGAGGACGAACTCCTGGGCGAGGCGGACACCCTCAGCCAGGGCTCTCTCAACGCGAGGTAGACGGGCCGTCCGGGCGCCGGGCTGCATGTGGTGTGTCCGGTCCCAAAGGGGCTGGCCCGTGGCAGCATGGCCCGGGCCATGGGGGAGCAGGTCCAGCCCCGCGTGCACTGAGTGTGAAGCCTTGCCGTGGTGTTTGCAGTGGTGTGACTTGTCCCCCAGCGCCCGGAGGAAGCTCTGGGCCCAGATACTGCTGCCAGGGAAACTCAGGTAATCCGGGGCGGGCAGATTTCTCCTGCAAATCAGCCAGGAGAAAGGCTTCCTATTCAGGCGTGTGGCATGCAGCGTGACGGAGCGTGTTTTGCTATCGCGCCCGGTCCTCCCAGAGGGGCTCCCCCTGCCCCAGCTGCCACAGGGACCTCCAGCCCCGACATTTCCCGTGGCTCCACCTCTCCTCCCACCCTTCTGTGGGAAACTGAGGCACGAGAGACAGCGAGAGTCTGACACTATCGCGTGCCTAAGTCCCTTGGGAGCCGGCCTGAAACAAACCACCCCATCCTCATGGTGAGTCCGGGGTGGGCAGGGTGGGAGCTGGGGCAAGCTAGCACCTGCGCCTTCCCGGTCGGACCCCAGTAAAAGCCCAAATCTAGGCATCTTTGGATCAAAGGGGAAGTAACCAGTCCACCACCCTGCTCCAGATAGGATCAGACCTGTCTGGGGTTGATCGTAGGGGTCTTGGGGCTGAGGGGGTTTCATCTCTTCTTGTGACCAGGTCACGCACACACCCCAGAGCTGAGCGCTGCCCTCACCCCCTCCCTTGGCTTCCTCCTGACGAGGCTGGTGGGGTCATCTCAGGCACCCTGGATTGACCCCCTGTTTTCCCTGCCTGTATTTCTAACCTCTCCAAGCCTCTTCCTCTCCCATATCATCACTGGCAGGACTTGTCCTGAAGTCCAGGGCACTGAGTGAGCACCTGGAGACAGCTGCGCACCTCATTAAAGAGTGGTTTACCTCATTAGGAAAGCTGTTGCCAGAATCAGTGGGTTTTCTATCCCCTCAGTGCCAAACAGCGGAAATTAAACCTATAAATAGAGCTGCTCTTCCCTGGCTGATGTGGCTTCAGAGCCGGCGGCAGTATCAACAAGCTCGTGCAAAACCAGTGTTTGCAGCGTGGGCCGTGGGGGATTGATGAGCGGCAGCTCCCAGCCAGCGCTGCTAGGTATCAAGGCTCCTCTGGAAAGACCCAGAGCAAAACATGCATTGGAGGAAGGGGCCAGGGTTTGAAAGCAAAGGAAAAGCCAGGATGGGGCTGCAGGTTTGACCTCACGTCCGTGGGTTGCGGGGGCAGCGGTGAGAAGGGAGACGGGGTGTCATGGCACGAGGCAGAGGAGCACGCATGGCAGGCATCGTCTCCACGCTGCCGGGACCAGGTTGTGGTGCCCGAAGGTTTGCCGTAGCCCTTTCCCTTGGATGGTGTCAGTCACTGGGAGGTGTTTCAGGCACTTGCTGCAAAGCTTTCATGCCTGGTGCTATAGGGTGGCTGATCTGGGCCTGCTGGAAAGAAACCAAACAGGACAGCGTTTGCATTGCCGGAAAATGAACAATTTTCCATGTTTTTCAGTTAAAAAAAAGCATTGTGAAACAAACATTTCCAATCCAAACCTTAAGGATTAAAATAAATAACTAAAGAACATTTCCAACTGAAAAGCCCTTTGGAAGAAAACACGTGTATGTTTTTGTACGGAGAAAGCAGGACATTTTCCAAGCCCACCGCGGGTGGTGTCTGAAGCCTGAGTTTCAGACGTGCTCATGGGAAAAGCCACCAGCTCTTACCCAGCCTTTTTTTTCATCAGCACAATGCCAAGCATTTTGCAGCAGAGGGCTGGGTCGCCAGATGGACAAACTGAGGCATGGGGCAGTGAAAGGATGTGCCCAAGGACACCTGGTAGCGCAGTAGCAGAGCATGGGAATAGACCCGAGGTCTCCTGAGTCTTCAAGCAGTGCCCGACCCTTGCAATTTTGTGTGGTGAGGGTTTGCAGTGGGGAAGTGCTCAGTGGACAACCCCCAGTAGCATCCTTGGGTGCCAAGCTTGCGGGGTGGTGCCGAACACTGGAGGGTGACTGGAAGGTGAACGGTGTATCGAGATGGGCATCATCACTTAGTGGGGCTTCGTGGGAGCAAGTTCCCGCCCTAGGGTCAACCTGACACCTGGGTGGGAGGGAAGGTTGCAGGCAGGCCCCCGTTTTACCCAAGATGCCCTTCCACACTGCAGCTGGGCCAGCTGTGGGCAACAGCTGGCAGATCCCAGGGGTGTGCGTGCTCATGAATATGCATGGCGTGTTCATTGCCCCCTCTGCCTTCTCACTGCGTTTTTCTCCCTGTCTCTCCCAATGCCCCAGCCTCGGAGAAGACGGTGAAGATGACGGGAACACGGGGTAAATGCCAGGGAGAGGATGAACCACCAAGCTCCTCTGATGCCAAAACACACTCGCGGCCTCTTTCCTTGAGCCTGCCCCTGGATGCGAGGGCTGCAGCCCCGTGGCAGGGTGGAATTAAACCAGATCCTAGCACGTGTCACCCGATAGCTGTTTGCCATCAAAAATGCATGGCCAGGATGGAGCTCTATAGCCGAACCCAATCTGGGCACTGTGAATTATTGATGCTTCCTTTTCTTTTGCACAGCCCAGATGGACCCGGCTGGTCTATGTGCTCCTTCCGCCAGTAATTATCTCCCTGGGTCATTGGCTTCAGAGCTGGGGCTAAAGCCAAGGATTGGAGTCTGAATGCATTATGCCAATGCACACGGGGGAGAGGGGGTGCTGGTAGCAATCGGACTCTGAGTAATAGCGGCAGGCTCCTTCAGGGGCTAACGAGTCCTCTGCAGATGTGGATGTATCGATACACCCCTGGAAATACTAATCCCTCGTTAGCAGAGCCCTGTTTTCATGCATACAGTGTAGAGGGGCTTGTGTGAGAGCAAGGATACCCAGGACTTGATTTTGCAACACAACCACAGGCACCAAAGGGGAGCATCTGCTTTGAGCCCCAGGTCTGTGCTCACAAAGCAGCTGGTCATCGCACCTGGGGGTGCCCTGCCATCCTTTCCAGGGTGCCATGCCACGTCAGCACGGTGAGGTGCACAACCCAGAGACTTAAAACAATGTCAAAACCACCCTGCCCTGAGCTCTTTGCAAGAGGAGGATGGTGCAATTCTGCATTTTCCAAGGGGGAGTCAGTTTACTGAGTCTGGACACAGCTGGGGGTGACAGTCTGTTACTTTGCAGCCATCTAGACTCTGTTTCCATCTGGGCATCGGGGCCATTAGACCAAAAAGCCAGGTAGCAACCAGCTGGGAGCAGGGTGCCCTCTGTGCATGCGGTAAAAAGCGGATGTCCTGCAAGCCACACTGTGATATTTTGTGGGGATCCGGTGGCTGAACTGAAAAACAGGTCAAAAACATCTCTGCGTTGCCCCCAAATAAAAGTCGTTGAGGGATTTTATCCCCCCAATTCATAGATTCATAGAATCTATGAGTCAGGGCTGCAACCTACACCCCTGTATAGCTTCATGGATTCATTCATGAATCTCTGAATTGGGGGGATAAAATCCCTCAACAACTTTCACTTGGGGGCAACCCAAAGATTTTTTTTCTGTTTTTCAGTTCAGCCATAGTATCATGTGGTTTTATCCCACAAATGAAAGATTTTGGGGGGTTTTATCCCCATAATGAAAAATGTTGTGAGTTTTTATCCCCCAAATGAAAGATTGGGGGGTAGGGTTATCCCTATAATGAAAGATTTTTGTGGGGTTTTATCCCCAAATTTGGGGGGGGGGGATTATCCCCATAATGAAAAATTGTGCAGGATTTTATCCCCTGAATGAATGATTTTGGGGGATTTTATCCCCAAAATGGATGATTGTGGGGTGTTATCCCCATAATTAAAGATTTTGGGGTGGTTATCTCCATGATGAAAAATTTGGGGGGGTTAACCCCACAATGAAAGATTTTTAGGGATTTTATCCCCCAAATGAAAGATTTTGGGAGGTTATCCCCATAATTAAAGATGTGGGGGTGTTTATCCCTATGATGAATGATTTGGGGAGGTTATCTCCACGATGAAAGATTTGTAGGGATTTTATCCCCAAAAATGAAAGCTTTGAGGGGTTTTTTCCCCATAATGAAAGATTTGGGGGGATTTTATCCCCATAACAAAAAAAAAAGAAATGAAAACAACAAATAGTTGTTTCATTTTTAGGTCTTTACATTTAGTTTTGTAAGTCTTTTTTTTTTTTTTTTTACCCTTTAGAAACTTCAATTGAATCTTAGGTTTGAAAGTAAGGATTTCACAACAAAACAAAAACTGGCTTCTGCCTTTTTTTGCCCACTTCTTTTTGGGCTGATGCTACTTGCCCAATCCCTCCTGAACTCACAAGTCACTTGGGTCGACGCAGGACCCAGGTCGCAGGGCCCGTCCAGAGGCGCCAAGGGCGGTCCTGCAGCCCAGAGACCCCTTGCCGACCCGAGCCCAGGAGCCGTGCAGGCCCGTGGCAAGTCCACCGGCCCCTCCAGCCCACTTTCAGGCCAGGTTCATGAGCACGGTGTGAAAATGCGACCCAGGAGCCTGTCTCCCGCTGGAGGCATTTATGAACGAAGGCAAGCTCACGTGGTTGACAAATACGTGGCTTCTACACAGCTCGCACCCCAGCTTTGTCTGCGGTGTGGACCATGAAGCCACACTGGGCCTGGCTCTTTAGGGAGCTTGGTAATATGCCTGCAAGCGATATCGCAGGACTGCAGGTTGGCGTGCGAGAGGGTCTGGTGTCTCCCAGCTCCCTCCGGCGCAAGCCCCGGGGTCTGTTTGGGGATAACCTTGCCCGTGCTGCGGCTGGGTGGCCGGTCACCACCTGACGCTGTGTGTCTCTCTCTCTCTCTCTCGCTGCCACTCGCTCAGCAAAATGTCTGAACTCAGGACTAAGCTCAATGACGGATACAAGTCGGTAGCAAGGTACCAAGCGCCTGTGGCTGGGGCGGGAGTTGTGCGTGGCTTTGCAGAAGGGTTTTCTCTTGAGCCTCTCCCCTCTCATCCATGCCAGTGCCATTGCTCCCTGGATCGGGTGGCCTCACGTGATGTCTGGGGAGAAGCGCACTCAGGTCTTCATCTGATGAAAACCTAGCTCGGGAGGGAAGTTTCTGCTGCTGCACTGAGTCCGGTGCCCGCGTGTGTCTGTACCGTGTTGAGTTGCCCCAGCCCCACTGTCGGCAATCCCAGGCCTGGCCCCAGGGGCAGAAGGGGCGTGAGATATGGGAGTCTCTTGAGTTGTGTTGGTGGGACAGGGTGGGAGGCACCCAGCTTTGCCCAGCCCCTACCTCACCTGCTCTAGGGATGGAGGCTGTTGGGCAGTAAGTCCAGCACACGCTTAGCCCATGCACATACTTACATACTGAAACCATGCATGTGCCTAGCTCATGCACATGCTTACTCACTTAGGCCACACACACATTTAGCCCATGTGTATGCTTGCATGCTTAGCGCACGCATACTCAGCCCATGCATGCGCTTCACCCATGCACACACTTAGTCCCAACACATGCTTAGCCCATGTGCACACTAACATGCTTAGGTCACACATGCACTTATTGATATAGTTAGCCCATGAATGCTTAGCCCATGCACGCACACAACCCATATACATGCTTAGCCCTTGCACACTTACATGCTTAGCTCATGCAAATGCCTAACCCGCACACACACACTTACATGGAGCCCTTCCTAACCCATTGGGGCTGCACTGGTGGGGCTGCCGGTGGCTTCTTGTCCTCGCAGGTCCATGCATCTGAGCTCGGGGGCACCAGCACCTGTGTCCCAGACATATGCAGCCCCTTCACGCTGACGGTTTCATGGACAGCATGGGGTCTCATGTGTGGTCCGGTGCTGTAGCTCCTGGCTGTGTTGTGGGGGGCTGGAGGGTTGCAGTGAGCTTGGCGGAGACCCCCCGGTCCAGCTGCCAGGTGTCCTGGGCGATGCCTCAGTCCTGAGGGTAGCTTCAGGGTCCGTTGGCTAGCCCTACATGCAGAGCCATTCCCTGTGGATCCATGCAGCCCCTTTCCCAGCCCTCCGTGGGCCCCACGGACACATGAGATAGGATGGGATGGGATGGGGTGGATTTGCTGTTCCCCTGGTGCTCATGCTCTCCCCGGTGTTTCTCCTGAACAGTGATGACAATGAGGACCCCAGGTATGGGGCACGATGCTCCTCTGGCATGGGCAAGGCCCAGGCATGTGCATGCGTGTGACATGTTGGCCCTGACTTGGGGCGTGGCACGGAGTGGCTTTGTAACAGCAAAGAGGTTTGGCATTGGTGCAAAGCGAAAGGGGTGTGTGTCCCGACCTGGGTTTTTCAGTGGGGGGTGGGGCTTCTTTCTACGTATGCTCCTCCCTTCCCATGCCCAGTGGATCTGGGGCTTTTCTTTTTCTCTCCACACCTGCCCTTTCTCTGTCTAGCCACCCCCATCCATTCTCATACACACCATCTATCTATCTATCTATCTATCTATCTATCTATCTATCTATCTATCTATCTTATTCTCACACGCATCTTCTCTCTGTCCATCTAGCCATATGTCTGTCTTTCTCTTTATCTCTCCCTCCCTGCATCTGTCCTCACACATCCCCTCTATCTGCCTGCCTGTTCATCCGTCCATCCATCCATCCATCCAGATGTGTTCACATGCACTTACTATCTATCCATTGATCCATATGTCTGTCTCTTTATCTCTCCCTTCCTCCCCTCATCCTCACATCCCCCCTGTTTGTGTAGCTGTCTTTATTTTCACAGTCATTATTTTCCTGGGCAAACGTGCCCCACAGGACAGACTATAAACAAGCGGTCAGCCAACAGCAGTGGCATTGCCAACCAAAAGGTTCATTCACAGCCTAGGGTCTTTTCCCAGATCATGGGAGGACAGCTCTGGCTTTCTCAGCATCGCCGGCTTTCCCCTCTGTCCCTAGAATGAGCTCCCTGGCTCGCTGCGGCAGCCTCTGGCTTTGCAATATAAACAGTCAAATCCTCGAGCACTCAGTACAACTTAATAAAATATCAAAGCAAACCTTGTTGTCTTTTCCCAGACCCTGGGAGAGTCCCTGGCTCAGTGCTGCAGCCAGCCACACAGCCCTCTCTCTCTCTCTTAGTCCTCCCAGCCCCTCTCTGGGAGCTTTTAACTTCCTTTGGCCCAGCCAGTTATCCTCATCAGCTGGCCCAGTCCTCCAGGCATGCATGTAACTGCAGCTGATATAGTCTGTCTGTCCACCCACCTATCCACCCATCCATGCATCCATCCATCCCAGTCTCTCTCCATTTCACCCCCATGCCCCCATTTCTGGGTGCTGCTCTTGCCTTCTCCTTTCCTGCCCCCCTGGTGCCAGTGCCCTGCCCATGGGCAAGTGTGTGCAGTTGCAGTGCAGTTTGGTCCTGTGTTGCTGGTGGCGGGCGTGTCGTGGGGACGCTGGGGTCTTTGTCATTGCAGCCGAGCGGATGGCAGCTGACCTGTCGCTCTCTGTGCTTTCAGAGCTAAGGCTAAAGGGAAAGAGAAAAGGCACCGCATGTTACCATTCAGGTACCCCGACGTCCGTCATGGCTTCCCCGCCCGTGCTGACTTTCCACCTTCAGTTTTCGGGGGAATGACCCCTGATCTCTCTGCATCATCTTTCTGATGGCCTTTGTCCTCCCTGATGAGGGCAGGGCCCTGGAGGAAGCCAGTGGGTGGATGGGAAGCCAGACCTTTCCCAAACCAATTAACCCTATTGGCCCATGGGTTAGGCTTTGCCCCAAACCACAGAGGAAGCCCACCCCATAACCCCCTTGGTCATGGCCATAGCAGACCTAGATGCAGAATCAGTGCATCCCTGTGGGGAGGAAGTATCTAGGGGTGAGTGCAGCCAAGAGCATCACCTCTGTAGCTGACCCGGATCATGGCTGTTGCACAAAGTCCAGGGACCTCTCATGTTTCCCAGTGCCTTGAGGAGCAGGTTGGAAGGGCAGAGAAGCCTTGAAAGGAAGGCTGTGCCCTAGCCGAGATATCACATGCATGCAGGGGGTTCAGGCACTGATGTAAGCCTCTGGGCACTGGAGCTGCTGCATCTGGTCCCCTGTATCAGCGGCTTATGCTCCATACCCCATCATGGCGTCGGAGTGACAGGATGCAGCACATGGGAGGTGTCACTGGCCACGCAGATACGGTCTCTGTCTAGTGAAGGAGGCCCCACCCCTGCCCCACTCTCCAATACTAGTTGTCACCAGCCTTCAAACTTTAGATCATACAATCATAGAAAACTAGGCTTGCAAGGGACCTCAGGAGGTCACATCTAGTCCAACCCCCTGCTCAAAGCAGGACCACCCCCAGCTACATCGTCCCAGCCAAGGCTTTGTCTACCCAGGTCTTTAAAGCCTCCAAGGATGGAGAGTCCACCACCTCTCTGGGGACCCTGTTCCAGTGTTTTACTACTTTCCTAGTGGGAGAGTTTTTTACTAATACCCAACCTCAGCTTCCCTTGCTGCAGCTGGAGCCCATTGCTTCTTGTCCTGCCATCTGCCCCCACTGAGACCAGCCCAGCTCCGTCCTCTTTGCAGCCCCCCTGCAGGGAGGTGACGGCTGCTATCAAATCCCCCCTCTAAACCCCCAGAAAAGCTCTGAACATTCAACCCTCAGGGAGTTAAAGCCATTTGCCACATGGAGACACACACCATGTAGCATGGGTGTATATCTATGTACATATATGTATAGGTCCCGGCCCCCCTCATCCCCCCATACCCACCCTTGGGTCAAGTATGGATATAGGTTAGCTTCCATTTCTCTTTTTCTCTGCTGTTTATTGTATCCACTTCTCTGCTGGCCAGTACATGTACTGTACATCCCGTACATGTATAGATATATGTACACACAGAGGGTAGCACTGCCGGGGGGGAAGAAGCAAATCTATTAGAGACAAATGTTTTGGGTTGGATGCAACTTTGATTTCGGATTCAGAGCAAGCTACTTTCTGTTTCAAGGCTCTTTTGCATCACAAGAGCCTGGTCTACAGCCTTGCCCATGGCCACGGAGGGATGCCTCTAGTCTTTAGAGGGGGCCCTGTAGCCTTTGGGGGTTTTTTTTGGCTGGGACAGAAGTGTTCAGGGTCCAGTTCCCTGTGTGATGGGGGAAGCAGGAGCCTTTCCATGGATGCCAAAGGTGAACCCACCCGATTGCCTGTCCTTCAAGGGCCCTGGAAACAAGTGTTGGTCATTTGAAGCTGCATTTTGGTGGAGGGGGTGGCCTGGGAGGAAGGGAGCTGCAGGGACCGGAGTGGTGGAGCTGGGCATCAAGTCAGCAATATTGTGAACTAGGGAAAGGAGGAAAGAAGAGAGCAATTTCTTTTGGGAGGAACAGCCCCTATGGTGACCCTGTTGCAATGCCCTCTCCATGGACTCCCTGCTGCAGGGGCAGCGCAAGGCTGGAAGTTGACCCCTCTGATCCCCCAGTGTAGGCCCTTCACCCCAGCAGCTGCTGCAAAGGATTCTGGGAAGGAGGTGGAGCGATCCCAATGTGGCAGGCAGATAAGAGAATGCTTTTTCAACGTGGGCTTATTCATTATGTTCAGTAAGTCCCCAGCAGTGCAACAGGGGCCAATAGCGTTTGACACTGTATACATCTCAGTGACCACTTAGTTTTTTAAATGCAAATTAAGATCCTCACATTACCCCATGACTCCAGGATCTGGGGCTTTATGAGAAAAAAAAAATACCCATCAGATATCCTGAGGCTGGAAAGTCAGTGAGAGCTAGCAGCCCTATCATAGCTGAGTTGGTTGCAGGCATCATGGCAGCGGTGAGTTTTGAGGAGGGCGGCTTTGTAGTTATTGTAGTGGAAGAGTGAAGTTGTAGCCGTGATGATCCAGAAATGATGAGAGGCGAGGATTTCTTAAGGTGATGTCTTCTATTGGGTGTGTCTACATGTGCAATGAATGCGATTTGGCTTTACTGTGCAGTAAATTTGCTACCTGCACGTGCAGTGTGCATACCACAATGTGAGATATATGCAGGTACTACATTTACGATGAGGTAGACTAATTTACTGCTCAATAAGAGCCTGCATGTGTAGACGGTGACACTTTACTGTGCAGTAGATCAGTCTACTGTGCAGTAAAGTGTCTTGTGTAGATACAGCCACAGTGCCACTCTCTCCCACTGTGTACCCAGTTCTAGTCCCTGCACCTCCAAAAGGAGATCGAAGGAGCAGAGAAGGGCAACAAGGATGCTGAGTGGCAATGGGGGTGGGGGGCACTTATATGAGAAGAGACTGCAGAGGCCAGACGGGGTTGGTTTAGAAGAGAGATACCTGAATGGGGCATAAGAAGGGTTAACAAAACAGTGGCAAAGAGAAAGCCAATAGGGATTTATTACTGACTGTCTCATCATGCAAGAGCGAGGGGGCACAACATGAAACGAGCAGGTCGTCAGTTTAAATCTAACACCAGGCAGTTCTTTGCTACCCAGCGTGGCATTAAAGTGGGGGCTTGTGGCCACCGGTGCGGTGGGAGCTGAGAGTTTATCTAGATTCAAACAGAGACTGGACACAGGCTTGGGGGAAAGGGGCATCGGTCACTGTCGAGCAGGAGCGAGGGGCACGGCCTCTGCATCAGACTTGGCTGGACCTTCAATACTGGAGGCTGCAAGGGAGAGAGGAACCGGGGGGGAAACCTTGGTCAGACCCCGTTCACTCTCCCCTCCAGCCTCCGCTCTCTGCCGCTGTGCAACACGGGCCTATTTGTTGCCTAAGGACCCTGGGCTAATGCCCACAAGGAAAACACTATAAACCTCCCTTAGAGATGGAGGCCACTACCTGTGCGACACAGGAGAGTGGGCAAGGCAGACTCAGGGCCTGTCCTAATGCATGGTAGTTCTTATATGATGTGTCAGGCAAGCTTTTGAATACAAGACATTTCTCCTTGAGTCCTTTTCGTTATTCAGTGACCTGTCAGGAGTGTCTTGCATCCAGAAGCTTGTCTAGCTCTACTACAGTAGATCCCATCAAAGAGAGCACCCAGAGGTGCCCTCGTCTTTCACGCCGCAGTTATTTGCAGCTGGCTCCTGCCAGCAGAAGTGGGGGAAATGAATTCACCCAGGCAGCTCTGGGCCAAAGTGGTTCTTGCTGGGAGGAGCTGGAGTGCGGACCGGACCCTGCCGCTAGGTCTGGTGCAAAGGGTGTGGGTAGCCCATAGGGTTTTGCATGGGGCAGAGCGACTCCCAAGGGTCCGTAGCAATGTGAGACAGTAGATTTGGGCCACTTGTAGCCTCAAACCCTCCTCTCCCGCATGCTTTGCAGGCAGACCCAAATTCGACGCTAGGTGTTTGGCACGGTCTTTTTACAACCCCCGGATGTCCTTGCCAGCTGCTCCCCTTCCAGCTGCTGGGAGCTGAGCAGCAACCTGTGATTAACTTGGGGGTTGCTTCCTTCAGCCTCCTGCCCACCTGTTGCTCTGAGCCAGGCGGGGAGCTGAGGGCCAGGAAATGAAATCAGGCTAGCGCGGGTCAGAGCATGTCCTTGGGAGGGTCTGAGGACGTGCTCCAGCCTCTTCTAGGCAACAGGGGCAAGCAGGAGGTGCTGAGAGGAGGTAGGATGAGAGGAAAGGGGTGAAAAAGCCCCGGGGAGGAAGGAAAGACGGGGGAGGAATGGAGGGGGTGGTGGGAGCTCCGCGTGAGCAGAGCATTGGCAATGCCTGAGCTCCTCGCAGGTTGTTACCCGCGCTTCTCCCATGTGCTGGGAGGTGAAAAGCCACACCGGGTGCGGAAGGACCCCAGGGACCTCTGCACTGCAGCAGCTGGGGATGGGGTCAGGTTTTGCATGCATCGTTCCGGAGTCAGAGGGGTTTTGGGGTGCGGGGGGGACAGGCTGTGTGGGTGCATTTCGGTGGAGAACGCCATCTAAACCCCATCCCCTTTGTTCTGCTTCCCTTCTGCTCCGCGGCTGCAGCAAAGGCAAAGACAAGATGAAAGGCGATCACAAGTAGGTGGCCTTGGTTTGCTCCCCCTCTCTCGCTGTCTCTTCCTTGGAGGAGTGGGGTTTCTGTCCTTTCATCAGCATCCCCAGCCCGGGGCCCCGCTGCAGAGGAACCGAAAGCCACGTGCTGGGGTCTCGGTGCCAGCGGCGACCCTCGTGTGCAGCCCGAAGCAGGCGAAGCAGCGGGGTCCCAGAGGGCGACTGGCAGGGCAGAGGAAGGGGGTCTGAGCTGGGAGCGTCCTCCCAGGGGCCGTCGCCCCGATCCGAGGGCATTGCGGGTTTAATCAGGGTTGATCCTATTGCTAGATGGCCTCAAGAGGTCCCTTCCAACCTGACTTCCCTATCATCCTACACCAACCCACCCAAAAAGGGACCAACCTGCTCTCGAAAACTTCCAGGGCTGTTCTTCTCTGGGCACGGCCCGGTCGCCCTCGGAGCCAGAAAGCTCCTTATCTCCAGCCTCAGTTTCCCCTGGCGCAGCTTGAGGCTATTGCTCCTCATCCACTGAGAGAAGCCCACCTCCATCCCCTCGGTAGCTGCTCTCCAGGTCTCTGAAGGCTGCCATCAACCCCCCCACCTTGTTTTTTCTACACTCAATACCCCTCCCTCTTCCAGTCTGCAGTTTGCACGGCGGGCGGGGGGCAGACAGGGTTTAGGTCCGCTTTGCTCCAAGGGGGTGATGAGAAGGAGGGAACTGGTTTTCAGCTCACACCAGGTCCCTCTAAGTCTTTGGAAACGGGCAGATGATGGACACCCCCCCCCACCAACCGAAGTGGCAATGAAAACATCCGAATCGCCCTGCATAGTTCACGAGCAGCCGCAACCAGTCTGAGCTCGAAGCTGGCTGTGAGGCAGCCGCCTCTCCCGGCGTGGGGCTCATCCTTCGGGCTGGGCTGACCTCAAACCCGAAGCTGGGTTTCCACCCCGGGAGGGCCGCAGGACCCGAGAGCGGCCGTGCTACACGTGTCACGGGCGCTAGCAGCACATGGGGTGGTAAAGGGCGGACCGGGGGCTGCACTGGTGTCGGGGGTGCCCTGGCCTGGCTCCAAGTGCCCCCTTCCCATCCACGCCAGGCCCGGGGCCCTTGCGCGTGGCAGCCAGGCGGGTGGGCGAGCGGGCGGGGGCCGGTCCTCCAGGGCCACCTGGCAGGATCGCAGCCCGCGTGGCGGCGTGTCAGGTTTTCAGGCCCTCATCCAATATTCATACGGGGACGGTATCAGCTCTCAGCCTCCGCCAGCTCCCGTCGGCGCTGCCCAGCCCGCTCCATTCGGCTCCCCTCTCTCTTTTGGCTTTGGTGGTGGGGGGCCAAGGGGGGAGCGGGGCAGCGGCCTGCATCTTTGCGCCACGCCGCGAAGCGTCGGAGGCGGATGGGAGCAGAGACTCGGCTGGGACCCCCGCGTCGCCCGCCCTTCGTCGACCCCCCGTGCACGCTCGGCGCAGGGCAAGGCGTTGGTTTGGCCCCGCTGGGATGGCAGCTGTGCGGCGCAGCTAGACCCCCCGTCGCATGCGCCGGCGGCCAGGAGCCCATCTGGCGCGCGAGCTGATCCCTTGCAGGGGAAAGCTGGACCCGGGACTGGCAGCTGGTGAAGGTAGATCTCAGCCGGGTATGGAAATGGGGTGGGGGCGAGACAAGGGGGTGTCTGCTATTTGCAAACTTCCCTGGATCTGAAAGGGCAACAGGTGGGGGACGGAGGGAAGTAGGGGCTGAGGGCAGGGGTCTGCTCCATGCAAGCCCTCCCCTTCTTTCCCCAGCTGCCGTGGGGATGAGCGTGTGGATCTGCCCTGGCTATTTTCCCGATCCCCTCTTGTTTTCCGTTCTCCATGATGGGCAGAAATGGCGATACTGGCGTGGACTCTCTTATCCCCTTCTCTGTCCCTGGGGCTGGTGCTTTCCTCCCCCAGTTCCTCACTCTCCCTGAAGCAAAGGGAGCGGGGAAAAACAGGAGGTTGCCGATTTGGGGCTGGGGATGAAGCTGGGGAACAAGGGAGTCTTGTCGGGGCTGGCTCAGAGCTCGGCCGCGGTTCTTCCCTTCCTGCCCACCCTACGCCGGGACTGGGGACGCATAAGGCGTGGGGCCCATCTCGCACCTTATAGACTAACTTGATCAAAGATGGGTCAAAGAAGCTTTCTGAAGCCAAGTGCTTACTATTGCAGGCATCTAGCAGTGAAAATGCTAGCCCATGCCTGGGGCTGCTCATCCGTTGGCCCTTGCAGGCAGGTCCTGAAGTAGCAAAGTGCCCCAGGCAATACGTACCAGAGCCTGGTCTTAAATCCAGCCCTATTAGGATCCAGCCTTATCTCTAAGCCTGGGCTTAACCCTCTGGATAAGCCCCACATTTAAGTGCAGGGCTGAATGAGAGCTATCGCTCCCAGCAGTGCTGCTGACCCCTAGCCCTTTATTCACCCCCTTAAATATGAGCCTTGTCGTCTTCTCTCTGCAGCTGCCATGCCCTCATACACCTGCAATCTGCCTTTTGCTTTTGTTCACAGATTAAAATGAACCTTAATAATTAATAGCCAAGCTTGGGTGGCTTTTCATTGGGAGCTTATCTGCTGCCTGCAAGCTGCTCTCATAGACCAGCCCTGGCTTTTGGAGGGTGTGGAGGGAAACTTTACATCCGCAGAGAAAGTAAAGTTGCAATAGCATCTGGCAGAGAAATGAGAGTCCTGCCCACGCCACTGTCAGCCTGGGCTGGAGGGATCCACGCCACTGCTTGAAAGCTGAATAACCAGGGATCTTACCTAGTAAGACATGGATATCAGTGACCAGTTGCTTTTCAATTCTCCTCTTTCCCTGAATGCCTGGAGGTGCATTAGTCCTTGTTGAGTTATAGCATGGAGGAACAGGCTCCTGGCTTTAAAACCTTCTTGCCCGAAGATCCGGGTGAGGTAGGTGCCTTACAGAAGCAAAGTGGTTTGTGCACATTGTGCTCCCCCACGGTGAATAACCCCCTCCCCAGTCACTCCCTTGACTTCTAATCCCGATGCAAAAGTATAGATATGTGACGTGGGAGCCTCTGACTAACCATTTAGTGAAACCAGCCCTGTGTTGGGAAGCAAAATGGTAAAATCTCAGCACTGAGTTATATTCTGTGGGGAATGAAACCAAGACCTTTCCCCATTTTCCCTGCATCTGAGGCTCCTTCCCTTCATCCAGAAATCCATACGCCCTTCGGAAAAGTTTGAGCTTGGATTCAGCGCCATTTCTCAACAGAAAAACCAATGTTCGGGCATTTCCCAGCCAGCTCTGCCCATTTCAGCCATTGGATTGACCATGGTTTGTCAACTCTCAGATGATGGCTTCAATTGTTGGCTCTTCATGAGCAGCCTGGGATTGGCTATAGGTGTCATGTGGTTTTGTTTCTGCCCTTCCATCGTTGGAAGATAGCAAAATATCAAATAGTCCTCATTCGAGGTTAGGTTTTGAGTGGACTCACCCTTTGAAGTTCGTCGTTGGGTCTCCAGTCCAACCTTTCTATATCGTTTGCTCTCGATATCCTGCACAGGCTGCTGCTTCCGGTGCTGGTGTTGCCAGATCTTGTGGGGTGCACTGTGGTGCTACAGGGCATCTCAGGAGATGACCCATTGTCTCATGGTCAACTAACAGGCCATGTCTACACATGCGCATTTAATGCTCATTAGCCCAATTTAAGGCACGCAAAAGGTGCTCAACTACACGTGTGCACCCTTAATGTACCTTTGAAATGGCAATTTAAGACTGTGAGCCTAAATTTGATACCAGCATAAAGCAAGTATCAACTTGAGGTGTGATCAGTTAAAACGCATTAGTGCATGTGTAGACACACTAATGTGCATTACTGTGGTGTGTGTCAGTGGATACACACTGCATTAATGCGCATTACTGCATCTGCATGGGCTAATGCGACTTAGCTATTCACACCTAAAATATAATGCACCTTAAGGCGCATTAGCACGCCACATGTAGACACATACCTAAATTGCCTTAATGCACCTTAAGCAAAGGTGCATTAAGTTTAGACGTGCATAAATACACGTGTAGGCACACCCACAATGTACTAAATTTCCCAGGTTCAGTCATCTTTTTGTCACTAGACTTTATGACCCTCCAAACATTTGCCAACCATTTTTCACATACTTCTCAATATAACGGAGCACAGCTCAAAGAAAGAGTGAAGAAAACGCTGGGAATCACATGTTCAATCGTTCAGTGAACCCTGTGTATTGCCTCTGCCAGCATATGACATGGATCCAGTTTGAGGACTCAAAGCTGTGTCAATATATTAAATAACTCTAGTTTATGAATGTGTTATATGAACCCATTGCTCCAGTTTCTGTTCAGCCTAGAAGTCGGCATGTTAAGCTCCTGTTATATCCAACCAGCGTATTATTATTTGCTCCAACTGGGACCGGATTCTGCGCTGGTATAAAATTGTTTTAAGTCTAAGGTTATTACTACAATGGCTCACGTAGCACAATGTGTTTTCTAGGAATATCACTTACCAAAAATATCTCAAATTCCAGCTGGCTGCGTTTCAGATCCACTTTGCGGCTGGCTTTGGCTTGTCTCTCTGCTGTGTTGTTAAATGACATGTGAAAGTTGCCCAGAATGTGAAGGCCACTGTAAATCAGAGCGAGTGTCCTCGCAAATGTTTTTTGCTGTCAGAAATGTCAGCCAATTTAAATGAATGCTAGTGGCAGGTGAATGTGGAATTCAGAAATGAGGCTTTTTCTGCCAGACCTCGGAAGATACCTTCATCCCACCAGAGAACAAGGAAATGACATTGTGGTGTGTGTATGTCCGATCAAAAGCAACCAAGGGACTTTTGATTTCAGGAGTCAGGTCCTGTATTGCTATACATTTTCCTGTAGTCCTATGGACCTTGGCTGTTGAAGTCGGTGGAGCAAGACCATTTTACACTCTTGGACACTGGCGCGTGGCAGGTCAAGTTTGACAGCTCAAATTTATTCAGGATGATTTGGCTCCCATGGCAGAGGCCGGCCCAGAGGTCAGACACAACTTAAGGGCCACCTCAATAGCTATTGTTTAGCCTTGATAACATGGCTGAAGTGATGTTGAAGCCTTGTGATGGCTTCCCTTCCTGGAGTACATCCCTCCCAACCTCAGGCTGGTTGGCCCAGCTCTCAATGGGCCTCTGGTAAAGGTGGATGGATGTGCTTTTGGCCACTACACTCCCTCTTGCGCTGTGGCGTGTCCTAGCCATGCTACCCTAATGATCACTGAGCTCAAGGAGTTGCTGCTTTTTGGGATCTGGGCTGTTCCTACAGCGCTGCGTTGTCCAGAAAGGCCCAGACCTCACCACAGCGCACGCAGCGAGCTCTCCCTTCTCCCCCACTGCAGATCCGGGAAAGGAGTATTTTCGGCGATGAAACTGGGCAAGATGCGCCCACCAAAAGAGGATCACCGGAAGCAAGGTACGTCCCGTGCCCCCCACCCTGCCATAGCGTGGAGAATCCCAGGTGGGCTGGGCGCGGCTGGTTGAGTTTTAGCAAGCCCGGCCATGGCACATGCACACAACGCGGTACGCAGCTGGCGTGACGACCTTGGGGTATCCTCTGGGGTTCAGCACCTGGGTTTTCAGCGGTTGCTGAACAAAACCTCCTAAAGGACCAAAAAACCACCGGGCAAGCTTCGCTCTCTTGGAGTAGCTTACTGTCAGCAAGTGACTGCACAGGCGTACCTATGCGTGAGATATTCCCCCAAGTCAGAGCTCCTGATTTTAGATAAATCTGGGGTCCCCCACCCTTCTCCATCAAAACAGATGAACTGTGCATCTGGTTTGCGATCGCATCTTGCTTTTTACGGGACACATCCATGGTCCGGTCAGCCCGTGTTGCTCTTTATGTTAAATGGGATCGTATTAGGGTCTGTAACAGCGGTAGTCATAAATATGGCAGGAAGGGAGCTGTAAAAACACAGCTGCTGCTCCCCGCCACCAAACCTTCAACCCAGGGGCTTGAGGATGTGGTCTCATGGGTTGGAGCTGGAGGTCACAGAATCACAGAAGTCGGGTTGGGGGGACCTTGTAGATCTTCGAGTCCGACCCCCCGCCTGGGCGGGAGAAAAAGACTGGACTCAAATGAGTCCAGCCAGGTAGGCATCAGGCCTCTTCTTAAAGCCCCCCAGGGTAGGAGCCAGCACCACTTCCCTTGGGAGTTGGTTCCAGCTCCTAGCCGCCCTGACCGTGAAGCCGTTCTTGCGGATGTCTAATCTAAATCTACTCTCTAATAATTTGTGTCCATTGTTCCTTGTCATGCCAGGGAGGCACGAGGGGAAACAGTGTCTCCCCCAAACCCTTCTGGTCCCCCCTCGTGAGTTTATAGACGGTCACCAGGTCCCCCCTCAGCCTTCTCTTGTGGAGGCTGAACAGGTTCAGGTCCCATTGCCTCTCCCCGTAGGGCCTGCCTTGCTGTCCCCGATCATGCGGATGGCCTCCTCTGGGCCCTCTCCATGCTGTCCACGTCCCTCCTGCAGTGGGACACCCAGAACTGGATGCAGTACTCCAGCTGCAGCCTGAACAGCATCCCATAGAGGGGGAGGATCACCTCCCTGGCCCTACTTGAGACGCACCTGTGGATGCACGACAAGGTGCGGTTAGCCCTGCCAACCGTGACCTCGCATTGTCGGCCCATGTTCATCTTGGAGTCA
>NW_017728918.1:10077594-10103636 GCF_001723895.1 Crocodylus porosus | reverse complement strand
CCCCTGTAACCTATCCAGGTCTTGCTGCAGTCTTTCCCTCCCTACTAGCGTGCTCACCTCACCCCAAATTTTGGTATCATCAGCGAATTTAAACAGGTTGCTTTTCACCCCGTCGTCCAAATCACTGATAAAGAGATTGAACAGTGCGGGCCCAAGGACCGAGCCCTGGGGGACCCCGCTGCCCACCTCCCCCCAGGTCGAATATGACCCGTCCACCACCGCCCTCTGAGTGCGACCCTTCAGCCAATCTGCAATCCATCTGACTGTGGAGGCATCAGTGCCACAGTCACCTAGTTTTTTAATGAGGATGGGGGTGGGAGAGGGTGTCAAAAGCCTTGCTGGAGTCCAGAAAGACTACGTCCACGGCGACACCTGCATCCGTTGCCTTAGTGACCTGATCATAAGAGGCAATCAGGTTGGTCTGACATGACCTGCCCCTAATGAGCACTCAAGCTCATTAGGTTGAGCACTCCCGGTCTATAAATCCTTATATCTCACCTCCAAGGTAAGCAATGCCCAGAGCCTGCCCAGACGCAGCCTGTGCTATGCCTACGCCAGCCCAGACAGATGCTGCCCAGTCTCTGCTGGGAGCTTCCAGGGATGGCGACTGCACCGCCCTGGGATCTCACTGCCCTGGGATTGAATTGAAGACTTCCCAGCTCTGTGCCCTATAGCCTGAGAGGTGGGGTCCTTCACTATTACCCTGGTTGCTGTTACAGCTCCTACCACTCTAAGTCAAATGCCCCAGGTCCCGTGTTCATTTTTTGGTCTCTTGCTTGTTTGGGGAGTGGTTCTTTCTTTTTAATTGCTCTTTATTTTCACTGAAAAATTCCTTAGTTGTATCAAAACCACTGCCTTTCCTTGGCCCCACTGACCACTGTCTTTAAGTTATGGGGTGGGCTCGGTAGGAGTTACCAGCTGGCTTTCTCATCACTGCCAGTCACTGCTCAACCACTAGATATGTAAGAAAAATTAAGGCCCTTGTTCAGCCTGTGTCCACCCAACAGATGAACCAGCTGTCCTGGAGACAGAAGACCTGGACCGGAAAGCCATGCGGCTTGGAGGAGGCCTGGACCCAGACACCATCTCTCTGGCATCAGTCACCGCTGTTACCACTAATGTTTCAAACAAAAGGTGAGGGAGATTTAGCTGATGGGAGATTTATCTTGTTTTTGAAAGTCAGAATGTAGGGGAAAAAACCATTTTCCAGCATTATGGCTATATACAGGACAATTGGAGCCTAATCTTCAGCTCGCTCACCCTGCCTTTGCTGCTTAACTAAAGCTGAAACCCTAGCTGCTGCTGAAGCCTAGTCTTCCTGGTAGCCTCAAGGATTCTGGAAAGACCTAAAGAGTCTTCAGGGCTGTGCCATTGGAGGAGAGAGACCAGGAGCAGCTAGCAGACAGCAAAATTGCCCTAAGAAAAGTTAACTTGATTAGTGGAACACTGCAAGGATTAAAAAAGGAGAGCTGATTGTTAACACGTGAGTGAAGAACAATGAGACATTAAATCAATTAACTCCCTCAGTTGCTTCAGTAGTAATGCCACAGCTGCTGCATTGTGAAGCAGGATTCAACACAGGGTGCTTCCATCCTGGGCAGAAAATTAGCTTCCTTGCTTAAAACACCCACCCCAGTTCTGAGGTGGGGGCTTATTGTGGGGGTGAAAGGTAAGTGTCTTGTATGCTAGAAACTATGGCATCGCATCTAAGTCAGCACACTTGCAGCAGCTCATCTCTGTATTTTCATACGATGACTAGCTTCTTTTCTTTCCCCCTCTCTCCCACTGCAAAGGTCAAAGCCTGACATCAAGATGGAGCCAAGTGCTGGCCGGCCAATGGATTACCAAGTGAGTCGTGCTGCTCTTCCCCTTTTTCCTGTCTCCCCTGGCCCCAGACCCAGGGGGTGGGAATGACCTGGAGGTCAGAGGGAAGGGGCAAGATGAACATCCTGAGGACACCTTCTTTATGTTTCCAACCAAATCGCACGTTGGCTAAGCAGAACCTCCAAACACCTTTCCTCACCTGAGCTGGAGCAATGGAGGAATGGGCATGAACACAGCCAGCCAGCTGCCAAGAAAACACATGAGATGTGCCTGAAGGGACTAGGGAATTTGTAGACAAATTGGAGACAGTCCAGCAAAGGGCAACTAAAATGGTCTGAGGGCTGGGGGACGGGACTGGTGAGGACAGGCTGAGGGAAATGGGCTGATTGAGTCTGGAGAAGAGAAGAGAAGACCGAGGGGGATTGAACAGCAGCCTCCACCTCCCTGCCGGGGGGCTGCAAAGAGGATGGAGCTGGGCTGGTCTCACTGGGGGCAGATGACGAGAATTGGAAATCTGGGGAACTTTGTAGTGGCCTAAAGGATCCTCTGTGGTATTGTGCCAGTTACCTTGTCACAGGTACAAATGCCTTAACTCCTGGTGTGATGTCCTAGTTAGGTCAAAACGGGCTAGCACTGTGCTTGTAGACAATACACCCGGCCAAATCTTTGCCACCAACCCAAGCCTACGGTCGTTCTTTAAGACAAGATTAGTAGTGGGGTCTCCTGGCTGCAACCTTTGCCACGGGTCCTGAGACTTCAACACTAATAACACTTTACGAGCGCAGCAGCCAAAAACGACACTGCTAACACCCGAAGGCATAGGCCAGGACCGAAGCAGGCCCCAGCCGGAGGTGGGTGGGAACCAGTGGAGAGCATGTGTATGCAAAGTTACCCCTGGTTAGAGAAGCTGGTTTAACTCTGCAGCTGCGGTTCTGGGTGGGACATGGGGGGACACAACATAGGCTGAATGAAGTTGGGGGGTTCCAGTGTTTTCACCCGCACCTTCCAATACACACACACACACGTGAAACAACTCCATTCCCAGCCTCCTCTTTTGCTTTTTTTTTTTTTTTTTTTTTTGCTTTTTTCTTTCTTTGTCTTTTCACATGTCTGTCAACCTGGTTGCCTTGGCAACCAGGTTGCTGCATACGTGACCACACAACATGGGGACTAGGCTTAAGCCCATGTTACTCCAGTAGGTAACTGTGATGTTTTTCAAATTGTTTTTCAAATTTCAAATTTTCTAAGAAAAGAGGGTCGGACATTTTTAAAACACACACACAGAAGCGTGGGCCTCTGCCGCTCTCTCTCATACGCAGGATGCGGAAGTGAGTTACTTACCAGGAACCTAATTGGAAGCTCAGTTTAATGTACTGTAGTTGCATTTCAAAAGGCTGACAAGCCACCTAGATTTGCTGTTGGTGTTCCTTCCCACCCCCCACCTCCAGCCCTCTTGATTCAATAAATCTGTTTTAGCACGCCTCGCTGTGGGTGCTTAAGAGGGAAGGGACCTGCTAAGGTGGGCTTGGTGTTTTACTTTCCCCCTGCACAGGAAGCTGCAGGTGAGCACTTCAGGCCTATAGAAGCACTCCAGGATCCCAAGGTGTGCTGTGTATCCCGGGGGGCACAGGGCCCAGACAGGACCTGAGTCTGGGTGGTGGCAGCGATACCCCAGGCTTCCGGGTGTGCTCCAGGAAGCGGGGTAGCCAGATGTGAGGCATCCCAGGGGAGGCACTTGGAGCTTGGTTTTTGGCCGGGTGCAGTGAGACAGGAAGCTCAGCTCAGGAGCGCCCCCTACTGGCCCACCACAGTGGAGAGCATGTGTATGCAAAGTTACCCCGGGTTAGTTAAGCTGGTTTAACTTTGCAGTCACGGTTCTGGGTGAGACATGGAGGGATGCACCGGAGGCTGAATGAAGTGGGAGTTTCTAGTGTTTTCATCCCCACCTTCCACTACACATGCACATGCACATATACATGTACCTTAGGTCAGGGCTTTGGCCCATTAGCAGTAGGGTGGGAGGGGTTTTCTGTGGCTCTCCTGTGGGGGTCACTTCAGCATTGGATGTGCGTCAGCAAAGGAAGCCAAATGAAGGTGTGAGGGTCAAACCAGGTCTGACCAGGGAGGCCTATGCCTTCTCTCCCACAGGTGAGCATCACAGTCATTGAGGCACGGCAGCTAGTGGGGCTGAACATGGACCCTGTAGTGTGCGTGGAGGTGGGAGATGAGAAGAAGTACACCTCCATGAAGGAGTCCACTAACTGCCCCTACTACAACGAGGTGAGCTGACCCTTCCTCAGGTGGTGTGCAGGACTCTCTCAGCCTTCATCAAGATAAGCCTTTTCCAGGATCCTTCCAAGAGACTAGATTGAGTGAGGACACTTGACTGAGCACGAGCCCTTTGCCAGCCGTGGCGAGTGTATTTCAGGGAGTTGAGGTGAAATCCCCCACACGCCTTGCCTCCGATGCCTGGCTGGACCAGCTGCATGGGGCAGCCCATGAGGTAGAACTTGCCCCTGTTCCAGGAGGATACTGGCTCTTCTGCGTGTGTGAGGACTGACAAAAATGCCTCTGGCTGTCGCCTTTCTCCATGCACAGGGCAAGGCGTGACCTGGAGTCTCATACCAAGCCCTCACCCTGGGATGAGAAGGATACACAGCATGGAGCTCCCAACCAGACCCCAGCTGCCCCGTAGCGGGTATGGGTCTGGTTCTGAGCCTGCCTGTCTATCTTTAGTTGTGGTCATGTAAAAGTGAGGTTTTTTTTAACTGTGATGGTCTAGAGAGGCAAGGATTTTTAAAGTGGCGTCTTGTCATGGACCAACTCCATAGCTGGGATAAAGCTAGACCAGCTTTCAAATGTACAGCCTAGTTCCTCAGCTCTGATCCGAAGAAGCCAGGCACAGCATAGTCATTTCTTTAGTTGGTCTGATTTGGGCATTATGTTCCTTCCCGGCTTCTCAAACCCGTACCCGTACGGCTCAGAAGAAGAGACAAGCAGCAGGAAGGCAGGAGAAGCTTTTTGCAAATGGGGAGGAATATGTTTGCCCCATTGCTGCCCAGACTGAGAAGCCCTGCTCCCCTTCCCCAGACTTCAAATTAGATAGATTGGCCTTTTGGTGCCATCAACCACCAGCATTTTACATTTCTAAGGCCCCTCTGCCAAGGGCCTGTGCCATCCTCATGGTGACATCCCCTGGAGCCAGGTCCCTGTGGCTGCTGCTTGTTATCAGGGTTTGGACCCCCCCGCATCTGTCTGAAAGGTGCCGGCATTTTGCCTCCTGCACTTACCTCTCCTTTTCCTTTGCCAGTACTTTGTCTTCGATTTCCATGTGCCCCCGGACGTCATGTTTGATAAGATCATCAAGTTGTCGGTAAGTGTGTGTGTGATCCCTTGGTCATCCCCGCTGGGTGCTATGGGGAAGAGGTTGTTCCACCTGCCGGGGGAGACAGTGCCTGGGAAGGGGCCATGGGGGCTACTTGGGCCAGGAGCTGTGCCCATGTGCTGCAGTCCTGACCTGGAGTGTCTCCTTTCTGCCCCAATTCTGCCAATGCACCCTTGACCTGCCCAAACCAACTTCTCCCACACCCTTGGC
The DNA here is from genome assembly GCF_001723895.1 of Crocodylus porosus. NCBI lineage: Eukaryota > Metazoa > Chordata > Crocodylia > Crocodylidae > Crocodylus > Crocodylus porosus. The sequence continues at coordinate 10,098,217 of NW_017728918.1, read as the reverse complement.
TCTGCCGATGCCCTCCATTGGTGCAGGCCTGGCTGCACCTCGGCAAGCCTCACTCCAACCTAGAGCCAAAGCAGTTCCCATCTCACCGCCCTTCTCCCAGCCTCTTTTCCTCCATCCCATCCTTTCCTGGAGTGTAAGGCCCCCAGACTCCATTTGCACCATCTAAGCCATGGACTTCCCCCACATGCCCCAGTGCTGAGCCTGCTGACTTGGGTTTCCTGCTTTGAGGCACACAGAAGACCCAGGTACCCCTGACTTCTCCCCTGGCAGGGAACTGAAGAGGCAAGACTGGTGATCCTAGCAAGTGGCCACATACCACCGTGCAAAAGAAGCCCCGCCCCCACCCCCAAGTCAAAGTCAGTCTGGTCTGACCCGGAGCTGAATTCCTTCCAAGCCCGTCATTTTGCCCCAGAGCTTATAAGCAAGACATATGAGCCAAGCATCTAAAATGGACTCACTCCATGACTGCAGAAGTCTGCTTCCCCCCACCTTTCCATCACCAGATCTGGCCAATCTCTGAGAGAAGCAAAAAACCTAAGGCAGAACAAGCACAAAAAATGCCACCATACCTGGCCAACATTTGTGGGGAGGGTGGAATCCTTCCTGACCCCTGCAGATGACCATCCATAGCCCTGAAGCATGTGTGGATTAAAGTTAGTCCCAAGTCAGTCCACACATGCAGTGTTAATGCGCTTTAATGTGGCTACACGTGCATTAATGTGCTTTAACTGTTCGCACCTAAATTTGATACTTGCATTTGCAGGTATCAAATGTAGGCGCTAATAGCCTAAATTCACCATTTTTAATGTGCATTAAAGGCACACATGTGTAGGCATATGCCCTTAATGCACATCAATTTAGGCTAATGCACATTAACGTGTTACGTGTAGATGTGCCTTCCATGCCCCAGCCCAGCTTTGCTATGGGACCCCAAGGGCTGAGCTACAGCATCCTGTACCATTCCAGTCCTCAGCAGAGACTGTCAAACACGCCGTGTTGCATGGTTTGGAGACATGCCCCACAAAGACTTGAGACCCCACAAACTCATCTCATGCATGACCTACCAGACCTGTTCCATCAGCTATTCTCGATTTCACTGAACATGCGGATTGTCTCCTGCTTCTTTTGGTTTCAAGGTGATCCACTCTAAGAACCTCCTGCGCAGCGGGACCTTGGTGGGCTCCTTCAAAATGGACGTGGGGATGGTTTACACACAGCCTGGTAGGTAGCTGGTGGGCTGGGGAGTTCTGGGCTTAGGTGCTGGCACGGTTTGCCTCTGTCAGCTATGGTGCGGTTCCCGTAGAGGTGTGGGTCTTGGAGGTCTTTAGCTCCCACTAACTATTTCTGTGGCTTATAAGCCAGGAAGGGTGGAGAGTGAAGACAAACCACATGCTTGCTACAGGGTAAACTGATCTATCCTGTGGTACACGTGGCGTGGATGCATGACAGGGTCGTACTCCTGCAATCCAGGCAGAGTTACCTCTGAGAATGAAAGGAGTAGCTATGTACTGGTGTAAGTTAACCCGGGGTATTCCTCACGCATCTGCTGCACTACTTACCATATTTACCTGAATCTAAGACGAACTTGAATTTAAGATGACCCCCAGGTAATTACATTTTAAACATGTCCTGTGTCCAGCTGTGGGCCTCCCGCTACAGACAGGATGTGGACACATTGGAGAGGGTCTAGCGGAGGGCAACGAAAATGGCTGGGGGCTGGGGGACAGGACTGGTGAGGAGAGGCGGAGGGAAATGGGCTGATTGAGTCTGCAGAAGAGAAGACCGAGGGGGATTGAATAGCAGCCGTCACCTCCCTGCAGGGGGGCTGCAAAGAGGACGGAGCTGGGCTGGTCTCAGTGGGGGCAGATGACAGGACAAGGAGCAATGGGCTCAAGCTGCAGTAAGGGAAGTTGAGGTTGGATATTAGGAAAAACTTTCTCACCAGGAGGGTGCTGAAGCCCTGGATTGGGGTACCTAGAAAGCAAAGTTCCCTCCAAGGTGCGCGCATGCGCAGTCGTGCACAACTAAAAGTGTGGCTGTGCACAGCCTTTTCAAAGCCGCGCACCAAGAAAGGCTGGAGCTGGAGCCTGGCGCGGCCTCTGCCAGCTCCTGGGAAGTGCTCTGCTCCCCCACATCAGGGCCAGGCAGTGGAGCACTTCCCCGGAGCCCGCGGAGCCCACTCCAGCCCCGTGCACCAGCCTCCATCCCTGCCTTGCCTCACCTCGGGAGGAGCTGCTGCCTGCCCCGGCTCCAGGACACCGCTCTGCTCCCCGGCATGGCCTCCGGGGGCTTGTCCCGCAGTGTCCCGGAGCCGGCGGAGCCTCCCTGGGGCAGGCAGCAGCTCCTCTCCGCGGTGAGGCAAGGCAGGGATGGATGCTGGGGCGGGGGGCTGGTGCAGGCTCTGCCAGCTCCAGGGAAGCGCTCCACTCCCTGGCCCTGATGCGGGGGAGCAGAGCACTTCCCTGGAGCCAGCAGAGCCTGCGCCAGGCTCCGGCTCCCAGTCACTGGTCCCTGGCCCCAGCCCCTGGCCTCTGGCCCCCAGCCACAGCCTCCAGCCACCGGCCCCTGGCTTCAGCCCCTGGCCCCCAGCTCCAGCCTCCAGCCCCCAGCCCTCAGCCCCCTTTGGTAAGTGTCCCACGCTGGACCGAGGCACATGCTCACAGACTGCTGCTCCTTAGAGGGAACATTGCCAGGGAGGAGGGGGACTCTCCATCCTTGGAGGTGTTGAAGCCCCGGGTAGACAAAGCCTTGGCTGGGATGATGTAGTTGGGGCTGGTCCTGCTCTGAGCAGGCGGTTGTGACCCCCTGACCTCCCTTCAGCCCTCATTTTCTATGATTTTCTATGCAAAATCTATAAATGTGTTACAATTTTCCATGTACAGAATCTAATTATTGGAGGGTCATCTTTAATTCATCCCCCCACATTGCTGTATGGGAGCAGGCAGTGGCAGGGTGGGGGGGTCAAGCAGTTTGCCATCTGCTCGTGCCTGACCCCCTGCCACCTCTGCCCCTTGCCTGGTCTCCCTTGTCACCTCAGCACCCACCTTCCCCATCTGTCTCTGCTCCCCCTCCTGTGCCTTCCCACCCCCCAGCCTCTCCTTCTCCGTACCCTCCTCCCCTCTCCTCCCAGCCACTGCTTCCAGCTCTCTGTTCCCTGCTTCCCTGCCACCCTTCCCCTTGCTCTGTTGCAGCAGGCTCTGACCCTGTTTTAGCCTGGGGCACTGAGCACAGCCCCAGCTCAGCCCCACGTAGCCGCCTTGCTATAGGGCCCAGCTGGGGCCATGCCCAGTGCCCCAGGCTGCAGTGTGGATGGAGCCTGCTCAGCATGGAGAAAGGGGAGGGGGGCAGAGAAAGGGGCAGATGGAGAAGCAGAGGCTGCTTGGGAGGGGGGAAGAGGCTGAAAGGGGGAGATGGTAGGATGCAGAGGTGGTGGCAAAGGTAAGGGCCAGGTAGCAGCTGGAAATCCAGGTTGAGCCCCAGCTGCTGCCTGCTCCCTTCCACACTTGTACTCAAATCTAAGACTGGGGCTTCCTCCTCCCACGATAAACGGGGGGTCATCTTAGAATTGAGTATATATGATGGTTGTGTCCTGGGGTAGTCACACCTTCAGTGCAGAGCAGCTCTCCTGCCGCCAGGGCAGTTGTCATGGGAAAACGTCATGTGTCCACTCTGACCACAAAGTAAAATCCAGGGTAGACAGCTCTTGAATCCTTGCCATGCCTGTGCCCCTGGAGTGCCGTAAGGAGCCTGGCTTTGCTTCCCACCTGACTTTCAGAGCACCAGTTCTACCACAAATGGGCCATCCTGTCCGACCCCGAGGACCTCACGGCTGGGCTGAAAGGCTACCTGAAGTGCGACATTGCAGTGGTGGGGAAAGGGGACACCATCAAGACGCCACACAAAGCCAACGAGACCGACGAGGACGATATCGAGGGGTGAGAATCTGCCCGGCTGGTTTCTCCAGGGTCCTCCCGCTTTCCCGTGGGGCGCTGTGCGTGCACGGGGGGAAGGAAGCCGGGTTGGCCTGATGTTGATACAGTCACCTCCAGCCACTGCTCACATCCTTCACCCTTCCCATATCTTCCTGGTGAAATGGCAGGGGGTCGGACTTGACGATCTGCTCAGGTCCCTTCCAACCCTACCAGCTACAAAACTATGGAACTATGAAATGAAGCCCAGGCCGCAGGCATGCCGATGCCATGCAGTGTGGCAGGCACTGCTGTGTCAGCTGTGGGGCTGGGATTTGATTGGCCACGTCAGGGATTCAGCTGCAATTAATTGGTTCAATCCCAAGCCCAGGAGCAGTCAGACAGTGACGTGCAACGAGCCTTCTGAAATGCCGTAGCCATGACCAAGTGCCTTGTAGATGGCATCGTCACTGCGGTTATTAATGAGTGAGCTTATGAGGTCACAAGCATTTGATCAAAATACTTCCAAATCCCGCAGTGCTGTGCTGCTAGACCAGCTAGCAAAGAGCCCCTTACGTTTCTCATGACATCCTTGTCTTCTGCCTTCCAGACACCGACGAAATCTAGCCCCGAACCTCCGCGCGTGTCTTGTTCCTCCCGCAGCAGCTGAACCTCTTCCTACTTTCTTGGGTTACCCTTAGTCCAAGCTCAGTTGGTTTTTCTAGACAGATTGGAGCCAAGTGGTTGATGCACCAAACGTCTTGCTGTTTGTTACCTCATCTCCTTCTGGGTTAATGTGTCTGAGGCCCAGCACCTTGCATGTTCCCAGCATTAGCACTTCCGCAGCGTCTGTCTTTTCCTGCCCAAACCACAGATCCCTGAAGGCTTGATTCATGCTTGTGTATAAGAACTGACTCCAATGTACCGTCGCCTCTTACATATCTTGAACCTCTTGCCCCTCTTGCCTTTCCTTAATATGTAAAATCATAGAAAACGAGGGTTGGAGGGACCTCAGGAGATCACATCTATACCAAACCCCTACTCCAAGCAGAACCAACCCTAACTACATCATCCCAGCCAACGCTTTGTCTACCCGGGTCTTCAAAACCTCCAGGATGGAGAGTCCACAACTTCTCTGAGGAGCCTGTTGCAGTCTTTTATTACCCTCCCCATGAGAAAGTTTTTCCTAATATCCAACCTCAACTTCCCTTGCTGCAGCTTGAGCCCATTGCTCCTTGTCCTGTCATCTGCCCCCACTGAGTCCAGCTCCATCCTCTTTCAACCCCCGCCCCTTTATTTAGTTGAAGGCTGCTATCAAACCTGTCCCTCGGTCTTCTCTTCTCCAGACTAAATCAGCCCAGTCCCTCAGCCTCCCCTCACCAGTCCTGTCCCCCAGCTCACAGCCATGTTCATTGCCCTCCGCTGGACTCTCTCCAACGTGTCCACATCCTTTCTGTAGGGGAGGGCCCACAGCTGGACACAGGACTCCAGATGTGGCCTCTCCGGTGCTGAATAGAGGGGAAGAATTACTGCCCTCCATCTGCTGGCAACGCTCCTACTAACGTAGTCCAGTATTGCAGCAGGATGCCCAGAGAGGGGGTAAGAAAAGATCCCACCCCCAAGCCAATATAGCTGTACCAGTAGGACTCTCTTCTCAGACACTACGATGCCAATAGGAAGATGGCTCCCACCCATGGAGACTCATTTTTCCTGGGAGGGGTATAGTTGGCAGATGAAACCCTTCTGTTGCCATAATCACGTCTCCATGAGGGCTTTGCCAACACAGCTCTGTTGGCACGGCTGTGGCAGCCACAGCCTTGCAGTGCAAACAAGACCTTGGTCCACTGGCTGAGCATCTACTAGACCAGTTGCTTTGGTAGGAAGCTAATGCCAGAATTAGCCCAGCAGACTGATCCTCCATGGTTGCCACTTCTTCTGTCTGCTGGGACTGGGGATGAAGGATGATTACAGAGAGGATGAAGATGGGCTTTTCTCATGAAGATGGGACAGGAGAAGGAGCAATGGCCTCAAGATGTAGCAGGGGAGATTGAGGTTGGAGATGAGGAGGGACTTTCCGACTCTGAGGGTGGTTGGGAACGGAGAAGCGGTGGCATCTCCATCCTTGGAAGTTTCCAAGAGAAGTTTGGACAGACACTTGGCTGGATGGTTTACTTAGGGATGATACTGCCTGGAGCAAGAGGCTGGTCTAGGAGACCTTGTGAGTTCCCACCCAGTCCCTATTTTCTTATGATCCTATGAGTAGAGAGGTCGCTCAGCCTCTGGAGATGTTATTGTAGAGCCTACCTTCTTGGTATCCATGCAAAGCACCAGAGAGAAAGGTCCACATGGTTTAAAACTGAGTCCTCAACCCATTGGATCCCTTGGGCTTTAATCAGGGCCCTTTGCCTGGTTACACTGGTCCCATCAGGCTAGAAGGGACATCACAGACTATCCAGAACAAACTGTCTGAGGACTTATCTGTACCTGTTTCAACTCACTGCAGATGCATTGGTATGACTCACGAGACCACCTGGAGCCAGGGACTTTGGATCCAGTGACATGTGTCTCTGTCCTAGGTGGTACCAAGCAAGTTATCCCATCTCCCCGCAGAGCACTGCAATGAAGTTCCCATTGTTGTCTGGTTAAAGTGCATTGGTCCTGAGCTGATCTCAGGGTGGAGGCCAGCAGAGAGGAGGCCATTTGGACTGCTCCTCTCCTTGCATCTCTATCCAGATGATCCAAGCTCTTTGTCACATGCTCTCCAACATGGATGACCTCTGAATCCAGAGAAGCAAGAATATCCGCCCCCAGGAAATGGTTGGCTTCCTTCTGCAATGGGGAAGGTGGGCTGGGAGGTAGGGATGAGGCCAGCCAAGTGTGTGGCCCTAGGTAGGATCATCTCTTCACACCCTTCTTCAATGCTTCACCCCCTTTGAAGTCTCCACCTTCAAGGCTATTTCTCAGCCATCTAGTGGCTACCCATCCCATCCTCTTGAGCCCCAGTGACTTCAGCCCAGGATGTCTATGTCCACATTGCAGGAACCTGCTCCTCCCTGATGGCGTCCCCCCAGAGAGACAGTGGGCTCGCTTCTACATCAAGATCTACCGGGCAGAGGGGCTCCCACGTATGAACACCAGCATCATGGCCAATGTGAAGAAGGCTCTCATCGGGGAGAACAAGGACCTGGTGGACCCCTATGTCCAAGTGCTCTTTGCAGGGCAACGGGTAAGTCAGTTGGTCACAGAATTGTGGGGGTGGGAGGTAGCTGGTCATGGCTTATGGGATCCCACAGATGGGAGCTACAATGTCAGGGCTGCTTGGGGGTTTTCAGGGGTGAAGGTTCAAATAGTGGCCCACCCTGTGTCATATGTCACATTCGCCTGCCTAGGCTGTGTGAATGCTTCCAAGTGCTTTGCAATAGCCTGGAGGTCCCATTGTATCTGCTGGGAAGGGAGAGTCCCCAAGCCATTGCAAGTGCCATTGGTCCCTAGCAAGGGAGGGAGCCAAGAGTGATGGGAGCCGGGTGCCTCATTCACTTTGGGTCCCTCGGTCTCCTTCTTCCTCCCACTGAGCAGGGGAAGACATCGGTGCAGAAGAGCAGCTACGAGCCCCTGTGGAATGAGCAGATTGTCTTCACGGAGATGTTCCCCCCACTGTGCAAGAGGATCAAGATCCAGATCCGGGACTCAGACAAGGTCAACGACGTGGCCATTGGGACACATTTCATTGACCTGCGGAAGATCTCCAATGAGGGGGACAAAGGTGATAATGAGGGAAAGGTTGGGGGATGTAATTCCACCTTCTTCACGGGGAAGTCATTCTCTGCAGTAGGCAGCCCTATAGGCCTGGCCACATCGACCATCCTGACCAGTCCTGGGGGCCTGAATACATCCCAGAAAGTGCTGAGCAAACCCCCTTCCAAAAACTGGGCCCTTCAGAGCATCTCCAGTGGGGTCTGTAATAGACTGGGTCATAGGCAGCCATGCCTAGTGGTGAGTCCACCGAAGGAAAGCAGGACCCAGGGGTATAATCTAAAACCTGGGCTGACTCTGGGTTGGGAGCTGAGTGACCATATCCAAGAGCCTATGTGTCCTACCCGCTGTTCAAGCAAGACCCTATCCCTGCTCGTGCTGACATGCAAACATCCCTTGCCTTGTTCATCACGTGGGCTGTCTCTTTGCTCATGGCCCAGGCTTCCTGCCCACCTTTGGCCCAGCCTGGGTGAACATGTACGGCTCCACCCGCAACTACACGCTGATGGATGAGCATCAGGACCTGAATGAAGGGCTGGGAGAGGGCGTCTCCTTCCGCGCCCGGCTGCTCATCAGCCTGGCCATCGAGATCCTGGACACGAGCAACCCTGAGATCAACAGCTCCACCGAGGTGCAAGTGGAGCAGGCCACACCAGTCGCAGATGTGAGTATTGCACATCTGCTGACAGCGCTGTAGAGTCAGAGGCTCCATCATGTAGACAGACCTGGAGCTACATCTCTGCAGACCAAGTTTAAGGCACATTAGCCATGGTGTGTTGCTTCTTGTTCTGTGGACAAGCAGCCATTCCAGGCTGGGCGCATTCAGGAAAGTTAACAAGGTGAATTTTTGAAGTGAGTTAGCTGAACCGGATGAAACCCCTGCGTGAACGCCATCATTCAGAGTGAAAATGACCTTCAGTCGATGTCACTTAATTCCCTTCCCCAGCAAATGAAGCTCAACAGAATTAAGGCCGCCTACATTCCCAAGGAAAATCTCCCTACAGGGGCTGAATTTGTTGGCTTTAAAAATTAATTCAGATTAATTTAATGGCCTTGTGTGGGACATTAGCCTTCAGTATGCAGGTCCATACCATTGGTATCTTTCCCTTGCACTGAGCCCCTTAGAAAATCAATGTGATGGGATCCCCAAACAGAGCCTACCTGGGCACCAACACACATTGCCAATTCAAAGGCATTCCACCAGTCCTAGCTGGAGGAAAGTGATAATTTATAAACCAGATAAACTGATCTCAGGCCGCTGTGCTAATGCCCTGGTTTCCTCCTGCAGAATTGCACTGGGAAAATGGAGGAGTTCTTCCTCTTTGGAGCCTTTCTGGAAGCATCCATGATCGATAGGAAGATTGGGGACAAGCCCATCAACTTTGAGGTCACCATAGGTTGGTCTACTATTTTTTGTTTTGTTTCGTTCCGTTTGTGAGTGATGGAATAGCAGGCTTCCTAATGAAGCCCCCAGCACAGATACAGCAATAAAGGCCAGTGGAGCTCCTGATCACACAATGAGTTCACTGGGCCTCTGTCCAAGCCAACCCTATAAAGCTGTGTAAGGTGCTGGTCTCACTTTAGCAGCACAACGAAGAATAGGACCACCAGGCAGTGAGCATAGTAGGCACGTCAGCATGCGATGTGTTAATGCACATTAGCCTAATTTAATGTGCATTAAAGACACACTTCTACACATGTGCACCCTTCATGTGCATTAAAAATGATGAATTTAGGCTAATCACACCTAAATTTGATACCTGCAAATACACGTATCAAATTCAGGCACAAATAGTTAAGGCACATTAATGCACATGTAGATGCATTAAAGCACATTAAGTGCAGTGAATTGGAACTAAAGTTAGTCCAACATACAGCATTAATGCACCTTAACGCCTGCACATGTAGACACTTGCCTAACCCTGCTTAATGCACATTAAGCTAATGTGCATTAAATCTAGGCACACTTAAATACATATGTAGACACGCCTAGTGTTAGCGGCTGGAGTCCTGCATCCAGTTGTGGGCCTCCCCGCTACAGACAGGATGTGGACACATTGGAGAGAGTCCAGTGGAGGGCAAAGAAAATGGTTGTGGGGTGGAGGACAGGACTGGTGAGGAGAGGCTGAGGGACCTGGGCTGATTTAGTCTGGAGAAGAGGAGACCGAGGGGGATTGAATAGCAGCCGTCACCTCCCTGCAGGGGGGCTGCAAAGAGGACAGAGCTGGGCTGGTCTCAGTGGGGGCAGATGACAGGACAAGGAGCAATGGGCTCAGGCTGCAGCAAGGGAAGTTGAGGTTGGATATTAGGAAAAACTTTCTCATGAGGAGGATGATGAAGCACTGGAACAGGTTCCCCAGAGAGGGGGTGCACTGTCCATCTTGGGGGGTTTTGAGGCCCCAGGTAGACAAAGCCCTGGCTGGGATGATGTAGTTGGGACTGGTCCTGCTCAGAGCAGGGGTTGCACTAGATGTGTCCTCCTGAGGTCCCTTCAACCCTCATGTTTCTCTTGTACTATGATTTAGGTGCCTAATAGGTAGAAAAGGATCAGGCTCTCAGTTGCTTAGCTCAAGCTGTGGCATCTCATCCTCTTAGCCGTGGAGGCCCTGCGTCCCATCACTCCTTGGTCGAGACCCAGGGGAGGGAGGCCCAGAAGCAGGCCCAAGGAGGAGTCTCGGATGCTACAGTGACCTTACATATCATCCATTGGCCATATTCTAGAAAGTCAAGGCTCTCTGTTGCGAAGGGCCCCTGGAGGGAAAATCCCTTGATTTGGGTGCCAGTTGAGGAGCCCCAAGCAAGCGCTGCACAGAGCGTGGGCATTAGGACAACAGCTTCACCCCATTGCACCTTTCTCCAGGTAACTACGGGAACCAGATTGACGGTACCGGCAGGCCCAGCCCGCGGAGGAGGAAGGAAGACGGGGACGAGGAGGAGTCTGAGCTGCTCCAGAGCCTGAGTGATGACGAGGCCGACGAGGACGGGGAGCTGGTCTCTGTCTCCTCCACCCCACCCTTGAAGCCCCTGATCACTGACAGGCAAGTGGGAGGCAGCATTGCTGGACGCCTCCGGCATGATCTGGGAGGGGATCTCATGGACCAGATCTCTCTGGCTCCGAAGGCTCTCCCTCCCACCCTGTCAGGCGGCCAAGCCGTCGGGTCTCTCCCATACCCCGTGTATCATCATAATCCAATGCACAACATGTGCTGTGCATGGCCAACCCACAGCATGTGTGCAACAAGTGGCACCGGTAGCCTCTGCATGGGGCACGAATCAGAGCGGAGCAGGGAGAAGAAAGCAGAGCAGCAGATCGGGCAGGGAGCACGGGGCAGGGACCAAGAGAGCAGGCAGGGGAAGGGGATTGGAGTGGGACTGGAGAAGGGTGCAGGACTTTATTCATGGCACCCTGCTGAAAAGGTTTCCCCCTAGGGGGTTTACAGTGGGTGCCTTACACCTGACTTGTGACCCCCCTCTTGGGACTCATTAGAGAAAAGTCTGCTCTTCTCCAGGGGCCTTCAGGCAGAAGGGGCCCGTGGAGCCAAACAAACTGTCCAGAAACGTGTCCATTTTACTTGAACCCCCTGCAAAAAAGCAGTCAACAGGAGAGACGGGCAGGTCCTCGCCCCGTGCCCCACGGCGTGCAGCTGAGTCTCACGGCTGAGATGACGGCGTGTTGCAACGGGAGGCGCGTTGCTGTCCCTTCAGGGCCTCGAGCACCTGTTCAAATCAGAGATTCCCACTGCCAGAAGATGGAGGGGGGATTTAATAGCAGCCTTCAAGCACCTGAAGGTGGGGTTGAAAGAGGATGGAGCTGGGGCTGGAGGGGAGCTGCAGAGGTCACAGCGAGTCCAAGCCCGGCCTGAGGCAGGACCAGCCCTGTGCAAACCAGCCCGGACACATCCAGTGTCCAACCTCTTTGCAAAACCACGGTCACCCCGACACAGCGCCGGCACCGCACCCGACCCTGCCGCAGGAAGGCAGGGGGACCGCAGCGCCAACGTCCTGGAGCAGCAAAGGGGACGAATATACCCTTGAGAGATCCCAGGCACAGAGGAAGGCAACCCGCTCCCCACATCCTGCACCAATCTGACCATGGGGGAAAATCCCTTCCTGACCCCAAATGCAGCATCGGTCTGACCCTGAGCAGAGGGGCACGACCCTCCAGCCAGGACCCTGCGGGGTTGAGTCCCAGCAGGAGCATTGGCACGGCCTGGTCCCCATCCCCAGCCTGGGCCTCTGGGGGAGGTGGAAAGCCCCCTGACACAGGAGGGGAAAGGGATTCACTCCAGCCCCGTGCAGCGACCACCAAAGCCCAGCAGCCAGGAGATCCCCATAGCAGAGCACAGGCATTGCTGCACCTAGATCATCCCCACCGGTGTCTGTCCCCCCTCTCCAGCCATGCAGCCCCCCCTTCCCCAGCATCTCTCCCACCGCCTCCCTGCTCTAGTGCAGACGTGTTTCCTGAGCTCCAGCTTGAACCTGCCCGGCTGCCACATCAAGCCGGTGAAGTTGCAGCTTCAAGCCACTAATAAGCAGAGCGGGCTGCGCCTCACAGCGTCTGCACAAGGGTATAAAGCAGTTGCACTAATGCACATTCAAAGCTAATCCAGATTCATTTTCCTGATTGCAGACAGGCCATAAAAGCCCTCTCCTAGGTGTTGAGGTGAAATTTAGCCTTGCACCAGGGGGGCGCGACCACCCCTTTTTGCCCGTTGCAGTTCAGATACAGTGACAGGGTCCGGGACTCCCACACCCCAGAGAGCTCCTGCCCCCCCACCGGGTTCCCGTGATCCTCCCCCTCTGTTCTGCACTGGGGAGGCCACATCTGGGGTCCTGTGTCCAGCTGTGGCCCCCCGCTACAGAAAAGATGTGGACACATTGGACAGAGTCCAGTGGAGGGCAGCGAAAATAGTCAGGGACAGGACTGGCGAGGAGAGGCTGAGGGAACTGGGCTGATTCAGTCTGCAGAAGAGGAGACGGGGGGATTTGAGAGCAGCCTTCAGCTCCCTGCAGGGGGGCTGCAGAGAGGATGGAGCTGGGCTGGTCTCAGTGGGGGCAGGTGACAGGACCAGGAGCAATGGGCTCAGGCTGCAGCCAGGGAAGTTGAGGCTGGATATTAGGAAAAACTTTCTCACGAGGAGGGTGGTGAAGCACCAGGACAGGCTCCCCAGGGGGGTGGTGCAGTCTCCATCCTTGGAAATTTTGAAGCCCCGGTAGACAAAGCCTTGGCCGGGATGATGTAGGGGCTGGGAGCAGGGGCTGGACTAGCCGTGCCTCCTGAGGTGCCTTCAACCCTCCTTGTCTGTGACTCTATGATCCTGTGACGTGCCTGCTCCCATCCTCTCACGGGTGCGGAGCCGTGCGCCCCCCCCGTGCCTGGTCCACTGGCACTGATGGAGTCTGTCCGCGAGCTCCAGCTCCCCCCCTCGTGTGCCGCCTCCCTCCCGCATCCCAGGCAAAGCCTTGTGCGCCTGGCCAGCCGTCCCAGCCCAGCGCCGTCTCTACTCCCTTCCCAAATCCTGCTCACGCCCGTGTGCCCTTCCCCCTGTCCCTGCACTGCAGGAACTACTTCCACTTGCCTTACTTCGACAAGAAGCCCTGCATCTACATCAAGAGCTGGTGGCAGGACCAGCGGCGCAGGCTGTACAACTCCAACATCATGGACAAGATTGCCGACAAGCTGGTCAGTGCCGCCCCCGCTGGGAGACGAGCAATGGGGGGTGGGGGGGGCACGCTCAGGTCTCCTGCTCCTCACATGGCTGGTGCCACTTCGGGATCCCACCCAGCTGGGCGCCCAGACCTCCAGGAGCAGCCCCCACCCGAAGCCCTGTGCAGGCCATCGCCCAAATCCCAGACCCCCTTGGAGCTCAGAGAGCTGGAGACTGTGTCTGACCCGTCCGGGGGTCCACGACCCATTGCATGAGGCGGGGACGAGGGGTGGGAAGCAACCAGCAGCATCCCCAGAGAAGCCCTGCTTCAGGGCTCTTGCAAAGTATTAGCTCTCCACATAGACTGGGCTGATAATCTGGGGAGCCCAGCCCCACGGCGACTAGCCCCAGAGCGAGGTCTCGATGGCCTCAAGCTGGATGATTGCATGCAAGGCAGAGGCGTGTGGGAAGCCAGGAGGGATGCTTGGCTGGGCTGCCCTGCCTCGTGGAGGACCGGGGAGCCGGGCCCCCAGCTTCCCCCAGTGATGTGCCGGCCCTCCCCGCTCCCGTCCAGGAAGAGGGGCTCAACGACGTGCACGAGATGATCAAGACGGAGAAGCCGCACCCCGAGCGCCGGCTCCGGGGGGTCCTGGAGGAGCTGAGCAGCGGCTGCTTGTGAGTGTGTACAGGCAGAGAGATGCGTGCGAGAGGCGTCCCAGACCCCAGCCCTGGGAGCCTTCCAAGCCTGGGCGTGGGGTAGCTGCCTCTCCAGGCCTGGTGCATGCTGGGTGAATTGCAAAGCAGGGCTGGGGGGCTAGAGAGGGCCCAGCCTCACCCAGCAGGAGACCCGTGCCCACCCTTCAGCAGGGGGTGATGGGCAGGCAGGGCTGGTCCATGCCACACCCAGAGCCAGGCCTGGGTACCGCACACCTCCCCCCGATGCTGCTGCCCCTCTCCCCGGAGCCCCCGGGGGACTGACACCGCCCCCCCACGCCTCTCCCCAGCCGCTTCGTGACCCTCGCCAACAAGGACGAGAACCACTCCTCCCGCACCCGGCTGGACCGCGAGCGCCTCAAGTCCTGCATGAGGGAGCTGGTGAGCGCATCGGCTGCCACGGTGCCAGGAGGGTTGCGGGGGCTGTTGCTGCCGAGCCCCCGGTTGCATTTGACCCCGTTGGATGCATGCCCCCTCCCCTCCCCGCACGCCGAGTCGGCACCCTCCTCCCCTTGGTGCAAGCAGGGGCACCGAGGCGCCGTCCTTCCCCCACGCGACCCGTGCAGACCTGCCCCGTGATTTTCCTTCCTCCCTGCTCTCTTTCACACGCCGCCCTTGGGCCTGGGCTCTGTTGCCACCCTAGGAGAACATGGGCCAGCAAGCCAAGACGCTGAGGTCCCAGGTGAAGAAGAACACCATGAAGGACAAGCTGAAGCTGGTGCAGAACTTCCTGCAGAAACTGCGCTTCCTGGCCGACGAGGTGAGCGCGGGTCGCCCGTCCGTGCCGGCCGGTCGGTTGATGTGCGCTGGGAGAGACCCCCTTGGCCATCGGTTGGGTCTTGGAGGCATCCCTCATCTTCCATAGCCCATGGGGGTCAGAGCTCTTCCGTGACCCCCCGATTCTGGGGTAGATCCTCCTTCCCGAAGGGCCCATGTGGTCCCATAGGCCTTGCTTGACAGCCAGGCTGCTTTGACCACCTGTGCTGGTTGATTTGAACGGATGGGCAGCAGCGTGCATAGGAAACCCACCAGCTAGGACTGGATCCAGGACCCGTACCGCCCGGTACGTGCAGTAGTAGGTCCGCGCATCGCTTCCTGTGGACCAGCGGCAGAGGGTCATTCTGCACCACAGGCCCCTAACGGGACAATTTTAGGGAAGACACGGGGTGGGTGACTGCTCCCAGCCCGGTGGAGGGTGGGAGGTGGGTGAATGGCTGGAGCTCAGCAAAAGACCCAAGCACGGTGGGGAGGTGGTGGACGAAATTTGGATTGAATGCACAGAATCCTAGAGAAGCCAAACCCGAAGAGCCGGAAAGAGTCCCGTCGAGTCCAACCCCTGCCTGAGCAGGATCGGCCCTGTCCACACTAGCCCAGACAAACCCATAATCATAAATAGCACTGAAATCCTAAAGCAGTGGGGCTGGAAGGGACGTCCAGACGTCACATCTAGTCCAGCCCCTCCGGAGGTGCAATTGCCTACCCTGGAAATCATTGAGAGGAGACTGGACGGTCACCTCGCGGGGGTCACGTAACCCCAGTTATCTTTCCTGCCCGGTGCACGGTGCTGGATGCGATGATCTTCCAAGGTCCCTCCCGTCCTTACAACCTATGAAACCCCTGCCTGAGGCAGGATCAGCCCTGTCCAAACCAGCCCAGACAAATCCTTGTCTAACCTAACCTGTTGCACAGCCACAAGACATCCCACCCGACCCTGCCGCAGGGGAGGCAAGGGGGGCCACAGCTGCCAACGTCCTGCTGCTGCCAAGACGGATAATATCTGGCCAAGAGGTGCCAGGAAGGGGCTATTGCCCCTAGCACAGGGGAAGGTGAAGCCCCCCTAGTCTGTATCAGTAAAAAAAATCCTTCCCTGACCCTAACTCTGGCACTGGTCCGAGCCTGAGCGCAGGGGCAAGACCCCCTAGCCGGGACCCTCCAGGGCTGGAGCCAGCGGGAGCATTGGCACAGTCCCCATTCCCAGCCTGTGCTGCAGCCGGCACCTCTGCGGGAGGCTTAAACCCCCCGACGCACATAGCAGAAATGTGGGGAGGGGGCAACCAGCAAAGCCCAGAAGCCGGGGGGATCCCCATAGGAGAGCACAGGCATCGCTGCACCTAGACCATCCCCACCGGTGTCTGCCCCCTCTCCTTGACACCCCCATGGATGCAGAGTCGCCCTTCCCCGGCGTCTCTCCCACCACCTCCCTGCTCCACCGGTGAACGCATAAACTTCCTGCACGGCCAGCTGGACTGGAGCACGTGCTCTTTGCAAGCCGCTGGGCTCAGACTCTGTCTCCCTGCCTCGACCGTGCCTGGCCGGGCCGCACTCGACCCGCCCGCTGGGCCTCAACAGCCCCGTCTCCCACAACGGGTCTGAAGTTCCCGGTAGCAAAGCCCAGGTCTGCAGGATCCACCTGTGTCACGGGGAAAGTGCTATCTGCCGAGGGCTGCTGGTTGTAGCCCGGCTGCCCTAAGGACACAGGCAGGCAAGCGTCTTTGAGGAGATGTGGTATCTTTTATTAGACCGAGTGAATCACTGCAAAAATTGTTCTTTGCAAGCCTGTGCCCAAATACTTGCAAAGAGCAAGTTTTCCAGTGATTTAGTTGGTCTAATAAAAGAGATCACATCTGCCCAAAGTGCCTTGTCTGCCTATTTGCCAACCGTTTTCCGGATCCTGAAATGCTTTGGGTCGGGGCAACAGGAATGGGGGCATTTCAGCTTCCCAGGGCCCCCGGGAGCGTCCGTTTTTGGAGCCCTGTGCTCCTGCTCTCTCTGGGCCAGGCTCCAGTGCTGGACTACATGTCCCAGGATGCAGCGCAGCTGCCTCGAATGCCTTGGTGTGGCTGTGGTGCATCATGGGAGATGTAGTCCAGCCAGGAGCCCAGTCCATAGAGGAGAGTGAAGTCAGGAGAAGCCTGAGCAACATCTCCCATGAGGCTTCTGGCAGGTGGAGCTCGTGGGCCAAGGAAACGTGTGGACGCTTCCAGACCTGTTTGCAGTGGGAACCAGTGCCAAGGGCGTTGGAGGGGCAGTGCCAGGCTTTGCCGTCGGCGTGTCCGCGGTGTGCATCCGGGTAATCTGCTAACCCTCCACAACGGGAGGTTCGAAACCCTCTCTACAGCCTGGAGGCAGCAGCCAAGCTCACCCCGTGGCCCCTTCTCCCGTGCCCGGCTGTGCCAGCGCCCCAGACCCCCGAGCCCAGCGCACAGGCCTTGCACGCGGGTGTCTTGCTCTCCCCCGGGGCGGTGACCAGGCCCGCTGTGTTCACAGCCTCAGCACAGTATCCCCGACATCTTCATCTGGATGATGAGCAACAACAAGCGCATCGCCTATGCCCGCGTCACCTCCAAGGACATCCTCTACTCCATCGTGGATGAGGAGACCGGGAAGGACTGCGCCAAAGTCAAGACCGTCTTCCTGAAGGTGCCTGGCTGCCTCTCTCCTCCGCCTGCCGGAGGGATGGGGTGGAGACGAGAACGAGGACAGGGAGGCAGGGGCCAGCGGAGTAGGGGCAGGGGAGGCAGGCATAAGCTACTGACCAGTGCTGGGTACCAGGCTGTATGGACCGGCGGCCTGGTCTGGTCTGGGGCAGCCGGAGGTCCTATTCTAGGTTATATGGACTGGTGGTCTGGTTGGTAATAGTAGGAAGTCCTCTACCAGACCGTATGGACCGGTGGTCTGCCCTGTAATAGAAGGAGGTCCTCTACCAAGCTATATAGACCGGCAGTCTGTAATAGTAGGAAGTCCTCTGCCCGGCCCTATGGACCTGTGGTCTGCTCTGCAATAGCAGGAGGTCTGCTACCAGGCTGTATGGACCGGCAGTCTGTAATAGCAGGAGGTCCTCTACCAGGTTTGTGGACCAGTCTGCTCTGCAATAGCAGGAGGTCTGCTACCAGGCTATGTGGACCGGTAGTCTGGTCAGGACTAGCCGGAAGTCCTCCACCAGGCTGCATGGACCTGTGGTCTGGTCTGCAATGCAGGTGGCCCTCTACCAGGCCATATGGACCAGCAGTCCAGCCCGGGATGGTAGGTGAGGGGGACTTGCCTGGAAGGACAGACGGTCCCAATCTGAAGCAGCAGGAGGTGGGGGGCTGGGGGTGGGGACATGGCTTCCCTGTGTCACCCCCTTTGCTCCCTGCTCTCAGCTGCCCGGCAAGAGGGGCTTTGGGCCAGCCGGCTGGACGGTGCAAGCCAAGATGGACATCTACCTGTGGCTGGGCCTCAACAAGCAGCGCAAGGACTTCCTCAGTGGCCTGCCTTGCGGCTTCGAGGAGAAGAAGACTGTCAAAGGCCAAGGCATCCCATCCTTCCCCCCCATCAGCCTCCTCTACACAAGTAAGCGCCCCCAGCCCAGGCCCTTCCCTCCGGGGTGAATATAGGCCACGGCTGGCTCTGCGAGGCCATGTTCCTCCTCGGTGCCAAGGCACGGCCACATCCCAGCGAGTGCTCTCCATCCCGTGGGGTCTGTGCACCCGGGGCTGGGCCGGTACCGTGCATGCCCCCTTCCCCTCCTGATCTGAGCTCAGTGCCTGGGTTTCGCCCTCAGGCCCCAGTCTCACCACCACCTTCCTCCCTCGCAGAGAAACAAGTCTTCCAGCTCCGTGTCCACATGTACCAGGCCAGGAGCCTGTTCGCCGCAGACAGCAGCGGGCTCTCAGACCCCTTTGCCCGGGTCTTCTTCATCACCCAGAGCCAGTGCACAGAGGTAAAAGCATTTCCTGCATCCCCCAAACCCCCGAGGAGGTAGCAACCTCCTTGTGCTGCCAGCGAGCGGCGGGGCTCCTTCCCCTCAAGCCATGGGGCTCGGGACCTGTGGGGTTCGGACCACGCTGGGGGTTATAAACCAACAGCTGGACCTTGCCCGTGGGGTAATTCCCCACCATTCATCAGAGGGTAGCTTGCGCTGAGAAAGCAACATGCCCAAGGTCACAGAGAATCAGTGTCAGAGCCTGGGTTGCTCCAGGAGCAACAGACTCCCCCCGATACCATTCACTGGACTTCACTTTTCCATTGCCCTTCCAAACATGCTCCTATCAGCCTTTGCAAATGAAGGCACAGCCTCCTGCAAAGCCTTAAGGACACCATTCCCAAGCCCCCTACCCGGTGACACCATCTGCACTCCTTGCTGCACTGCTAAAGCATTGCCCTTGCATTGCAAATGTCTTGGTGCTGGATGGGTGGTGGGACCAGCAGCCTGGAGGGACTGTGGCTGTTGTCTCCTGGGGTCACCTCTGCTGAGATGTTCTTCCATGTCCCCTTGCTCCCAGGTACTGAATGAGACCCTGTGCCCCACTTGGGACCAGCTGCTGGTCTTCGACAACGTGGAGCTGTTTGGAGAAGTCCATGAGATGCGGGACGATCCCCCCATCATCGTCATTGAGATCTACGACCAGGACACAGTGGTAAGGCCACGCCTGGGCCGGCTGGGAAGTCAGGCATTGAGGGTGGGGCTGTCCCCATCCATGGACAAGTGCCAGGCTTCTGGGTTATAGAAACACAGACCCATAAAAGCATAGAAAGTGAGGGTTGCAGGGACCTCAGGAGGCTCAAAGCAGAGCCAGCCTCAACTACATCATCCCAGCCAGGGCTTTGTCTTCAACACCTCCAAGGATGGAGACTCCACCACCTCCCTGGGGAGCTGGTCCAGCGCTGTGCTGTTCATGACAATGTTTTTTCTAATATCGAACCTCAACTTCCCTTGCTGCAGCTTGAGCCCATTGCTCCTTGTTCATCATCTGCCCCCACTGAGACCAGCCCAGCTCCCTCCTCTTTGCAGCCCCCCTGCAGGGAGGTGACGGCTGCTATTCAATCCCTCTCGGTCTTCTCTTCTGCAGACTAAATCAGCCCAGCTCCCTCAGCCTCTCCTCGCCAGTCGTGTGTCCCAGCTCCCGAACAATTTCCATTGCCCTCCACTGGACTCTGTCTAGTGTGTCCACATCCTTTCTGTTGCGGGGGCCCATAGCTGGACACAGGACTCCACATGTGGCCTGTGTAATGCATGTCCTGCTTAAGCAAAGGAAGAAGGAGGTGTGGTGGTGCTGGCTATATGCTTTTAACTGCACATGTGTGGCATGTTCCTGTTTACATGAGTACGAGTGAGCTCCTAGATCCCTGAGAGCAGGGACCAGGTTTCTAAGCTATTCCCCTCCTCTGCCCCCCAAAAGACTGGGCAGCTGTGGGGAGAGAGCGTTCAAGGAACCAAGTGAACTTAGGCCTCTGTTAGAAAGCAGGATTTGTTTATTAAATGCTAGCTCCAAGCAGCAAAGCAATGGGTTTTTATTTCTTACCATCACTCATGGCACTTGAGTGAGGGGACACGCAAGGAAGTGGCTTGGGGGGAAAGTTTAAAACCATCCCAAGGCCGGTCTGCATTGCACAAAGAGAAGAGAAGACCGAGGGGGATTGAACAGCAGCCTTCACCTCCCTGCCGGGGGGCTGCACAGAGGGTGGAGCTGGACTGAAGTACTGCATCCAGTTTTGGGCTCCGCAATTCAAGAAGGATGTGGAGAAGCTCGAGAGAGTCCAGAGGAGAGCCACGCGCATGATCAGAGGTCAGGAAACAGATCTTACGAGGACAGGCTGAGAGCCATGGGACTCTTTAGC
>NW_017728918.1:10048716-10077429 GCF_001723895.1 Crocodylus porosus | reverse complement strand
CCTATGACCCCAGCTGACTTCCTGCCCTTTGGGCGGGGGGCTGGACTCGATGATCTCCAGAGGTCCCTTCCAGCCCTGATGTCTATGAAGTCTATGAAATCTATGACTGTTCTCAGTGGGGGCAGGCGACAGGACAAGGAGCAATGGGCTCAAGTTGCAGCAAGGGAAGTTGAGGTTGGATATTAGGAAAAGCTTTCTAAGTAGGAGGGTGGTGGCGCACTGGAACAGGCTTCCCAGAGCGGTGGTGCAGTCTCCATCCCTGGAGGTGTTGAAAACATGGCTAGGCAAAGCCGTGGCTGGGATGATGTAGCTGGGGCTGGTCCTGCTTGGAGCAGGGGGTTGGACAAGATCTGAGCTCCCTTCAGCCCTCATTGTCTGTGATTCTTGTGTGGCTCCGTGCGGCAGGATGTGGGGAGGCAGGGACCATAACCAGTTTGCAGAGGGGACCCAGCACTTTCTTCCTGCAGAATGGATCCACCGGGGGATATTAAATATGATCATTAGGGTTGCACCCCCACCCGAACCTCCCCAGCCTCTGAGTGCTGGGCGCTGCAGGGGCAGAGGAGCGGGGGGTGGATCAGCCTTGCAGAGACGCTCTTCCCCTCTGCATCCGCTCTGTGCCCCGGGGAGAGACGGGACCCGAGGCTGGAGGGGTCTGGGGTGTGAGCCGGGGGGCAGCTCTGCTGTCCATCATCCACAGATTTGCAGTAAGTGGTGGGGCGTCACAGCATCTGCTGGAAGACCTGGCGAGAGGGTCAGTCAGTGGATCCGTCCATCCCTCCAGGGGCTCCGACACCCGCTGGGACCACCCTGGCCTTCCTGTTTCACCCCTTCCTTCCCCTGCAGCGTGCTCGTATCAGTGCAGCCCGCCTGCTTCTCCCTCTCGCCATGCTTAGCTGCCAGCTGCTGTTTTTGTGGGATTCCCGTTTCCTTAGCCAGGGCCAAAGCATCCAGTCCTTGGGGTTGCAATTCAGGCTGACGTGTAACGACTGCCGGGGCTTTGCAGCTGTCTGCGTCTGCTTGGTTTAGCACCCCAGGCCCAGATACGCGGGGCTTTTGCTCCGAAGATACAACACTTTGGTCTCACTGTTATCAGGCATAGCTGGAAAAGGGGTGCAAACCCCTCACCGCAGCAGCACCTCGTCTGCACCCCGTGCTGGACACCTCATGCCCATAAAACCCCTTAATCCCAACTAACGGCCCCCAACTATGCCAGCTCCCATCCTCCCACCATGCCTGGGGGGGGCCGCGCATGCCAAGGGAAAAAAGCCCATGGTTCCTGTCTCTGTGGTGCCAGGGGAAGGCAGATTTCATGGGCCGCACCTTTGCCAAGCCGGTGGTGAAGATGTCGGATGAGGACTACAGCGGGCCGCGCTTCCCGCCCCAGCTGGAGTACTACCAGATCTACCGGGGCAACTCCACCGCCGGCGACCTGCTGGCCGCCTTCGAGCTGCTCCAGGTAACATCTGAGCCCCGACGCAGCCCGGGGACGTCCATCTAGGCTGCATTTGGGTTGCAGTCACACCAACGGGGGGGTATCCTCATAGCAGAGCACAGACATCACTCCCCCTAGGTCCCCCACCTGTAGCATCTGTCCCCCCTCTCCTTGACCACGTCCAGTGCTGGAGAGCCCCCTTCTTCCCTGGCATCTCTCCCACGGCCTCTCTACTCTGAGACCCCTCACCACGATGCCCTGGACCTGCCCACACGGCGAGCCCCCCAGCCCCTTGAGGCCACCTTTGCAGGGCATTGCAAACTATAACCCCCTCCCTGTCTCTCCCCGTGGGTCTGGATGCAGTCTGCCAGCCCCTTCTGCCGGGCATCGCCCGGGGGCAGGCAACATCCTGGAGAAAACAGACAGGGCTGTTTGGCATGGCAGAAGAAGGGGCATTGCAGCCCCTGGGGCCAGGCACTGAGATGCCCTTTTGGGTGGGGGCCCTGATGTCCAGGTGACCCCTTTGGTAGGGTCGTGGCTTCTCATCTCTTATTTTAATCCAGCTCAGCCTGGTGGTTTTCAAGCACCTTCCTCCCTGAGAGTTGTCCAGGGGCTGGAGTCTGCGTCCCTGCTATCCCAGGCAGCCGTGCTCCTCTGGCAAATAGCCTGGCTCTTGGGCTGTGCACAGCAACCACCATCGGTGGTGGCACCAGCCCATTATACAGCCTTGCAGCTGAGAGGCGAGGCCTGAATGACCCGGGGGAAGTGTCCTGGGCGGGCGGGGGTTGCAGACTGGATCATCCTCTGAAACCATCTCTTCCAGCTGTACCAGCCACATCCGCGATGCCTCGTGATAAGCAGATGCGTGGACATGGACACGTGTAGCCTGGGGAGAAACTGGCTGCAGGGGGTCTAACCAGCCTTGTGTTCCTTCCAGATTGGCGCCGGGGGCAAGTCGGACTTGCCCCCCATCGACGGTCCCACAGACATGGACCGGGGCCCCATCCTGCCTGTGCCCATGGGGATCCGGCCTGTGCTGAGCAAATACAGAGTGGAGGTAATAGCCTTCGGTGGGTCGGACTTTTGCAAGCTGCAGCTTCTGCATGGCTCAGCCCATCGCCATTCGCCTGCCCTGCCATGCAGCATAGCTGGCAGCATTGCCTGAGATGCTGAGATAATGCATCTGCTTTGCGGGGTGGAGGAGCCAGGCTGGAGAAGGACTGGCCTCTCTTCCCTGGAGATGCAGGTCAGGACTGATGCACTGAGCTGTGAGGGGGGAAGGATCCGGGCATTGCAGCTCATCACTTTTGGGGTGCGGGGGGGGGAGTTCGCTCAGCTCCTCTCTGGTCCGGGGTCAGCTCCAGCCAGCATTTCCCCCCTTTGCTTTCACTGGACTGAACTTGGTGCAGTTAACAACAGGCCAAAGGCTGCAGCCGCTCAGAGCCCTGCACCCTGCGCCAAGCCAGCATCGCACATCGATGCCCTCAGAGACTGAGGCTCGCATCGGCAGAGCTGAAGCTCCCGGCAGCTCTGCACCGTCTGCCCGACTCTCCCAACACTAACCCCCCATCAAAAAAGCAAACAAAATGTTTGGGGTTATTGAGAAGGCAATCGGGAACAGAACAAAAAGTTTTATGAGGCCCCTTGATAAATCCACAGTGCGTCCACACCTCGAACCCTGCGCCCAGCTCGGGTCCCCGCTCCTCCAAAAGGAGATGGAAGAACCAGAGAAGCGTCTGGCCCCATTCAGGGCAGCTCTTACATTATGCTCTTGTCTCCTCCTGCCCAGATCCTCTTCTGGGGGCTGCGGGACCTGAAGCGCGTGAACCTGGCGCAGGTCGACCGGCCTCGCGTGGACATTGAGTGCGCCGGCAGGGGCGTCCAGTCCTCCCTGATCCAGAACTACAAGAAGAACCCCAACTTCAGCACCTTGGTCAAGTGGTTCGAAGTGGTGGGTCCTGTCTGCTCCCACCCGGGAGGTCACTGTGATGGGCACAGCCCTCCTTCTTGCTTGTCCGAGGCGGACCATGAATAGGCTCTTCATCAGTGATGCATCTGCAAAGGCCGGTGCAGGGCTAGAGCGCCTGGGGGACTCCCGGGGTCTGAAGCATTGCTCTCCTGCTACGCAGGCTCTGTTGGCATTTTGATTTGAGGACCCCATGCCATGTGGGCAGCGCCCCTCTGAAGCCCCGCTGCATTCGCATAGGATGGGGGAGCTCTGTGCTTCCCAGCACGCAGCCCCCACCCCATCCCAAGGGCTCCAGCATTTCTCCTAGGGTTGCACTGCCTCTGCTAGCTCCTTCCCTCCATCAGATGTGCCCTGCTCTGCTGGAGGGGGAAAGGTCAGTCTGGGCCTTCAGGACTACCGGCCCCCAAATCAGCAGCCTAGGTGATGGAGCAGAAGGGTCCGCTAGGACATCTGGTTGCATGCACCGTGATGCATCCTACAAGGGTAGAGGAGGTGAGGGCACCCCCAGAGCCTAGGCAGGGAGCTCCAGTGGTCCCAGAGAATGGGCTATATCCCATGCAAGAGGAAGGCAAATAATCCACGATGGTCCCTGCTGATGCGGCCAGAGCCAGGAAATCCTCCCCCGACCCCAGGCCCGGCTTCACCCCGGCAGGTGACCCCAGATCCAGCTGTTCACGGCGTTTTCCCTCCTCTCCAGGACCTCCCGGAGAACGAGCTGCTGCACCCGCCCCTGAACATCCGGGTGGTGGACTGCCGGGCCTTCGGGCGCTACACCCTCGTGGGCTCGCACGCCGTCAGCTCCCTGCGCAAGTTCATCTACCGGCCCCCGGACAAGAAAGCCCAGCAGTGGAACACCACAGGTACCGGCCCGGGCCGCGGCAGGCTCCAGGCCGGCTGGAGGGAGCGAGTCGGATGAGTGTGGGGCTCTTGGGGGGAGAGAGAGAGGAAGTGGCATTTCCTGTGCGTGAAAGCGTCTCCCCAAGCCCATGTGAGACCCAGCGCCAGGGTCGGCTGCCGGGGCAGTGTCAGCCAGTGGTCAGGGCAGGGGGTCAGCAGGACTCTAGGCTGTCGGGGAGAGCGGTGGCCCAGGACCTACCGGAGATGTGAGGCCCTGCCAGGCTCCATCTCAGGCATAGCCATGCAGGCTCCCAAGGGGAGAGGATGGGGGTATTGGGGTCCCCTTCATTGCTGCCAGGCCTAGGTGGGGCCGTGACCCATGCATGTGGGTTTTCTGTGGGACGTCCTGTCCCGTGCATGCTCTGTGGCTTGTGGGGGCACTTTGCAAGGAGCCGGGGGTTACGGTCTGTCGGGTGAGAGATGCCATCTCGGCTCAGTTCGTGAACAGAGGGATCCCAGCTAGAGCCTCAGTGCACAACAGCTCCGTCCCCGGCTGAGCCTGGGTGCAGGGGCCAAGGACGCCCCAGCCCACAGAGACCAAACTCCCCCCCCAGGGCCGAGGCATCAGTGCTGGGGATGGGGCCTCTGTCCCCGTGGTGCCTGTGCTGGGCATCTCTGCTCAGCCCCTTGTTGCCTTATTCCCTGGATGGATGGGAATAGGAGTGAGGGGCAGGATCTGCTCCCTAGCAGTCTATGCCACCTCCCTGCAGCGCTGCTAGGAAGCAGATCCTGCCCCCTCACTCCCATCCACATCCATCCAGGGAATAAGACAACAAGGGGCTGTTGAGAGGCCCTGAGCATGAGCCCCCCCAGACCCTAGCCAGGCCCAGGCTTAGCCCCACTCTGCACTGCCCTGTTCCTAGGAGTGGGTGGGCAGGGGGCAGGTACGAGCGGGCTGCGTGTCTCACGTCAGTGTGGGCATCCTTCTCCAGAGCTGGCCTGGGAGACAGGGTGGATGCACCCTTAGCAAGTCTGTGGATGACACCAAGCTGGGGGAAGCAGGAAATAGGCCAGAGGGTTGGGCTAGGATTTAGGGTGACCTAGACAAATTGGAGGATTGAACCTCAAAAGAAATCCTATGAGGGTCAACAAGGACAAGTGCAAAGTCCTGCACGTCGGAGGGAACAGTCCCCTGCACCGGTGCAGGCTGGGGGGGACGGGCTGGGCAGCAGCTCTGCAGAAAAGGACCTGGGGGGACAGGGGACAAGAAGCTGGGCAGGAGCCGGCAGTGTGCCCGTGGTGCCAAGAAGGCTACCGGCATCCGGGGCTGCGTTGGGAGGAGCGGTGCCAGCAGATCGAGGGCAGTGATCCTTCCCTCTGTTCTGCACTGAGGGGACCACATCTGGAGTCCTGTGTCCAGCTGTGGCCCCCACGACAGACAGGATGTGGACACACTGGAGAGAGTCCAGCGGAGGGCAATGAAAATGGTTGTGGGGCTGGGGGACGGGACTGGTGAGGAGAGGCTGAGGAAATGGGCTGATTGAGTGTGCAGAAGAGAAGACCGAGGGGGATTGAATAGCAGCCTCCACCTCCCTGCCGGGGGGCGCAAAGAGGACGGAGATGGACTGTTCTCAGTGGGGGCAGATGGCAGAACAAGGAGCAATGGGCTCAAGCTGCAGCCAGGGACATCGAGGTTAGAAATTAGGAAAACCTTTCTCACGCGGAGGGTGGTGAAATGCTGGACCAGGCTCCCCAGAGAGGTGGTGCACTCTCCATCCTTGGAGATGTTGAAGCCCTGGGTAGACAAAACCTTGGCTGGGATGATGCGGTTGGGGCTGGTCCCGCTTGGAGCAGGGGTTGGACTAGATGTAACCTCTCGAGGTCCCTTCAGCCCTCATGTTCATGATGGCCATGCAGCACCTAGTACCACCAAGCAGGATCAGGCCCTTCCCACTCCAGACATTTCTCCATGAACGTGGGTCCTTTCCCCACAAAGGTGCTTCAGCTGAGCTGGACTTTCCCATCCCCTCTACTCTCCCTGCCGGGGCAGGGCTCTCTTCCTGCTTGACTCTCATTCCCCCCTCCGTTGTCCTCTCTTGTCCCCGTCCGTGCTGCATTCGTCTCCTGATCTCAGTCTCGTGTCTACACTCTCTTCTCTCTCTCTTTCCCTGTCTCTCTCTCTCTCTGTCCAGCCAAGCTGCTCAACCTCTACATGGCCCTGTCAAATGGAGGCCCCTACTCTCACCCTGCAGGCGAGATCGTCGTCAACATGGAGCCAGAAGTTCCCATCAAGAAGATGGAGACCATGGTGAAGCTGGAGGCCGTGAGTATCCCAGGAACCTCTTGCCTCTCGAGGGAGCTGCCAGCCCGCCTGTCTCACGGCGTGTGCAATGCATCCAGCGCCTGGGGTGAAAGGGCCAAAGTGGGGGGAAGCTGCAGGGATCAGCGCAGATCTGGCCTGGCCAGAGAAGAGATATCCGGGGAGCAGAGATATCAAGTTGGCTTGGACCACAGCAGAATAGAAAACAAAGGCCAGCACATGCCTGATGAGTCTGAGCAGCTCCCCGCACGCAACCCGGCAGGGGCACGGCCCTAAGCTCAGCTTGGGGTCCCTGAAGTGCCAGGCTGTTATGCAACGGGCGGTTGGCACCTCCTCCCCCCGCACCCTGCGTCCGAGTCCCCTGCGAAGCAGCGTGTGAGCGCAGCCGCGGGATAGCAGCTGGGGATTCCCGTCGCAGCCCCTCCAGAGGGGCAGAGATGGGTGCACGCGCAAGCTCCTGTGTATGCATGTGACCCCTAGCACGCGGCTGTGCGTGTGTGTGGCAGGCTCCTAGTGTACAGGTGGACATAGGGTGCACACGTGCACACATACGAGCAGATGCACATGCATATGTGTGCACACCTACACACACACACACCACACACATACATGTGCCCACACACATGTATGTGGATACACACGTGCACACTTGCATTCTCACACACACACAGTGCATGAACACCCATACCGAGCCAGGGTCCTACTGCACACGTGCATGGGATTTCTGGATCTGAGTGTAGAAATCACACAGTGTGGCTGCAGGGCCCTTGCACACATGCACACGTGTGCACAAGCCCCTGGCCTGGGCATCTGGGGCTGAGCCACCCCAACCAGCACACATTCGCGGACATCTTCCAGTTCTCTGGATCCCAGTCCATCTCCTTCCCAGCCGGCCCCAGGACATGTCCCATGCCACCAGGCCAAGAAGCATGTCCCAGTAGCAGGCCTCTCGGCCTGCCTTCCTCTCTTGACCTCCCTGCATGTGGAGCTGATGTGGGGCCCTGCATCCATTGCCTTTGTGAGGGCGTTTGCATCTCCCGTGCTCTCTGTGGGTTCATGTGCGAGTGTGCAGGGTGTGGGGCTGCTGCCTGTGCATATGTAACATGGCTGTCTCCTTCCCTGTCCCCTCTCTGCATGCGGCAGAACTCGGACGCGGTGGTCAAGGTGGACGTGGTAAGTGATGCCTGGGCCCCGATTTGCCCTCCTCCCTCTGCCCCGGGTCTGATAGACTCATGGCTGCTTTGCTTCCCTGGCTGCTGATCTGTCTGGGGGTGCTGGAGGGGTGGTCAGGGATACCGGGGGCATGAGCGTAACCCATGGCCCATGGAAGCCCAGGGCATCTTCCCAGACACTGGGATCAGACCCTGCTATGCTGAGCCCTGCTGGAAGTTGGATCATGCTGGTAGCTGGCACTGAGACCCCTGAGCTAAGCTGTTCCCATTATGGGTACCCCTAAAGGGGCTGTTCCTGTCAAGCTGCCCCCCACCTTGGGGAAACCCCACCAGCTCCATTTCCATCCCCAGATTGGGGCAGTGGGTGGCAGGAGGCTCCGGTGAGGATGTGCCAGGCCAGGAAACTCAGGAGACCCAGTTGCTGCTGCTGGTTCTGCTACTGACTCTCTATGTGGCCTTGAGCATGTCACTTTGTTTCCCCATCCTTAAAGGAAGGTCTCTCATAGCACAGACAACTCCCAGGGACTTCCACACTGCCCCGTCCCTGTATCTGAGTGACCTGGACTGAAAGGCTCCTTCACCTTGATCCCATCTTTCTCTTTCCCCATCCTGCTCCTGCAGCCTGAAGATGAGAAGGAGAAGAAGAAGAAGAAGAAGAAAGGTGGAGCGGAGGAGATGGAGGAAGAGGAGCCCGATGAGAGCATGCTGGACTGGTGGTCCAAGTACTTCGCTTCCATCGAGACCATGAAGGAGGTAGGGGCAGCGCTGGGGATGGGCAGGGGCAGAGGCCACGCTATAGGGGACCCCTAAGTCTAGCGTTCAAGGGGCAGATTCACTGCTATGCTCCGGGAGCTTGGCACCACAGTGCTGTAGCTTGCATAGCTGGTATGATGCAGAACTACGGGATTGTCCCATGACTCTGCCCCTCCGTGACACCATGCCTGGAGCATCCTGCTGTGGGGGTAAGAAACACCTCCAACCTTCCCACACAGGTCTCATCCAGTCCTGCTTCTCTATAATGATTCCTCCAGAAGCGTTGGAGTTGGGCATATGACACTGAGCCTGTTCTCCCAGTGTGGTCACTGAAAATTTGGTTTGGAAGTGGCCTCAGGAGGTCACATCTAGTCCAACCCCCTGCTCAAAGCAGGACCAGCCCCAGCTACATCATCCCAGCCAAGGCTTTGTCTAGCTGGTCTTCAAAACCTCCAAGGATGGAGAGTCCACCACCTCCCTGGGAAGCCTGGTCCAGTGCTTCACCACCCTCCGCGTGAGAAAGTTTTTCCTAGTATCCAACCTCGACTCAGCTTGCTGCAACGTGAGCCCATTGCTCCTTATCCTGTCATCTGTCCCCACTGAGACCAGCCCAGCTCCATCCTTTTTGCGGCCCCCCTGCAGGGAAGTGAAGGTTGCTATCAAATCCCCCCACCCCCCGTCTTCTCTTCTGCAGACTAAATCAGCCCAGTTCCCTCAGCCTCTCCTCACCAGTCCTGTCCCCCAGCCCCACAACCATTTTCCTTGCCTTCTCCTATGTGTCCACATCCTTTCTGCAGTGGGGGGGCTCACACCTGGACGGTGCACTCCAGATGTGGTCTCATCAGGGCTGAATAGAGGGAAGAATCACACGCCTCCATGTGCTGGCACCGCTCCTCCCAATGCAGCCCAGGATGCCGGTCGCCTTCTTGGCAGCAAGGGCACGCTGCTGGCTCATAGTCAGCTTCTTGCCCACTGTCACCCCCCAGTCCACACAGGGATCTTAAGGACTCTCCTTTCCCAGCAAATATCCCAACATATTGAGCCTCCGCAGCTACCAGAAAGGCAGACAGAGCACAAGTTACAGCAGCCGTGAGGCTGCTCTTAGCTACTGGCTATTAGCAGGGAACTAACTGTTGCAGAGGTGGCATCCAACTTCCTTTGCTCTCTCTCCCGCTGGCACACAGCTTACCCAGTGCCCCCTTTCCCTGCCGGCATGAGGGGTTTATGGTGGATGCTTTGCCTCATGAGGCGTAAAGCAGGTCCTGACTGCCCACAATTATGAAAGGTTTCACCAGGCTGGTTTTATTCCATGAAACCTCTGGGAGTTGGCTTCAAAATCCCAGGGGAGTCACATCTGGGGGTGGCTATAAGAAACCCTTCCCAGGTAGGTGGTGGTGAAAGGCCCAGTGTGGTCATAAGCCATGCGTGCCATGTCCTGGGTCAGACCCTAGATCCATCTTGCCCAGTCTCCTGTGGCATACGGCAGCAAAGAGCTGGAGGGGAGAGCGAACAGGGTCTGAGCAGGCTTTTCCCCCTTTTCCTCTCTCCCTTGCAGCCTCCAGCATTGACGGTTCAGGCAGGTCTGATGCAGAGGTTGTGCCTCGCACTTCTGTGCTTAATAGTGACCAATGCCCCTTTCCTCCAAAAATGTGTCCAATCCCTTTCAGTGATGGTCCTTTTTGCTATCGAAGACTAAAAAGGACCTAATAACAGTCTTTTCCTGTTAGAGTCTGCTTCTCTGAAAGCAAAATACAACCAATATAAAAGGTCAAAAAAAAATGGAGCAGAGTAAGAGAAGTAGCTTCTGGATCAAATGTGGTCTCCCTGGCCGTGTTGCTGCCGGAGAAACGGGCAGATGAACCTCTCCGAGACACAGCAAGCCTGTCCTGGCACTGGGCTTCTTAAGACATTGCTTTTAGCTGCTTTCCCAATTCGCAGGCTTATTGCAGGGCTGGTAAAGAGTCAGTCTTGGTGGACTTAGCTTTAAATTGAAGGCAGTGTTGAGAAAGGAGAAGGAAATAAGGTGCAGGTAGATGGAGGGAGGCTGGGTCATGCACGCCGGTTGCTGTTCAGGACTCGGTCCAAGCTGAGAGGTGGGTCTCTCGCTCTGGCTTATCATATCAGGTGGAGGGTGGGCGTGTGGGAGACCCCAGCGGTACCGGGGGGATGCTGGGGTCCCAGGAAATCAGGGGGAGTGATGGGAGAATTCAGCCCTGTCGGTGCAGCCATTCTGCTGGCGGTGGGGTCAGATTATGGACCCCAGTGGGGATGATGGGAGACACATCCCAACCTCCCAGCGAGGCCTAATTTCCAGTGCACCCATTTTAGTGCATTCACATCCTCCTGGTCCCCCGACGTGATGTCTGCACGGTCACTGGGATCCGCGGCCGTCTTGCACAGGCAGAGTCCTGTAAGCCATCACAGGCTGGGCTGCATTTCTGTTCAGTAGGAAACCTAGGGTCTGGGCCTCACCGCACCAACCCAACTTACCAGCCCTTTCGTCTCTTCCCAGCAACTTCGGCAGCAGGAGGCAGCTGCAGCAGAGGCCGAGGAGAAGGAAGAAATGGACATAGCAGAGGGTAAATCTGAGAAGCAGGATCACTCTCATCATGCACTTGGTTCAACCCAAAGCCAGGGCTTCTGGCCTGCTGCTGGCCACATGCTTTTCCCTCCACTTCCCGGCTGCAATTTAGGATCTACTCATGCATTTCAGTAGGCCTAGACACACATAATGTTTGCAGCAGTGTAATCCCCCTTTACACCATTTGCAAAGGCAAGACCGGGTGCACGATATGCAACCATGCAGGGGTGTCGCCTGCTAGAATCCAGTGAGAAGCGACACTCAGAAAAATAGCAGTGCAAATGCCTGGGTGTGTGTCTGTACATAACCCAGGGTAGTGACTTAGGGCACACTATTATGTGCTTCTGGCCATTATCCCGGGATAACTAGTCATCTGTGGGTGTGTACACACATACTAAATTTCTAACAGTTAAGCCGGCTTAACTTTTTTAAGTCAACTTACTTGCTAGAGCGTATACACACATGTGGAGCAGAGTCAATTTAAATGTGGCATAAGATAATACGTCTCCAAGGTGTATATCTTGAGTCACATTAGTTAAATCAATGTAGCTCACTAGATGGCTGCCACTATGTTAAGAAGCCATAAGTGTGTACGCGCCGATGTGGCTTAACTTAAATCAGCTTAGTTAAGTCAATTTAGTTAAGCCACCTTATTTTAAGTTGACTTAGTTAAATCAACTTAGTTTAGTCGCCTTATTTGAAGTCAGTTTAGTATGTGTGCATACACCCTGCATGCTCCAGATCGGGTGCAAACAGATGAAGATGCCACTGGTGTGAACAGGCTGTGTGTCCAGCCCAGCCTGGGGAATCCCAGCCTGCCTTTGGATGTGATGATGTGTCGCATTGCTAACTTCAGTTGCCCCCTAATCCCAGTGCTTGTCCTTTGGCAGGCTCCACCCTGCCTGGCTGAGGTGTGGGCTGGCAGGTAGGCAGTGCAGCCTAGTGAGCAGAGGCCAACATGTGTTACTGACTTTCTGAGAGGTCTTAGGGACCTGGCATATTCTCTGTATCCCTTGGCTGTCCTGAAGCTTGGCTCACCAAAGCACCCAGGGCCCCAGCCTCTGTACAAGGGGGAAGGAATCTTTAGCAATGACCCTTTTCCAGCCCAATTCCAGGAAGGCCTCCTAGGCCTCTCCCTTCCCTGCTCCCGGGACATCTGTCTCCAAGGCTGGGTGGCTTGTTCCTCTGAAGCCTTGTGGGTCCAGGGCACAGGTGGGTCCCTGTGGCTAGCCCCTTCGCCCGGCACCATGGATGATGTCTCTGCCTCTAGGAACCCTGCCAGTGCATTGCCAATGTGGGGGAGGACTCAGTTCCTGACATAAAGCAAGGATCTCCCCCGCTTGGCTGCTGGGAGGTGTCCCTGTGCCCTTCTATAACCCAGGGTACCTCCCAGAGTGCCTTACTTATTGGGGGTCTTAATTTGAGCCCCTCTGTGGCCAGTTGAGCTTGTCTCACTGTCACCAATGGAAATACTGGTACAGATAAAGGATGTGGGTTTTCAGGACTCCTAGCCAAGCCCTGGATCCTTGACCCCAAACCTTGTGCTTATATTAGTACCGCAGTATATTAGCTACAGCACAGCTGCAGCCCAGCCCTCCCCTCCCTGCTTCTACCCAGTGTCTGGAAGAAGCAGCTGGCTTGATCTGGGTCACCAGGGGAGCTGAGTGCTCCTGGGTCCAGCACGGTGAAGCCTGGCCAGGGTGGGAGCTTCAGTGTGACTAGGATCTCTGTGTTTTGGTCTTCATTTCCTCCACCTGTTGTCTGTGCTATTTACTGCTGTGAGCGTGCTGGCTTTAAATGTCCCCTAAGAGATGTGTGGATGGAGGGAGTAGTTCATACTGAGCAGCAAGAGATGCCAGAGGAGACACGCTGGGGTCCTGCTATGCTACATGCTGGCAAAGGGGAGGGACTTGATATCAGGAGGCACTACTTCACTTAGGCTTGATATCAGGAGGCGCGACTTCACGGTCAGGGCGGCTAGGGTCTGGAACCAGCTTCCAAGAGAAGTGGTGCAGGCTCCTACCCTGGGGGTTTTCAAGAGGAGGTTAGATGTACACCTTGCTGGGGTCGTTTGACCCCAGTCCTCTTTCCTGACATGGCAGGGGGTTGGACTAGATGATCTACTCAGGTCCCTTCCGACCCTAGAAACTATGAAACTGTGAAACTACGACTGGTGCCAGTGGGGTGGGTGGCTTTTGCCACTGAGTCATGGGGTTGACTTTCCTGGTCACAGTCCTGAGGACAGGTAAACCTTCTGGGTGTCTAGGCAGTTTTATTCCAGGGTTTCTCCCAGCTCTCATGAGCTCAGTATCTCTGCTCACATGAGTCAGGGCCCCAGCCAGCATCCTAGCAGGCTCAGCAAGGAGTTGGCTCCTGTGGTCCATGGCAGCTCAGCTCAGCTCTCCCCTTCCCCCTGCCAGCACAGGCTGGGTTAGGATGGTGGCATGGGTGAAGAAGTATATGCTCCATGGCAGCTCAGATCCCCTCTTCACCTGGAAGGATGCTGGCACGGGCTTTACTGCTGCCCTTGTTCTCCCTCCTCTCTGGGCACAGGGCTTCCATTTCCATGTGGGCAACCCATCGCCTTTCACCCATTGGCACCAAGCTCTCAGCTTGGGTGCAGCTTCCCTGAACTGCAGCCATTAAGGTACTAGCCTCTAGTGAGATCCAGAGTCTCTGTTCCCTGGTGTCCTTTGGCCTCTAACAGCCTCCCAGGAGAAAGCTTGATGCCCTGGCAATGGGTCTGCTCATGCATGCTGGGTACCGGAAGCTGCATGTGATATGGAGCCTGATTGCAGTCCCAGGTTGCTCCTGGCAGAGCACCAGGGGCTGGGCCTGGGCTTGCTCTGGCCACTCCCAGTTCTTGGTCCCCTCTTCCCCATCGCAGCATCCGTACGTGGTGCTGGTGGCTTGTTGCATGTGTCGTCTCTCATCTCACTCTTTGCCAGTTGCCTGTGAGTACTGCTTGAGCATGTTTGTCCTCTGTCTTCTCTCCTCCACACCTTTGCATCCATGCCTTTGTCTGTCATCCTCTCTCTGTTCTTATCTGCATGGCAAAGAGGCCACAGGAATTGGCAGGAGAGAGAGACCAAGGGGAGAGGATGGGCAATGGCATTGAAATGGGGAACAGTAGGATGGTCCCAGCACCTGGGAAACGTTACCCCAAGCTCCCTTACTAGCCATGCAGTCTTTACTCCATTGGCACAGAGTGCCGGGTCCCTCTCTGCTGCATCCTTGGCAGGCAGGGTAACAGCCTACTACTGCACCGACCTCTGATAGCTTATTTTGCAAAGGGCTGTGCTTTCATCCTGCAGATCCTGGATTCACCCCTGCTCAGCTCAGGGTTCCCTGTGCCTCAGGGCCACTTGAGCACTGGAGATGGAGAGTTTCCAGGGTAGACAAATGGCAGGGAGGTGTGAATAACTTCCTTTTGGCTAAGGCAATTGCCTCTCACTGACCCAGTTCTCAGCTCAGGAGATGCAGGGGTGAAGCCTTATCAGCCCTAATATGAAAGGAGATGCTGGATCTCCATGAGACACCCAAATGGTCTTTGAAACATGGATCTAGCAGCAAATAAGATGCTACATTCCCGCATGAGGCAACTGCTGAGAGAAGGAGGGAAATCCCTGGCTGTAACAGTAGGCATTGGCTGCCAGCTTTCATGCACACCATGGCTGAGTGTCCTGTGTCCATCCTTCCCCCCTCCCTACTCCCATCTCCCACCTGTCCCCTCGGCTTCAGAAATCAAACTCGATGACTCTCCTATGAAAGGCTCCAAGGGCCAGGCCAAGACCAAGGAGAAGGTCAAGGCGCCTAAGGAGGACAAGAAGAAGAAGCAGCAGCAACAACAGCAGCAGCAGCAGCTGCCTGAGGTCCCCGAGAAGAAGAACAAGCAGAAAATTGATGAGATGAAGGTGAGCAGATGGCACCTTATCCTTGAAACTGGGGAGAGGGTTGGAAGGGGGGTTTGTGATCACCATCACATCCTGCTATGATTCTTGGGGCCCTGCGGGAATTTATTGCTCCCTGGGTAAAGAGGCGCTAAAGGCACCCACAGCTGGAAGGTGTGGTGAGCCAGTGGGGGGCGCTCTTGCACTGAGCCGCCTGCCTCACTGCACCCGGCTGAAAACCAAGCTTTGGATGCCTCCCCAGGAGTGCTTACTTACTGCCAACCCCCTTCCTGGATAACACGCACAAACCTGGGGTACTGCTGCCACCACCCGGACTCAAGTCTTTGGGCCCTGTACTTCCCGGGATACAAGAATCCTGTAGACCCAGGGGTTGCTTAACCCCAGAAGAATATATCTGGGTGCTTCTTATAGCCTGAAGCATAGAAAGTAGCCTTCCTTAGTCAGCGAAGCAAAGGGAGCAAGACAGACTGCCCAGTCCCTGCCAAGCATGTACAAGGCTGGCTATAATGGCAAGCTTTATGGTACAGAGGGTAGGCATGGGGAGGGGTACGAGTCAGAGAAGTAGCAAAAGAATAACTCTGAGCAAGCAGAAACGGCTTGGTAGCCTTTTGATTCACGACTAGAGCACGTTCAACTAAATTCCTAGTTCAGTTTCTGGTAAGTTTCTCACTTCTGCATCCAGCGAATGCAAGAGAGCTGCAGAGGTCCGAGTGAAGGGATAGGGACTGCATTAACACTGGGCTGGAGGCATCCCTGGGGAAGGCATCAGGGAGATCTGAAGCTGGTGTCTGGCTGTCCCATTCCTATGGGGGGTGAATTTGCTCACTGAGTTTGCTCTGGGCTGGGGACTTCCAAATGAGAAGTGAAGAGAGGGGGCAAGATGGCTCTGTAAGGGGTTAAATGCCTGGGAGGGAGCTTGTTGGGATGGGGGAGTGTGGAGATGAGAATAAGCAGCATAAACTGGCCAGGACTCAATGGAGGATGGACACGAAGAGCAGGTTTCTAGCTCTCAGAGCAGGGAGGCTCTGAATCAACCTCCACACTGGGGTACGAGCAGCTGGCTTGGCAGATGGGAGAGATGATGTGCGATAGGTGCCCACGATCATGAAGACTCAAGGCTCGGGAAGGCACCTTCCCACTTGGGATCCTTTAGCACCCAGGCTCCCATCAATAAGAGGGGGACCCAAGCCACTCTTGAATGCTTTGGGATCCCTTACTCCACCTGCCATGCTCTGCCCCTCCAGATATTCAACAAAGAGCTGGAAGCCGAGTTCGACAACTTTGAGGACTGGCTGCACACGTTCAACCTCTTCCGGGGCAAGATCGGGGATGATGACGACAACACAGCAGACGACGAGCGCATTGTGGGGAGGTTCAAGGTGTGTCCGGTGGGCCCGGAGGGCAAAGGGGGACCTGGCTACTGGGCCCCAGTGTCAAGGCGGGTGGAGGGGAGCCAGGCAGGGAGAGGGCCCAGACGCAATGGGAATCAGTTCTGGTTAGATCTGTATGTGGGTGGGAGACCTCCAAGGGCCGGACAACCAGGGCTGCCCCAAAGGGTGGGGAAGAACCACTGCCTCCTCTGCCTGCCTCGGGGGTCAGTCACAGCTGCAGTGCTCAAGCATTCATCTCCCTTTAAGACCTGAAATGCCAACAGTCCCTACAGGGGCTATATGCCACCTAAGGAAGCATCTGATCTATTCCTGCCAGCAAATTTCCCAGTTTATGGGCTACTCCTGTACCTCCTCTTTCTGTGGAACAAGCCTCACTCAAGACAGGGACACACTGAGGACCCAAAGTGAGTTACACTGGGGTCCAGCATGGACAGACGACCACCTCCCCTGGGGTAGCTGCCCTTGGCAGGTGCTGTTCCAAGTCTTTGGCTGCCCTGGGGTGAAGGTGTCCTGCAGTGAAGCTTGAGTAGGTCTGTGGATTCATGACCCCAAAAACCAGCATAACTTACTCCTGGCTTCATGCCGGAGTAGAGTGACTTCTGCCAGTGTGCCCATGTCACACTTCTCCCGCTACAGAGGGCCAAGTGCAGTGTGTCCGTGCCCTCTGAACCACAACCCTGTTGATCTCATCAGAGGTTTTTCTTGTCTGAAGCTCTCTCCAGCAATGAAGGTGTAGCACGGTCAGCCTTTCCAATAGGGTGTAATGCCAATACTGGATCCTGGCTGTTCACATCCCACTGTGATGCTCCCAATTATTGCAGTAAGCTTCTAGCAGATGCAAGCTGCCCATCACCCCATGTGTCTCTACTGCCGCTGACAGTACAGGGACATAGAAAGCAGCTTGCTGTGTAGTGGCCCCAGTGGTCTGTCCCTCCCAAAGGACACCTGGAAAGCTCTGAAGCTTCAAAACCTGTCATAGTTAGAAACCAAGGTGTCGGGCTTGCTTACCAGCTGTTTTAAACACCTTGCTGCTTCACTCCCCTTCACCCCTGGAAACCAGTCTTCAGAGTCCTTGCAAAACCATGGATGTCCTTTTGATGCTGTCCTCTGAACTGCTTGAAGTTGCAATCCTCGAGCATGGGCAGATCCAAAATTTTGAAAAAAGGCTGCAGATGGTGAAGTGCATCATCCCATCTAAAACAACACCCATTTTACCCCAGCTAAAAAGAAACTAGAAGCTTTACTAATACGTTAGGGGGGGCTGGAGCTGTATTAGTCCATTCAAGATGAAGGAGAAAACAAATAGGACGTCACTGAAATGAGCAAAAAGCAACCTGTGAAATAGGAGGTTTGTGACCAGGAGCAGCCGACAGGCAGCAGAATGGTGGAAGAAAGGTTAGCTTGATTGGTGGAGCGTCAAGACCGTTAAAAGGAGAGAGGGGTGCTAACACCCGTGGAATGAAGAGTTTAGCAGGAATTAGGGAGATGATAAGGAGACATGAAGTCCAGGGATGCCCTTGCTGCTGCCTGACTAGAAATGCTGCTGTCGCTGCCAGGCAGTTGGTTGGGGTGCAGCAGGAATCAAAGGGGGTGGAAGCACACCAGTGAGCCCCCCTGGATCCTCCTGGGTACTCGAGGCAGAGCTGGGAACGCAGGGCTGGACTTGCTCTGGGTTCTCCCCTGGGACTGTGGAGATCAGGATGCCCCCCGCCCCCGCCCCCAGACCTCATGTGTCTCACGGGGATGTCTTCCTGACCCCAGGGCTCCATGTGCGTCTACAAAGTGCCGCTCCCAGACGACATCACCAAGGAGGCAGGCTACGACCCCAACTTCGGCATGTTCCAGGGCATCCCCAGCAACGACCCCATCAACGTGCTGGTCCGTGTGTACGTCATACGGGTGAGCGCGATGCAACGGGCAGCTTGGTCTTTGCACCTTTCTCCCTGTTCCCCAGCCACGGAGGATGGGAGCAGGGTGGTGATACATAAGCCATAAGGAGAAGTGCTCTCAGCTACGGATGTCCTGGGGCTGGCCACGGGCTTCCAAGGGGTCGTGTGTACGGCCGGAAAAACGCCATATGGTTGAAGTTTCATTGCTGAGCTACAGAGCGATCCCCTCCAGCCTCACATATGTCTAATCATTTGTGCAAAGTGGAGCAGATCCAAGAGCAGAGACGACCTCCCTTCCATATCTCCAGGGCACTCACTTGGGAAGAGGGGAAGCCTGGGGTCTAGAGTCCCCGAGCAGAGGCAGATTTGAAGCTGGTCCTCCTATTCCTCAGGGGAGTGTCCTGAGCCTCAGTCTCTTCTGGGGTCCCCAAGGAGCTGGCGGTGTTAACCAGTCCTTCCCTACCTGGAGCAGGGGGCTCTTTCCCAACCACAGCATTCACTGAAACTGGGGTGAACTTGGAGAGTTGTTGCATCTGTGCTGGTTCAGGATATCTGGAAGAAGCCAGGGGCTTTGGTGTACTTAGGAAAGCTGCGAGACAGGCATCCGGGCACCAAGGAAGGACGCTCGGTGCCTGAAAGCTTGTCTCATCCCCGCCAGCTGCACAGTCAGTCTGGAGAAGATGACCAGAATACCCCAGCTTCTTGCCCTGGAACTGGCCCATTCCCACAAAACTTTCAAATTCAGGTGAAATTGGCATTTTCCAGTGAAAAATAGTTTTGCGTGAAAGTTACCCACAGCACAGAGCAGCGCCCTGCCCAGCCCTAGCTGCTGACGCGGGAAGCCCTGAGCAGGGGAGAGTAGGCTGGTAGCAGCAGAGGGCCTGGGGTCTGGCTGGGGACCTCCAAGTCTCCAGCAGAAGATGTGCCCCCCTTCCTAGCTCATCCAGGGCACAGGGGGAGATGGGGTTCATCTCGTGCACCCCGACTCTGGAGGGGAGGCTGGATAGTTCCCCATGGCTTTGCTGTCGTCTCCTGAAATGCAAGGAATTGCACTGGTGGAGAGAGTGGTCTGCTCTTTCTGGGGCAGCTCCTGCCTGGTCCCTGCCTCCCTTGTCTTGGAGGCTCTGTCCTGGGAGAAGTGAGCTCAGGCAGCCCTGGGGGGTTGCCCCCCACACACCTGCATGCACACGCCTGCATGCATGTACATGCACGCAATGCTTGTGCAATCTCAAGCGCTGCTTCTCAGGGCAGGTCTTCCTTTCTGCCCTGGTCCCCCCTTCTGCCCGGGGGGGTGGAGCAGGGCTGGGTCTCCATACGATACCAAGACCTGTGCTGTAGCCATTGGAAGGGGCAAGCTCCCTGCTTTTACCTTGATCTGTCATCGCCATTGCTCTCTGAGCTCCTCGTGGAGCTCCTGGCTGCCTGGCAAGCACGTGCTGCCATGCCCCCTCTGCATGGGCTCAGCCCCAGGATGCGCAGGGAAAACTGAAGGGACGTGTGGGGGTCTCCTATCTCCCTTGCAGGCTACAGACCTGCACCCTGCTGACATCAACGGGAAAGCTGACCCCTACATTGCCATCAAGCTGGGCAAGTCGGACATCAAGGACAAGGAGAACTACATCTCCAAGCAGCTCAACCCCATCTTTGGAAAGTAAGGTGCTCCAGCGGCTGGCCCCCATTACCTGCTGCTGGAAAGCAGAGGCATATCACATGACATGCCCTTCCAGGTGTTTTTAATCCTCCCTCCAATGCACTGGGTGTTGGCTGAAGCCCAGGCTGGGGATGGGGACTGGGATGAGCCAGTGCTCCTGCTGGGACCAAATCCAGAGGGTCCTGGCTAGAGGCTCTTGCCCCCGTGCTCAGGGTCAGACCGATGCTGTATTTGGGGTCAGGAAGGAATATCCCCCCATGGTCAGACTGGTACAGGCTGGGTTGGAGGGTGCCTTCCTCTATAGTAGGGGCACAACTTTGCCTGGGATCTCTTGCATGTATTAACAACCTTTTATAGACGCAGGAGCTTGGCTGCTGTTGTTCCCCCATTGCCCTGTGGCAGGTTCAGGTGTGATGTCCTGTGTCAGGTTCGACAGCAGTCCTACAAAGAGGCTGGGCAGTGGGTTTGTCCGGGCTGGTTTGGACAGGGGTCTGGTCCTGCTTCAGGCAGGGCTGGACTAGATGTGACCTCTGCCAGCCCCACGGCTCTGGGCTTTCTGCTGCTTTTACTGTTTGGAAACAGTTTTGTTGCATGGTTGGGACTTTTTGGATAAATGGTTGCCTATCAATTCGGGGCTTCGTGAGTCAAGAGGTCCCTTCCTGTCCTACAGAAAGGAGTGGGTTGGCTTCTATATACACTCAAGAGATCCCGAGCAGGGGCTGTGCCCCCACTACAAAGGAAGGCAACCCCCCCCAGTCTGTACCAGTCTGACCGGGGAAGGGAAATTCCTTCTCAACCCCAAATGCAATGGTCGGTCTGACCCTGAGCAGAGGGGCAAGACCCTCTCCAGGAGCCTCCAGGTCCCAGCAGGAGCACTGGCACAGCCCCGTCCTCTTCCTCAGCCTGGGCTGCAGCACCCAGCGCCTGGGAGGAAGGCTTCAAAAAGAAGAAAGGGGAGGGGGCAACCAGTGGAGCCCAGATCCCCGTAGCAGAGCAGAGGCATCGCTGCACCTAGATCACCCCCCACTCGTGTCTGTCCCCACCCTCCTTGACACCTCTGGGGATGGAGAGCCCATCGCCGATGGGGGGCACTCCTGGTGTCTCAGGGCTTGCTCCCTGTCCCTGGGGTCCGGGTTTGAAGCTGTGATTTTTGCTCGAGGGCTTGGGGGTCCCTCTCAACCTTGTCATGAGGAGGGCTGTGTTCTCTGTTTTGGGGCAGCAGGGCACTGGGAGGGAGCAGGGCTGCCTTGGGTGCGCCAGACCTGGATGACAGCATCTGCCCCCTGGGGGGACCTGGGACCCGTCCAGGGCTCCCCGTTAGCTGCTCCACCCCGGGCCCATCCGGAGCACACCTGGGTGGATCAAAGCAGAGCCCGCCAAGATGCTGCGGGCATGTCAGAGAGCATCACCCCGCCTGTGCCGGCCACAGGATGCTCCATGGCCGTGGCAATAAGGCAGCCAGCAGCCTGACCGGTCTGGTGTCTGGAGCCCACCCTGGCACTGCCACCCATCAGGGACCATGGGCCAGAGCCCGGGCTGACCTCCGCTTGCCCCTGTGCCCAGGTCATTCGACATCGAGGCCACCTTCCCCATGGAGTCCATGCTGACAGTGGCAGTGTACGACTGGGACCTGGTGGGCACCGACGACCTTATCGGGGAGACCAAGATTGACCTGGAGAACCGCTACTACAGCAAGCACCGGGCCACCTGCGGCATCTCCCAGACCTATGCCATGTATGGACCCCCCGCCCCCCGGGAACGATGCCTGGCCCTGTGCTGGCAGCCCACCCTGGGGGGAATGGGGAAGGGGTCACTGTGGGGAGCTGTAGGGCTGGACCCCCGCCAGCTGACCCCTGCCCTTTGCTTGCAGCCATGGCTACAACATCTGGCGGGACCCCATGAAGCCCACGCAGATCCTGTCCAAGCTGTGCAAGGAGGGCAAGGTGGATGGGCCCCACTTCGGGCCCGGCGGACGGGTGAAGGTGGCCAACCGCGTCTTCACTGGCCCCACCGAGATCGAGGATGAAAATGGTGAGTGATGGGTGGCAGAGTAAGGCAGGGCAGGGTGCACGGCCCCACGCCCCACCACGGCTCCCTGGCTCCCTGCCATGCCCCAGACCTCTTGGATTACAGCGGCGCTGGGTCCAGGCTTGGGGCCGCGTGGGTGTGAGAAGGCTGGAGAGGAAAGGGGTTTTCCACCCCTCAGAGCTGGGAGACTGCAGAGCCCAATGGGGTGCGGAGATGGCACTCGCTGCATCTCTGTGTCCCTCTGCCAGGAGTCTGGGGCAAAAGCCCCCGTGGGGCTTGCGTCCCTGCCAACCCACCCCCTCCGCTCTGCCCCTGCAGGCCAGAAGAAGAAGACGGATGAGCACCTGGGGCTGATGGTCCTGCACCACTGGGAGGACATCCCGTGCGTGGGCTGCCGCTTGGTGCCCGAGCACGTGGAGACACGGCCACTGCTCAACCCCGACAAGCCTGGCATCGAGCAGGTGATGCTCCCCCCACCCACGCTTGCAGCTCTGGGCTCCCATTCACTGGGCTGTGCCCCATGCACACGTGCTTCTAGCTCCTAATCCCTTTCCATTTGCCCCCTGCTCCATGTCCACACACCTCCAGGGCCCCTTCTCATCCTCCCCATCCCCTGTTTCCCCTTAGCTACTCCATGGGTGGAAGATGCTCTTTGCCCCTGGGGGGTGGGGTGGAGCCAAGGCCCCATCCCCTGGTCCAAGCTCCATGAAGCTGTTTCATTTGGTGTCAGGCATGGGATCCAAGGAAGTGTCTGCTGGGAGTACTGGGCAGGGAGCCTGGTGGAGGGAGCGAGCTGACCAGGCCTTGCTGCCATTGCAGGGCCGGCTGGAGATGTGGGTGGACATGTTCCCGATGGACATGCCGGCGCCAGGCACGGCCGTCGACATCTCGCCCAGGAAGCCAAAGAAGTAAGAGCCCGTCGGTCACACTCTGCAAGGGATAGCCTCGTTGTGGGCTGCACCCACTCCCGCCCCCATCCTGCCTCTGCCCCAGAGAGCTCAGTTGGGCTCCTAGCAAGTCGTCCCATTTGTGCTCAGCTCTATCATGAGCCCCAGGGCAGGGGCTGGCCTCCCCTCCTCTCCTCTGCCCTTAGTGACGTACCTGCAGCAGGTACATCCTACCTGTAAGTGCCCGGCATGAATGGTGGCCTGGCAGGCTCGTTGTATCTGTGACCTGGTGTGATCACTGCCGTCCTTGTGCCGGGTGTTGCTGAGGTGTTGTCAGTGCTGAAGCCTCAGGAACTGCATCCAGAGAACGATAAGCTGGGATCGTCTGGGGTGCAACGAGGAGGGCAGCATGGAAACCCCACTCGGCAGTATCCCAGGAGCCAGGGTGTAGTAACTTTACCCTGGGGTACCTTTCACATGGCCACTCTTCCCTACCCAGTATCGTCTAGATATCCATTTGAGCTATCAGCACGCTGTGTATTGAGTGGCAAGGTCACCCAGTGCAGATGGTGGTGGTGGTCATGGTCATGGTTGTGCTCATAGTCATAGAGAAATAGGGCTGGAAGGGATCTCCAGAGCTCACATCTGGTCCAACCCCCTGCCTCAGGCAGGGTCAGTCCTGTCCAAACCAGCCCAGACAAACCACAATCTAGACTACCGTCAAGCCTGACACAACACGGACCTAACACCCGAACCTGCCACAGGGAAAGCAGAGGGACCACAGCTGCCAACGTCCTGCTTCTGTAAAAAATAGTCAATACATGCTCCAGAGGTCCCAGACAGAGGCCGTGCCCCAGCTACTGAGGAAGGCAGCACCCCCCCAGTCCCTACCAGTCTGACCATGGGGTAAAATTACCTCCTGACCCCAAATGCGCCATTGGTCTGACCCCAAGCAGAGGAGCA
This sequence comes from Crocodylus porosus, assembly GCF_001723895.1. Lineage (NCBI taxonomy): Eukaryota > Metazoa > Chordata > Crocodylia > Crocodylidae > Crocodylus > Crocodylus porosus. Next base: position 10,053,642 of record NW_017728918.1, on the reverse strand, counting down.
AGACCCTCTAGCCAGGACCCTCTGGCTTTGGTCCCAGCAGGAGCATTGGCACAGCCCAGTTGCCTCTGGGAAGACTTAATAATACCCTGACACTTGTAGCAGAAAAGGAGAGAAGGGGCAAACAGCCCAGAAGCCTTGGAAATCCCCACAGTGGAGCACAAGCATCGCTACACCCAGATCATCCCTGGCAGTGGCTGCGCAACCTCTCCCCGAACACCTCCCGCGATGGAGAGTCCACCCCTTCCTTAAGCATCTATTCCACTGCCTCCCTGCTCTAACAGTAGAGCAGTTTTTCCATATATTTAATCTAAACTGACTTTGCTTTAGCTTTCAGCCATTGGTCTACCTTCTCCTCTCTGCAGCGAGACAGAAAAGGTGCTTTCCCTCTTTTTTTATGGCAGCCCATCAGGTATTTGCAGACTGCTGTCCTGTCCCCTCTTAAGCACCTTTCTGCAGGCTGAGTGTGCCCAGCTCCTTCAGCATCTCCTTGTCGGACTTGCTTTCCAAGCCCGTGATCATCTTTGTTGCCCACCTCTGGACTCCCTCTATGCGCAAGAGCCATCGTGTGTCCACTTCTTCCCACAGGACAAACTCTGGGGCAGATTGCTCCGTAGCAGTCACCGTGTGTAACTGCTGCAGAATCTGCCTCCCTGTTTCCTTCCCTCTCTCTGCCCTGAGCCTTCCCTCACCTCCGCGTCTCCCTTCCTCCCTGCCAGATACGAGCTGAGAGTCATCGTGTGGAACACGGACGAGGTTGTCCTGGAAGACGATGATTATTTCACTGGGGAGAAATCCAGCGACATCTTTGTGCGAGGGTGCGTCGGCTTGGGGAACTGGCCACGGGCTTGGGAGCTCTCTGGCAGGGGACACAGCCACACTTAGGCTTGAAGGAGGTGATGTGGTTTGAAGGCCACAGTCCTGGTGTGGGGAACAGGATGAACACCAAGAAGTCTGGCTTTTTACTATTGCCTCGTTTTGTGGTCTCCTACCTGTGTCCATGTAACTCCCTTTGCTCCCAGTAATGGGCTCCTTCTCTGTGGTCCCTCCAGGTGGCTGAAAGGCCAGCAGGAAGACAAGCAGGACACAGACGTCCACTACCACTCACTGACGGGTGAGGGCAACTTCAACTGGCGCTACATCTTCCCCTTCGACTACCTGATGGCTGAGGAAAAGATTGTCATCTCCAAGAAGGAGTCCATGTTCTCCTGGGATGAGACTGAGTACAAGATCCCTGCACGCCTCACCCTGCAGGTCTGGGATGCCGACCACTTCTCCGCTGATGACTTCCTTGGTGCGTGCGGGATGTGGGGCTGGCCCAGCCTGGGCTTGGGTTCGGGTGCCTCACAGAAAGTTTGGTGGGGGGAGTTGGTGCCACCATACTCTGGGGGTCTGCTCCGAGCTGTTGTCACCAGGGACATGAGACTGGAGGGAGCGGGATGGGTCTTGAAATAAGGCTGGGGCAAGTCCTAGTCTTAGTACCCTGTTGCATGTTCAAATGAAAGCCGGATAGAAACCAGTGGTCAAGCTGCTACATATGTTCAAGCAGTGACTTTGTAGCTGGACAGCCATTTTCATGGTGTGACAATTACTCTGCACATGCGGCCAGTCTAAATTTATTGTGCGACTCACCAGTTAATTGTGTGATAATGAGTTGACACTTCAGGCTAGTCTTACTTGGCATGTATGGCCCGTCTAAATTTATTATGTAATTTGCCAGGAAATTGTGTATTATATGTAATGTGTAGCAGGGTTTATAGACTCAGAGAGAAGTGGGGAGATCCAGAGGTCACTTCTAGTCCAACTCCCTGCCTGAGGCAGGATTATCCCTGTCCAAACCATCCTAGACAAATCCACTGTGTAACCTCTTAGCAAAACTAAGATGACACAGTCAACCCTGACCCAAAACCAGAGGAGAAGAGGGGCCCAAAGGTAGGAAGAGGGGAACAAGAGGGCGCCAGAGAAGATGATCTATGAATGCAGAATAAGGGGCAGAGCAAGGGATGGGAAGGTGCTGGGGAAGGTGCAAGGTGCCGGACAGGATCGTACCACACAGCTAGAGTGCTGCCCCACCCCAGCACCAGCTGTGCAGTGCCTGCCTGGGCATCACTGGTGCAGGGGCCAGGAGTCACCACCTCCTTCCTCACCAGGCGCCATCGAGCTGGACCTCAACCGGTTCCCACGAGGTGCCAAGACGGCCAAGCAGTGTACCCTGGAGATGGTAACAGAGACTGACCTGCCCATGTTCTCCATCTTCAAGCAGAAGCGGGTAAAGGGCTGGTGGCCATTCATAGCCCGGAACGAGGACGATGAGATGGAGGTCACGGTGAGGACCTCGCAGTGTGGGGACGCTGGTTGACTGTGGAAGCTGGGCCATGCCCACTGGCAGGGGTGCAGCTCCACCCCCTTTCACTCCTGCTCCAGCCAAAGTTTAAAACCAACTTCCCGTTAGAGGGAACAACATTTCTATTCAGAGTCACATGACTTCCTGGTTTATTGTTGTCTCCCTGATTCCTGCTAATCTCTTTTCATTCCATAGATATTAATGTCCATTTCTCCCACTTAATAGTCTTGATCTTCCGCTGATCAAGCTACCCTTTCTTCTGCAGTGCTGCTGTCTGTCAGCCATGCCTGGTAATAACTCTTACCTGCTTCACAGCCCTGCAGGTTGTTTCTGGCTTTAGCTAAAAACCTTAACCTTTATTGTATGATTTGCCAGTTAATTACACATTATAAGTAAAGTGTAGTCATGTTAACTCAGGCATAGCGATGACTGACAGTGAAGGCACTGTCAAGGCTTTCAAAGAGGCTAAATTTTGTTTTCCAGATCTGAATGAGAGATGTACATTTCATTATAACAACTACAGGAATAACGACAAAAGAGCTTTTGATTATTTTTTGCCTAATTTGTTGTGTTTTTTCAGTTAATATATAATCTGGCTGCAAATTAGTGACCCTCTAATAAAGTTATATTGGTTTTTGGTCTTAACCCAAATACTATAGTACTAGGCACTGAACAGATTAGCGACACTTCTAATTTCTCTTTAACTGGAGAAAAATATGTGTTGATTCACATCAATATCTGCACCCCCCTTTTCAAAATCCAAGATCTGCCTCTGCCCATGACCCCTGGGGAAGGGCATGTAAAGAGCCCAGGGATGGGGCAGCAATGGGGCTGCATGTTGGGAGTGAGGGGCATCAGCACCACCAGGGGCAGGAGCCCAGGGCTGCAATAGGGCAACATGACAGAAGCCCATGTGTCTCACACTGGAAGCCTAACTCCTGCTCCAGAATGAGTGGTTCCCTCACCCGGGGGCCCTCCAGTTCCCCTGGTGCCACTGCACCACCCTGCTTCAGAGGCTGCTGGTCCCCATGGAGCCATGTGGAGACGATCAGGGAATCCCAGGAGACCTCAGACCCCCCTCTGCTCCAGCCCATTGGCCCATTTCCTGGTGGTGAGGATACTGGGAGCATGTGGGGAGCTGATTAGATGCACTGAAGGGCACAGCATATATGGGGAACCCAGCACCGCTGAGGCCCTGTGCTGAGGGCTCCCGCAGGCTCTGGACCAGGGCTCCCCTGCCCATTGCTCCCTTAGAGCTCTCAACCTGGGGTGGCAAGATCTCATCCCCCCCTCTGTGCTCCCTGCAGGGGAAGGTGGAGGCTGAGCTGCACCTGCTGACAGCTGAGGAGGCAGAGAAATCCCCCGCGGGGCTGGCACGCAATGAGCCCGACCCACTGGAGAAGCCCAAGTGAGTGCCATGGGGCGAGGGTTAAGGGAAGGGAAGCTGAGGCTCTGGTGGGGGTGCGGGCTGCATGCCAGGGGTGAAGTCTGGGTAGGAGGATGGAGGGCATTGAGGTTGGGTCTGTGGTGGGGGTAGCCCTGGGATTTGCTTCCATTGAAAGGTCTCTGTCTTGTCTATCATTCCTTCGTCCCCCTTTCTCTCTCTCTCTCTCTGTCTGCCTTCCTCTCCCTCCCTCTGGCCGCTCTGCTCTCCTGTCCTCAGCCGGCCGGACACCAGCTTCATCTGGTTCCTGAACCCCCTCAAGTCCATCCGCTACTTCCTCTGGCACACGTACCGCTGGCTCCTCCTCAGAATCCTCCTCCTTGCTCTGCTGCTCCTGATGGTTGGCCTCTTCTTCTACTCCATGCCGGGCTACCTGGTCAAGAAGATTCTCGGGGCCTGAGGGCACCTCTCCTTTCACTCGTGGTACTTCTGCCTCCTCCTCTTCTTCCTCCTGGACTTGTGCTGACACACATGGGTCGCAGCTGTGGTCCTGGATGGGTTGGGTCAAGACCCAGGGCTTCAAGTTGGGGTCTTGAGGTCCCTTTACCTATGGGCACCAAAGCATGAAGTTCATTCTCTGGGGGGTGATAGGGAGCACGGGTGTTCAAGGAGGCCAGAGCCAGCACATGCCAGGAAGAGCTGTGGCCAGCTAGGAGGTGGAAGGGGTTGGGGAGCCTCTGGGCAAAAGAGGGGTGGGCAGCTTGGCTCAGACATGCTGGGTCTGTGTAAAGCCACCGAGCCTCAGAGCAAAGGAGAAGGAATGGGGAAATGAGAGCAATAGAGTAGGTCATGGCCCTGCCCTGTACAGTGCAGGAGGACGTGGGTCCTGGTTAGCTGGATGAGACTGAAGTGCCTTGGGAGAGTATGTCGTCCCTGTTGGGGGGTCACAGGTGGGCTGAGGATGTTAATGCTAATCAGCAAGGCATTTTTCAGCCATTGCTGCTGCTGCTGCTCCTCCCAGTGGCATTATTATGCATTCGCTTGCAGCAGCTGCAAATCATTGGGATGTGGTGACCTACTGAAGTTAGTACAGGTTAAGGAGGAGAGGTGGATGTCGTATACTTGGACTTCAGGAAGGCCTTTGATACGGTATCCCACCCCATACTGGTGAACAAGTTAAGGGGCTGTGACTTGGATGACT
>NW_017728918.1:10041626-10043626 GCF_001723895.1 Crocodylus porosus | reverse complement strand
TCCACAGAAAGCTGCTGGAAATCCAAGAGTGAGAGGGCTGCTGGGAAACACTTAGCAGCTGGCTTCAAGGTCACTTTCCCTTTGGAGGGGCCCATCTAAATGAGTTTATGCTAGGTGAGTTGCCAGAGACATGTGTCTACCTCTTTGTGGGTAGCCTTTTTGAAAGTCTCATTAGGCAGCTGTTTGCTGAGCATAGAAACTGGGTCCTCTAGAGCAGGCTGAGTTACCTTAGCAGAGGTACCCCTGATAGAAGCTTCCTACTCTAGTTCCAGCAGTTCACAGAGGCCCTAGCACTGCTGATCAGATGTTGTAGCACTGCCAGCCACTGAGATTACTTGGAATAAAACCCAGCGGTACCTGCTGCTGTAGCTGGGCTTGCTTTGCGGAGCCTGTGGTAACGGGTAGAGCATCTATCAGGCTGGATTCCTGATGGGCTCAGATGCAGACTGATCACAGAAGTAGCCTACCTTAAATTTCTTGTGAAATATGCTCTGTGTTTGATATAATGTGTTCCTAGGGTTCTGATTCAGCCACAGATTCTTCCTTGCAGCCATGCTTGTAACACCAAATATACTGTGTGGGCTTTTACGGGTGGAGCCTTCTTGCATCAGGCAGTAGATCTTATCTTTGGTGTGTAGAAATGCCTGTTGCCCCACTCGCACCTAATTGACTCTCTCCATTGAAACAAAGTCCCCAAAGCTGCTTATCTAGGAAGCCCCTACCAGGGATTTCAGCATCAGCATGAACTGGTTTTCCACCACCCTGTGTTGTATTATCTGTCTTGTGCTGGCTTCTCTCCACAGGCTTGAGAAACTGGACAATGAAGCCAAGACCAACCAGGACAAGTTTGATGAGATCACCTCAAAATGGGACTCAGCGAGGGAGAAGGTCATCCCTCAGGACCTATGGGAGGTGCTCAACCAGCAGCAGCAACAGTGCGCTCTGCTCATAGAAGAGAAAAACAAGCTCATCAGTGAACTGCAGCAGGTGGGGTGCCAGAGCTTTGTATGTTGACAGGGAGGGAAGCTGGTAATGGGCACAGCTGAAGCATGTAAATATCAAAAGGACACTGTCCAAGAGTAAGGGCATATCTGTACCACCTCTGCAGCATTCTCTGCCAACTCATCCCACTCCAAAGCGTGGGCATGAGCACACATACACCCACTGAGCACATGCTGCCCCTTGAATGCACGCTGCACCCAAGACAGCTGAGGAAGGTGCATTTCCTCATTTCTAGGAGCTGATGCATATGTGAGGTAGGTATGGCTATGCAGGGCCTTCTTGGCAGCGTATCTAGACACAGCACAGAGCACTGTGCCATACCATGTTGCTGGTCTCGGCCCTTATGAAGAGACCTGAGAGAGCAGAGCATCTCTGTGCTAGTGGAAAATCCTGTCCTGGGCTTCCTTTCCCAGGGGCTTAGGAGAAGACTGATTGAACAATTATGAAGCAGACCTTGACATCATCTCTGAAAGAGTTATCTCCCCAGATATCCCTGCACTAATGTTTGCTCAGGATGTGGTCTGTCATTGGTCAATGTTCCTCTGTCTTTTTCCTAGAAAACTTCTACAAAACACTTATGGCAGGGACAGATTGGGAAGCTGTCTCTCAACTTTTATCTGGACACAGGGCTCATTTCTCCAGGCCAAGCATCATAGTCCTCTTACAGAAAGTCCCTGCATCCCACTCCACCTAGCTCCTGCCAATTTGCTTTGTATGGAAGGAGCTTGGATACAAGGGAGATGGGCCAAAACATTAAACAACAGGGACAGGGTGAATGTGGAATGGTTCTCGATCACTTAAGAGTCTGGATATAGGGCACATTAGCACTAGTGTAACTTACAGTATTTTGTATCCAAATGTAATTACAGTAGTGTCCCCAGGTAGCTCCTGTAATAATACTTGTTAGGTTGCCTCACCACTAGGTGCCAGGGGAACATGTAATATCCTGTTTGCAGTGAGCAGACGGCTATCCTGGGATAACTGCAGACACATATCAC
>NW_017728918.1:10037877-10041615 GCF_001723895.1 Crocodylus porosus | reverse complement strand
TTAGGTTGCCTCACCACTAGGTGCCAGGGGAACATGTAATATCCTGTTTGCAGTGAGCAGACGGCTATCCTGGGATAACTGCAGACACATATCACCTACCTGAGTGGAAATTACACTAGTGTAGGTTTACCTGTGATTTTTTCCATGAGTAATTCTACACCAAACTTAAGGAACTTATATCCTTCTTTGCTGGCTGTTTTATGCTGTTGGAGTGGGTTACAGACGTAAACCTGTTGTGTGTCCAGGCCCCTAGAGATACACAAATTAGAACTTGAGTAATACCCCCATACACACCCCCCCACACACACCCAGAGCATGTGTATGATACCCTTAATGCATAGCTCTGCCAGGGCTCCATGTCCAAGTATCCATGAAGTTTCCTAGTCCTGTCTAGGCAAGTTATAAATACCCCAGACAGTGGGGCTTCTTTCTCTTTGCTAGGGAGTATAACAGATCTTCCCTCTCCTTTTTCCTCTTTTGATCAGAATTGTATTCCTGATTTCATTTTCCTTGTTCTGTACAGTGGCGTGTGAAGGAGTAGGTACAGGATGTTAGTTTTCACGTTCTTAGGCTTGTGACCAGTCCCCTCAGAAAGCGTCTGCTCAGTGCATCTCTCCTCCTGTAGGAGCTAAAAAACAAAGATGAGCAATACACAAAGGATCTCAAGAAACAATCTGATGACATCAACCTGCTGCTGGAGAGAATGGAGGAGCAGATCCGAAACCTAACCAAAACGTATCGGCGGGAGCTCATGCAAATCGAGGTAGGTAGCAAATGCACAGCAGGATGGCAGCAGACAGTGATTGAGCCCAATGGGAAAGCCAAAAGGCTTTTCTGTTTAATGAAATTCCCCTGGCATAAGGGTATCTTGCTCATTACATTCACACTGAAGCAGTGTTGGGATAGCTCCAGTTCAGTTCAGTGAGGGCTACTGTCAGATGTCTCTTGATTGTGAGTGCCCTGAGAATGGAGGTGAATTGGGGCTGAAGAGTGAAGGATGGGGAGCTGAGATGATTCTGGCATCTTTTCCTGTCTAAGAGTATGGACAATATGACACAATCAATACAGAATATTTAATCTCAGAATTAATAGTAGTAAATTTACTGTATTTACCTGAATCCAAGATGACTTCGAATTTAAGGTGATGCTTCAATAGTTAGATTTTATATATGGAAAATTCATAAACTTGTTATAATTTTCCATGGATGAAGTCCAATTATTGGAGGGTTATCTTAAATTTACTCCTTACTGCTGCAGTGGGGAAACTGCAGGGGGGCAGGCATCTAGAGGGTGAGGGGGCCCCTACTTTCTCCCCTACTGCCTGCCCTCCCCTTACAGTGCCTGCTCCCTATAGCCTCTGTCCCCTGCCTGCTCCCAACAACCTTTACCCCCTGCCAATTCTCCGCAGTCACTGACAGCCTTGGCCCCCTCCCCTACAGCCTCTTCTCTGTACCTGCCCCCCACAGCCTCTTCTCCCCCCTGCCGCTCACTGTCAGGCATGGCTTCAGTTCCATTCTCTCCCAGGCACAAAGCACGTGCAAGTTCTGATCCCTGCCTGGCCATTCACCAGTATGCGAGGGCTGATTGGCCAGGCAGGGGATGGAGCTTGTATGTGCTCCATACTTGGAAGAACATGAGACCTAGCTATGTCTGACAGTAAGCAGAGAGGGGATTAGTGTCTACTGCAGTTATGTCTGGCCTCAGCTTGGGATCAGGACCAGGCTCAGAGCTGCAGCAGCCACCAACTCCTCTCTGTACTTGAATCTCAGATGAGGAGCCTTTTTTCCCATTTAGAATTGGGTGGGGTGGGGTGGGGGAGGAAACCCTTGTCTTGGATTTAAGTAAATAAGTTACTCCCCTGTAAAGAGCAAACATATCATCAGCTCATAAAGTCAGCTGCATGCATGAGATGCTATTGCACTGCCTGGCCAATAGGTGGTGGCAATCCAGTTTACACTGGGCAAACCCTGGTGGGCGCAAGGAAAGTTCTATACAGTAATTTCCCATCAAGTTAGCAGGGCTGCATGTTGCATCCCCTTTATTTTTACAACATAGTAAGCTCAGTCTATTCCAGCGTTTCCCAACCTTTTTCACCACAAGGCACACTTACATGGCCTCTCCCACCCCCACAGCACACTGGCTGAATGCAGAGTTGGGGTGTGGGTTTGGCGAGCTGCTGAACACGGAGCGGCTGAACACAGAAAGTAGTTGGGGGGGTTGGCGAGTGGCCAAAAGCAGAGCCAGGGAGGGCAAGGGGTGACACACAGCTGTATGTAGAGTTCTGGGTAGCAGGTGGCACAGCACTTGAATCACTGGCTGGAGCCATGCTCCCTGTCTGACTGGCTGTGGGCATGGTGGAGGGCATGGCTCTAGCCAGGCAGCGGGTATAGCTCCAGCCCAACATGCCATGATATACCTGGACATGCCTGATAGCACACCGGTTGGGAAATGCTGGTCTATTCTGTAGTAAGTCTGTCATACTTCTGAGGTCACTGGATTCTAATGAAGACCAGTCAGTGACAACTGATGTAGGTGTAGTTACATGTTACTAGTAGTATGTGCTAACTTTACAAATGTTATGCTGTCGGCATATGGCGCAATCAGTTGCACTTTAAGGGTTAATACTCTCTCTGACGTCACTCTTTTGTCCTGCCCTTAGAGGGCTGGTGAGCAGGGATGTGGCTAGGAGCTGCTTCCTCTGCTTCGCAACTGCCTGCCTCCCCTGCTGTTTAGGGCAGTATACGCCCCAGGAATAGGCCTGCAGCCCAGATCCGGCCCTCACGAGACCCCAGTGGCCCACATTAGGCCTCCTGCCAGGCCCTGACCACCTACATAGAGTCCCCACTGCCCCCTGCTGGCTTGGATTGGGACTGCATCACCCCTCTGCTGGCCTGATCGGGCCCATGGCCTGCCATCAGCCCAGATTAGGCCGTGAGAGTCCAAGGCAGTCAGACATGCTGCTGGGCACATCATTGCTACATACATGGGATTGGCTGTAGCAATGGGGTTACTTAACCATGTTGTCCCAGTGGCCTTGTAGGCCATCGCAGATGCTGCCTGCCTGGGCTTATTGTACCACACAACCCAGCTGGCCTGAAAGAGGAAACAGACCCCATGATGCAAAAGGTAATACATTCACAGCACCATCTCCTTGCAGAAAGCGTTCGAGCTGGAACGGCGAGAGCTGCTGACCAACAATAGGAGGAAGTGGGAACAAGCCATGCAAACCCACAATGCTCAGGAGGTGAGACCTATAAGTCTGTTTCCCTGTGCCTTCCCTTTACAGGTTTCACATGATCAAGCCTCCCTATCCTCTCTCTCTTCTCATGACTTCATCTTGCTCCCAGGTTCACTTGGGCCACTTGCTTTTTTCACATTACATTGACAAGCAAAGTTAGGAGAGCTGTTTTGGAGCACAGATGAAGCTCTTATTGAATTCCCTGGAACAAATTGACAAAAATGGAGGATCTGTCCCTTGGTTTGCCCATAACCTTATTCTTTTGGGGTGGCTTCTGGGGGGCTGTGATGTTTCTGGAGCAGGGTTACAGTTGAACAGGTAAAACCAGACTAACTTTGAGGGCCAAATTGAACTTCATCTGTGCTGAACATCTCTCTCAGCCTAGTTCATGGGCCATTCTACACATACTAATGAAGAAACTAAAGCATGTCATAGCTATGCCTGGGGGTGGCCAACATATTTACAGCTTTGTAAGCCACCTTTAAACTAGTGTAAAAAGG
>NW_017728918.1:10031805-10037866 GCF_001723895.1 Crocodylus porosus | reverse complement strand
ACCTGGACATGCCTGATAGCACACCGGTTGGGAAATGCTGGTCTATTCTGTAGTAAGTCTGTCATACTTCTGAGGTCACTGGATTCTAATGAAGACCAGTCAGTGACAACTGATGTAGGTGTAGTTACATGTTACTAGTAGTATGTGCTAACTTTACAAATGTTATGCTGTCGGCATATGGCGCAATCAGTTGCACTTTAAGGGTTAATACTCTCTCTGACGTCACTCTTTTGTCCTGCCCTTAGAGGGCTGGTGAGCAGGGATGTGGCTAGGAGCTGCTTCCTCTGCTTCGCAACTGCCTGCCTCCCCTGCTGTTTAGGGCAGTATACGCCCCAGGAATAGGCCTGCAGCCCAGATCCGGCCCTCACGAGACCCCAGTGGCCCACATTAGGCCTCCTGCCAGGCCCTGACCACCTACATAGAGTCCCCACTGCCCCCTGCTGGCTTGGATTGGGACTGCATCACCCCTCTGCTGGCCTGATCGGGCCCATGGCCTGCCATCAGCCCAGATTAGGCCGTGAGAGTCCAAGGCAGTCAGACATGCTGCTGGGCACATCATTGCTACATACATGGGATTGGCTGTAGCAATGGGGTTACTTAACCATGTTGTCCCAGTGGCCTTGTAGGCCATCGCAGATGCTGCCTGCCTGGGCTTATTGTACCACACAACCCAGCTGGCCTGAAAGAGGAAACAGACCCCATGATGCAAAAGGTAATACATTCACAGCACCATCTCCTTGCAGAAAGCGTTCGAGCTGGAACGGCGAGAGCTGCTGACCAACAATAGGAGGAAGTGGGAACAAGCCATGCAAACCCACAATGCTCAGGAGGTGAGACCTATAAGTCTGTTTCCCTGTGCCTTCCCTTTACAGGTTTCACATGATCAAGCCTCCCTATCCTCTCTCTCTTCTCATGACTTCATCTTGCTCCCAGGTTCACTTGGGCCACTTGCTTTTTTCACATTACATTGACAAGCAAAGTTAGGAGAGCTGTTTTGGAGCACAGATGAAGCTCTTATTGAATTCCCTGGAACAAATTGACAAAAATGGAGGATCTGTCCCTTGGTTTGCCCATAACCTTATTCTTTTGGGGTGGCTTCTGGGGGGCTGTGATGTTTCTGGAGCAGGGTTACAGTTGAACAGGTAAAACCAGACTAACTTTGAGGGCCAAATTGAACTTCATCTGTGCTGAACATCTCTCTCAGCCTAGTTCATGGGCCATTCTACACATACTAATGAAGAAACTAAAGCATGTCATAGCTATGCCTGGGGGTGGCCAACATATTTACAGCTTTGTAAGCCACCTTTAAACTAGTGTAAAAAGGATTGGAAACATAATAGTTTGCTCTACAACAGCATAACTTTCTATTCTCCAGTGAAGAGTTATCTTGGGAAAGCACAGCAATGAAAGTACACTGGTATAAATGTTGTATGTTCACTGTTATCTCAGATTAGCTGCTTGCTCCTGCGCTGCAGCAGTTGCCCTAGGATAACTGTTCACTCTGAATCACATTGTCATTCATGATGGTGTACAAAAGCAATATAAATTCCAACAGTGGTAATGTGCCATGATCTAGGCCTTCAGTCAGACCTATATTTCACCTTGTGTGCACTCTGTATCAGGGCAGAATATAAGGTTGGTCTTTGAGGCAAAGACTATCCCAGGACTGAAAGCAAGATGCAGTGTTCTTACCTGGCTGGTTGAAGCTGGGTTAGCTGATAACCTCTGAATCCATTTTCAACCCATGGTATCACTGCCTGGGGATTATCCCTGTAAAGCTTTACTCCAAGCTAGCTAGGGATGCTGTGATCACATGGACTAAGCAGCCACTGGGAGCCCTGGAGATTCTCACTTCATCCTCTTTTGAACCCCTAGCTGGAATACCTGATCAGCCGCATGAAGAAGGTGGAGGAGTATGAGAAACAGCTGAACCAGTTGCGGGGGCAGGATGCCAGGGAATTCAGTGCCCTCAAAATCCAACTAGAGAATGATGTGCAGGTATGGAGAGAGGACAGCCCTATGAGACTGGAGGGCATCAGTGCTCTGTGAATGCAGGGTGTGCTGTGAGAACACCCTGCAAGTGACTCATGTCATTTAGATGAATTAAATAACCCATGTTACTAATGGCATTGCAGTTCCATGTTTGCAAATGGTACTGTTTATGCTGAGTAAAGTGAGTGGCAGAGCTCTCGAAATGTCACTGAAGCATCCATGCACAGACTCAGAGAAGGGAACTCGGCTTGCTCTGCGCTGTGCTGCCAGAGTTACCAACACTGCTGAGTTTGCACTGGATTTTAACAGGCTGTCTGTCACCCAGAAAAAAAATGTCTTCTCTGCAATCTTCATTCCACCTGTATAGTCCATGTTGCCTAGCACACCTCCAGTGGGGAAGCATGGGGCCAGTCGCTTAGGGAGGGTGTGCAGGTTTCTAAGAGCAGGTTAGATGAACATCTTTCAGGCATGATCCTGTCAGAGTGTTCTTCGCTTGTAACGCTTGGCTGTCTTTACCTGCAGCCTAACAACCTGCAAGTGCTTGCATAATGTAAGGTCACTCCTTGCTTGTGCCTAAGCACTTGGTTTAATGATCTGAGTTTCTTTGCAATGCAGTTGTATTTTCATCTGTCTTCCATGGCAACAAGCCTGTGGGAGGTGGTTGAAATCTAAAGGTCTCGGAGATGTTAAAAATGCATGTCTTTAGCACTTCTTGTAACAGGACTTCTCTTCATCTTAGGAGCTTTGTTATAAGATATCCTACGCTGTCTCCTTACAGTTGACTCTACAGCTTGGGAAATCCTTGCTAGATTCCTCTGACTGTTCCCCAGGACCAGCCATGAGTAGGGGAGGAGTGCTATGATTATAAACGTTCTTCTGTATATTCTAGATTTTTTAAGATGCTTGTTTTCTGTGACATCTCAGATCCTTGAGCAGCAGCTCCAGCAGATGAAAGCCATTTACCAACTTAACCAGGAGAAGCTGGAGTACAACTTCCAGGTGTTGAAGAAGCGGGATGAGGAAAACACCATAATCAAATCTCAACAGAAAAGGAAGCTCAATCGGTAATAGCTCAAAACCAGGTTGCGCAAGGTCATGGCCAATTCCTTTCAGTCCCCTATGTGCCTCAAACTTGATATTCCCCTTGTACTCACAGAGGAGTTTTAACAGACTTTGCAGGGACTAGAGTCCTTCCCCCTCCAAGCTCACTGCAGTTGCAGGGATAATGTGAAGCTGATGTCTCTATTCCCTGGCTCTGCCCCATGCCTGCAACCAGGCCCCAGCAGCTGGTTGCTCCTGCTGTGGCTTTGTGCAAGTATTTACTTCCATGACGGCCCTGCTGTCCTCCTCAGGCTTTATGATGTCCTCAACAACTTGAGAATGAAGCTGGCCAAACAGATAAAGCAGTTCCAGGATGAGAACCAGAACCTGACAGCTGACTACAAGCGCATAGTAGAGCAGTACAGGGATGTGCAGAAAACAATGAGGTATGGTGCCTTCTAGAGGCATGGTTTTTCTCTGGTCATAAGGATTTGTAGGTCTATGATCAGCAAACCTGTGCACCATGCAATTATCTGCTGAGCAGATAGAAACTACCTACCAGTGGCTGGTTGGCTTGAGATGAAGCAGATTGCAAGCTGGGAGAGGTCTATGGTCTGTGCCCAACTCATTCTAATTAAAGTCAACTGCAGACCTCAAAGAGAGGCTGGGTGGGAAGCATTTCATCTTAGAAGCCAATGATTTGCCAGTTTGCCTAGGGCATGGGACACACAAAAAGGAAGCTCATTGGTTTGGTGTAACAGGAGAGCAACTCCCCTTTCTATGCAGACAGTTTGCCACCATCAACACCCAGAAGTTCCTAGAGCTGTGGCTGATGAACGAGGAGGAAGCCAAGGGGCTGATGAGGAAAGTTCTTGATGCTGATCGCATTATTCATACCCAGCAGCTGGGGCTTTTCTGGTCTGAGCCCAGCTACTGGTTCCTGAACAACATGGGCCCCATCATGCAGGAGGGGAACAGAACAGCGACTGCACTGGCCCAGGAGGCACTAGAAGGTGGGATACACAGGGTATCTTTCCCCTTCCCCCCAGGCACTGGAAGCCCTCCACAGTGGTTACTGAAGCTAGCATTACTGTTATCCCCAGATCCCAGAGGAAGATGCTGAGACGCAGTGACGTAAAGGGGGCTTTCTAGGGTGGAGCCCTTAGTATCTAGGTCTAACACTCCCTCTCTCCATCTGCTTTGGGCATAAGGACAATATGAAGGCACCTGCCACAGGACTCTAGTCTAACGGGGGCCCTCTTCTGTTTTCCCTAAACAGTTTTCCGTCTAAAGCAGAATTTCCAGAGAGAGGGTAGCAGAGGAGAAGGGTGAGCAGGGGTGATAATTCCAGGAGCATCTCAGGCATGGGACAAACCAGGGCCTGCTGATCACACTGAAAGAATCCAAGTCCTCTCCTCACACTCCTGGTTCTGAGCCAGTGTACTTAACTTCAAGGGGTAAAGTCAATGTAATGGAGCAAGGAGCAGGGCTCACTGATGTTTGTAGTGAAAAGGTGGCTGCCAGTACAACCCAGTAGTGGACACCTGTGAGTAGGAGAGTGTGGGTTTTGCTTTTCCTGACAAAGCTCTGGAGTAGAACTGGACCTCAGAGAACTGACCACTGGAGCAGAAATAAGGGAAGTGGGCAGTTGGCCTTGCATCCCCCTCTCCTGGCTTCTATCAGTCACCAAGGGCATAAAGATCCTTTGTAAGGATTCTTTTTGTAAGAGGTATGAAACTCCCGTTTCGTCCAGTGGGCCCATGCCCTGACCCCTCCAGTGGGGTGCCCGTGCCAACACAAGGAGCAGCACAGGAGACTGGATCTTTAGAGCTGCTTTCTTTTGTGCTCCAGAGAGCAACCATTCAAAAGCAGAGGATACAGAGGAGACTGAGGATAAAGAGAGGCCTCTTCAGCACATCTCCCTGAAGACTGTCAAAAAGATCCTGGAGCTCCTGTGTGATGAGTCGGTAAGTAGGGTTTTTGCTTGGGGGTGAGGGGGGGAGCATTGTTCATTATTTGGCCTTTGCCTACACAGGAAGTAGGACTGGAAGGGGCCACTGTGACTGCTGGTAGCCATGCAACAAGCATCTATGCAGCAATCTTGATAACAGCATTCTCTCTGGATACCAGACACCACCGCTAGACAACCTGATACTAGGAGCCCTACAGTATCACAGGAGGAGAGTTGGAAGAATCAGTACTTTGGTCACTGCCCTCGCAGGATTTACTTTAGGTCCAGTATATTAGGATTATCCAAAGAAGTAGACCCCTCCCTACAGGTTCCTTGATCTGAGACTGGCCTGCTTTTTTTTTTTTTTTTTTTGCCCACACCTTTACTTCTAGGGCAAAGGCTCCTGCTGCTGGCTTATGTGACAGTGCTGGACAGGTGAAATTCCCAGAGGAAGAATTCTTGGGTCTTTCTGTTGTGGCACCCTGCATGATGGGGCTTTGAGCCTTGATCAGGCTTTCAGCACTTCTAGGGAGTAGTAAGATATCTCAGTGGTGGCTTCTACCTTCGTGACATATCGCAAAATACTCAAGGGTTTGAGTGCCCTGCTGTCACTGAAGATGTTGCCTGGACCTCAGTGGGATTTCAAGATGTCAGGGCTTGAGCTTCCCCTTGGATATAGAGCCTCTATATCCCTGATATAGAATAGTCTTTGACTATTGCTCCCTGCACTGTCAAAGACCATCTGGTCAGGTGGGGATCATAGCCTGTCATGGCTGATGCTCATCATTGCACTACAAAGTGATTCCCTTGTGCACTGGGAGATAGCGATTTCTAAGATCACCCCAAGCCAGTGTTTGCCACCTCCCCTGCAGTTGTATGAACTCTTACTCATCAGGGGATGGGGCTGTTTTGCACTGCAGTTATGCCAAAGTATGCATAGCCCAGCAAAAGCCAGGTACTCTTCCCCATATAGATGTCTCTTTGTTACAGAAGCTGGGAAGGTCTGGGGCAGGAGCAATGCTGCAGTACAAACCTTGCTGAGAAGACCTACCATTCTTTAGGGTTTCTCGAGTTCCC
>NW_017728918.1:10004773-10031794 GCF_001723895.1 Crocodylus porosus | reverse complement strand
TGCCAACACAAGGAGCAGCACAGGAGACTGGATCTTTAGAGCTGCTTTCTTTTGTGCTCCAGAGAGCAACCATTCAAAAGCAGAGGATACAGAGGAGACTGAGGATAAAGAGAGGCCTCTTCAGCACATCTCCCTGAAGACTGTCAAAAAGATCCTGGAGCTCCTGTGTGATGAGTCGGTAAGTAGGGTTTTTGCTTGGGGGTGAGGGGGGGAGCATTGTTCATTATTTGGCCTTTGCCTACACAGGAAGTAGGACTGGAAGGGGCCACTGTGACTGCTGGTAGCCATGCAACAAGCATCTATGCAGCAATCTTGATAACAGCATTCTCTCTGGATACCAGACACCACCGCTAGACAACCTGATACTAGGAGCCCTACAGTATCACAGGAGGAGAGTTGGAAGAATCAGTACTTTGGTCACTGCCCTCGCAGGATTTACTTTAGGTCCAGTATATTAGGATTATCCAAAGAAGTAGACCCCTCCCTACAGGTTCCTTGATCTGAGACTGGCCTGCTTTTTTTTTTTTTTTTTTTGCCCACACCTTTACTTCTAGGGCAAAGGCTCCTGCTGCTGGCTTATGTGACAGTGCTGGACAGGTGAAATTCCCAGAGGAAGAATTCTTGGGTCTTTCTGTTGTGGCACCCTGCATGATGGGGCTTTGAGCCTTGATCAGGCTTTCAGCACTTCTAGGGAGTAGTAAGATATCTCAGTGGTGGCTTCTACCTTCGTGACATATCGCAAAATACTCAAGGGTTTGAGTGCCCTGCTGTCACTGAAGATGTTGCCTGGACCTCAGTGGGATTTCAAGATGTCAGGGCTTGAGCTTCCCCTTGGATATAGAGCCTCTATATCCCTGATATAGAATAGTCTTTGACTATTGCTCCCTGCACTGTCAAAGACCATCTGGTCAGGTGGGGATCATAGCCTGTCATGGCTGATGCTCATCATTGCACTACAAAGTGATTCCCTTGTGCACTGGGAGATAGCGATTTCTAAGATCACCCCAAGCCAGTGTTTGCCACCTCCCCTGCAGTTGTATGAACTCTTACTCATCAGGGGATGGGGCTGTTTTGCACTGCAGTTATGCCAAAGTATGCATAGCCCAGCAAAAGCCAGGTACTCTTCCCCATATAGATGTCTCTTTGTTACAGAAGCTGGGAAGGTCTGGGGCAGGAGCAATGCTGCAGTACAAACCTTGCTGAGAAGACCTACCATTCTTTAGGGTTTCTCGAGTTCCCTTGGTAGGAATGTAGGACAGAGGAGTGGAAGGCAAGTCCACTTTTGATTCAGCAAGTCTGGTCCCCTGCTGTTGCCAGTAATCACATCATGTATAGCTCATGCCTATTAGTAGCAACGTATCCATGCTCCTATGTTACTCCTAAAAGGCTGTTGTCTTTATGGGAAATGTCATCTGAGTACAACAAGGAAAATGTTTCCAAAGGAAAGGTTGTTCATCAAAGGTTGTTGCTGCAAACAAGCATTGACTGTAATGTGGTGGTTCTGAAACTTTGTAGACTCAAAGCACCCTTCAGAAAATGCCAGCTCTTAGCTTTTACTTTTTTAAAAATTTTAATACAGTAAAATAATAGAGCAATTTTTCTTGTAAACAGAACTTAAAGGACTGTAACAGGTGTGCATGTTTTTGGCATTATGACTTCCTATGTGAAACCTACAGTATCTTGTGAATCATATAGCTGTTTGCATACTGCAGCAAACAGCTGTAATGTCTTTCAGGAACTGATCAAATTGTTAATGAGAGATACCTTAAAACTACAACAATTAGGGTTTCTGCACCACTACTTCTATTGGGAGGCTTTTGCAGTTCCTCATGTCTCTCCCTGGTATAGAAACCCTATGATCCCAGCCTCAGTTTATCCATAGCCATGGGAACAGAGTTCAGCACGGCACACCCCTTACAGATTTTCCAGGACAAGTTCCAACCACTTAGCAAGCTGGGTTCTACATTTGAAATGTGAATGGAAGTTCTCAATCTGCCCTCTCAGGCTCTTCTGTGATTTTTGTTTCAAGGGCTTCCTCATTGAGAGCAAGATGCTAAGTCTTCTGCAGCCCCTGGATAGGAATGAGCGTACCCTGATGAAGCTGGACTCAGTCTTTATGGTCAGTTCTGCCTCTTGCAAAACACCTGTGGGTGGGAGCATGTTGGTAACATGCCCCTGAGGATTTGTGTTTGGTTCCTGGGGGCTGAGAGCCTCCCATGGTAATGCAGTGTCCCAGAGGCAGATCAAATGAGATGCTGTCTTAGAAACTTGCCACCTCCAAATGAGAAGGGAGAAGATATGGTCACTCACCATATGATTAGAGTTTGCTGGTGAATTTTGCTGGGTGGCTGTGTGTGTTCCTCTCCAGCTGTTCAGGTGCATTTGTAGGAGGGATGAATGGCAAAAGGGAGCAGAGATGCACTGTGGCATAAGCCCATTCTTCTTCAATATCCCTGTTATCTTCAGCTCGCTCTCTTGCGATCTCCAGCATGTGTCTTCACCTGTCCTCCTGATGCTTCTTGTCCTGACTGCCTGCTTCTGTTGAAGCTGCCTGTCCTGGCCTCGGATCCCGTTGTCTTGCATTGTTCCCCACATTTCCCTAGTCCTGATAAGCCCTATATCTTCAAGGACCTCATCCCCAATGACAGATGCCCTTTAGGGCTGTGCGAAGCTTCGCTGGCTGTTTGGTTTCAATGCTGTTTCGACTCGAGCTCGAAACAGCAAAATGAAAACGAAATGAAGGGCTTTGAAACAGCCTCAAAACAAAACAAAGCCACTCAAAACATTTCAAATTTTGAAGCAGTCTAATGGTGGGAGGCAGCGGAGAGCCAGAGCTGCGCTCTGAGCAACTCCACAGCCCCATGTGGCTCAGCCCTGCGGGGAGGGCAGCCCTGCTCTCCCCACCTCCCTGGATCAGCTCTGGTGCAGGGCCTGGGGGAAATCAGTTTCTGCAGGGGCCCATGCCCCTGGGAGCAGTCTGGCACAGCCCCTGCAGCCCTTCTGGAGTGTGGGTGAGCCCCTGATCTGCCTGCCAGATGACAGGAGGCTGGTGCTGCCGGCTGGAGCCAGTGGCAGCACCAATGTTCCCGGCACTGGCTATGGGCAAAATGTTGAAATAGCAAAAAAAAAAAAAAAAAAGAGTTTTGACAGAACAGAACAGTGCTTTCAAAACTAAACGAAATACTGTTCCATCAAAATGAAATGGAAGTCAAAGCAGAACATTGCTGTTTCACACAGGCTTAATACCTTCATCCCTCACTTATACAGCTCTCCATTTTGTATAGACCACTTTGCACTGCCTGTTCTCACTGAGGCTTATCTCCCCAAAGTCCCTTCTCGCCCCTTCTTCAGTGGGCTTCTCTTTTTATTGGGGGGGGTGGGCAGGGGCGTGTAGAGCTCAGCATCATATCCTTTTTTCCCCTCAGGCAGAGTATCTGCTGCCCTCAAGCTTCCAACACCTGGCAGCCCAGAGAGGGTCCAAGAGCTTGAACTGAAGCCTGGGCACACAAAATGCTCCATTGGGTCAGTGTGCCAGACCACCAACCCCACATCACCAGAGGGGAAGAGCTGTTAATTAAGCTTCTCTACATGGGCTGCTCCGAAAATGGGAGTAAATTGGGGTTAGACGGCCACAGATTTTTTTTACCAAGTGATGACTGGCACTTGGCATCTTTCCTCTGCTCCTCTGCAGGCTCTAGAAATTGACAGTGAAGCTGACGTCTATAGGCTAGTGGATTACTTCTTGAAGTTCAAAGCCCAACAGGATGCCTCCGTCCAGGTAGGAGAAACATGGACTGTGGGAAAGGGGAAGTCAACAGCTCTCTAAGAAAGGTCATGTTTTTAACTCTTTGCCATACAATTTGGTGAGTAGCACTAGACCCCACTATGGTCCACATTCAAACCTACTGTTGGGAGCTGAAATGCCAGTCATATCGGGATGGAGGAGCGGGGTCTGATCCATTTCTAACTAGGCTGATGTTAACCCAGGGACAGGCAAAAATCTGGCCTGTGGGCTGAATCCAACCTGACACACCATTCTATCTGACCTGCAGGGCTCCTAAAAATGTATAAAATAATATTTATCTGCTCCAGGCAGCCTGTCAAAGCTGACAGGAGCCAGGGGCAGTAGGACCCAAGGGGAGCCCAGCCCTGCCCACTGCGAGAGGGGCAAACTTTCACCCCTGGTGAAAGCACCAGCCCACCTCCTGTCTATAGGCCAGCCGACCACCTCACTCGCCTGTCATGCCTTTATGTAATAGTATTGAGATGTTAATTAGGCGGGAGGCTGCCAATTTTAAACCCTAATGTTTAGGGGAATACCCGCAGGTCTGTTCCATCCCTGCACAGTGGCCCAAGCCTTGCAAATGGCATCCCAGGCAGCTAAACTCAGCTGTACCTTTCACCTGCTTAGCTGTGGTCCCCATTCTGGGACCTTCAGCTTCCCCTTAGGCCCTGGCCCCATCTCATGCCAGCTGGGCACCTGAGACTCTTTGCTCTGGGCATCCCTTGTGGTGGGCCACCTTGGCCCTTCGACTCCCCGCTTTGGGTCCTGGCTCCAGTATGGGCCAACCAAGGGTCCTTTAGGACAAATCTAAGCCACTTGGGTGCTCACAGGGTTTGGGGTCCCCCGTTTCTGGCTCAAGTGCTTCGCAAAGCATGCCTGGCCCTACCGGGTCACTAACCTCAGCAGGCTCAGGTGCTTCAGGAAGCTTACCTGGCCTTCCCTGCATTATATAACCCACCCAAAGGTGGGGGCTGAGGTTAAGGCACCCTGGCTCACCTTTCATCAGGGAAGTGATCACTCCTGGCATTTACCTGGGGACTGCCGCATCACCAGCCACCCCTTCAGGCCTTCCTGCTCCAGCAGGGTGCAGTTTTAGGTCATGCCCAGGACCAATGAGGCCTCTAAGCAATCTGCATAGCCTCACCATTACTCCAAGGTGTTTCTGGCAGAGCTCAACAGAGAGATGCTTCTCCTGTGCTGGCTGATCATGAACTGCCCTCAGCTTGGGAAGCTGGGTGTTAAAATGGCCACCCTAATCAGGCACCTGCCCCTCCTTGGCCCAGTCCTTAAAGTGGTAGGTACCACCAGTGCCTTGCCACACCCACCCCTAGTCGTTTCACTCCCTTCTTGCCCTGCAACTGCTCCAGCACTGTGTCAGGGATTAGGGGGCGGGACTTCCAGTCACAAGGTGGTGACCAGGGGACAGGACATCTGTCAAGGGGCAGGGCTATCAATGCAGCTCTCGACAGCTTGCTAAAACTTGGTAGGTGGCCCTCCACCCGAAATAATTCCTCACCCCTGCGATAACCCCATCTACCTCTTTCTTTCGAGTCCAGTAAATGCTGGTTTCCAGCCTAGCTACTCCACTGGGGCTGGGGATGACTGGAAGTTCCCACTGTTTGCTGTAGGAGGCACTTACCTGCTGTGTGCGAATGAGAAAGTTAGAGTGGATGACCCTACTTGAAAACTGGCATTTGGAAGCCTTATGTGAAAGCAGTTGACTCCTGGTCTCTGTATTACCCCATAGGGTAAGGAGAAGACAGTAGAAAAGGATGAAGATCTCTGTGAAGAAACAGCTGGGGAAGTAGCAAAGGAAGAGGATGGCTCTACTGCTGCTTCAGAGGAGAAAGGCAAGGCCTTTCTGCCTTCAGCAGCTTTACTGTCCTCTGTGTGCCTCCACCCTGATGACATCCTCAGAGCTCTCAAGGCCTTTGTCCAGGACCTGCACAAGCTGAGGTGGGGACTGAGGTGTACTCAGAGATCCCTAGCTGGGACCAGAGTGGCTGGGCTGATCCATTTGCTGGTTGGCTGGAAAGGGGAGCATACAGATCACAGGAGAACAAGTGGTGTTGAAGTGGGGGAGGGAGAGGTGGTAGGATATGGCAGGGAGGGAGTGAGGCTGGGGAAGGCAGCTGAGGGTAGGATGAGTCTGGAGGATAGCAGTCAGGCCATGTATGTGCAAAGCAGGAGTAATTTATGCAGATGACATTGAGCAGAGCAGTGATGGGGCAGGAAATGTCCCTGACAGTGAGCAGAGGGTGTGATCTACCTAGATAGGAAATACCAAGAAAGGTTTGTCGGAGGAATAGGCAGTAGGTGAACGAAAACTGGAGGAGAAAAGCAGAACATTGATGGCAGGGAGACGGTAGGCTTCTTCAGGCTGGCTATGGACAGTGTCTCCTCCACTCATGCTTGTCTGCATGTCTGGGTGACCCTGGTGCACAAATGCACTTCGAAATGACAGCAAGTCAGGGGGGGCTGGGGCTTAGTTCCTACCCAGAACCCTGAGCCTCAAGCTTTGTTCTTTACCCTCTAGGGAGAAACAACCCCTGGGAAGAAGACTGTTGGATGGCCGGGACACCTCCACGGATTCAGAGTACTGGGACAACCTGGCGCACGTCATCCCAGCACAGAAGTTAAAGCTTTGGGATGCAATGGAGGCAGCTTTGGAGAAATACTAGTAAGAGTGGTCCAGGGATGGCCCAGGCAGGTCTGTTCTGCAGCATGTGGGCACCTGGATTTGTATTGCAAGCTGCTGACTTTGCCATTAGTGGTATGCTGTACAGACCAGCATGAGAGTGTGCACCTGGTGGCTTCCAGCCACCACCCTGTAGGAATGACCAGGTCTGAGGCTCCTCTACTAAATTGTGCCTGGGGGACCAGGCTTTTCTGGAATGTTGTGTCTCCAGTCAGCCTACAATAAGCTACAGATACTGTAGGCTGAAGCAAACAGGTGGGCTGGGTCCAGACTTTCCTTACAAACAGGTTAGCTCCCTTGGGTGAAGAACTTAATGAAGACAGACCTTGGAATCTAGCTGGGCAGGCCCTTGTTCCTTGCCCAATATTGGCTGCTGAGTGATGTGTGGAGGAAGCCCCCTCCATGGTAGGAGACATGAATTTCCATTTCTTTTACAGCCAAATATTCCTCTGGGTCTTTCTGATCCTTAAATATTCTGTAAGTTAAAGCAGAAGGCAGGGTAAATTTGCACATTTATAGACTAAATCAGACATATGTAACATAAATTTTCATAAACAGAGGGCTTGCTTCATTAAATGCTGCACTTCTTCATTGGGTCTGGGGTTTGTGCCCTGAGCTAATGATGGGATGGCTGCAAACCCAAAGCTGGGTGTGGGCCACTGAGCTTCAGGCTGGAAGTGCAGGCTTGGTTGACTTGAGAACTTTCGAGCAGCTGTTTAGTTAAGCTGTTTAGAACATGTTGCAAATAACACCAAGGTCACAGATTTGATCCCTGGTTGATCTCTTTTGAGGACCCTTCCAGCATTAGTTCTCTATGATATGATAATTAAAGCTTATATACGTTTCATTTAGTTAGGCTATAATGATGCAACTGTACCTTGCCTTCTTCCTGACTTCAGATTAACATGGCTAACTATCTCACTCTATGAGTTATAGGCCTGTCCAGAGTGTGACTGTGCCTGACACAACAGCATCTCTGTGTAAAGAACCTGACTTACATCATCAACTGATTGTGTTCACAACTGAGCAAGGGGAAAAAAATGGCCCTGTAATTAACTTCCTAACACCTGAAATGGAAAAGGAACTGCAGGTTCAGTGTTGTCATTAGGAACCTTGCCAGGGCAGTGTTGCTGACCTGGGAGGTGCTCAGAATCTGGTGCACATGGCACAAGGCAGGGAAGGTAGAGGGCAGGATCTGATATGTGGGTGGCAGTGTGTGATTCCTGGGCTGAAGTGTAGTTGGGCCATGGCACGAGTTGCCCCCTGCTCTAGTGCAAGATACCAAAGGGTCCAGGCCTATAAGGGGTTGAGAGTTGGGTTGTGGATATGAAGCACAAAGATCGCATTATGACAGGCACAGGAATGAAGGCTTTGCCACTCAAATGTTAACCCTGTCCTTTCCTTTCTGCAAAGCAACATTCTGACGCAGAGAATGAAGCTGCTCATGAAAAACAGCAATCTCCAGCAGCAGAATGCAGAGCTGCACTTGTTACTGCAGCAGTATTGTACCTCTCAGGTGAGTAGCAGAACTGAGGTCCCCTGGGGCTCTGTGCAGCTGCTAGTTGCAAGTAAATGCCAGGGCACTCAGGGCTCCTAGGCTCCATGCTGTGGAGGTTAGTGCCTAGAGGTGCCTGTCTTTAAGGAGCACGGTTGCCAACACAAGACATTTTTTACTGATAATTGTAAACTTTTTTTTTACCAACAAGCAAACTTTTTTACAGGCACATTTTTACTGATACATATTTCACATATTGGAAATGTAACTCTTCTACCAGGCCCTGCTCTGCTGCTAAGCTCCATTTTAGGCCTGCGTTCAAATTTAGACCTTTAACACTATATAAAGTCAAAAGGTTTGGTTGTCAGGAAAAGTTTGCAGTTAAAAAAAAAAAAAAAGATCTTGGGTTAGCAACTCTGTTTGACTGCAGCAGTGGTTTTATACCATGCTGCCCGCTCCTAATCACTCACACATGTGGATATCCCTGACCACCCCCTACACCACACTGTCCCCTCTATTTACCACCCCCCTTGCTATACCCACTCTGGCCCTGCTTCCCCATGTCCAGCACAGACACTCCCTGAAATAAGGCTACGTTTAACCCAGCAGTATTATAGGCAGCTGACAGGACTCAGAAGCAGCAGCAGCACATGGCTAGGAGGGAAGAATTCTAAAAAGCACAGAGAGAAAGCTCCCCGCAGGGTGCTGCACTCCTGCTCAGACACCAAATGGTGGTGGTGTGCTCTGTCTGTCCTTCAGTGGTCCACCCAGATTCTTTCCCACCAGAGATCTTCAATTAACTTCAACTGCTTAGAGGTTTTAAGGACAGCTCAATTTTTTAATGGACTTTACAGACAGGCTTTTTTAGCCTGAATTTTTTTCTGTCTATATTTATGGGCAGTTAGCAACCCTATTTAAGAGGTAGCCTGGGAGCCCTAAGCATTATAACTAGAGCTGGTGTTCTCAGGTCTTCCAGGCTCCCTATTAAATGAAATTGACACCCTTGTCCATTTCACTGCTCTGTTAGTAGAAACTGTCAGGAATATCACTTTACCAGGAGACTATGCAGAAGCCTGGAACACGATTACTTTCAAGGTCCACAATTCTAGGAAAACCAGCCAGGTCAGCTATTTCAAAGCTGTTGAGAACTGTGAGCCTAAAAAGCCTGAGAAACTTGCCTCTAAGTGGCTCCGGCACCACAGCTGGTTTCCCAGAAGTCCTAAAAGTCCTGGCACAGGGTAGCACTCAGGGCTTGCAGCTTTCGTACTGTGGAACTGCCTGCTTGAGAGCCAGTCAGCGTATGGAGCCCACTGGCTCTAGAGTCTTCAGTCTGAGTCAGGTCTTGTAGTGGGGCCCCTCCAGAGATGCAGACCGTGAGCACTTGTCCAGGATCATTGTCATTCTTGTTTCACTGCTGCTAAGAGTCCTAGTGAAACTGGCCAGCAGTTGCTGAAACATAGACATTAGGGGCTAGAAGGGACCTCATGAGAGGCCCCCCCACCCCCGCCATAGGCAGAAAGTCAGCTGGAATCAAGTGACCCCAGCAAGAAATAAATCCACCTGTTTTTTTAAGGAGTCCACAGTAGGTGCTGCATCACCTCTGGGGAGAGTTTGTTTCAGATCCTGGACACACACACTGTAAAGAACTTTTTTCTTATATCTAGTCTAAATCAGCCTTCCTGGAGTATATGGGCGTTAGACCTTGTTATCCCTTGGGGAGCTCTGGAATACATATGGCAGACACACCACTCCTTGGGAGATTCCTAATTGTTTCTGAGTTTCTGGTTCAAGGGAAATTTTACACATGTTGCTTTGGTCCTGATCTAAACTAAAACCATATTTAAAGCCAATGACTTCTCTCATGCACTGGAATCCCACATTGGCCAGTGGCAGCTCAGACCCAGGAGAGGCCCTTTGGTATGGACTGAGGTAATCATGCACATGCAGAATGGGCCAGGCACAGTAAGAGAGAAAAGTTCCCAACCATATATTGGCTTAGATCCATATAGCTGAGGGCCTCGAGGGGTCAGCTGTGGAGGGGAGAGGTGGGCAGTCTCCTTCCCATACCGTGCCAGGTCAGGAGGGTTCCTGGCTGCAAATCTGACATCATCCTACTTTCACTGGCTGCAGATTAAATTGTCAGGAGAAGGTAGAGTGAAAAGAAGGCCAAAGACAATTTAACTTTGTGATCTACTATGCTGTGGGATCACCTCCTGCAAAGTCCAGAGTCCCATTTGCTAGACCCACTTAAAGAACACCCCATGGGGGCACAATCTTGCAGTGACACAAGCACATGTGGGCAATGCAGGCCCTGATAGCACTTTTCCAACTCCCTGCTGCAAACAGTAATTCACAGTAGATGCAGCCATGAAAGATTTGGGACCTGGAAGGTTATATCCATTCCTCCTGACACCATTCCATAGTGCTGTTTCCTAGGAGCATTTCCAAGCTGGTTCAGGATGCGGGTGCCTGTCTCCAGCACTGTGCCATTGGTGGTACTGAACAGCAGGCTTGTCATTTCATGGTGGATATGACTTCTCCCTTTACAGATGAATGATAAGTTGCTGATTCCTCCTACCCAGCTGATGCAGCTGAGCCCACCATAACCATGGAAACTAGGGTGAGACTATCACCTTCATTTTCTTATCCTGTAAGTCTTCCCCTGTACAACAGTTTATCCTCTGGAGTGTCAGCTCGACAGGACAGGCAAGACTGTAATAAACCTCTCTTTACATCGCTTGGGGGTAGTGCTGTGTGTGATTCCAGGAACAGCTCTTCCTCCTTTCACCTGACCCAGAAATAGGCCATGGCTGGCTGGCAGCTCCATGCAGATCACAGCAGAGTCTAGCACTAAGGTGCCTCCCTACTGGCTCTTCTGGTATTGTGCTGTGTGAGCTAAACAATCCCATTCCCAACCTCGCTTCTCTGCTGAGTTTCCTATCTGGTTTTCTTTCATCCTAAGGGCTGCTCCATACAGGATCCTCCAACTAGGTAGTGGGTGACTGCTTTTCCCAGCTTGGGGTATGCCTTACCAGCCACAACCAATGTAGCTCCCCAGGCCCTTGATGCAGTGCTGTGTTCCCCTTTCTTTCCCCCAAACCCTGAGCCTGTTGCTTGCCCTAGGGCCCAGAGGGTAGTACCTGCTCAGTACTGGGCTTGTTAGATGTGTGTTTGGGAGGCAGCACTCAGCAGCCCACACACAGGAGGTCCTTCTAGTGGTATAGCACTGTCAGCACCAGGTTGTTTTTGTATTTGTTTATTTTGTTTGGGTTTTTTTAAATATAACTCTCTCTCTCTCTCTCTCTCTCTCTCTCTCTATATATATATATATATACACACACACACATCATCTAGCATAAACTTTCCATCACACACCTTAAACCACATTAAGAAGCTGCGCACCCGTTACAATAAATGCACCTGCTCCCCTGCGCACCCATCTGCTGCCATTTCCCTAACCCTGGCTTGTCCAACATACAGCCCGTGGGCCACCATGCAGCCCGCCAAGCCATTTTCTGAGGCCCAAGGTGCTGCGATGGGAAATGAAAGTAAACACTTTACTTTTGTTCCCACCCCTTGTCCCTCCCCCAGCTCCATAGCAGCTTCCTAATGGCTGCTGAAGGGCTGGGGAAGGACAAGGTTCCCACACACAGCCTGCAGTGAGCAGTACCCCACGGTGGGGCCCAGGCACACACGCCCTCCTTGGTGCCCAGACAACTTAATGTCCATCCTTGAAAGCAGGCAGAGGCAGCAGCGTAGGGCCAGGGCTCAGGAGTGGGGGGCAAGCGCGGGTACACACAACTGCCGGGGCAGCGAGGTGGGTGGTGGGGGAGTGGAGGGCGCCTTTCCCGCACATCCCGATGAGGCTGTGGCCTGGAGGACGAGGAGGAGCCCGGACTGGGGCTCCCGCATGTAGCAGCAGCTCTCCCCACCTTGCTTCGCTTGTGCCCGGCTGCAGCTGTGGCCATGCCCAGCTGAGCCACAGGCGGGGGTAAGGAGCAAGCATCTGGGCTGGTACAGAAGGCTGCTGCTGGCTCTTGTTGCCTGATTACCAGCATGAGCAATAAGGAAGCGGTGACAGCAGCAGGCAGGAGTTTCCTTTCCCTACCGGATCTGCCATACCTGATTCCTTGCCCGTGCCGTGCTTCCCCCCTCTTCCCCTTCCCCAGCCACCTGCTAGGGAACTCCCTGCTGCCTGATTTACCTGCTGGCACATGCTCCTGTGTCCTCCAGGTGGGCTTGAGAGAGAGGAGAGGGGGAGATTCACATCTCAAAACCACCCTGCTCATTCTCAGGAGGAATAAAAAAAAATAGCCACAGCAGCACTGGAAGTTCTTTGCATCATCAGCCTGGCTGGTGCTGCTGCTGTCTGCTCGCTACTGTTCCCAAGAAGCAGGGCAAGGGCACATGGAAGGGAGGCAGCTACACTTCTCCCCTCTAACCAGTAGGTAAAAATCTTTGTCAAAATACTGTCCAGTGTTTTGGTTGTGTTTGTTTCTGTTTCTCTTTGTGGGAGATTGGGGGTTCAACTTGTTACTGCTTGTTAAAGACATGTTACTAATAAGTTATTAATGCAATAAAAGTAAATCATCTTGAAGATTATTCTCAAAAATGCCCATATTTTGTTGCTTTGATTAGTTTCCACTTTGGCTGATACCTTTTCCACATTTGATCTGTTGACTTGCATTATGCTTCTTTCATTCATTAAGAAGTGAGTAGAAGCGAAAGTGTTTATTTTACTCAAGTGTTTTGGTATTATTTCATTGTTGCTTTTATATTGTTTTTATTTTGGATTTTAAACCACATTTCCAGACCCATTGCTTTGTCACTTCCTGCAACTTCATTGGTGTCAAAGGTCATGCTACATCACTTCCTGATGTGATGCTGCTTCCTGTGAGGTCTTTGAATATGGTTCGCTGGCCCACTGGGTAATAAAAAGTTCATGATCAGGCCCCACATTCAAAAATGCCCTAACCCAATCGCAGTCCCTTAGTCCAAGCCCTGAGCCTGTTTCCTCGAGTTCTGTGTGTCTGTACATCAGAAGGTTCCTGCGTTGCCACAGGGCACTCCTGACGCAGGACACACTGGTCAAAGCGGGTTGTCAGGGACCCCTGCTGTTTAGTCAGGTGTCCGTACAGTGCCACCTCCGCTGTCATCAGCCTGAACCCGTCACTTCTTCACAGAGCCAGCTTACCTACTGTCAGTGCCAGGTGCTTATCTTTTGAGAACCTCTGGCTTGCGACGGCAGAGTAGACATGGTGGATTGGAGCAGCCCCTCATCCCATACCCCTGCTAGCCCCTGTAACTTCCTGCACCTCCTATGTCACCCAGCAGGGTGTGAACTGGGCCAGCCAATTCTCCTCTCAGCAGTGGCAGGTGAGGTCTCTACTCTCTCCAACCTCAAGGATATGGGACTGGCAGGGCCCTCCTGAGGCTCTTTTCCAGCCCCTGCAATATCTGTTACATAACCAACCAAGCTCCAGCATAACACGAGCTAGGACTTTGTGGGCCCCTGCTCCCCACAGCAAGGCTCCTCCCTGCTTTTGTTCATGGGCATTTTATGCCCACTTGTCATTGTGCCAACACTGCCCTTTTTCATGCACAACTCTTTTCCCTTAGCCATTTCTTGCCTTCCCATCCTTTTTCACAGTGAATTCTCTTTCAATTAACAGACAGCCTTCATGCCCAGGGCTGTAGTTTCTTAAAGGGATGGGGTTCTGGCTCATGGTTGCAGGCCCTCTTCCTCTGCCTTCCTGGCCCCTGCCTCTGTCCTTCTTTCTCTCGTTCTCATCCTTGGTTGAGTAACAGGGTTAGGGTTCCCTGTTACAGCCCCTGCCCTTCCTCTCCCCCACAATCAGATACAGAGCTCTGCCTCCTTGTTTCACCAAGCCTGTCTGGCATAGCTATGTGCCAGTGCTGATGAGTTTTGCCCAGCCATCCTCCCCCTGCCTCCCCTCTGGATATCTCTAACATGACTAGGCAACTTGAACATGCCATGACATGTTCTTCCCTATCCCCTGTAGGGGCTGAGTTGTGCATGAAGGCTCACTGCACATGGCAAAGTGTCATTCCCAAGGAACAGGCAGCTTTGGCAGCTAGGCAAGAGATGAATGGTAGTGAGGAAGTCTGGATGCAGTATAGGTCTGGGAGATGCCACATATGCCTTGGCACTTGCTGTAGTAGCAGTCCTCCAGGGCAGTCTTGATTTCCCTGATGAGGTCATTGGAGCCTGCAAGGTCCCAGTTTTACATTGCCACTGTCAATGTGGACACCATGGGGAAGATAGCTTCTTATGACAAACTACCTAGGAAGGGTAAAGGGGAGAGGTGGAAAGAGCATTAATTCAGCCAGGAGCCATGATTGTCAATGATACAAGGGTTCAAAGGCATCAAACTGGTGTGAGTGATGGTCTTTGCGGGCCCTTGTACCACACTGCTATAGTAACCCGAGCATCTTCCAGTAGAATATGAAGCACTGTGGCCCTGCAAAGAGGCGGTCACAGGTTCATTCTCTCCAATGCACATGCCATGTCTTGGTACAATTCTGCTTTTGTCTACACGTGTTAAAGAAGGCATCTCAGAGAGTCACACCTGGCCCTGCAGCTGTTGGTAAGGAGACCTGTGAGGATCCTACTACCCCTCAAGTAGCTCATTACACACTCTGGGCATTTACACACATACCTTTTTGTGCTGTGACGCACCAGAGATCCAGCGCGTCAGAGAAGACTCAATTAAGTATGTTCCGCATGCAAGCTAATGTGCCTAGCACTGCATTGTTTGCATTTGTATAAATGGCAAAATATGCGTCAGCTTGGGGAAAATGGCAGTGATGCGCTTTTGAACTAAAAAACCTTTGATGTGTTTTAATTCAAAAGCGTGCCACTGCCATTTTCTCAGTGCTGACATGCATTTTGCCATTTATACAAATGCATGTGATGCAGTGCCAGGCAGTTTCCAAAGCACCTGACACTGTGTCTCACACACATCTAAATAATGCCCTCTGAGACTGGTGCCCCCAAGATAACTGAACTCCTACCCAGCAATAATTTTTACTAATAGCAGAGAACTCAGCTCCCTGCACTTTTACAGATGCCATCAGTGACATGACAGTTGGAAGGGCCTCCTCATCCATCAAATCCAGGCCCCTGTATTTTCAGGCAACCCACCAAAGCGACACCTGAAGTATTTCTTTCAGATCCATACCCATAACCTTTAAGAAAAGAACCCTCCTACCCCCCCTGCAAACACCAAGAACTCGCTATGGTGTGATCTTGGCAAAGACTCCTCTACCTACTGCCTAGAGCAGGTTTGGGCAAGATATGGCCCATGGGCTGCATCCAGCTTGCCAGGCAAGATATGGCCCATGGGCAGGTGCCTACCAATTAATTGAATCTGACCTGGCCCATAGCTGCTCTTGCTGTGCTCTGCATAGGGCCGAGACCCGCATCTTCCCACCAAGGCAACATGCTCACTCCTACCCTTGCCTATGGGAGGGTCTTGCCTAGCATGCAGAGCTTCCAAGCAGGGTTGCTGCTGCTGCTGCAGCTACCCAGGGAACTGCTTGGCTCCCCTAGCCTGCAGCTGCTCCTCCTGTCCCTACTGCAGCACTCTGGACAGCAGTTAGGGAAGCAGCAGCATGCAGAGGGGAAGCTGCGGCTGTGTAGGAGCATGGAACCTGCGCCAGGGCCAGGGCTAGTGGGGTAGGGCAGTGGGAGCATGGGGTCAGTGTCATCCAGAGTGTAGGGCTCCCCACAGCTCATGTGCGGCTCCCAAGACTTACCTGGATTTGCACTCCACCAGTGGCAGCCCTGTGCGATGGATCTGGCAGCCTGGGCCCCTTCCCTGCTGTCACATGCAGCTCCAAGTGTGACAGCTGAAAATTGTGTCTAAGGTGCTTGCTGAATGCTGTGAAGATTAGACCAGGTGTGTCTTATCATTTGTTGCCGCTAAGAGCCTAATTAAAGAGTAATGAGGCCTTATATATAGTAAGGCCTAGTAAATTTAGCAAAGCCTTGTAGAAGTAATAAGTTAGGCCTTGTTGTGTAGTTAAAATTAACCTTATCAGAAGAATGCAAAGGTTTGTATTGCTATTGGTTCAGTCCTAAGAAGAGATGTAGTAGGAGAAATCTGGATGGCTGTACTTTATCAGCGTAGCTCAGAAGTTATAAATTGGCTAGCACATCCAGAAATCATTAGAAGGGAGATGTAGCTGTGGGAGGGAAGCTACTGATTTAAAGTGAGCTGCTGACCTGGTCTTGGTGGGCCCATGGATCTCAAGGACTGAATACCAGTGCTGATCGGGGATGCCTGACTTTGCTGAGCTTTGCAGAAGAGCAATGTGTTATACATCAGGCATCAGAGAGGACTGCCGATAAGTTGCCGACGCAAATTGTTATTGTCTGTCATTGTGGTCTTATTATTTATGCATAGTTGTGTGTTTGTTAAGTCAATAAACCTTTCTTAACTTTCTACCACACTCTCTATCCCGAACCCTCCGCTGGTGGCTGGGACACCCAGAGCTTGGCCAGGAGCAGCATGGAGCCCCACACAATGGAGCCAAGCCAGCTCAGACCCACTCCCTGCCACCCCAGCCAAGTCCCAGGGCTATATGTGGCAGCAGAAAGTGGGGCCAGGCCTCTGGCTCCATCATGTGGGACTCCCCCTGGCTGTGCATGGCTTTGAGTCCCAGGAGCTACACATGCAGGTGCCAGGATTTGGCTGGAACCACATGCTGCTTGCTACAGGGCTCTGCCTGCCACAGGCCATGAGTGCTCCGAAGGTCCACCAGCTGCTGCTGCTACCACCAGTGGCAGGAGCTATACGCCATGGGGAGGTGACTCCCACACACACATCTCACTATACCCACAGCACCACACACACACAACCTCCTCCACACTCCATACACACTCAGTCACACCCTCCCCCCCACACTCACACCCCCACAAAAACCCCACACACCTCCACACACACATCCCCACATCCCCCGCATAACCCACACACTCACCCTCACACATTTCCCTCCTACACACACACCCCTACACAATATTTAAGAGTAAGACGTATTTTGAGCTGTTATGCAATTGCCCCTATATAGTTTCATAGTTTCATAGATTCTAGGGTCGGAAGGGACCTGAGCAGATCATCTAGTCCGACCCCCTGCCAGGGCAGGAAAGAGTACTGGGGTCAAACGACCCCAGCAAGATGTTCATCTAACCTCCTCTTAAACAACCCCAGGGTAGGAGCCTGCACCACTTCTCTTGGAAGTTGGTTCCAGACCCTAGCCGCCCTGACTATGAAGTCACGCCTCCTGATATCTAACCTAAACCTACCCTCTGCCAGCTTGTGACCGTTATTCCTGGTCACTCCTGGTGGTGCTCGGGGGAACAGGGACTCCCCCAATGCCTGCTGATCCCCCCTGACTAGTTTATAACAGGCCACAAGATCCTCCCTCAGCCTTCTCTTTTGGAGGCTGAACGGGTTCAGGTCCCGTAGCCTCTCCTCATAGGGCCTGCCCTGTTGTCCCCTGATCATATGAGTGGCTCTCCTCTGGACCCTCTCCATGCTGTCCACATCCCTCTTATGTGTTCTATAAGCTTTGTGATCTTTCATTGTCTCCACATTCATGAACCACTCATAAGATTTTTAAACTATTTCTGTGGGACCTTCAAATCATCAGGCTTTCCATTCCAGGTTTATAGAGTAGTTTTTCAACTGCTGAGACTCTTGTAATAAGGTAATTTGATTTCTATCCTTGGATGTTTGATTTTTTACATTCCATCATCACTAAACATTGATTAAACCTTAGGACATCTATATTTTCCTGCTTATGACTTTGTTTTCTCTGTGGAAGGTTGGGGTTTAGAACAATGTCACACTCCTAAAAGAAAAAATCCTAACTCTTCTTGATGATATACTCGCTATATACACTATGCAAACACATATAAATCAGGACAAAGATAGTTTTTGAAATAAAATGTTATAGTAGATGTTTGATTTTAGTATATAATTTATTTTTTCTGGTTCCAAGATGTCAGATACCCCACACTCCCCCCTCCGCACCCCCACTCCCCTGCAAAGGAGTACTGCTGGGGGCAAGGGGCGGGACTTTCAGTTAGGGAGTGGGATTTCTGGTCCCAAGATAGCGATTAGGAGGCAGGACAACTGTCAAGCGGTTGGGCTACCCTTGCAGCCCTTAACAGCTCACCAAAACTCTTTAAGCGGCCCTCCAGCTGAAATAATTGTCTACTCCTGACTTAGAGTAGTTCCATAAGAGAAAACTCTCAATCAGGCAGCTGTGCTGGGCATTCTTTTTTCTCTTATTTTGACTTCCAAATAACATACCAGCTTGGTCCAGGAACAGAAAAGCAGATGCCCTATCCCAAAAGATGGAATATATCAATCCCATGCAGGTGCTAGCTGAACCCAGTCCTATTCTGATGCCTCACGATGTCATCAGTGCCACATGATGAATAGACCTGTTAACCTTGCTTCAAGTTGCTGCCCAAGAGGAAATTCCCCTCCAGGGAGCAAGCTGTCCCCTCTTGAGAGGATCTGAAGATGCAGGAGGGGGGTCTTATTCATACAGGGTGGGATCTATGTGCCCCCAGGTCTGGCCAGACTGACATTACTTTGTGCAAGCCATGACTCACTGTTAGGCCACCCTGGAATAGACACAATCTACTGATTGGTTGCCTGATACTTTTGATGACCACATATGCATGAAACAGTCTGAGACTTCATTCACTCCTGTGATCTTTGAGCCTGCAGCCTCTTCCAGGTCCTCCAGCCTCTTCCAGTTCCCCATCACCCCCTACTCTGATCCGCTATTTCACTAGACTTTATCCCATGCACAGGTTTCACCTCTGGATCTCTAACTC
Source organism: Crocodylus porosus (assembly GCF_001723895.1). Classification (NCBI taxonomy): domain Eukaryota; kingdom Metazoa; phylum Chordata; order Crocodylia; family Crocodylidae; genus Crocodylus; species Crocodylus porosus. The sequence goes on along the minus strand of NW_017728918.1, from coordinate 10,012,941 downwards.
AATTCTCCAGACATATCTTCTGACTTCCCTACACTCCAACTTGGCACGTTCCTCTCAGACCTCAGCTGCTTCTCCTGACCATGAAGTAACCCTGCCTAGTCACCCATGACCCAGTGATGCAAAAATTGCGGTTCGTTTCTTTTGGAGGCTCGCAAATAATATTTCTCAGGCACACACTTATTAGCAGCACAAAAGGTGTATTTGCAAATAGGGTCGGAGCGGAGACAAAGGACTCAGATCACTCCGCCCCTGAGGAAACCCGCAGCCAGTACTATATACCCTCCCTCCTGGGCACGTGTGCAGAAACAGGAACTCTTACAGCTCATTTCCGGTTCATACAAACATACATGTAATGACGTCACGTCATCCATCGCATGTGCATTATAATTAACTACTTAAGTATGCAAGGCGGATAGGCATATATGCATCAGCTAATTACGCACGCTCAGAAAGCTCTCTAGGTCACCAAGAATTGAAATCCCCCCCACTTTCAAGGACACAGTCAGTTGAATTCCAGCTTCTGTAATCTGCATGAGAAAAAGCAGAGGGAGTGTGTGATTTAGTGTAAGAAAGGCTGACAGATTGGCCAAGGAAGAAAGGGAGTGATTCTTTAGCACAAAGGGTCCTTGGTAGTGTTGCTTCTTATCAGGTACGAGACGCTAACTGTGCAGTTCTAACAACACTCTATTCATTATGCGTTTCTAATAATATTTCTAACACCAGGATGACATAGGGGGCTGGCCACTCCAACTGTGTCTTTCTTGAGGCCTGAGCAAAGGAAGCACAGCACATGAAGGAAGCACAGCATATAGGAAGAAACTATGGTGCCCCCTTGCCTGGGCATCAGTATCTAGGGCACACCAGCCAGCAAGGAGTCATAGCCAGGGAAGCCTGCCAGATTATCTCCTGACATACCAGGACAGGGGCTGGCAACTGGAGGAACAGGAGTAAGTCTCAGGGGCCTGGTAGCCTTGGTTGGCTGAACACCAGCCTTGAGCAGATGGACTGTGCACAGAGCAGCTCCTGCCTCGATGTCATCATCTGCAGGGTTTAGGGAACCATTCTTGTCTTTGCAGCACAGCGACAGGCCCAAGGTAGTGGAAGCAGTTGCCAACTGGATGCTAGCCTTGGGCAGCAGTGTAGAAATTTACTAACAAGACCATAAATAATAGTGTAGCAGTTAATTATAAAGCAGACTCAACCTCCAAGAACAGGCTGATAAGACTCTGCAATGACCGAATCCTATTCACTTTGAAATCTGAAGTAAGCAAAGATTTAGTTTTCCTCCCTATTAGTTAACATTTCAAAACAAACATGTAGCCAAAAACCAGTTTTGAAATAATTAAGAGTTTTCTCACACTGACCTGATATTTTGTTTTCTTTCACAGTGGAAAATTCCCACCTGCGCTTGCATCTTGTCTGTAAACTATAAATCGCCTCTAACAGTTTTATTCGGGGCCTCTGAGCTTGCTCAGGGTGCCCAGCATACTGAATAAATTTTGAGACTGACAGCGACTCTGTGTCTTTGGGAATAGCTCCGCAAAGGGTCACAAACTCCTCAACAATTTGGCACCCCAGATGGGACCCCTTGTGTGTTGACCCTGCTGCTCGTCATTTGGACCAAACTTCCCAGCCGGCATAGGTGAGTTTGTCACCATTTGGAGGGCTTGGACCAGGCGTCGGGTAAGTGGGGGCCCGCCGTGAGGGGTAGCTGTTCCCGGGAATTTATAGACCAGAGTGCTTAAGTCTCGGGAGGATGAGACAATCAGCTTCAAACGTCCCACCGGGATCTTCTTTAGGGAGGCTTCTCCAGGTTTGGGGAGAAGGGAATCTGCCGGTGCAGTCTGGCATGGGCAGGAAGTGTGCTTGTATTTTGTGTACACAGGAGCGGCCTGTCTTAACTCAAGAAGGTGCTCCGGATAAACGGTGACTGAAATTTGGCTCATTTGATCGGTCTCATTTGGCATTTCTTCGAATGGAATTGGTAGCTTTAAAACCTCAACAGATGGATTATTGGTACCTGTGGGCTGAATTGGCCGAAAAAGCCCCCAAACTGGTTCTTTACTCTACCACTCCACCTCCTTATGATCCTCCGATTTCAGTCTCTGTGAAGTCTGAAGACGGACCTGAGCCTCTCTACCCTGCTCTCCCTGTCCTTGGTCAACCCCTGCCCCCTGACGAAAGCGCTACAGCTCCCGTGGCATCAGTGCCGGCTCCGAGCTCCGGGCTCCCTGCCTCCAGAGGCTTTTCTTCAGTCTGGACCTGGAGCCGAGGTCCTGTGGGGGAGGCATTTCTACCCAGCCAAGGGAAGGAACACCCGAACGCAGTGGTTCAGGCTCCTTTGTGAACCTACCCGGTCCCGTTTGTGGATGGTGGAGGCAGCTTCCAGGTTGGCCCTACTCTAATTTATGTACCTTTCACCCGAGGGGACCTCCTCATTTTGCAACAAACCCCCTCTTTTTGAGAAAAACCTGATGAAGTAGGATGGACTATACAGCACATAGTCCATACTTATGACCCTTCTTGGTCAGACATGCAGGAACTCATGGATACCCTGCTGACCCCAGGTGAGCGGGCTAAAGTTTTAAACTGTGCCAGGGCTGTTGCCTCAGCAGCAAACAGAGATCCTTGGCCTTCTAATGAGCCTAACTGGGATTACAACACCCATGGGGGAAGGGCATCCCTGAGGGAAGCCTGGAATGATTACTAACAGGTTTTGATGAAGCGAGTAAAAAGCCTGTGAATTGGGGAAAATTCCATGCATGCAAACAAGGACCTGAGGAGCATCTGGATGCCTTCTTTACCCGTTTGTGTGAGGCAGCCAAGACATACATTCGCCTTGATGTAGATAAACCAGAGCATGTGCCTTCGCTGGTATCAGCCTTTGTAAACCAGAGTGCTCCCCATATCAAGGAGCATTTCTGCAAGTATACTCCAGGGTGGGAAGGAAAGAGTATGTTAGAGATAAGAAACATAGCAAGCTATGTGTTTGATGGGAGAAAGGAGAGGGAAAGAAAGAAGGAGAGAAAGGAAGATTTTAAGCTAGTAGCTGCAATGGTTAAAGGAACGATGCACAGAGGTCAGGAAGAGGACGGAACAGGGGAAGGGGCCAGGGAGGGTTTCAACGAAGGGGATTAGGTCAGAGAAACCAGGGCGAAGGGTGGTCCACAGTTCAAAGGGCCAGCGAAGTATGTTACTACTGTAAACAACCTGGACACTTCAAACGAGAGTGTCCCCAGAGGAAGGGGATGAACATCGGAGCCATCTCAGAACGGGGGCCCCCTCCGGACCACTGACTCAAGGAGCCGGTGTCAAAAACTACTCACAGGAAAGAAGGACTCAATGACCCTCATCCAGTCTGCCCTGCGGTAACTATAAATTGCAATAAGAGCGACCCTGTTGCCTCAATTCAGGTAGGAGAGCAACGATATGATTGTTTAATTGACACCGGCACTACTATGTCTATTTTATCTACAACTCCTGAGCGTGCAGGTCTAATTGAAGAAGGAACTGAGAATGTGATGGGAGTGGGGGCGCGAATTGTTCAAAACTAGCAGAAGTGCCCCTACTGGAGTCCAAGTGGGACACTTGTCGTGTGAACACTCCTTTTTGTTGTCTGCCCATGCTCCTATGAATTTGTTAGGACGGGACTTACTGTGTAAGCTGAGGGCCACTCTGTGCTGTAGTCCGGAGGGAATAACTTTAGAATTACCAATTGACAAACTGCCTTATTTCACCAGCATTGGCCTCGGTGGGGGAGGAAAGGAGAAATTTACCGGTGGAACTACAACGATTGCCAGCCACATTGTGGGGCTGGGAGTCCACCAATGTAGGACTGCTGAAGTCTGCCGTTCCAGTTGTTATTCAAACCAAGGGGGAAGTCCTGCCTTGCATGCCTCGGTATCCACTGAATAAAGAAACAGAAGAAGGTTTGCAGCCCCTTATAGATGAATACATCAGGAAAGGGATTTTAGTGGAGTGTCAGTCTCCTTGCAATACCCCCGTGTTACCAGTCAGGAAACCTAAATTAGGAAAGGATGGCAAGCCTGTTTATCGTTTTGTGCAAGACTTACGTGCTATAAATGATTATGTGATTCCCAAAGCTGCCATAGTTCCTAACCCTGCCACTATTGTTACCTCCATCCCGTGGTGGGCCACTCTATTCACAGTAATTGATTTGTGTGCTGCCTTCTTTTCAATCCCAGTTGCAGCCCAGTCTCAATACCTTTTTGCCTTCACTTGGAAGAGAAAATAACATTTAACCTGGACACGACTTTCCCAAGGATACACCGAGAGTCCTACTATCTTCAGCCAAATCCTGATGAGAGACTTACAAGGTATCATACTTACCTCGGATACAGTGCTTGTACAGTATGTAGATGACCTACTACTAGCATCACGGACTCAGGTAAGCTGCCGGACGGACAACTTTAAGACTATTAGAAAGATTAGCTGAAAGAGGACATAAAGTATCCCCAGGAAAGTTACAATATTGCCAAAAAAAGGTTACATACCTGGGACATGTGATCTCAGAAGGACTGCGGGAATTGTCTGATGAAAGGGTAAAGGCTATAAAAGACTTGCCAAAGCCCACCACTAAGAGGCATATGTGAGCCTTTTTAAGAGTGGCTGGATTTTGCCAGCCGTGGATCCCTGTTTACGGAGAGATGGTTAAGCCTCTAGTAGAGACCACTTGGAAAGAAGAACCTGAAGAGGTTCAATGGACCCCTGAGTTAGACTGTGCTTTTCACCAAGTTAAACACCAGCTATCACAAGCCCCTGCTCTAGGACTCCCCAGCTATGAGAAGCCGTTTGTGTTGTTTGTCCACGAGAGACAGGGAGTAGCTTCAGGAGTCCTAACCCAGAAACTGGGACCTCAGCTATGCCCAACCAGTGGCAAAAGGGGTAGTCAGCTGTTTGTGCGCCATTGCAGCAGCAGCACTGCTTGTTGAGCGATCGAAAGAGCTAGTCATGGGGTACCCCCTCGAAGTCAGGGTTCCTCATAAAGTTGAAGCCCTAATGACTAAAGAAAAGACTCAAGCCTTCTCTCACCAGCGTTTAGCCCGGTATGAAGTGACTCTGCTAGCTGCCGAAAACGTGCGCATCTCACGCTGTACTAGCCTCAGCCCAGCCTCGCTTTTGCCTCATCCCGAGGATGGAGAGCCACATCACGACTGCTGCACCGTCGTTCGCATGATGGAAAAGCCCTGAGATGACCTCACTGATGTGCCCCTGAACAATCCTGACTTAGTCTTCTATGTGTATGGGTCCTCCTACATAGAAGCTGGAGTTCATCGGACTAGGTATGCGGTCGTCACTGACTTCAACATCGTTGAAGCAAAGCCCTTATCTCCCCGGCTGAGTGCACAAGCAGCTGAACTGATTGCTTTAACTCGTGCATGTGAACTGGCAACCGGGATGACTTTAAACGTATACACTGACAGTCGGTATGCTTTTGGAATTTGCCACTCCACCAGGCAATTATGGAAACAGCGAGGCTTCATTACTTCTTCCGGAGCAAAGATTGCGAACTCCACTCAGGTTTCTGAGCTCCTGAAAGCCGTCCAGAAACCCAGACAGATAGCCGTAATACATGTTGCCGCACACACCGGCAGGAGCATACCTGAAGCTAAAGGAAACGAGCGGGCAGATGCTGCTGCCAAAGCTGCTGCTCAGCAACCCCTAAGTCTCAACGCCCTTGCTCCTGTGTGGGAGACACCCAGAGACTTAGAAGTATATGAGCAAGCGTGCAAAGGAGAAGAAAAAGACTGAAAACGTCTCTATGGGGCTTATTCAAAGGATGGACTGTGGTACACTAGCGATAACCACTCCATCTTGCCTAAAACATTACAGCAGCCCCTGTGCCAAATAGTCCATGGGCAAGGTCATTATGGGGCAACTGCCATAGCTGAAACCATTCTCCGAGTTTGGTTTGCCCCTGAGATCCATGCAGTGGCTAAACAAGTGACCAGCGTCTGCTCCACTTGCCCAGCGTTCAACTGTGGCTGAGAGAAAAAAGCCCCACCTGGGGGCCGAACTTGGGCATATCAACCATTTGAGAGACTGCAAATAGACTTCATCGAACTTCCCCGGTGCCGAGCATACAGATATGCCTTAGTAGTGTGAGATCAGCTCACCCATTGGGTGGAGGCGTTTCCTACCACCCATGCCTCTCATCAGCAAGTCGCTCATGCACTTCTAAAGGACATTATTCCACGGTTTAAAGGACATTATTCCACGGTTTGGCATACCTCAAGTCATTGACTCAGATCAAGGAGGTCACTTCACCTCCCAGGTCTTACAAACAATTTACACATGGTTGGGAATCACTAGGCAGCTTCACACCCCTTATCACCCTCAATCATCTGGAGGCGTGGAAAGGGCAAATCAGACTCTTAAAAACCCTTCTAGGCAAAGTGTGTTCGGAAACTCAGCTTAAGTGGCCGGAGACATTGCCCCTTGTACTGTTTGCTATGCAAAAGGCACCTAGAGCTGATGTTAAGATATCTCCCTATGAGCTTTTGTTTGGTCATCCACCCCCCATTACCCGTGGTTTCCTTCCTCCAGCTACAGGATTGCTAGCAGAGGATAAAAATTTAACCCATTATGTGATTTCTTTGCAGAAGCAGCTTACTTCTTTACAGCGCCGTGCTGCCGTTCAGCAACCTGTACCCTTTGATTGCGAGATACACCTCTTCAGCCCCGGTGACTATGTGTGGGTCCGTGTTCCACGACGGAAAAGTTGCCTAAAGCCAATGTGGGAAGGACCATACCAAGTCCTACTAACCACCCACTCCGCAATCAAAATTGCTGAAAGGAATTCATGGATCCATCACACACACATGAAACCTGCAGTGTTTACCCCAACAGAACCTCATTGTGTACCTCCCCTTCGGCTGTGGAGATCCAACAGTCAATGGACAATATGTGTCTTGCAAGTACTGCCATAAGTACATTTGTGTTAATAGTCTGTCTGCCCACATTAATCTGGTGCCCCTGCAGTCTCACCCGGTTCGCAGGAGTCTATCCTGGCACCCAACTAGGGTATACTAACACCAAACAAGTTCGAGATAAAGTTAATCAAGTCCCGCCTAAAGGGGCTTCCGCTGTCATGTACAGGTCCAATGCTTCCCCAGGTCAATGTAAGCTGTATGGGTATTACACTAATGGTGATAAAATTTGGTGTGCAGACCCCACCAAAAAGGCAAGTCAAGCTTACATCCAAAGTAAAACTACTAACCCTGGGGAACAATCATTCTATTTCAAAAGTGAAATGGGGACCTCAGTTTGGCGAATGTCGTCCCCTAAATCACTAGCTATCAATCCTCACCAAAATGTAGAATGGCCTCATAACACTCTTGTGAAAATGACCAATTCCTACGCGAGTAACCTAAACTTCTCAAACTGCTGGGTGTGTACTCAACTACCCAAGCATCCCAGCGTAGGTATTCCTCTCATTGGTCTTGGCCTTGGTTCATTCTTCTTCTATTAGCAAGAGCACCCATAATAACAGTAAATGGTACTATGAATACTGGTTTCTTAATAAAGTAATCTTCCCTAAAAATTCTGTGCGCTATTACAAGCCATGTCTTGGTAGTTTTGGTGTGTTTGTAGAAAATGCCACAGCACATGCTTGTAATATAACAATAACCTTAGACCCATCCTCTCTTGGATGGCAAGGTAATGGACCTGTACATGTGGGGCATTATTGGCTTTGTGGGAAAATTGCATTTAAGCATTTGCCACCCACCTAGTATGGCACGTGCACCCTGGGCATAGTGATCCCAGACATGACACTTCACCCGAACACATCGCTTCAAGGGTGGCACCGAAACTGCCCACATTGGTTCCGACGAGAAGCAGGCCTCAACCCTCTTGCTGAGCGACCTACCTCGTTCCATTCCTTTGCCCGATGGTTTATACCTTAGCTAGGTGTTTCTGAACTTGAAAAGGCTCTTGTAAACCTTTCAGCCTCACTGGAAGTATTAGCTAATAACACCACAGATGCTTTAACCCAACTGCAAACTGAAGTAACTCAAATTTCTCATATTACTTTGCAAAATCGCCTAGCGTTAGACCTACTTCTTGCTAATCAAGGAGGGGTATGTACTTTAGTCAATGATACCTGCTGCACCTATGTAGATGAATCAGGAAAGGTATTGGAGGAT
>NW_017728918.1:9977777-10004533 GCF_001723895.1 Crocodylus porosus | reverse complement strand
TGTAGAAATTTACTAACAAGACCATAAATAATAGTGTAGCAGTTAATTATAAAGCAGACTCAGCCTCCAAGAACAGGCTGATAAGACTCTGCAATGACCGAATCCTATTCACTTTGAAATCTGAAGTAAGCAAAGATTTAGTTTTCCTCCCTATTAGTTAACGTTTCAAAAAAAACATGTAGCCAAAAACCAGTTCTGAAATAATTAAGAGTTTTCTCACACTGACCTGATATTTTGTTTTCTTTCACAGTGGAAAATTCCCACCTGCACGCATATCTTGTCTGTAAACTATAAATCGCCTCTAACAGTTTTATTCGGGGCCTCTGAGCTTGCTCAGGGTGCCCAGCATGCTGAACACATTTTGAGACTGACAGCGACTCTGTGTCTTTGGGAATAGCTCCGCAAAGGGGTCACAAACTCCTCAACAGCGGAAGCACCCAGACATGGGGCAATATGGCACAGGAAAGACACATGGCTCAGTCTACTTTTTTCACTCGTAACATATAACTTGCTTTAATAAAAACCGTAATAGTCACTGGGAGATCGATTCCAGGCCAATACAGGAGGGTTGGCAACCTTAATCCCGAAGCCACCTTTATGGGCCAGAGCCGCAGCGCTCCCGTTCCGCGCGGCGCTCTGTCCTCGGGATGCAATTCCAGCGCGGCCTGGGGGATGTTCTCCTCTGGGACGCGGACTCCTGAAGGGACATGGGGGGCAGAACTGTCAGGTCTCTTCAGGACTTCTGGAGCGGGCGGTGCAGCCTCCAGGCCTCATCTCAGCCCGCAGCCGGGGAATGAAGGCTCTCTCCCCTAGCCCGCCCATGATGCTTGAAGAGCCACAGCTCCCGGCTCTGGCGCTGGCCGTCGGGGCTGCTCCTGAACCCACGGAACAGAGGTGTCGACCCCGCCTTCTCACGGCACAGGACGCTGCCCCACCCCGCGCCTCCCGCCCGGAAGGGGGACCCGCGCCCCGCCCCAAGTGGCCGCCGTGCGGCGTGACGCAGTTCGCCTGGGCGGGCAGCACTGAACGGGTTAACCGGCCAGGCCAGGCGCCGCTCCCTGAATAACAGGAAACTTGACCAATCCCTGCTAGGGGCGGGCTGCTCCGTTTCTTCCCGCCCCCGGGCCCTGAGTGACAGGGGGCGCGGACCAATTGCTGCCCCACAGGGGCACGTTCCATTTGTCTCTGGCCCCGCCTTCGTCGGGCGAGAAAACAAACCCGGCCCTGGCGTTGCCCTTCGCCTCAGCAGCTTCCGCGCATGCGCGGAAGAAGCCCCGTACCGAGCAGTGGGGCTTACGGCGCTTGTCGCTGCGGATGTTGGGGACAAGCGCCGCGACCCCCGCCGCAACGCCCGGGCTGTACGGACCCGGCGGGGCCAGGCGCTGCGCTGCTCGGGCCGGCACAGTGGAGCGGGTCCGTTGTTTAACGCCTGTACGCGGCTCCGCGCGCTGTTGTCGGCGGGTGCCACAGCCTCCGCTCCCGGGGGAGGCTCCCTCCCTGGCGCCTCACGCGCTGCGAGGCGGAATGTGGCGGGCAGGGCCTCACTGCTCTCTGAGCAAGGCTGAAAGCAGTAGCGCGGCGGCTTTGTCCCCGCGGGTGACTCCGGATCGTCTTGGGGAGTGGAGTCTAAATCTAGGAGACGGTGGGGGGTGGGCGGAAGTTACAAGGAGAGCCCTAGCCTGGGTCGTCTGACCTCGCTGCCCTTTCCTGGCCAGGGCAGGGGGGTTGACTCGATGACGTCCTGAGGTCCCTTCTGACCCTAACATCTGTGAGTCCCACTGAACAGAACCAGCAGGCAGCATGGTCCGTGAGGGTTTAGGAGGATAAGCCCCAAAGGAGGAGACCCTTGGCTACTCAGAGCCAGCCCACACCTCTCAGGAAGGCTGTCCTGGAGGTACTGCTGGCCATATCCTCAAAAGATGGCACAGCAGCCATTGGAAGGGCAGAGAGACTGCCGGGAGTCTTTCGGAGAGGCATTGCAAACAAAACCGAAAATGTTATTATGTTGTTATTCAAAGAATAATTTTAAGAAATGTATGCCCTATCAGTACTTTAGGAGGTTTAGTTTCCCTTTTCCCCCACAAAAAGGGCACTAAAGCGGTGAAGCAAAGGTTCACAAGGATGGTCGGGAGTGTGGAGGGGTGTCTGGTGGGGGAACTGAAAGGACCAGGAACGTTGCTTCAGCTTGGGAGAGGGATGGCTGCAATGGAAGGTAATATAACTCTCTAGGACTGAAAACAAGACAACCTGTTTAATCCAGAGTTGATTAGTCTGAGATTTGACTAATCAAAACAAGTGTGTGGCAGTTACTTGCACAGGAGGCTTAATTGGCAATGAATTTAGAGTTAATTTGGATGCATCACAAGTGCTTAATGTGGAAAGATGGGCTTCTCCATCTGGAAGTTCTGGGGATAGCTGTAGGACAAAATACTCGCATCCAAATCAAATGGATTGTTTTTAGTCTAAGGAATGGTTTAAAGAGTGAGTAAGGAACTATTTAGGTCTTCTGACATGAACTACACAATCAATACGTCAGATTTCTAGCCACAGGATATTGTGGAGGTCAGTAAAATAGCTGGGTACAGAAGAATTGGATGCATTTATTGAGGACAGGGCCATCAGAAACCATTAAAACCAATACTTAGAGGTAATACCTACTCATAGGTACTGGGAGGGGATGGATCAGTCTAATCTGTTTCTTATATTTGTCCTCTAAAGAATCTGTCAGAGAGAAAATTGAGACATGGACATTTAGCCTGACAATTCTTATTCATAGGGCAGAGTTTTTGTTTTTGAATGGGAATAGGGAACTAGTTACAGGTAGTGGGTTTGGATGAGGGTTTGGAGAGGAAAAGTTCTGTGCTGGCTGAGAACAGGAGGTTGTTGAAAAGATGTTGGGAGTTGCCTGAGTAATGAACAAGGAGTTTGGGTTATGGGTCACAGGAAGGGCAGGTGTCTCATTTGGTGGCACAAAAGGTGCTAAGCATATGAAGAGAATGTAAACGGTTGCTTGGCTTCCCACAATGAAACAACTGCTTCCCTGCTATCTCCTGGCTCTTCTCCTTAGTACTATAGTAGGAGCTGTTTTTTTCAGTTGGGACATTGCCCTCCCCCCAGCCAGCTTGCCTTCCGTGATTCTTTTTCAAAGGGATCCGACAGAAGGGTGAGGCATCATTGCAGACTTACCACATTTTTAATTATATCGCAAGTTTAATATTAGGCATGCTGTTTTTATGTTTTGCACAAACTCATGATTCCTGGCATCAATGAGCTGAAAGACTGAGATGACCTCCCTTTTCCTCAAGTTGCAGAGTGGGTAGGGTAGGGCTGTGCATTTCAGCTTGAATTATGACCCTGGAATGTGCAGTCACTTGGGGCTAGGCAGCCCACCATAATGGCTCAAGGGAATAAGGTGTGAGCTTGTGATTTTTTTTTTTTTTAAATCAGAGGTGTTTTTAATTTCAGTGGAGAGTTAAAACATTCAGGCCCTCATGCCCCCATCTATAGAGAGCCCAGATGCCCTGCCCAAGGACTAGTAAGTACCCAATATTTAAAGCATTTGTTCCCTGAAGCTCTTTGGCATAGCCAGCCTTGCCTTTGTGAATTCTCTCAGCAGAGGGTGTTGTTCTCAGGATACACCAATGACCTGTATACTAACATATTCCTTCCACATTCACTCCAACCAGTCCCTGTTGAATAGATTGTAGAGCTAGGCTTGAGGCTTACAGTCTCCCTTGTTTCAAGTACCTTCTATTTCCCCCCCGACAACAAAATTTCAGTGCCTTTTCAGTAAGGCCAATTTGCCTGGCTGTTTCTCTTGTAGGTAGCTTCAACCCCTTGCTTTCTGTTATCAGTCTTCTCTTCCCTGTGATTTTTGGTCCTTGGCAGTGGGAGTACAAATACTAGAAAGTCTCCTCTCTTGGCTCAGTTCCACACTGTGTGATCAGGATTATACACGAGGTGATAGAGAGAGCAAAATCTGAAATAGGCTTGGCCCCATCTCATCCTCTACTTTTGTTGGTGTCTCCATCATTCCTTACAGAATACCTATGAAATATCTGTAGTATGCTACAGTTCCTAATTTGGAGCCTCTTTTCTTCTCTTTTGGCAATTCGTAAAGTCCTGGGCTACAGGAAAAGATCCACATCCTGAAATTCCAGGTGTGTTTTTTGCTTCTCTGGCATAGCAGACAACTTGTGCAATCTCTGCACAGGAATGAAAGGATGCCTGTTTTCAGGTATGAACACATCTTCCAGGCACTTTGTGAATGTAAATACACTTGTCCTTTTAGCTTGGTCTGCACAAATTCTAGCCATCCTACTTCTTACCTTTACATTTCAGGTTGAGTTGCACCTGTTTTTCACTCTCCAGTGTAATTTCTCTAATAGTTTAAAAGTCTTTGTAGGTGTTAGGCCCCGTATACCAATGCTGTAGACCTTTTGCTGGAAATAAGGTGGCAAGGGGAGGGTGTTTTATGATGGGGAGAATGGAGTAATAAAATCATAGGAACTGGAGCAAATACAAGGCGCATATAGTTCAGGTTCTTGTCTGGCAGTGACTAGCACCAGCTGTTTCAGTAGTTGGTGTGATTCTCTCTGCACCCTCTCCCCACTATGGCTCAATTTGATCTGTAGTAGCTAGACTGCTTAAACCTGAAGCATGAATTTTAAATCCCTTTCCAACTTAGTTGGCATTAGTAAATAAAACTGGATATAAAGATGCCCATATAAATATTCCATTATTGTTTGGATGTCTCTAAGTTTGTTTTCAGTGACTCCCTGTGGCAATGAGTTCTACAGCTTAATTTCCATGGAAGGGAGGAGGGGAGTGGGGGAATATTTATTAGTTTTCAATTTGCTATTTGTGCTATGAACTAGGAGAAGCAAAGACTTCTTGATCTGCCTTCTTTAGTTCTTTTATTTTGTGGCCTCTTATCTAACTTTTCTAATGAAAAAGTGTGAGTCTTTTCATGCTGTTTTCACAGGAGAGTCTTTACAGGCCCTGTGGTGTTCTCACTACCCTCAGCTGAACCCCAAGTAGTTGAGATGAGGTGACCCAGTTAACATTTACTGGATCCAAATCAGACTGCACCTTTGCTCCCAGTATAACCAAGTGGCCCAATGCACATCTCAGCTGCTCCTGCTAGGTACCTTTTCATCACCATCACATCCTAGCTTCTGCCCCATTGACAGAAAACAAAGACACGCGAGGAGATTGATAAAAGCGTCATTACAGCACTTGGCGGGGAGAGGCAGCATTGCAGAGAGGGAAAAACAAAAATGACAAGTGTGCATGACAAAGAGCGGCTAATTAAGGGACATCATAAAGCAAGTTAGATAATGTCAAATGACTTGGTAATGAATTAACTAATGAGACTTGGTAATGAATTAACTAACTGATAGTAAGAACTATTCAGTTGAGTCAAGTGAACAGTAATTCAAATAAAATATCAGAAAATCTGCAGATGAGGTAGGTCTGTTATTAAAAATTAAGGCCCTGATCTTGCATGCAGGGGAGCTTCCTGCATGATCAAGGTTATGTGATCAGACTCTCAGACAAAGAAATGAGTTGGTGGTTGTACTGATGGACAGCTGGGCAGCATGGACAAAACATATTGGAGAGACAGGGCAGGGGGAAAATATTAATAATAATAATGTTAATAATAATAAACCGTTAACATGACAGTGAACAGGTCAGGAGCAGAAAACCAATGGAGGCAATGTATAAATACAAAAGATTATCTACATGGGGAACATAAATGCATAGTTCAAGACCAGGAGTCAGCAGGGAGAGCCACTCTGGAGAGTGGAAAAGAGGAAGTCAATGTGGCAGACTGTGATTATGGTTACATAGGCAACAGCTGAGGAGTTATGTCAAAGGGCTGTGAAAGTGATGGCTGGAGCTGTGAATATGAAGACTCTGCTGGTTCAGTGAGGCAGAGCCAGTTGGTGGCAGGACAGGGACCTAGATGTGACCAAGGATGTTCCCTCTGAGCTATGGTCCCTGGAGCCTCTGTGGGCTGTCTCTTAGGGAGTGACCTTAGCAGTAAGTTTTGAGGATTTCTTTCACACTTTCTTCCCGTGGTATGGGTAAGTCCTGAAGCATCCCAGTCTGTGGAAGGAATCTTTTTCCCTGGTTTTGTGGTATTGCCTGTAGCGCAAGCACTCTCAGGCTTATGGCAAACACATGGCCAAAGAAATGTTCCATATTCAGGAGCAGTAGAAATGCAGGGAGCCCTAGTCTCAAGCATTGCCAGAGTGGGCTGCAGCGAACCAGATCAAGTAGATTGAAGTTCATGTGGCTGCAAAGGAGAGAGAGGCTGCTGCATCATTAATTAAAGCAAGTAAGGGATCAGATAAAGGTGGAGTTTCAGGTACTAGGACTCCTTAGAAAAATGAGATGAAGAAGCCTCTCTGTTCTCTTGAGGTTGGAACCCCAACAGAGTTTGTGAGGAAACCACATAACTAGACTCGGGTACATGGGGGTGCTAATTTTCCTCAGGCACTCTGCTTCCAATGGTTATATACATACAACCAGGGCCGTGGTTGGGAGGGTCTCACTTGTTTCTGGCTGCAGCCCTGGCATGGATTCTCAAGTGCCGGGCAAGAGATGACTTGTTGCTGAAGCCCTTCCCACACTCTGGGCAGGGGAAGGGCCGCTCCCCGGTGTGGGAGCGCTCATGCACAGTGAGATCAGCCAAGTACTTGAAGCTCTTCCCACAGGCAGTACAAGGATATGGGCGCTCCTCTGTGTGGGATCGTTGGTGCATGGTCAGGTTGGATTGCTGGCTGAAGCGCTTCCCACAAGCAGCACATGGATAGGGCCGTTCACCTGTGTGGGAACGCTGGTGCTTGTTGAGATCTGAGGGATTTGTGAAGGTTTTCCCGCACTCCCTGCAGGAGTAGGGTCTCTCCCCTGTGTGGAGACGTTGATGTGTGGTCAGTGTTGAGAGGTGGCCAAACCTTTTACCACACTCACTGCAGGAGTAGGGTTTCACACCAGTGTGGGTCCGCTGGTGGGTCTTGAGGTGCGTGAGTCTGTTGAAGCTCTTCCCACATTCAACACATGGGTAGGGTCTGTCTTTCTCATGGAGTCTGCCATGAGTCACGAGTTCCTGCTTCTCCCAGAACCTTTCTCCACAGTCCCTGCACCTGTGGGGTTTATCTGTCCTATGAACACCGCTCTCATGGCTTTTAAGGTCCCTTACAGTCCCTGGTGTTTCTTGAGCTGGGAGCTGTGGAAATGCCCTCGGGAGTTCATTCTTTGCTGGAAACCCCTTCTGACTCTTGTGTTCTTCTCCTGGTTCAGGTCTTGGGCCAACATTCTCTCCCATTCCACCATGTACTGTTCTGGGAAGATCCAGGTTTTCTTGCCTTTGCCAACTGGCCTGCTCTTCAGCACTGCTCAGGATCCCAGAACCTGCTGGTTGGGAGGGGAAAAAAGTCTGTTTCATGTGATATGAAAAGGAAATTGCTGCAAAAGGAAATTGCTCATATCTTAGCAGTGGGGTCTGTCCTATGCAACTTTACAGCCTCTTCACCAGGGATGCCCCTGGAAGAAGTCTCATACAGGCAAAATTAGGGAATAGGGGGTGTCACTAGAGACTTATTTTTTTTCTCCCTTCAGGTCTCCAGTTTTCTTTTCTGAAGACTGCTAACCAAACTCTTTGCTACCTTGTTCAATCCCTCAGAACTGTTGTCTACTGTTTTTGTAGGTGTCAACTATGTACCCTCTGTTTTCTACTCAAATATAAGGTATTAACAGTGCATGAGCTCTTCTTCTGAATTATGCTGGGAAGTCAGATATTTTTCTCTAATTTATGATGCGAGATGAGGCTGTGGGGACCCTTCTATTCAACATTAGTTCTGCCCACAGGTGGTGTATTCAGCCTGGGATGTCCTAACCATCACTAGATCTCTACAATGTTAGATCTCATTCTTCAGGCAGAACTGATATATATGTATAGCTTATGTCAGTGCCTTCACCACAAGCTCAGTCCCACAATGTAATATTGAAATCACATAGAGAATGGATCCTAACTGCCATGTTCCTATTACCAAGACAACCTAAAATCTGAAGGAGGATACTGAGGTAAGATGATCATATTTCCCTGGTTTCGTAATGGGACACTGCTCCTTCCCATAACTCCAGGAAGCTCAGCTGTCTTCAAGCTCCAGTCTCAATTGAGTGTTTGTGCATAGGAGAATCACTTGTTTTCACCAGGACAGCCTCATTTTAAACTACTGTCCCAGGCAACCTGCTAAAAACCAGAGAAAAGTCTAAGACTGGTGTTTAAAATGGAACTGTCCTAGAAAAAACAGGACACGTGGTCACCCTACCCTGAAGGTCTGCAGACATGATGTGAAAATGGTGGGTAAGGACTTGGTGCTAGCCATGAGAGGTACAGCCAAGCAGACCAAACTCACCCCTCATAGCCCAGGTCCTGGAACCTGCCACATCTGGGAGGTGATTGACTGACTAGGCTAAAAAAATAAAGGACGTCCTGACTTTGGATGCTGTGAGAGTTGTCAACATTAGGTCAGGTCCTGGTTGGTGTCCCTTGGAAGTGTAGAGTTAAGTCAAAGGTGTGAGGACACAGCGGGGATCGTTCATCACACCTAAGTGAGATCTGCACATGCTGAGACTGGGAAAGGGGCATTTATCTCAATTGGTGAGAAGTAGTGAGGCTGGTAGAGAAGCACTAGAATAGCCACGCAGCCCCGTGTGTCCTAGTAGGGGCAAGAATGTAAGGCCATCTGGAAGAAAAACAGCATTTTAGTCATTTGGCCGTACCCATCTTGCTCCCCTGGACATATGAGAATGAAAATGATGGTTCTACATCTGAGAGACACCAGCCTGAGAAGTGTTGGGAATGTCACAGTTCTGTGGTACCTTTGATAGCTAAAAAGTCTCTCTTGGGTGGGACTTAACAGCTACACTAGATCTGGAAGGAATGTATAACACGTCTGCTAAGAAAAATATGGAAGGAGTCCAGAATCACTGTGCTCAGAAGTGGTATAATCACTGTGCTCAGAAGTGGTAGCTCCTTGCAAAGCACTTAGTGCTGTGGTGGCTGCCTGTGGATACCAGGTTGCGGAGGCAGACTGTATAACTGGGTTTAAAAAAAGGGACTACATTTCAAGGAGGACAGGTCCATCAGGTGTTATTAACTAGAACAATCAGGGATGTGTCCTTTGACATTCCTAAACCAATGGTGGCTGATGATGGGATCAGTCATTCGAGATGTGTCTTAATCATATACTCTCCGTCTAAAACATCTAATTTTTACCATTGTTGGAGATGAAGTACTGGGCTAGATGGCACATTGTTCTAACCCAGTAAAGCACTTTTTGTGTTCTTAGGTAAATTGCTATTTGATGAAAGAGACCTGTTTGAGGGTCTGTGGAAGAAAGGCTTGGTGATTGATGCATTAAATATTTGTGCCAGAGAGAATCAAAGACCAACTTGTTGCAGGAACCTGCTGAAGGATCAAGAAGATGGAAACTCCACAAATGATGGCTCAGTGGAAAGATGTGCAGCTGGAGCAGGGGCTGATACAAAGAGCAAAGGAGATGGGAAACTTCTCCTTAATCTTATGCGCTGTGGGTAAAACAGCAGCAGGAACTATAGGCAGAGCTGGGAAAGTTACCAGGTGTATTACAAGTCAACTTAGTCATAACTAAGTTGGGCAGGACTTTGCTGCAAATGTGAACATGCCCACCCTACAGCATGTTCAAAGAGTCCCTGAGCAGCGTAAACCCAGGGGGTAAACACACTTGAGCCCTCACTAGTCTACAGCTCCCACTACTGCTACCCCCCTGAATTGCAGCTGTGGGGATGTTCCAGTTAGTCCCAGGCCTGGGACATGTTTCCCTTGGGTCTCCTTGATAATGTTCCAGGAGTTCCCACAGTCTCTGGCTATTTCTTCTGATGTTTCTTCTTCTTATTCTTACTTACCATTTGCTGGAAGTGGAAAAAGACCTCCTGCTTCTGTGCTGAGGAGATATGTCAGGGTCAGATTCCCTTGAACTGCCCTCCAAAGAATGAAGAAAATTTTATTTGTACCCAAACCACCCATGAAAGGGTTTGGGTTTAATTGGGTGTTCCCCACTACAACTACCAATGAAAGGACGGAGGGGGGAAGTGGCCAGGATATAGAGAAGCCCAAGTGTCCTGAGGCACAGTACTGAGCAGGAAATGCAAAACAGGTAAAAAGAAGGGGGCACTGGACTGGAGCTGAAAATACAGTCCACAGTCCTCCTTTTGTAGATCAGTAATGTACATGTAAGATACCAGCCTCCAAGTAGGCTTGTGTGCTGAGCACTCAGTTCTACCTGTGAGCTCTCCAATTGGACACATCCTCCAGTGCAGTCTCCTAAGGCTCCTCTGAGACCTGTAACAGCCACCTCCTTCTTGTGATTGGCCTCCCCATTTCTCAGGTGTATTTCCTGCTGTCCTCTAACTATGGAATGGTACCTCCATCTCTCACATAAAATCCTTTTAGCCATCCAGTTCCCTCTGTTCTCACCTGCATATTCAGCTTTGGGAATAGTCTCCTTCCTACCCCTGCTGAGCCCTCCACACTTTTCAGTGAGATGAGCAGCCCCTTAGCCCCACTGTTGGCTTATTACCAGTTTCCTGTAGAGTTTGGGTCTCATCTGCTGGAGCACAGGACATCCTGTACTTGCTTTGTCCTTCCTCATCCTGAGATTCACCTTCAGGAGTGAACTGGGGACTCTGAGATTCCCATAATGCTTCAGGTGTCTCCATCTCCTCTGGGGTCACTTCTTCAACCTTCACACGCACAGTGACCTGAGGGGAAAAAAAAACACACCAAATATTTCCCTATTGAGCCAGATCCCCAGAATCATGAAGGAGAGCCATATCTAATAGATCTTTATTAGCAGAGAGCTCTACCTTCATGCTTGGTAGGGCTTGAAGGCACAGGATACGGATGAATGGGCTTATTCCTGGAGCTATTTTTCTCTTTGATAAGCCAGAGAGTTCAACCACAAGAACTGTGGCCTGCCCCTGCCAGTGAGGGTCAATGTTGTAGTCAACATCCATAGCATCTTTCAAAAATGCTATAGATATGAATCTTCCTACTGCCTTTGAACCTCATGGACTCACGGGGTCACAGACCCACCAATATCCATAGGAATTGGCAGTTCCCACACAGGCCTTCAGGAAATCTCAGCAATAGAAAATCTTTCTTAAGATGTGTGTGTATTGCCAACAATTACCAATATCCTGGTGAGTGAGTTGGGGAGAGATTGTGCTAACTCAGCACTTCATCTTCTGGGATATAATAAATGCAAAAGTTTTGGGAGCTCTGACACCTCTACTTCTCCACAAACCCCAGTAACTGATTGATGACAGCCTCTTTTGAGAATGGTCACTAATTTGCATGTGGGCTTTCATTAGCATACAGCAGCATGGACCTAGCAGACATGTCTGTTAAATTTTGAGCATCCACTGAAAATTCTTGGGCACAGTTAATATCTGCTTTGAAAAATCCCTGGGCACAAAACTTG
The DNA here is from genome assembly GCF_001723895.1 of Crocodylus porosus. Taxonomy (NCBI): domain Eukaryota; kingdom Metazoa; phylum Chordata; order Crocodylia; family Crocodylidae; genus Crocodylus; species Crocodylus porosus. The sequence goes on along the minus strand of NW_017728918.1, from coordinate 9,992,999 downwards.
GGCTGGGCCTTTATTGTGGAACAAAGATGGGTACTTGTCCCTGGGCAAGATTAGGTCATTTGCTGTGATTAGAAACTACCCCTTCTCTGTCTCTCATTTCAGGTGTTTGGCATGAATCGCAGAATAGGAAAACTATTGTAAGAGCATATTTAAAACCAATGACCAATTTTGCTATCAGCATATTCACGAGGCTTCTTTATCAATCTAGATACTAGTAAGTAATCAAACTGGCCTCATCTTCCCATGCCCAAACGAGCTGCCAAATGGTTCTGAGTGACCTTTCATACACAGAAGGCAGTGACATTTTTCAGCAATAAGAACAGCAGTGCCTGCAGGGCACAGCTCACAGAGCAGTGCACTGGGGAAATCCCAATGGTTAGGCAACCAGAAGAACTCTGCACACCCAGAGCACTTGAACTGCCATCACTGAAAGCAGGTTTGCACAGAGCGAGGCTCTCTCTGTCTTTATAGTATCCTCTGTGCTCACCCAGAACCTAAACATAGTGGGTCAAATTCCTTACAGAGCCTACAAGGGCAGTCCTCTTGAACATCCCTCTGCATATGCTCTCACCTGCTGCTCCCACATCCCAACCTCTCGCTGTCCCAGCTGGAAATTCTCGGCCAGGGACACTGCCTGTGCGCAGGTCTCTGGGTGACGCACCCAGATCCAGCTCTGGATTTCCTCTGGTAGGATGGTCAAAAATTGTTCCAAGATCAGCAGCTCCATGATCTGCTCCTTGGTGCGGATCTCTGGCTTCAGCCACCGATGGGAGAGCTCCCGCAGGTGGCAGTAAACTTCTCGGGGCCCTTTGGCATCTTGGTAGCGGAACTGCCGGAAGCGCAAACGTTGCATCTCTGTGCTGATGTTGCACCCTCGCAGGATGGCTGCCCTCACCTTGCCATAATCTCGAGCATCTCTGGCATTCAGACTGCTCACAGCCTGTTGGGCTTTTCCTGTGAGAGCTGGCATGAGTCGGGCTACCCACTCTCTTCTGGGCCACTTGTATGCTTCAGCCACTTGCTCAAAGGAGGCCAGGTAAACTTCAATGTCATCCTCAGGTGCAAGCTCTGGAAGTAGTGGATTTGCCCCAGCAGGATCCGGAGTAGCGGGAGTTCGTAGCACCTTCTGGGCTCCCAAATGCTGGGACACCCCTTCCTGTTGCAGTTCAGTGCTGACCTGGTGAAGTCTCGTCCGGGACCATCGGGGGGTGAGTGAGATGGATGCTGCTACAACAGGATCTTTGGCTGCTTGTTCCAATTCCTGCCCTGGTTCTAGTTCAACTGAATCCATTATTTCCATTTCCTCTTGCGTTGGCAGCACCTGCTAAAATAAAGCCTGGGTCTGGCCACTGACGGCTTGCTGGCCTCCTGGCTCTGCAGCTGTCCTTGGCTGTGGGGGCTGCCCTTATCCTATACAGTGCTCTATACAGTACTCTAGTTCTCCAACCTGCATCTGTCCGTCATTCCTCCTGGAAAAGTCCAGCCTCCCGGGATCTGCAGCGAAACACTGAATCCAATTATACTGCATAATGAGAGAGAATACAACAACTAGGCAGTAGAAGAGAGACCCAGCCCAGATTCATCCAGACATCTCCTGACCTGTAACCTCTGCTTCCTGCCTGGTCAGCACCGCTTCCCTGACCCCCTGTGAATAGCTTCCCTCTATCCCTCTCCCCGCATTCCTTTCCCATCCAGCCCAAAGGCCTTTCCTGACCTTTAACCCTAGCCCCCCGAGCCCACTCCCACGTACAGCCCTCCCGTCACCAACTCACCCGCACCTACCCCTGTTTGTCTCAGGGGCGGGGGGGCTGGGAATAGGTGGGCTTGGAAAGTCTCCCCGACACAAAGAAATGCAGCCGCTTCCTTCCCAGAGAGACAGGAACTCCCCCCTGGCGACTGCATGGTTAATCTCCCTTCTGCTCGGCAAGGACTGGTCGTCATCCCTGTCAGTCAGCTGGAGAGGCCGTTTTAACCCTTCCTGAAGCAACCCCCAGCCTCCAAGGCCAGCCTCATGAGCTGAGCAAGTGCTTGGCTGAGTTAGGGGCATGTGAAGGGTTAACTCGTCCCGCCTTCTACACCTCCCCCCAGTCAGCATGGGGAATCCAGCCAGGATAACATGGGTGGTGCTTGCTCTGGCTAATCCTCTTCTCAGTACAAGCTTTCTTAGCAAGCAGGGTTCAGCTGGTTGCCCAGACACTGAGATTTTCACCTTTTCCCCTTGCTCCATGCCTTTTTTTTTTTTCAAATGCTGCTGTTCATCCACAGCTCCCTGCCCCCACCCTTCTGAAGTCAGGCAAAGACTTCAGCACAGTCACCACACCATCCCTTAAAGAGATAGAAAGGCATCTGAAGGGGGAGGGGGGGGTCTGTCTTTTAAACTGTGTTATGAAAGAGTGTTTCCTTGTTCTGGTTTTGTTCCTGCAGACAAAACTGTCCTCCAGGAACACTTACCAAGCAGGATTTCTGGCCCTATCCTATTTAACATGCAACACGGAAGAAGGCATAAAAAAATATTTCTCGCCTCTTTTGCAGGTATGAAATTGGGGGAATGAGAAATAATACAAAGGGCAGGTCACTGACAGCTTGAAAACCTGGGCCTACACAAATGCATAATCTGCATTTCGGATAGCTCCAGCCTAAAGTCTCATCTGTCTGAATAGTGATGATCACAGGCTACATTGGAAGAAACAAGGTTCACTCCCTTTAAACAACAGCTCTCTGCCTCTGCATGACTTAGGCCTATTTGCTGTTTTAAAGGCTCTTGGGTCAGTGGTCCCAAGCAAAACTAAAAGTTTCCCTGAAAAAGGGAGGCTACTGGGAAAGTGGCAACTGATTTCTGGGGACAAATGATAACAAAACAGGGATGAGAGTGGAGGTCAAAGGTTCAGAAGGCGGGGGGGGGGCAGTGAGCAGAGCACACTGGACAGCACCCACTGACGCTTAGACTACTCCAAGGAGCTAGTGGATACTGCCTGGTGAAACTCTGCCATGGGGCATGAGCAGATGAGGGACTGGAAAGCAGCCCCACAGTTCTAGGGAGGCCTCCTGGCCACAGCCTCCTTCCTGTTGAGAGAGATTGCTAGCTTGGCTAGGGCCAGGAGGAGGTTGACCCTGAATTCTTGGGACTTGGTGGGGCCATGGATGGGGAGTGCACAGATAAAAAAGTATGGGGAGAAGTGCAGCCATAACATCAGCAAGAGGTTCTGGAGGAGGTGGTGAAGGAGCTGCCTGGTGCACTCCAGAACAGGCAGGTGTCAGGATGTCTCTGAACTGCATCAGATACATGCCTGCATTGATGGCTCTGTGCAGGAGCCGCCAGCTGACATCCTGGCTCATAGAATCAAGGTGGAATATATGCTTATCCACCAGGGACCCTCGTCCATGCTGATTGTGTCCTACCACTTGGTGACTGGGTGGGGCATGAGGACAGGATGGTAGATTGCGTGGACCTTGAGCATATAGAGCAGGCAACAATGGACAGTTAAGCAGACTGGCTCAGTGTCTCCCAAATTGCTAAGATGCTGTCAGGGGGAGCCCCACAACATTCTCTGGAGGGACTGAGAGATACCAGGGGATGGAGATTGTCCTCACACAGGACCTGCTCAATATAGGTGAGGGCAGTGTCTGGCAGAGCAGCCTTGACCTCCTGGAGTAGGTAGCAGGGTGCACACAGTGCAGGAAGTTCCGTGTGCTGGGTCAGCACAGCAGGATCTGTCCACCCCTGCTTGGCATAGTCCAGGAGGTCACCAATATGAGTGATATTGGCCAGGACCATCCTTTGGTACACCCAGGGCACTTCTGTTGCTGGTACCACCAGCTGTGGATTTTTTAGCAAGGAGATTGGCAATGAGGTGGAGACCAGCTTCCAAGCCCTGAGGAGGTCCTAGTAGAAATCTGGCAGTTCCTCCAGGTTTTGCTTCTGGAGATCTTGCAGGTACAAGAGTTGCTGGCCATACCAGAACCCTTGGAGGCAGTGGAGGAAGGCATATCCTATGTGGCTTCTTGCCACATCGCTACTGGCACTGTACAGGAGCCTCTTCATGACCTGCAGACAGAATCTGTGGACCTGGGTGCAGAGGCAGTCTCTGCCCACCCTCCTGCAAGAGAAGGCTCAGGACCACTGCAGAGACCTAGTGCCATCCTGACCAGAAGGACCCCCACATCCATTTTTGGACCCTGGCCAGGATATCTAGGGGCACAGGTAGGGTGTTGAAATGGTGCCAGAGCATGGACAGGACCAGCTGGTTGATGACCAGCACTCTCCTACAAAGGGAAAGGCACTGCAGCAGGCCTGCCCATGCCTGCAACTGCTCTTGATACTCTGACCTCTAGCTGATGCTGGTTCTCTGATGGGGAGGGGTGTCTTGGGGACAGATGGACCCCCAGGTAGAGCAGAGGGAGCAGTGCATCAGGGCAGAGGTGGCTCAGGGAATGACAGGGCAGAACACATGGGAGTGGTGCAAAGTCCCTCTCAGGGTTTTCTGGGTGTCAGGGGACTCTGCACACTCCTTGGGATGGCTCTGAGAATGGAGCTTAGGACTACTTGGGTCCTCAGCTCCTCCAGGGCTTGAGGCAGACATGCTTGCCCCCCACAGCAAGCCCCTTCTCCACATCCTGGCCAGAGGCCTCCATAGCAAGGAAGAAAACTCCCTTGCTATTCAACCTGGAGGCCGCCATGGTCTTTGGGGCCTCCACTGCCCAAGTCAGGGCCTGCATGTGGGTCTTGAAGTCCAGGCCGTCTTATGCAGGCAGAAAATACCTCATCCCGTGCCTGAGGGTGAGGGCTAGGAAGGAGGCCCCACTATCCAAGGTGGAAGGGGCAGCAGCAATGGAGAACCCAGACTCAGGAGTTGTGGGTTTCCCTGCAGCGGCCTGGGCATAGCTATGGCTTCCCAGCTGGGAAGCCACGTTGGCAGGGCTGGGGATCAGCTGAGTGAGCGCTGTGTTCCCTAATGAGGAGCACTGAGTCTCCTTAGGGGTTGGTGGTTTGGGCTTGGCAGTCAGCCCTTTGCCCTTCCCACCCCCAGGTGTGGAGGATGCTCCTGAGGAGCCCTTCCCCTTGTCCTTTGTCTCTTTGGTGGGGCCTTTGGCCCCCCTAGGGGGAACCTGTCTGGAGGTAGCTTCCTGGGTGGTAGCAGTGGAAGGGCCCTGCTGGCAGTATGGGGTCCTCTCAGGCAGCTATCATAGGTAGTATTGGTGGAGGGGCCCCACTGGGTGTGCCGGGTCCCCTTGGGCTGCCCAGCAGCCAGGCAGCTCAGCATCAGGAGCAGGAGCCAGGTGTAATGAGGAACAGGTGTGGGTGGGGTGTCCCCCACTCCCCAGAGAGGTGACAGCAGCAGCAGTGACAGTAGTCCAGGGGCCAGCTGAGGTGAAGCAGGCAGGTGGGGCTGGGGAGCACCAGCAGGAGTTTTCTCTGACAGGGAGCCAGGCAAGGCAAACAGGCTCCTTGGAGAGGCTCCATATGCAGCAGCTCCTGCCCAGCAGCTCCAGTGGTGGCCAGGGGAAAGTGCTGCCACACCCATGTGGCCACAGGCCTATTTGATGAGCCATGGGGAAGTCATGGGCTATTGACCATCATGGGAACTATAAGCCTTCCTTTTTAAGGGAGGCCACTGGGGACACATCAACTAATTTCTTTGGACAACAAAAAAGAAAACAGGAATGGGAGTGAGGTCATAGGTTAATAACTAGGACATCGGGGGTGTGGTAGGCCAGTAGGGGGCGCTCCTGCGTTGAGCCACCCACCTCCCTGCGCCCCACCACCTGCCAGGCTCTGAATGCCTCCCTAGGGGGCGCCTTATGTCCTGCCTGACCCCTTTCTGGAGCACATATGCTAGCCTGGGGGTAACGTCGCTGCCACCCCTGCAAGAATGGACTCACTCCTGGCCCTGTGTCCTTGGGGAAACGCAGGCCTAATGTCCTACGGGTACTCGACCCAGTACAGGCACTTGGGGCACTTCCCCAAGTCAGGGGGCAAAAAGTAAAGTCTCCCTTAGTCCGCAGACCTAAAGGGTCTCTTAGGCATAATTTAGACCCACCCCTCAATAAGTCTCCCACACCAGTCACAAAGGAGGACTTTATTGGTTACAGGGGTAGGGTGAAAATGGGGTACAAGATTGAGGAATATCCTAGAAATCCTAAAGAGCAAACAGTCTGGCTGAGGTAGCCTTTTGATCACGCATCTGAGTTACTGCCAGCTAGATATCTAGTCAGATCTCAAGTAGCTTACTCACAAGCATCTTCCAAAGGCTGGTGAAGTTTCCCTTTGGAGGCAGGCAGTTTCTAGCTCGTGAGTTTGGGGGAGAGAGCCAATTTTAGATGGTCGTGCTCCTCTGTGTCCCCCGCATGGCTGCTGCCTCACCTCATGGCTGAAGAGGCCGCCTCCTAGCCCGCCCTAACTTATATAGCCCCCGTGACCTCATTCACCTGGTCCAGTGGAGGCCAGCTCCGGTTGGCTGTCCGCCAACCAATTTGAAATGCATCACCAGTTACCGGGCAGATTCCAGTCCACCAGGTAGATGCCCCTCACCCAGGTGGCTGATGCCAGTCACGTAGGCAGAGGGAGCAGGTTTCCCCCCTCCCTCAGGAATGCAGCCAGCTCAAGTTACCTAAAGAGACAGGCTGAGGTGTGAATCCTCTGTGCTGGGCCTATTTTAATCTCATTGTCACAGGGCAGAGAATTTGGGGAGAAACCAAGGTGGCTTTCTGCCACAGGGGGGGACACAGAGCAGAGCACTCTGGCCAGCGCCCACTGCTCTCTGAAGGAGTCAAGGGAGCCTGTGGATGCCAACCAGTGAAACTGTCTGGATTCATGAGCTGAGTAGTACTAAAAAAGCAGCCCCATGCTTACCTGGGCTTCTCCTGGCCAGAGCCTCCTTCCTGGTCTTCTAGATGGCCAGCTTGGCCAAAGCCAGAGGTAGTTGACCAGGAGGTCCCAAGACTTGGTGGGGTGATGGATAGGAAGTCCATAAAAGAAAAGGTGCCAGGAGACGTGCAGCCAGAGCCTCAGCAGGAGGTTCTAGATGAGGCAGAAGAGGAGCTGCAACATGCTCCACTCAAGGTAGGTGTGCATCAGGGTCTCCCTTTGAGGACAGAAGGGGCAGGTGTCAGGGGTGTCCATAAACTGCTCCAGACACATGCCCGTGGAGACTGCTCCATGGAGGAACCCCCAGTTGAGGTCCCTGGTGTCTCGTGGGATCAAGGTGGAATATAGGCTAATCCACCGAGGACCCTAGCCCCCACCCTCACCTAGGGTGTCCATTTGTTGTCAGGGCAGGGTGCAAGAATGGGATGATGGATTATGCAGAGCATGAACATGTAGAGCTGGTGGTAGTGAGCTGTTCAGAAGTGGACCAACTTGGTGTCCCCCCAGCCTGCTGTGGGGCAGGGAGCACCATGAGGCCTGCTGAGGCAACGGCCCCACAATGAGTTCCAGAGGGTTGGGGGACACCAGAGGGTGGGGACTGCCCTGGCACAGGACCTGGGCAATGTATGAGGGCAGCGGGTGGCAGAGCAGTTTTTACCCCTGAGAGTATGTGGCAAGGAGCATGCAGCCTGGGCAGCTCCATGCATTGGGCCAGCACAGCAGGATCTGCCCAGCCCTGGCTAGTATAGTCCAAGAGGTCTCTTGCATGAATGATGTGGGCCAGAACCATCCTCTGGTGCACCCAGGTCACCTGTCACTGGCACTGCCAGCTGTGGATTTTTTAGTAGCGGCTCAATGAGGAGGTCAGCACCCTGGGTGACTGTCCCTGGGGACCTGGAGAAGGAGACCAGCCTCTAGGCCCTGAGGAGTTCCTGGTAGAAATCCAGCAGCTCCTCCAGGTCCTGCTTGGGGTGACCCTGCAGGTAGACGAGCTGCCACTCATATTGGAATCCTCAAAGGCAGCAGAGGAAAGCGCAGTCAATCAGGCAACACGTCACCTGGCTACCAGCACTGTAAAGGAGCCTCTGCAGGGCCTGAAGGTGGAAGGTGTGGATCTAGCTGCAGAGGCAGACCAGGCCTTGCAAGGGGAGGCTCAGGACACCCACAGAGACCTAATGCCATTCCAGCCAGAAGAACCACAGTGCCCATCTGTGGAGACTGGCCAGGAGCTCCAGGAGCATGGCTAGTGTGTTGAAATGGTGTCAGAGCATGGATAGGACCAGCTAGCTGATGACCAGTGCCCTCCCACAAAGGGAATGACACTGCAGCAGGCCTGCCCAAGCCCACAGCTGCCCAGACACCCAGAAGTGGTGCCAGTTCTCCATCAGCAAAGGGTGACTGGAAGACAAGTAGACCCCCAGATAGAGCAGCACGCCTGCGCTCCATTGGATGTGCTGAAGCACAGGTGGGAGTGAGCTCACCTGCCACCCGTTGCCCACCATCAGGCCAGAACTCTTAACCCAGTTGACCTGGACAGAGGAAGCCGCTGAGTACATGAACTGGCAGGCCTCCACCTGTATCAGGTAGCCCGGGTCCTGGACAGTGAGGAGCAAATTGTTAGTGCATGCTGACAGCACCACACCCATGGGCAGCTCCTCAACACCAGTCCTACCACCCACTTGCACAGAAGGCAGAGGAAGGGATTAAGGCCAAATGTGTAGAGCTGGCTTTACAGTGAGCAGCCTTGATGCACCCCCTGCCTGAACAGGATAGGCTCCGTCAGCATCCTGTTGAGCTTAACCATACATTCAGGAGGTATATGGCACCAGGAGAAACCACACAAAGCAGGGACAGAAGCCAAATGCCCTCAGCACTCCTGTGAGATACTCATGATCCACCCTGTCAAAGGCTTTCTCCTGGTTAAGGGACAAGAGGGTGAATAACAGGCTGTTCCTGCGAGTGAGCTCAAGGAGGTCCCGGACCAGGTACAGGTTCTTGAAGATGGAATGCTGTGGAATCATGTATGTCTGGTTGGCATGAATTACATCTGCCTGCACGGACCTCAAGCTCATCAAGATGGCTTTCTCTATGACCTTGTAGTTCATACAGAGGAGAGAGACTGGGCACCAGTTCCTCAGGTCATGAGGTCCCCCTTTTTGGGCAGCAGGGCCAGAACAGCCCTCTTGCATGACAGGGGGAGCTTTCTACTCCCCTCGGACTCAATCTAGACTCCAGCAAGATCCAGGTGGAGGATGTCCAAGAAGGCATAGTAGAACCCTACAGTCAGCCTGTCGACCCTGGAACTTTGTTAGAAGGCATCAAGTGGAAGGTGTCCAAGAGCTTGGGCAGGGTAAGAGGAGCCTCCAGCCAGTCCCTGTCACCAGTGCTGACCTGTGGCAGTCCCTTCCACAGGACCTGGTGGAAATCCCTGCAGCGTTCCAGGGTGAGCTGCACCTTCCTCCCAGAGTGGCAAGTGCTCTCCAGGAATTGGAGCAGCTCCTCCCTGGGTACTGCCAGGGCCAAGATTTCTACAGGCTCTATGAAGTCCACAGATTCTTGGTCATCCTTTTCCTGGTCCTGTGATTTGGTGGGCTTCTCCTGGCTGCCAGATGGGGTGAGTGTTTCCCCTTCCTCTGCCCTGCAGAGGCCCAGCAGAGTGCTGCCCAAACCAGCCAATCCACTACATCTTCTGACACTAGGCAGAGAGGGGTGGGAGGTGGAGATGAAACCCCTCGGGGTAGCAGAGGGAGCTGCATGGGGAGTGGCAAAGCAGTTATCTGATGTTCCTGTGCAGGGTCCCCCTCAAGGTTGGAATGGTGTTCGGTGGGGGACCTTGCTTCTCCCCCTTCAGAACTGGGGCCACAGGAGGTTCTGGGGTTTGTGGCAGGGGTGGCTTCTACTGGGATTGGAGAGGACAAATTGGGTGCCTGGGTGGCATCAATGCCTTCCCCAGAGCCCTGAGGAAAAGAATCCTCCCTATCAGGGCCTAGTGGCAAGAGCTCTAAGGCTCCCACCTCCCCCAGGTGGTGGGGACCAAAGCCCCAAAATCTACAGTAGTGGGGGGGGTAGGTCACAGCCAGTGTAGTTTAGGGTCTCTTCCATGGTCTCCTCTACTTCAGGGTGCCTGGGCCATCCTAGGCCCTCTTCCCTGGTAGTAATGGCTATCTTTTTCATTTTCTCCAGGGGTGGGTTTCCTGGTGAAGCTCGAGAGGTGATGAGAATGATAATGTCAGCCCCCCTCTTGGGTGGTGGGAGGGGGCCCCCTCCATGTCTGAGGGCTCAAGCTTCTCCTGGGCCTTATGCTTGGCCTGGGTGACTGATCACCTCCCATATGGGACCAGCACCCACCCAGCCTTTGCGTGGTCCAGGGAGGGGTCATTTGGAGTGCTGGTGGTGGTATGAGGCTAGGAAGGGGTGGCGGCAGTGGTGGAATAGTAGGGGCTGGTATGTCCCCTTGCCACCCTCCCCTGCCTGCATCCTCCCCACTTTGGGACCCCTCTGATGGCTGAGGTGCTGAGTCCCCTGAGCTTGTGGGGAGGGCGGGGGGAGGCTGGATGCTGGGGCTGGGCCTCTCCTTGGTGCGGGCCCATGGCTGCCTAAGGGGGAACTCCTGGCAGAGGTGCCCGGGTGCCCAGCACTGGAAGCACCTCACCTCCCTCGCTGTGTAGTGGATGTGGTTGGGGGCACCTGGAAGGGAACCATGAAGGTCCGCCCCACCTCTGCCACTGCTGCCAACTGGATGGTGACTTGGCAGCAGAAGAACTGACTGTGGCACAGGCTGTGGTCCTTGCATCCTGGAATACTGGGGATAGAACCCTCCCCAAGTCCTGTAGAAAGGACACATGAGGGCCTAGTTGGGGAGGTAGGGCTGGACAGGGCTGAGGACCACCCAGGTTCCCAGCTCTTTCAGGGGCTTAAGTGGGACATAATTGCCCCCCACTGTGAGCCACTTTCCCACCATCTTCTGAGTAGCAGCCTTCCTTGTCATAGTACCTAGAGGCTGCCACAATCTTTGAGGCTCCCACAGCCTAAGGGACCGCATGCACATAGTTCTCAGATGGTGATGGCTTAATCTTGGGCATGTCACAACACACCCCATTGCGCCTGGTGATGGTGGGGTGGGAGCCCTGATTGCCCTAAGAGTTGTGGGCTGAGGTGGTGGAGGGCCCAGGCTTTGAGGCTGCAAGGAAACCTGGGCATATTTGCAGCCTGGCTTGCAGAGCTGGGAGAAGGCTGAGCAGGCTTGCTAACAAGGCACTACTGGTCCCTGTAAGTGCTGGCAATTTGGTCTTTTGTGCAGGCCCTTTACCCTTCCCACCCCACATGAAGGAGGAAGATGAGGAACCCTTGCCTTTTCCCCTGCCCTGGTCAGATTTGGGGGGCCCTGTAGCCCTGCACGGTCTCCCCTAGTTCATTGGCAGCCCCCTCAGGGTGCTCTTGCCCTGCCATTGGAGGCTAGGTGGGAAGGTGTCGGGTGGGGTGCAAGAGGGGGAGCCACGGGCTTTCCCTCCACTTGAGGAGAGAAAAGTGGCTTTTTGCAGGGGGGTCCAGGGTGTCTCCTCTGGCTGCACTAGGTAGGGGGCTGTGGAGGGGGTGGTGTGCATGTAAGGGGCTGGGGCTGGAGCTGGGGGGCCACAAAAAGACACACATGAACACATATAGGAGGGAGGGAGAAGCACGCTGCTGGCTTATTTGGCCATACATGAACACCAGGAGAGGAGGAGTGGAGCAACATGGTGAGGGTCCAGAGGAGGACCACTCGCATGATCAGGGGGCAGCAGGGCAGGCCCTATGAGGACAGGCTATGAGACCTGAACCTGTTCAGCCTCCACAAGAGAAGGCTGAGGGGAGATCTAGTGGCCTGTTACAAACTAGTCAGAAGGGACCAGCAGACCTCAGCTAATTCCCTCAGCACTTTGGGGTGGAGATCGTCTGGACCAGCTGATTTAAATACATCCAGTCCCTCCAGAAGTTCCCTGACTAGATCCTCACTGACCCTTGGCCTAGGTGCGCCTCCCCTGGGACCTGAGGGGGACCTAGTGGGGGGGCTGATCTGGTTCCTGCTCAGGAAAATGGAGGCAAAGAAGATGCTAAATAGGTTAGCTTTGTCATCTGGTGTGATGACCAAATTTCCCAGCGTGTCTTGCAGGGGCCCCACATTACCTGGTACCTTCTTTTTGTCCCCTATGTATTTAAAGAAGGACTTCTTGTTGTCCTTGATCCGGGAAGCTAGTCCCAGTTCCATCTCTGCCTTGGCCTTCCTGACTGCCCCCCTGTTCTTATGTTCTTAAAATCAAAAGGCCATTCAAACTTAGTGGGTGTGTCTACACATGCATTTGATCTGGGATCAGTTTACTTGCGAGTAAACTACCCATGAGTAAACGCTCTTGGGCAGGTGTCCGCACATGTTGGGCAGTGGGAGCAGATTTGCTGCTAATGGTAGCAAACTGCTCCTGCTTTATGGGGCCCTGCAATGGGCCCCTGCTGCAACCAGGGGGACCTCTAGGCTGTCTCCTGGCTGGAGCTGGGACATTGTACCCTGCCCCCTGGGGTCTGTTATATCTATATGCTTATGTAGTGATACAAATATAGCAAAACTCCCACAACTGTTTTATTTAGCAACAAAATTAGGAGCTAACTTCTTTGTTCCAGGATTTTGCAGACATAAATTATACCATAGCAGCTGATGTGCACTTCTGAGGAACAGCTATGGCTTTTCCCCTTTAAAACCAGGAAGTACAATTATCCAAACTTAGAATGGGACAGCCTGCCTGTTAGCAAGAGATATTTAGCTTATCAAGAAAGATGTGAGTTATTTTATTGTGGTGTGTAAGCACTTACACGGGGAACAGTCTTTTATCAGCATACACAGTAAAAACAACGGTTTAATGAGACTGAGTGGCTGAGAGCCGAGGCTAGATGAATTGAGACTAAACAAAGCTTCAATTTAACAGCAAAGGTAATTAAGTATTTGAACAACTTCCCACAAGATTGGGTGAATTCTCCACCATGGGAATTTATAAAAGCAAGACTGGATATGTTTATTTATAGAAGAAATGCTTTCTTTCAGAGTGTAAGTTAATTGAGGCAAGTCTGGAGGTCTGTGCTTTGCAGAGGGTCAGATCAGCTGATCATAACAGTCTAGTAGGGCCTTGAAAGCTTTGAATGAATCTATAACATGGAGAAGGCAGGCTAGAGGTGCAACTTATGGGCATGAAGTACAGGTAAGAAGAGGGCCAAACCCTGATCAGGCTCAAACAGCCATTTTAGTCCATAGAGTGGCTTTCAGAATTGTTTGGCTCTGCTCAGGTTGCTAGGACATCTTATGCTCTCAGAGATGTGAGGGTTTATGAAGAAGTTCCACGTAAATCTCTTGAATACTAACAGCAGAGTGGAGGTACCTGCTTTGTGCCAATCTTTACATCAATTAGTCCAGCAGTTCCCAACCCTGCATTTGAGACCCAAATGAAGGTTGCGGGGGCAATGCCTCACAGAAAAGAGGAGTCGTGTTGCGTGTCAGGAGCTCCCCCTGCGCCGTTGCCACATTCTGCTCCCAGCAACGGGGTGCAGAAAAAAAACGGTTGGGAACCAGCTTAATGATCCAGTTGTGCCCAGCCTAAGAGATGTTTGTTATTAGATACTATTGATCAATAACTGAACCATTAGATAGGGGAAAGAAGCAAGTGATGGTACTGAGGAGGTAGACAATAAGGAGGACAAGCGACCAGAAGGACCTCCTTGGAGGCTGCTGGAGCACTCCCGCCTGCTGTGCAGGGCCGGTGCAGCCCCCTCCCCGCCGCCCCCAAAAGGCAAATGCCTGTTGGGTCGGGGGGGCTCTAACTCATGACACTTTATGTAAAGTGCCATGAGTTAAAGTGGGGCCCTAAAAATCTATAGGCACCCAGAGACTGAAGTCAGGAAGCTAGGAGTACCATGAGAACCCTCCTAGGAGCAACAGCCACTGGGGATGCTGTATTATTGCTCAGTCCTGAATGTTTACCCTGACTCGAGAGTGAGCAGCTTATCCCCACAAAAGGCTCAAAACCAGTAGGACAATTTAAAAATCAATTAAGGGAGTTAGGGATAGAGTTTCTGAATCAGAACTTCCTAGACTTTGAATGCTGCAGGCTACAAGCAAGACAGGAACAGTGGAAAAATCCCTGGTCATTCCCAGTTCACTCTCTTTCAGCATCCACACTCTGCTACTGTATGACACAGGATACTGGGCAAGATGGACCTATGATCAAGTAAATGGCAGCCCTTATATAAGGTCTATAATAATAATAAATGTAGGTGATACCTCCACTCTTTGGTGTTTCAGGGTTTTGCCCAGATGGTTTTATGTTCTTCCCAGATACTTCTTGCTATTTTTTTAAAACCTCACACCACAGCCTCCCCACCCTTAGCAGTGCATGGAGGGGAAGGGTCAGCACTCTGGCACTGTTCTGCCAAGTTTGCTGGTTCACAACAGCAGGTAAGGAAGGCCAGTGATCTAGTATTTCAATGTCCAATCTCAGTTTGTACAGATATATTCCACAGTAAAATTGCCGTCAGCGTACAAATAATAGAAAATCCCAGAAGTTAAAAGTCCTTGCTTCTTTTCCTAGGCTCTTCAGAACATATATATAAAGAGAGATTTTCCTGCAGTTGCAGAGAGGGCATTGGCAGTGTCCTTGTCTCCCTTGCTTTTACTTATGGCAGGGGTGCCAAAAGTACAGCGTGTGGGTAGATCCAGCATGCAGAGCTGTCAGCTTGCCTGTGGAGCTGGAAATTTGGTGGTAGGGCAATTTTCATAGATTTCATAGACATTAGGGCTGGGAGGAAGGGACCTCAGAAGATCATCGAGTCCAGCTCCCTGCCCAAAGGGCAGGAAGTCAGCTGGGGTCATAGGATCCCAGCAAGAAAGGCATACAATTTACTCTTGAAGGTGTTCAATGTAGGTGCTTGAACCACCTCCGATTGCAGGCTATTCCAGACCTTGGGGGCTTGGACAGTAAAGAAATTCTTGCTTATGTCCAGCCTGAAATGGTCTTGCAGTAGTTTATAACCATTCGACCTCATCATCCCTTGGAGCGCTCTGGTGAATAAACGTTCCCCCAGATACTGGTGGTCACCCCTGATAAACTTATAGGTGGCCATCAGATCACCCGAGCCTGTGCTTTTCCAGGCTAAAGAGCCCCATGGCTTTCAGCCTGTCATTGTAAGGTCTGTTTTCCTGACCTCTGATCAAGCACGTGGCTCTTCTCTGGACTCTCTCAAGCTTCTCCACATCCTTTTTGAATCGTGGAGCCCAAAACTGGATGCAGTACTCCAGCTGCAGCCTCACCAAGGCCAAGTACAAGGGGAGAATGACATCC
>NW_017728918.1:9943245-9977677 GCF_001723895.1 Crocodylus porosus | reverse complement strand
CATTGCAGGCTCATGTTCATCTTGTGGTCAATGATGACCCCCAAGTCTCTTTCTTCCTTAGCACTAGCCAGCATAGCACTGCCGAACCTATAAGAATGCTGCAGGTTTTGCCTCCCAAGGTGGAGAACCTTGCATTTTTCGGTGTTAAACACCATCAGGTTCTCATCCGCCCATTTGCTGAGCCTGTCCAGGTCAGCCTGGATTGCTCTCCTGTCTTCTGGTGTGTTTGCTTTGCCCCAAAGTTTGGTATCATTGGTGAACTTGGCCAATCCGCTTCTGACTCCAATGTCCACATCATTAATGAAGATGTTGAACAATATGGGTCTGAGGACAGAGCCTTGGGGGACCCCATTGGTCATAGGACACCATAACAATTGACTTCCGTCAACCACAACCCTCTGGGTCCCACCACAGATCCAGTTCCCCAGCCAGCAGATTGTGGTGGACCCAAAGCACAATTGGCCAGTTTCGCCAAGAGGTGATCATGAGATACCAGATCGAAGGTTTTTTTTAAGTCAAGTTGCAGCACCATTAATGGTTGCATTTCCTGGAGCTGCAGCAGCCACTGCTCCTTCCACCAACTCATTTCCAGCCCCACAGGCCAGATTCGGAGTGTGTAACAATGTCATCTGGCCTGTTGGGCTGCGTATTGGCCAGGAATTTGGTAGTGGGGTGAACAGTGGCTGCTGAGGCTCTGAGAGCCCCAGTAATTAACATTGACCTGGTAAGCCAGATGACATAGCTCTGTGCTCTGGATCTGTCCTGTGGGGACCCCTATGCTACTTACCTGGCTCACGCAGCTAGATTAGTTTGACACCCCTGACCTATAGCTAGGGTGACCATATGAACAGTGAAACCCAGGACACTACCTCCCCACTTCCAGATGCTGCAGGCTTCAGGGAGTCCATGGCCCATTACTTTGTGCATTGTTCTTTACTTCACAGGTGTCAACAGTCAACTGTGAAGCAGTACATTCCACTAATCAAGCTAACCTATTTTAGGGCAATTTTGCTGTCTGCTAGGGCTTCATATTTCACAATTCCTGCAGCTCTGCCTCCTCGTTCTGTCCCGAAGAATGATAATTTGAATTGTCATTGGCCAGGCAGTACACACTGAGGGTGACAGGTTGTACAGAAGGGAAAGAATAGGGAGGAAAGGGGGAAGGGTTGCTTTCTATGTAAAGGAGCATTATACATCTATCCTAATCAAAATAGGATCAGAAGAGGAGAAAGCTGAGGCATTGTGGGTTAGGATTCATGTAGGTTGAGGGGAAAGGGACTTAGTGGTGGGGGTCTGCTCCAGGCCACCACACCAAGAGGAAAAGCTAGATTTGGAATTCTTGAGGCAGCTCTCAGAGGCTGTACGGTCTAGGGATGTGGTTGACATGGGGGACTGTCGCAGGGCTCTTAGGTGTCCTGCGACTGAGAGGAGAAAAGGCTCAAGAGAGGCCCCTAGCGGCGGAAAAGGGGAAGCACAACAGTCAGTCTCTAAGACTGTGCCAGTGCGGGTTGCTAGGGCGACCGGGGAAGCCTGAAGCCAGGAAGGGGTGGAGCTTAGCCCTTCTTAAGCCCAGGCAGAAGGCCAGGAGTTCAGTTCCCCTCTGGCAGCCACAGGAGCAGGAGCTCTGTGGGCGAGCTGAGCAGCCCGGGGCAATGGTCGGAGCCTGACTGCCTGGACGGGCTGCAATGATGCAGGGGCAAGGGAACTGACGGAGGTAAGCTAGAGCTCTCGTGGAGCAGAGCAGGGTTTATGAGCTTGGGTTATAAGCCGGTAGGCTTTTGGGTTATGTTGTAGCCAGCGGGCTGATTCCTTTGTTTGCTTATGGTTATACCAGAGGACCGGGTGAGGCTGTAGGGGTGTGAGGAGGCCTCACGGGAGCTCCCCAGTAATCTGGGGGGTTCCTGGTGCCCAGAGGGCACAGCCAATGGTGCCAAAGAGGGCACAGCTTTGTTTAGGGGGCACGTTGGCCCAGCCCCTGAGTTAGGGGGCAACGGAGAGCCCTGACTAGGGGGCACGAGGAAACCTGGAGTTAGGGGGCTGTGAAGAGCCCTGAAGACGGGGTGTGAGGAGCCCCTGAATTAAGAGGCAGCAAAGAGCCCGGTGCTGAGGGGCAGTGAGGAGCCCCTGAGTTAGAGGGCAGTGAGGCGCAGAGTGAGGGGGCAGTGACGGACCCCGGGAGTGAGAAGGGGTGTTGAAGAGCCCTGAGGGCAAGCAAAGGGCCGGGACCTAGTACCATGGCCCTAGCGAGAGCATTCCAGTACCATCTGTGAGGCTTGGGCTGCGGTGCAGGGGAGGAAAAGGAGCCGCAGACAGCGCCCCCTGCCATCAGGGCGCGTACAAATGGGCAGCTTCCCACTAAGTTTCATCATTCTTCACTTATAAACAAGATCAAGACATGGCAGGCGAGCATAGGCGGGCGGTGGGCCCATTGCAGGAGTCCGGAGTTGCACGTGCGGAGAGACTCCAAAAATGGGACTCCTGTCACAGGGACCTAAACTACCCTGACATCTGCTGGGAGGAGCAGTCAGCCAAATCCAACTGTTCACATAGGTTCTTAACCTGTATGCAGGACTTCACCTAACACAGGAGGTATAGGGACCATCTAGGAGGAATGCCTTACTGGACTTGGTGTTAGCTACAGGGGATGACCTGGTAGGGGAGCTGCAGATTCGTGGTCACCTTGAAGACAGTGACTACCAATCAATCAAATTCACCATACGGCATGTAGGGTGGAAGTGCTTGAATTTAGGAAGGCTAACTTCAGTGTGCTTAGGAGTCTAGTCAATGATGCACTGCAGGAGAAGAGTATTGGTGAGATGGGAGTCCAGGAAGGGAGGTAATTTCTAAAGGAAGCGATCCTTTGGGCATAGAGAGAGACTATCCCAGTACGAGGGAAAAGGGGGAAAGGAGCAAAAAAGCTTCCTTGGCTAAACAGGGAAATCCAGGGGAGTCTAAAGGCAAAAAAGAAAGCATACAGGCGGTGGAAACAGGGGGAAGCTACCAAGGAGGAGTATACCTACTTGGCCTGCACTTGCAGGGAAGCAGTTAGAAAAGCCAAAGCAACTAGAGCTGAGGTTGGCAACACAAAGTAAAGACAACAAAAATCTTTTTTTAGGTATGTAGGGAGTAAAAGGAAGGCACAGAGCAGCATAAGACCCCTATTAAACAAGGAGCAATTAGTGACAGACGGGGGGGACAAGGCTGAGCTATTCAGTGAGGTTTTTTGCCTCGGTGTTCCTGAACAGGGATCAAGTCTCCTAATGGGTTCTTAGATGGGCATCAGGGGGACACCAGCCCATCAACTGTCAGCACTGACTTGGTGCAGTCACTTGGATGGACTGGACGTGTTCAGGTCAGTAGGCCTGGATGAGCTGCATCTGACAGTACTGAAGGAATTAGTCAGTGTCATAGCAGAACCACTGATCAGAGATGCTCTGTTCACCAGGATGCCTTTTGGGGTAACAAGGAACAATGGTCACAAATTGACAGAGAGCTGATTTAGGCTAGATATCAGGAAAAACTTTTTCATGGTAAGGGTGGCCAAAATTTGAATGGGCGTCCAAGGGAGTTGGTTCTCTCCCCTACCTCGAGGATCTTTAAGAGAAGCCTGGATAGGCATCTGGCTGGGGTCAGCTGATCCTAGCACTCGTTCCTGCCTGGGCAGGGGTCGGACTCGATGATCTGTTGAGGTGCCTTCTGACCCTAGCATCCATGAAGGCATCTATAACTGGCCTCCAAAATCTGGGACTGTCCAAGGAAATCCAGGATGTATGGTCACCCTACCTATAGCCTGTTGTAGAGTGTGTATAGGGGGGGTGTTGTTTGTGTTTTTTGGTTTACGACATTTTTTTTTCTTCAGATTTTTTTCCTGCAGCTTTAGTTGAGGGTCTGAAGTGGTAATTTTAGGAATAACTTCAATTAAGAAGTGCCTGTGAATTCAGGAGACTAGACTTAATGGCCCAAAAGGCCCCTTCCAGTCCTAGGTTTCTGTCTTCAATGACACAAATGATTTGGCATTTTGTGTTTTATAGCAAGGTAACAATTGCATGTTAGGTTGTTCGGTTTTTTTAATGGTAAAATCCTATGCGAGGACAAATCATTTGTAGGACTTAACAGGAGGTAGCTAGATGATGTCAGCAACGTTATCACCTGCCCATAGTAAAAACATGTTTTTTTGTCAGCAAAGGCATAGAATAGTTTCAATGCCCGCCCCTCTAGGGGAACTTTGGACCTCTGCTGGTGGGTGTAAGAGATGGAACTTTCCTATGCTTGATGCCAGACTGTGGTAAGTTGACAATATCCTTGAAGGACTAGATTTGGTAATGGCTGAGAGAGAAGAATTCAAGTCTTTTTCTTCTATTTTTATTGGAGCTATGACATCAAATCTCAGCTGAGGCTTGAAAAGTTCTCTTATGCTGGGCTTCTTCCATTAATACCTTGAAAGTGGGAAACTTAGTCCACAGCTTACCTACTGGCTAGGGCTGAATGACATAGAAGTGACAATACTCAAGTCCTGCCCATAGAACAGGCTCTACTGTTGCTAATGCTGGCAGAATTTCACCAACAGGTCCTCAGTTTCCTACTACAGATAAGGACTGAGCCCTTTCTGTATTTGCAAGAAAATACATTTACAGTCACAACCATGGGACTCATAAAATGGACTAAAAGTTGGAGTTCAAATTATGATTATTTTTTGGCTGAGTACCAACATACAGGGTAAATGATATCTGCACAGAAAAGAAGGAAATCTGGACTGCAAGAACCTGATCCAAAGTGTGAGCAACTCTCCTAGGCAGTCAGCCTATATATAAAAATATTGGCCCTATATCAATGCTCCCTACCTTGGTCTTACCCCTATAAAATATTGTGGTGACTTACACCCTTCCCTAACAAGCAAGTGAAATACTTCTGTTCATGGCTCTTTTGAATCACCAATATAAATTATGTAATACAGAAATTGCCTCTCTAGAGTGTTAGGCTCCTTATCATGTGCAGGTGGCTGAGCTGGGAAGAGAGAGGCTGGGTGGTATGCATCTATAGTTGGAGACAGATACAAAGATTTTCCCAAATTGCATGGTACCAAAAGCACAATGGAAGGGATCTAGTCTTGTCTTGCCATCTTAGTTGTTCTCATGGATGTCTAAGTCCCAGAAATGCCACTTATGCACAGGATGGGCTGTCATTTCTGGGAGCACGTAGTCCTGCATGCATTAATAAATACATAAATATGTAGCCTAAGCAAAAAAGTATGACAGAGAGAGCACCCTCCCATCTTTTTCCCCCCGGTAGTTGTGTGACCCAGAATAGTCACCTGGGTCCCCTTTGCCTAAAGGGGGCTTGAATACGAAGCTGTCTGACTTCCTAGTACAACTTCATAACCAATGTCAGAGGTCAGCCAACATATTCAAATTTTTCTCTGGCTTCCTGAGCAGCCACAAGAGGGAAGCATATGGGAGATATGTGGGGCCAGGAGGAAGGGAACAAGCCAAAAAGTATACTGATCTGTGAAGTAGCTGCTGGCCTGGAAAGGGGGAAGTTTCTGGGTTCTAGCCTTGGACACTGGTTTTACTGAGGCAAAAGCTTCTTGCATTTACTGTCCTCTATCCATTTTTTCTTCCAATTACTATATTAATGTCTCCATTAAAAAGGGCTGCCATAGGGAGATCTGGATAATGACTGACCTGCGGTATGGTGGTTAGAGGACTGTACTGAGAAGTGAGATAAACCCAGGTTCCAAGCATCTCTAGGTGTGGAGGGCCTATACTTCAGGACCTTCAGTTTTCCAAATGACTGCCCTAGCCACTGAGCTTTCATGTGAAAGTAAAGATGCACAAACACAACTTTTTTCCATTTCTGAGTCTAAGCCCCGTAGTCATGGGTTTTGCCTAACTTCATTTGGGGGCATCTAAGGCTGCTATGCATCCATAAGGAGCATGCATATGTGCCTTTGCTACTAATATGTATGCCCAGTTTGTGTATGTACCTAACCATGCATAGTCATCCACATATAAAGGGCTACGTGGCCAGGAACAGAATTCCAGCCTTCCCACAAATGGCATTTTTGGCATGTAAAGACAACCAAACCTAGATACTTAGACTAGAAAAGGAACAGAATTCTACCCAATGTCAACATACATCCTAATGCATTTTCTGTTTGTGACCCTTTTGTTCCTATTCATTTATTGCTTGCTTGTTTGCCTCTCCCAGCACTGGCCCCCTTCCCTCCCTGCCTTTGGTATGCAGATTGCTCTCAACCAGTTGATGCACTGCTCTCTTCATCTTTTCACAGCTGCTGATGAAGTGAGCTCCAGCTCATTAAAGCTTATACTGAATATATACTTGATTTAGTCAGTCTATAAGGTTCAAACCTACCCTGTCTTGTGCTATACTCCTGCTACCACCACACTGGCCCCATTTCCTCCCATAAAACAAAACATCAGCTAAGCATGCAAACAACAATAGAACAGGTTGAACTGTGTTGAAAGAATGAAGAGAAAGCTAATTAAGCTAGCGGAGCGGTCACTGTAATGAACAGAACAGCTACCTCCCACCTTGTTTGCCAGACAGCAGAAAAGAACTAAAAATATTCAAAATGCAAAAGAAAAACAATGAGGTAGGTAGGTCAGAAGTTTAAAAACAAAAGCCCCACTCTTGCAACAAGCTCCTCATGTATTGAGTCCAATGTCCATAGAGTCTCAGCATGCCTTACGGAGTCTGTCTATGTGGACAACAGTAGAGTCAGTACCTATATAATCACAATATCTTGAACAGATTAAATTGATCAAGTCATTGTGCTGGTGGGCAGCTGAGCTCCCAAGCAACTGTACAGCACAGCTGGTGCAGCACACTGAGGCAAGTTAACAAAGCAGCAGCAGAGCAGAAGCAAAAAATCCATGGGGCAATGAGTACAGACAGATTAATATATAGTGAATGTAGGTAACTACATCTGGGATAGAAGTCAGCAGGAATGGTCATGAAGTAAATGAAGCAAACAGGTCATGATCAGTGGGGATAGCTAGGGAATGATGTCAGAAGGCTGTAAAAATTCTAATGCAGCTGGGTTTCTCCTAGAGAGAGGACAGTATGTGGGAGATGGTTGCTGTGCAGAGCTGCACAGGCAAATCTGGTTGGCAGGAGGAAGGGGACAGAGCTGGTTCAGCACCTTCCTCTGGAAGTGTTCTTTCTAGGACTGCTTTCTCCATATCTTCACTGAAGCATTCCTTTCCAAGTCATCATAACTCCTCTCCAGTTAGCCTTGCTGAAGTGAGAGCACTCATACCACCAAATAACATTCAAATTACCTTGCCTGCACTAGTGGCGCACTCACCCATGCTCTGTAAATTCATTCACAGTGAACTGCAGAACTTGTCTAATGTCTATTCGCACATTCTGAGAAGGCTCTGGAGAACTAGAAACACACCTAGTGGTTGCTGAAAGTTTGTGGTCAGTTGAGGTTTAGCCAGCCAATTAGACTTAAAGAACTGGTGTACCTGACTGTGTGTGTGGATGGGGCTCATGTTAGCAGCAACATTTAAAATCAAACACAAGTATACTTTTCAGAGAAAGCAATACTTGAGAAAGGCTCTCTCACCACTGGTGAAAGCAGGGAATTGCCAGTCACAGCAGTAGATTTTCAGGAACTGGGATGCCTCAGAAGAACGAGGTTAAGCCCCTCCTCATACATTCCCCATGGTAGTATTAGGAGTGCTAGTATTATAAGGAAGGAAGAAGGGGATGGAGTTCTCCCAGGCTCTTCAGCAGCAATTTCTGGTACTCTGCTTAGCAGTATTATGCACATTCCACTGGAGACACGTCCACAGCTGGGAGGGTCTCACTTGTCTGTGGCTGTGGCTCTGACATGGATTCTCAGATGCCGGGCAAGAGATGACTTGTTGCTGAAGCCCTTCCCACACTCTGGGCAGGGGAAAGGCCGCTCCCCGGTGTGGGAGCGCTCATGAATAGCAAGGTAGGCCAGGTACTTGAAGCTCTTCCCGCAGGCAGCACAAGGGTAGGGCTTGTCCTGCGTATGTGTCCTCTGGTGCACGGTCAGATTAGAGAGCTGGCTGAAGCGCTTCCCGCAGGCGGTGCAGGGGTAGGGCCGTTCACCCGTGTGGGAGCGCTGGTGTTTGTTCAGATCTGAAGGATTTGTGAAGGTTTTCCCACACTCCCTGCAGGGGTAGGGTCTCTCTCCTGTGTGGAGTCTCTGGTGGGTAATGAGTGTGGAAAGGTGGCCAAAGCACTTCCCACACTCTCTGCAGGAGTAGGGTTTCTCCCCAGTGTGGGTCCGATGGTGGGTTTTGAGGTGTGTGAGCCTATTAAAGCTCTTCCCACACTCAGTGCATGGGTAAGGTCTGTCTTTCTCATGGACTCTGCCATGAGCCACAAGTTCCTGCTTCTCCAGAAACCTTTCTCCACAGTCCCTGCACCTGTGGGGTTTCTCCATCCTATGAACACCTCCCTCATGGCTTTTCAGTTTTCCTGTGATCTGGGGTCTCCCCAGCACAGGGTGCTGTGTTAATTTCTTGAGTACACTTTCACATTCCACCAGGGGGTCTGCCTCATTCCCTGTTTGGGTTTTTTTTTGCCTTTTGCAGGCTTCTTCCCAACCCAGTTTTTGGTTAACACTCTGTTCTAGTTCCACTGGAGATGTGCTGGGTGGTTGCAGGATTGGAGGTCCTTCCTCATGAGGCTGCTTCTCAGGTCTGCTCAGGATTTCAGCGCCTAGTAGGAAGAAGAGAATCCAGAGGTTATTTTACTTTGCTTGTATCATAGCATAGCTGTGGCAGACAAAATTGACAAATGTATATCTTAGCTGCTTGAAAAGGGGATGGGGATCTGCCATTCAGGTATGTATATCAACTGTTTTGACTGCTATATCTTCATGATCCTATAGTGATACAAGCTAGCTAAGTTGCTCTACTGAACAACACTGAATGAAGTAAGGCTATACCTGGAACAGTTCTGCTACCCCTGTATTTCTATAGGATCACACAGACACTATGCTTGCACTGTAACAGCTTTTATTGGTATCCTTTGATACCAATACAATTTTAACTTCTGTCTAGACCCAGAGGTAACTTCCCATCATCACACTGAAGATGCTTTCCTCATGGATGAAAGTCAGCCATAAAGGGACAGGGGCTTTAGGGAAGACATCAAGGGACATGACTTGGAAGTTTTGCATCACCTTCTCCTTCTTCAGACCCAACATAGTGTTCCCTCAACCCCATGACTTCCATTTCTCTCTACTCCAACTCTACAAATTCCTTTCCAGGCTTCATGTCTCCATCTCTCTCTGCCCCTTCTAGCCCTTCTTCCCCTTGATGTTTCTTCTGTCTCTCTTTCCTTCCCTCCTTTTAGGCTACAATTCATTGCTGTTCTGTGGCTGTTTCCAGGGAAACTGACCTAATCTCGCTGGTACCTTTATGGGCACAAATCCAACTCCCCCACAGATGGGTAAACAGAATTTATACCCTACTCTCCTCAGTGGAACTCATCTTGCTTTTCTGAGTATGCGCAGAAAGAATCCACTCTGCCCACTTACACTG
Organism: Crocodylus porosus; assembly: GCF_001723895.1. NCBI lineage: Eukaryota > Metazoa > Chordata > Crocodylia > Crocodylidae > Crocodylus > Crocodylus porosus. The sequence continues at coordinate 9,968,129 of NW_017728918.1, read as the reverse complement.
TAGAATACAGATATGGAAGGATAGAAACTATTCAGAAAGGAGAGAAAGAAAACGATGGCAACACGGTAGCACTTGATGGCTAGAAAATGATATGTAGAGGTTTGGTTTTAGGAATTGGCTCATAGATAAAGTAAATATTGTATTACAGCAATGGTCCAGGACTATTACAAGGGCTAATTGGTTTCTAAAAGCCTGTCTTGTCACAGTTTCACAGCCTTCAGGGAAGATAGGGTGTCTGAAGCTAACAAATATACACATCCTAGGAAATTAAAAACATCCAAACTTTATTTTCATAATAGAGATAGACCTGGCTCTAGGGTGTACAGTGCCCTCTTGCAGAACTCTTGGGATTTCTGGTTTCAAATGAAATGGCCTAATTAAGGTGTGTGCATGTGATAGGTTTATGAAAATAGGATTTTGGCTGACAAAACAGAATGTGGATAGCATGCCAACCACAGGAATACCAACTAATAATGCCCAAAGATGAAGAGTCATTGGAGGGAAAAGGATACAAAAGGAGGAGTTTTCAAAACAGCAGGCAGGCAGTTGGCATCAGCCCGCAACCTCCAAGGTTGTTGATGTCGGACATTAAGCAAAGAACCACAAGGTGGCATTTATATACTGGATGGATGTTGTAATCATCTTGCCTGCTTTGCGTGCATTGCTCTTATTTCCTACTACTGTGTATCAATAAAATTCGCCCATTATCAACCCGAAGAGCTGTGGTCAGGCTGAAGGTTGTGCTCACCTGGAGCAAGGTATCAAGGATGGGTTGTGAATCCAGTGCCAACAATTGGCAACTCTGCCAGGACAATGACTCTAACTCAGGGACTGGGACTTGGTCCACTACCAACAACTGGTGACTGGGACTCTGGAACTGGGACTTGAGGACAGTAACCTGACTGATCAGGAATTTCTTGATACAGAGTAAACCTCATTAGAGGAGTCAGCCAAGACTTGTAGTGGAGTAAGGCTGTTGAGTTGGTAAGGTAAAGCCATATGGTAATTCCAACTAGGGTTGTAAGCTAAGTCCAACCTTCAGGCTGCTGACATCTGACATTCAAGAGAACCTCAGGGTGAAGCTCACACACTGGCCAAACGTACCTTCCCTCTGATGACAACTCTAGGACTGGTAGGTATAGAATTGTTTGCATTCTTCGTATCTGCTATCACTGTGTATCAGTAAAATTTGCCTGTTATTGAATGGAGAGGTCGTGGTCAGTCTGAGGGTTTGGGTCCACCTGGAACAAGGTATCTGGGTCTTAAATCCAGTGCCAACAGCCAAGCCATGCAGAAACACCTACTTAAGCCTGGAAAGAAGGACAGTCCCATTAGAAAGAATTCGCAGGGAAGGATTATTAACCCACTGAAGGATGCAAGTGCAATGCAGAAGGATCTTGACAGATTGGAAAGCTGGGCTACAGCTAACAGGTTGAAGTTCGATGCAGACAAATGCAAGGTGCCATACCTTAGAAGGAATCATCAAAAACACAAATACATAATGGGGTACACATGGCTGGATGACAACTCTAGAAAAAGACTTGGGAGTCTTGGTAGACCACAGAATCAATAGGAGTCTGCAGCATGATGCACCACACAAAAGGCAAATGTAGTTTTGGGCTGTATCAATAGAAGCATTAGGTGCAAGACATGGGAGGTGATAATGCCTCTGTACTTGATATGGTTAGGTGTCATCTGGAGTATTGTGTGCAGTTCTGGGCTCCACATTTTAAAAAGGATGTGAAGAAGTTGGAGAGGTGCAGAGGCACGCAACAAAATGATCAAGAACTTGGAAGGCAAATCATATGAGATGCTGAAGGAGTTCCAGAAACACATTCAGCTTATTGAAACAGTGCTTGAGAAGGAACATGATAGCAATCTTCGAAGGGCTGCTATAAAGAAGGAAAGCACCTTTCCTCTCTTGCTGCAGAGGAGGACATGGACCAATGGTTTGAAGTTACAGCAAAGTAAGTTTAGATTGGATATTTGGAAAAACTTCTTTACTGCAAGAGTAGTGAGGCAGTGGAATAGACTGCCTAGGGAAGTTGTGCACTGTCCCTCATTGGAAGAAGAGGTTGGACAGCCACTGTTTGGGGATGATCAAAGGACAGCTATGACTAGTTTATACCATGGCTATTTCCCATGCTTCTGGGCTTTATTGGTTGCTCCCCATCCCTGCCCCCCCCCTTTTTCTGCTATGTTGGTTAGGGTGTTTTTAAGCCTTTCTAGAGGTATTTGGTGTTGGCTACAGCTAAGGCTGGGGATTCAACTGGGATGTTCTGATTCTCTTGTTAGAAGCAAAGCCAGAGGTTCCTGGCTAGAGGGTCTTCCCCTTCTGCTCAGGGTCAGACCAATGATCATATTTGGAGTCGGGAAGGAATTTTCCCCCATAGCCAGATTGGTATGGACTGTGGGGGGTTTTTGCCTTCCTCTGTAGCAGGAGGCATGGCCCTCTACCTGGGACCACCTGAGCATATATTGACAACATTTTATAGAAGCAGGGCATTGACTGCTGTGCTTCCCCTGCTTTACCTGTGGCAGATTAGGATGTTAAGACTACCTTCAACCCTGACACAAGATAGACCTATGTGGAATTAAGTTATGGTTGTATGGGATGGTTTGGACAGGGATGAACCGGTCTCTGGCAAGAGGTTGGACTAAATGACATCTGGAGGTTCTTTCCAGCCCCATTTCTCTATGACATAGAGCTCCTGAGTCAGATTAGACTAGGGGTGAGCAAAACAGAGGATCTGGCCAGTGGCCAGGCTCTGTGTCTCAGCAGCCCCAGCCAGCTGGTCTCCATGGGAGCACAGGGGTGTGACAGGGCAGGGCAGGGCCATGACAGTACAGAGCTGCAGAACTGGGGCTCTGCCCCAGCCTGGCCCCACACTGTCACCCTCCCACCCCTTCCCCAGTGCTCCTGGGGTCTCCATAAAGACTAGCCAGGAGCCACGCGGTTGCAGTGGTGACAGCACAGGCAGGGCCAGCCAGAGCCACTATCCACTGCCTGCACACCCCTGCCCGTGGAACCCATGCTCATCGCAGGGGTGTGCGGGCAGCAGACTGAGTCTCTGGCTTAGCCCCACCTTGTGCTGTCACCATTGCAAGATCCTGGCCCCAGCCTAGCTCCCTGCACAGCTCCTGGCCAGTCTCCATTGGAGACCCTGGGAGCATGACAGCACAGTGCCAAGCCAGTCCAGAACAGAGCCTCTTTTCTGTGGCCCTGTGCAGTCATGTCCCCATGCTATCACACCCCCACACTATGGAGACCAGCCAGGAGCTGTGCAGGCAGAGGCTGCTCAGAAATGGAGTCCACCTCTGGTCCATTGTGGCTCACGGGCCAGACTTTGCCCACCCCTGACTTAGACAAGAAACATGCTTGTCCCCTCAATATACATCAGCAACTCCCACTGCTACCCCTGAAGGATTTCCCTACTGCTTAGCTACAGCAACGGGCCCTCTTGTCTACTTCCAAGCCTGGGCCTTTTTAGCTTGCCTGCTAACCTCCTGCAAACCTCCACAGCCTCTGCAGAGGCCTGTCCTCACCATTCTGTAACCATCTGCCAGAACAGAGAGAAAATATAAGTAGAGTCCCTCTACCAAAGGGTCCAAATCTCCCAGATCCTACCCAGAGTACCCTTCTGCCTCACCTTCTTTCTGAGCCAGCTACAGGAGAAAGGAGGAAGGAAGGGGCTTTTACCAGGAGTTGGCAAGGATGCACGAGATGCCGTGAGTGATATTGCTCAAAAGAAGGCTGAGTACACCACTGAACATGAGATAGAGAAGAAAACTTCACTGCAGATGCCCAAGGCACCAGTCAGCTCCCAAAATCCTATTCCCACCTTCTGGATCACTTGTCACCTGAGAGAGACATTGTCCACAACACACACCATTCCTCTTACCTGACTTCCCATGGATTTCAGAAACTGACCCTTGCTGGATGTCCTTTGTGACTCAATGCTAGTTTTCTGAACTAGTTAGGACCCCCATTTTGCTCCCCCACCCCACATTAAAGTTCAGAGATTCCATTTCCTGTTGGCCCCTCAGTGCTCTCCACCCCAAGAGCCTCCTGTCCCCCATAAACAGTTTCTTACATATTTCTTGTAGAATGTGTGGCCTTTTTCCAAGTTTACAAGGTTGCTCACACTTCCTCAATCCTGTCTCCTCCTGGGACGTCCACCTGAGATTGGGTTGTAGCTGCTCCATCTGAAGTGTCTGAGATTCCCATGTCTTACAGGTCTCCATCTCCTCTGTCACTTCCTCAACCTTCACATGCACTGTGACCTGGGACAAAGCAAGCATGTCACCATGGAGTCCAGGAAAGGGAAGCCATGGCATAGTAGCAAAGGCCCTGCTGCCCACAAAAACCATGGGCTAGACAACTGGGAAGAACTTTCTTGATCTCACATGGGGTACCCTGCAAGCAGATACCCTGTGTCTTCATCATAAACAGAAGGACCCTGGGGACAAGCTATGTCACAGTGTTCAAGGCCTTCAGGGTTTGTGCTGCATTTAGAATCCAGTCTCATGAGGCCTTCCAAAAAGTAATTGGGACACCCTAGACAAGAGGCTAAAGCAAGTACTAAATGACTGCATGGCAACCACTGGTACTGCACAGTCCTGGTGCCACACAGGTCATTTCTGACCCTATTGAACAGTAGCAATGAACTACTCCACAGTTAGCTCATTGCTGCTGCATAGTAGTGGAGGTGTCATGATTCATGTTCGCCAGTGCTACATTGCCGCAGTGATGAACTACGGCGTAGCGTTTCATGTAGACATGTCCTCTGAGTGTAATTGCTCTAATCAAAGTCTCATAGCATTTCCAAGTAGCTCCAAAACTATGGTACAGAGGCACTGATGGCAATAGAGAACTTCTCTTTGGCACTGAGCACTGCAGGTGCTACCGCTGGCCTTCTGAAGTAAGGCAGCCTGGAGGAAGAGAAGAGCTTTTTCTTCCACAAGGAGAATTGCTGCCTACGTTGCAGAGACAGTGCTCACTGCTGACTATCCAAGATCAGGCCATATCTCCAATATCCTTCCTTTGCCCCTAATATTAATTTGATTCATGCTTTAACATCCATACAGCCAAATTCCAGTCTACCTAGTAGATGCCCAAGTGTGATCCTACTGTATCCAGATTGAATCCTATTACTAAGTCCAAAAATGGAAGGATCTTCCTCTTCCTTGTTGCTCTTTGCAACTTAGCCTTATGGCTGAGATGATGATGTACAGAAAGTAAATGAATTATGGTTTTTCAGGGAGTTGAACAGGGTGGAATAGGATCCCATTTTGGTGCCTAGTGGATAGAACAGGACCTGTTCCCTAGTCTATTAATGAGGTTACTTTACTAATGCAAATTCCAGAGAAATCAATGCACTGTACTAACACCCACAAGTGGCTGTGAAAATACTGATGAAGGGTCTTACTTGACACTGAATGGAAGTAATAACATTTAGACAAAGAAAGAGAGAACAGCAACTCCTAACAAGTACAACCTCCCAGAACACAGATAAAAGAAAATCCCTGGGATTCAGTAATCAGCTGAGCCCTGAAGTGGCCAGACAAATCCTGCCCCAGTGCTGAAAGAATAGGCTCAAGCAACTTCCTGCTATGTTGTGCCAGTGCCCAAACCTGGCTGGACAACTTTTTCTACAAAAGCTATAGGAAGAGAAGGCCCCTTCAAACCCACTCTCAGCTGCTGCTCCCATACCCCATCCTGACATTGTCAGATTTCCCTACCTGGAAATCCTCTGCCAGGGACACTGCTTGGGCACAGGTCTCAGGGCAATGCTCAGAAACCCAGGTCTGGACTTCCTCCGGCAGAATGATGAGGAACTGCTCCAGGATCAGCAACTCCATGATCTGCTCCTTGGTGCGGACCTCTGGCTTCAGCCATTGATGAGAGAGCTCCCAGAGCCGGCAGTAAGCCTCACGGGGCCCCTCAGCCTCCTGGTAACAAAACCGCCGGAAGCGCAAACGCTGCATGTTTGTGCTGATGCCGTGCTCGCGGAGGATGGCTGCCTTCACCTTCTTATAGTCCCCCATGTCTCTGGCATCCAGGCTGCTCACAGCCTGCTGGGCTTCTCCATTAAGGGAAGGCATTAGTCGGGTCACCCACTCGCCTTTGGGCCACCGGCAGGCTTCAGCTATTCGCTCAAAGGAAATCAGGCAGGCCTCAATGTCGTCCTCTGGAACCAAGTGTAGTGGTGGTGGTGTGTTTGATACTGGCACTGATGCCAACACAGCCTGGGGAGGAGGCCTCGGGATCTGCAGCTCCTCCTGCAGCCGGTCTCCCCAGCTCTGGGGCACCCTGTCACGCTGCTCAGGCCTCACCTGTTGTGGGCTGGGTGGGAACCACTGGGGAGTGAAGGAGAGGGAGGACAGCTCACCTGGGCCTTTCCCTTTCCCTTCCCTCCCTAGGCCCTTCCTTCGCTTCCGGCCCGGGGGACCTTCCCTTCCTCTCCCCTTCACTGGCTCCCTCGGCACTAGCGGAGCCAGGACCCGGAGACTCCGGGGCTGCCTGCCCCACTGCTTTGTGGCCATCTTCTGGCTTCGCAGCTCTGGCCCAGCTGTGCCCGCCGGTACCCGGCCGGCTGCCAAGAGACTTCCCGTGGGCGGGCGGGCGCGTGCAGCCCCGCGCAGGGAGCGGGCCCCGGGCGAACACACGCACCCTACACAGACCCCCTTCCCCTTCGCTTTCCGCGGCTTCCCCGAACAAAGCGCTTCCCCCTCGCCGCGGCACTGACTTTCTCGGCAGCATAGGGTTAACCCCCCCACTTGCTGCCCGGCAGGCCGGCGATTGGCCGCGCAACCTTGTCACTCACGGTGGGGCCGGCAAGGCCCACCCAGGAGGCGCTGGGAAAGGGGCAGCGCCCCAGCCGTTCGATCCACCGCCCCCGGGCCTTGAGTGACAGGCAGCCCGAGCAATGGCGGCGCAGCAGGGCAGGACGACTGGCTCTTTCCAGCTTCGCTTTGGAGGTTGAGCGGAGCCTTTAAGCTTGCCTTAACGTGCCCGCTCAACCCACCCGGGGTTCCGTGGAAATGAAGTGCGGCCTTTACTCTAGGGTCTCGCCCGAGCCGAGGCCACCCCTGTCCCACCCGTCGTACACGCAGTCGCTGTCAAACCTGAGGCAAACTGCGCCGTCGGCCTCGACTCAACCACAGGACGCCCCCTAACCTGAAAGAGGCCAAGCGATGTAGGAGCCCAGCGGCCGACATCCTGCTGCTGGCAAAGGTGGTTCAAGTGGAGCTCCCAGGAGGGGGCCACGACCCCGGTAGGGAGGAAGGTAAAACCCCCGGGGGCCGACCAATCTGACCCCGGGGGCAGGGGCGCAGAGAGACGGGCTGGTGCCGAGCTGTGAGCTAAGCACGGCCGGAAGGGCTAAGGCCGGATAGCAAACGAAAGCTGGCTTGGGGTCAGGGGGTAGAGAGCTGGTTTCGGCCAAGCCCCGGGGGTGCTAAGGCCATGGTAGTGAGGCTAAAGCCAGGGAGGAGCTGAAGCCAGAATAGGTGTAGGTTGAGAAGTCTAAAGTCTGGGGAAAGGGGCTGAAGCATAGGCAGCGTGTAGGAAGGTTGTGGGGGGCATGTGCCCCCTTGAGATTGGTGGCTGACACCGCTGTCGGCATCTGCAGGCAGTCCCTTCTTGCCACTCAACATCTCCCCCCTGCCACCAGTGGCAGCGTCTGTGGGCAGTTCCCACTCGCTGCCAGCATCTGTGGATGGTCCCCACTTGCCACTCCTTCCCCCGCATCCTCTGCTACCAGCTCTGCTGCCAGTGTCTGTGGGTGGTCCCTGCTCACTGCCAGTGCTGCTGTCTACAAATGGTGCCCCCCCAGTCTGGGGAGGCACCAGTTGTTCATGGGCTAAAGCCCAAGATGAGTAGAAACTGAACCAAGGCCAGGGGTCTAGGTAGAAAGGAAAGCCTTGCCAGGGCCAGGTGCCTGGCAGGCTGAGTGGATTGTGTGACGAACAGGGTAGGAGGGCCCAGCAGATGAACTCAAAGTAAGCCCTGCCAGGCATGGGTGTAGCTACAGGGGAGGATGGAGGCCATGAATACAGCCCATAAGGCAACTAGGGCCCTGAGGCACTTACAGAGCCAGGAGGGCCACAACTTAGTGCCTCAGGGGCAAGACTAGGGGTAGCTAGGCATGGGAAGTACCAGCTGGCTGATGTTTCCCTCTTGGACTCTGGGGGTAGCCTCCTGAAACACTATAATATTCATCAAGGTGTGGCAGGCAAGGGAAAAGGAAGGGTACCCTGAGGAGCTGGAGTAGGGCAGGAATTGCTTGGCCCCCAAAGGGTGTTGTGGCCACCCCTGGGGCCAGGTCCTACTACAGTGCTAAGGGGCTCTTTGAGGTAGCAAGTTGGAAGCTGGTGGACAAAAGGCTGCAGCTGGAAGTTGAAGCTAAATAAATTCCAATTAAGGATAAGGCATGCATTTTTAACACTGTGAGAGCAACTAACCACTAGAACAAGATCCCTCAGGACAGGGTGGATACAATGCCCTATCACTTGATGCATCTAGGTCCAGAGGGGGTTGCCTTGTCTTGAAGATGGTAGTCAAACACAACTTATCTGGGATCGATACAGGGGAACTTGATGAAATTTTCTGGCTGTAAAATATTTGAATATATAAAAGCCCTATTTTCTAGCCCAGTGAACCCTATTCTTTGCCATTAAAGACCACTGAAATGAACACGGGCAAATTAATCAATACAAATGTTATTTATTTTATTGTTAACCCTTGCCAGAAAAATCAAGTACAAATTATACTTTGCCACACATCAAGGCAAGATGCAAAGGAATATTTAGGCACCTAAACTCTTTTTGAATTCACCTTTCTCCTACTGAAATTAATGGGAGTGTAGGTGCCTAGGCATCTTTATGGATTGGTTCCTTCCATCTTGTGGTGACAGAGTTATAGCACAAGAAATAGAGATGGATGATATAAAACAGTAATTCGTATAAATCATTTGTCACCTGCTGATGTTTTTGTTATGATTATAAGAGGTCTGAACTCAGCAGCTTAAAAATGTAATGAGAGACAATGTAATTGATCAAGAGTATGGTTAAACAAGCACATTACAGTGAGTTGAAAGTGGGCAGGGACAGTACATCAGCTGATCCATGGCAATTATCCATGTGCCCAATATTCCAGGGAAAGCAAAAGCTACAGTAGGATAAGCTTATCCCTCAGAGAGTGCAAAGGCACTAAGCATACAGCTTATTTGGGGAGGACATAAAAAAGACTTCATTTGAAAGATGTGGGACAAATATTAAACCAGTAAAAAGATAGCTATGGAAGATATTTATCCAGGTGCTTAAAACAAGAACAGCATGAAGATATGCAGTGGTAGCTTACATGTTATGTGGCATGCATATGAGGGGGCAGTATTTTTTAGAGGTAAGATTTATCAGGGAACTGAATATTTGAGACAGATATTCTTACAAGCTGCAAGCAGACATTATATAAAATCATCAGAAATGTTCCTTCTCATATGACTGGGAATCTTGAGTGGATCTCCATCTTGGCAAACAAGAAAGTAAGAAAAAAGCAGGATCAATGGGAGTAGGACACCCCAATTTCTCTGTCTCCTTCCTACCACCATCAATCAGCCAGGGTATTGTTAGATGTTACCTTTCCTACATGCTAAGTGCTCTTAAAACAAATGTCTACCTTTTAAGGCAGAACAAGAGGAACAAAAGTACCTTTTGAATATCTCAGACTTATGCCTCTTCGGGTGAGGATTATCTCTGTCTGGTGTAAGGCAGCTTGTGTTGCAGTATCGGCCTGCTCCATGGGACCAGTACCAGCAATTTTCGGTCCACCAGTACCCCAGCATGCACTACTCCCAGTTTCTCCCCTCCTCCCCCTTTATGTGGATGATCTATCATCCAGAATTCTATTGCCGTGCACTGACAGAGACCCAGCAGCTGTTGGTGAGTGTGGAGCCATAGGTAGGAGAGGGAAGGTGCGAAGGGAGCCATTGGCAAGCTTTGGGGACAAGAGGGTGATCAGGAAGCTGCCAGAGAGCCAGGCAGCTATGAGGCAGACTTGGCAGCTCCAAGCCACACCCCTACTTGGGATACCTCTAATGGCAAGTCAGAGCTGTTCACTAGTACTAGAAAGGGTATGAACCCTTAATGCGCAACAGCTTACAGCACATGCTAACATTAATACTGCCTAACATTGTTAGTATGTGAAAACTGTAATGGGTAACAACTTCCTTACATGTAGAAATGTTTGCAGGAGGAAGAAAATGAAGGAGCTCCATGTCACTCCTCAGTGTCATGCTTGCTTATAATGCTCTTTTTGCACAACTCATGCTCCTCCCCTAAAACACAAGGAAAGAAAGAAAAACAGGGTTTTCTCAGTACAAATGGGGAAAAAATATTTCAGTTTAGCCATTATAAGTTGTCAGAAGTGAGAACAAATACATTAAAAGCCCTGTATTTTAGTGTGAAGCCCAGAGGAGCAAGTACTGACATATAATAACTGGAGGCCCTCTACCTCACTTTTCTTTGAAACAATGAACACTTAGGTTTCAGCAGATACATTTGTTCTGCTTTGTCAGAAGAAAACTATCTGTGTACATTTTCTCTGCAGATTTACCTGACTGGAGTGATGTGAATGACTGCCTAGGTGTGTCTACTCCCCACATACACCAGCTCCCAGAAATGGGGCAAGATGCATCAAGGCTGAGTGTATGCCCAGTTCTGTCCTTCAGTGCTCTGTTGTGGGGTTTGGTACATACTGGGGCATATCTACATGTGTATTAATGTGCAGTGGTTACTGCGTATTTAGTTTAGTACCTGTAACTATAGGTGCTAACTACAGTAAGCAATGCTACTGTGCAGGAGCACTGGCACATGCATTTTAGGTGATGTTACTGCACAACAGACTAATTCCACATTGGATTAGCACATTAGCATGGGTTTTGCCTGCCGTGCCAATGCTCAGTCGAATTAGTCTGTTGTGCCAAATCTGCTTCTGCTGCCCTGCACATGCAGATGACTGCCCAGGGGTGTTTACTCACAAATAGTTTACTTGTGAGTAAACTGTTTTGGGATCTAATGCTTATGTAGACGCACCCACTGGCAAGTTTTAAAGGGTGCACTAGTAGCTGGGCTGCATGAATGTGTTTTAAAGGTCTAGGCATGCATGGAGCCTTGCATTGGGGAGCAACTTCCTGGTGCTAGACTCCTTGTATGCTGGGAACTTTAAATGGATATGTGGGCAGCTGAGCATGGGGGAGTCACTGTTTAATTTGCCTGCAAATTTGAAATGCAGGGGGCATCCCAGAACCAGGGAGCAGCTCCAGAACCCAGGCTCCTCACATGCCCTTTAAACTAAGTGACATGCCAGGTGTTAAAATTGTTGTGGGACTGCATCAGAAAGAAGTTGCTGATTTAACAAAAAACTTCTCTGAGTTGGATTTATAAATTGTGTTGCAGATTTGCCATTTTTATCATAGGATAACTTGCCTGACTGTCTGGCGCACTAAAAAAATTAACCTGTGATAAATTTAATGTCCAGAGTGGGGCCTTAGAGTGTAAAGGTGAAATACAGTTCAGAAGGTAGGGAAAGTCAATGGGTGGGAGGGTTACGTGTCAGCTGATTTGTATGAGATACTTTGAAAATAGAGATTCTGAGGTTATGTGGATATTGTGAGGTTGCAAACACTGTGGCTGAGCTAAGAGAGGATTTCTAAAAGATAAACTGCAGGTGGGATGTAAAGGATATGGGAATGCAATACTTATGTCTTTTGGGCATAAACGTAGCTGAAGAAAGGACTGCAGCAGAGAACTCCCTGACTTCCCAGCCTGCAAGGTGCTGAATATTTAAGCCATTTAGAAAATAGATTTGTACTTGCTGTCATTCAGTTTTACGTGGTCACAGCTGACTTCTACGATAAATGAAATAGAAATAAAGGAAGAGAGCTAATGTTAATTAACAAGTAAAATTATCTGAGATCTTGAATATTTTACTAATGAAAACATTATGGATGTTTTATTTACCATTAATCTTTAAAAGGAAGGCCCTGGATAACCATATGTACATACAGAACTTTGGGGGCAATTAACATGAAAAGAGCTAGAGCCAGAAAGGGAACTGGGTGTGTCTTTGTCTTGGCAGGTGCATAGGTCTAAACAGCAAGTCCTCAATGTGTCTGCTTACCTGCGGCCTATTTCTGGAGGCTCCAGAAGCCCATAGGCACCAGTGTTGCCACCAGTAAGTTTCCCAGGCACCTGCTTCTGGGCATACCCAACGTTGTCTTACTCCTGAAAGTGCTGATAACACCTAAGCCCTGCTGGATTTCTCTTGATCCTTCTTCTTGCTCTGAAACTTGTATACATCTTTATTTGAGCCTAGGTGACCAGTACTGCAGATACCATCTAGATGAGGGTGAATCACTTATGCCATCTGCCTTGTTCTCTAGTCTGTTTCTTTCACAGGGCATTTCTACACATTCATTAATATGCTTTAGGTAATATACATTAAATGTACTACCTCTGGGCACTTCTACATGTGCTCCAGGAGTGGGGTGGGGGAGTGATGCTTTAATTAGAGTAACTCTAAGAGACACTCTAATTAAAGCACCACCATAATCTCGTGGATCAGCACCCTCATGCTTCAAAATGGTGGTGGGGGCACTTGAACTAAAGCTTGTTCAATAAGCTCATTCAGTTGCCAGCTCAAGCAGGCTTGATTAATCAAGTCTGCTCCAATGCACTGGAATTCCAGCTCACTGGAGTAGCCTCTGTGCTCTTGTATAGACACCCTACATTGTGAAGTACTACAAAAATGTGTATTTGCCTATTTTAATGCACATTGGTGAAAAAGCATTTTATTGTGATGCTTTAATGCACATTAAAATAAGCTAATGTGCATTAAAGCACACTTGTAGACACACTCCATGTAATACACTTTTGTGTATTGTTGGCCTCAGTTCTCTTGAGCAGAGGCTCATTGAGCTATCTATAGTAACACCCAGGTCCCCATTCCTGACCTGATACAGTGCTTGTACAACCCAGTGTCCGTTCTCTCATACATGTGCAGCATGATATCAGAGTTACATGATCATACACTGTTTTGTCCACACAAGCCCTGGTTCATTCGGTTCTCAGGGGCTGTGTCTACACATGTGCTTTGCTGCAGAGTAGACTAACTGACTTCAGAGTAAAGCATTGCCATCTACATGTGAAATGGTATTAGGCCACAGTATACTAATTTACACTGCAGTAAGCTAGTAATGTCAATGACAGTAGTATTTTATGATGAGATAATTTACTGCACTTAAATGCACATGTAGACACTGATCTCAGGTGTAAATTGTGCTCAGTCAGTCCAGCCAGCTGGGAGCCGGACTCCTGCCTGCTGCCCAGCCATACAACTCCACACTTTTATTACCCTTGTGCTCCAGCCAGCCCCTCTGCTGTGCAACGCCACCACCCAGAGCCAAAGACTGAGTGGCCCTGGTGTAAACTGCTCCACTTCAACTCAAACTGCTGCTGTGCCCAGCCATAGTTTACTCTGGCTCAATCTGCTCTAGAGTTTAGTGCTTTTGATTAATTGTATGTGTAGATGCAGCAAGTTTCCTGAGAGAACAGCCATTAACTGAGGACCTGGAGCGCAAAGGTCAGGGCCTAAAAGATTGCCACTAATTTTGGTGGTGCAATTTTTGTTGACAAAGATGCTCAGTATGACGGACTCATATACATGCAGAGCACAACTTTCTTTGATTGAGCACTTCCATAAATCAGAAGCCCAGGTCTCAAATCAGGGACCCCAAAAGTGAGGAGCACACAGTGACTGGCTGCCTTGTGAAAAGTATGGTTTCTGTGATTTTCCCAGAATCTCAGGGAGCTTGGTAGCAAATAAAGGCATAGAATACATTTCTCCAGGACAGCATTTATTTGCCTTAACTGTGAAACCATCTCTTATTTTCCTGCAATCCCTGCTTCATTCACTGCACAGCATCTAACTTCTGCAAAAAATGAGGCAGGAGTCCTATAGAAAGCAATCTTTCATTTCCCTACATATTCCCAATTCATCTCCAGCGCATATCTGTCTTGTTCATCTGGAGAGGAAGGAATCCTTTTTAAAGAACAATGCAATAAATTAAAAATGGTCTCTTCATACTTGGCCAGTGAAGTAAAGCTGAACAGGCTGAACAGACATTTCCTAGCTCTTATGCACGAAGACATAAAATGATATACATCAAAGTAAGTTACACTTGGTATGGGAATACAAACACTTGACAAAAAGTATCATGAAACAACCCTACCTTTTCCAGGTTCTTTACTTTTCTTTTCTAAAATGGAAGTTAAAGATAACATATGAAAATCATATAAACTAGTTTATCAGTACCCACTACTTAAAATTACAGCCTGAAACATGCACTATTTTTGTAGTAGGATAGGGTTTAGCTCTTTTTTTTTTATTAAACAGGCATTCAATATTATGCAAATAGAGTTCATCTTTCAGAGAAAGGGAATCCATTCCATGGCATAGTCTAGGATTTTAAATCTCTGCAATCTCTTTTCTTTTAATTTAATGAAAGGAAATGTTGATACAAAGAAAAAAAACATCATCCAGAGCAGGGGACAGCAACCCCTGGTACGTGTGCCAAAGCATAGCACATGAAGACATTTTGCTCAGAATGCCAAAGCTGGCCCAGGTTCTGGGCAGGCCCCTGCCACTGGGCATGGATCCCAGGCTCCTCACAGCAGGCAGCAGGGAGGCTGCAAGCAGCTGCACTGGGGTTCATGGAGCCCTGGCCGGGTTCATTGTTGGTGACAAATGTACGTGTGCTCCTTGTGTGCAGGGAAGGAGGTGGGGCTGTGTTGCCACAACAAGGATTGGGCCCCTCACAATTACCCTGCCATCCGTCCCTGGCACACCAACAACTTACAAGTTGAGGCTTAAGGGGTTTTTGGCACTCTGTCCAAACATGTTACTGAATCCTGATCTAGACTTAAGTTATGCCTTGATGTGAGATCTTAAAGGGATACATTCTATTTCTTTTTACACATCTAAATGGCATATATACAGGTACCTAGTTAGAGATTTTGGCAGCTATGCAAAATGTAGGATGCTGTTTTGCCCTTCAGTGAAATAGCATTGCCTTCTATGAACACCTGTTAGAAGTAAGGTGGTGGTGCTGATGGTAAAAGAGAAGCTTTTACCCACTTCTTAGCCAGAGCAAAGGAAGCAAGAGACCTGGCTTTTAAACCACCCTCACTTTCATTAGATTAAAATTGGTCTTTCTCAATTACTAGCACAGTGCTTAACCACCAGGCCACAGGCTCAGCATTGCTTAGAGGCCTCTCTGGATATCCTCCTACCTTGGGCCCACCGTTTCTTGAATTTAATAGTTATTGGATAGCAATAGATAAACAATGCTAGGAAAGCTCCTATCCAGCTTGGAGTAGAACTGAACAAAGGATCTCTCACTGAGGTACACTGTACCTTGCTCCTGGCCCCACATATCTCCCTGCCAGGAGGGGCTTGTGGCCTGGGATCATGTGGCTCCTTGCAGCTGCACCAGCCTGGGAAACTCAGGTAAGGAGTAGGTGGAGAAGGGCAGGGGAGGACTGCGGGCAGGGAACAAGCTGGTGCTGTGTGGGGGAAAAGTGGCCCCTCCCCCGCCCTGTGGCAGTGCTCCTTGCTGCAGCTGCTCACAGTCCACATGGGGCTGTCCTGAGCAGGGAGCTCCACGTGGGTTGTGAGTGGCTGCAGCTCACAGTACCGGCCATGGGGCCGGGGAGGGGCTGCTTTTCCCTGCACTCAGCACCAGCTTGTAACTTGCCCCTGCTGCCAGCCTGGGCCCTGCGCAAGTACACATGCGTGTATGGTGACTTCTTGTTTGAAGTACTAAACCATGGCGCAATAGCAGCCCATACTTTGCCGTATGCTAGGTGTATGGTTTTTTTAAGTCGTTCTTGCCATAGTGGTGCACTATGATGGCGGAGTGTGCTGCTATGGTGAAGTAGCTACTGGTCACGTAGAAGCACGTGGTCACTACGTCACAGTAGTGTGTTGCTACAGCAATGTAGTGTTACATGTAGAAGCACGCTAAGTCCCTCTCTGGAAGAATTTCCTTTTTCTACCTCTCAACAATGTGCTGTTACCACCAGGGTGCCTGAATCCAAAATACATATAAGTAACTAAAACTGCAGTCACATGGCTACAGACATACCACTGGGGTGAGTGATGGTAAACTCGGATTTAGTCCTCAGTCTTTTCTGTGCTCATAAATATTAATTAACATGGTAGGGATAGATTTGCATACCTAAGTATAAACGATAAGTAAATAATGCAATGAAGATGGGAATGAAAACAGCTGCAATGCCAAGGAGAACTTTGAATACCAGTGCCAGAGTCGGCATGTCCACGTTTCCTGTGGAACAAGAAAAAAGATCTTCCAGTTAGTGAGGATCGTGTTTATCCTGATTTAGAAATGTATTTTCTTATTAGAGAATACTGTGAAGTGGTAGATCTATGTGATTTTTTAGCAAGCATTTTTCATGAGAAAAGAAGTATTCATGGGAAACAACAGTTCACCAGACAATTTAAGCTGAGGAAGAAGGGAAATTTTAAAATGTCAGAACATTTCATTTTGACATGTTTAAATTGTTTCATTTCAGAAACACTGAGCATTTTATATTGCATTTTTAATCATTCAATTTTAGGTCTTTTTTAAATTGATTTATTTAAAAATGGAACTAAAAGAGTTAAAATGGTTCAGTGGTTTGGAATAAAAGGAAAAAAAACCAGAACATTTTTAATTTGAGTTGAATAAAATGTTTCAGATTGGCCCAAATTGGATTTTTGCCCCCCATTTCACCAAAAAAACTCAAACAAACCATGGAAATTTACGGTTTTGGCTTTGACCTGAATCAAATTGTTTCCCAGTTTCTTTGGTTTGGCCAAAAATCTATTATGCGTACAATCTTACTTAATAGCTCTTACTTGTTGGAGTTAGCTTAACCCATAATTACAATTAATAATAGCTGAAAGAATGTAGGAACACTTAACTGTCAAGGCAAAAAAAAGGGAACAATACTTATTGTAACAATTGTTGTTATGAGTTAAGCCCCCCTACCTAGGACTGCATTGTGCAAAGTACAATACAAGCACATAGTAAGAAGCTGTTCCTACTCCAAAAAATGTTCAAGTTTATAAGATATAGCAGTTATCATACTTCATGTATACTTTTGCCAAATAGAAAAAGGAAAGAAAAAAGTATTGGTAGATATTAGCAGTGATCATAGGTTACAAATTGTAGCCCTGGTGCCCAAACTTCATTGGTTCTGGACCACTGTTTAATAAAATTGATGTGAATTAAAGGTCAAGTGGAGTTCCAAGCTCACATACCATCTTGGGTGCCTTTAACTGTAGATGGAGAGCCTCAGAGCTAAGTTATTTAACTACCTGTGTCATAATATAGGACATCATGAGGGTGGAGGGGTGAGGCAACATATCATATGAAGATCAAACTGACTCTGTGCCCCTTTAAGAAAAGGTGGCAAACCTGTAGTTACAGCAGTGCAAGGGATTGCACAGCTGTTTTTATTTTGATTTAAATCAGGGCTGTCCAGTTGGTGGTCTGTTGTCCTTATGTGGCCTATGAGGGCCTAACATGAGGCCTGTGGGTTCCCACCTGACCACTGTGCCACTGCTATAGCAGCCTGTGTCCCTGGACTCACCATCTCTCTTTCTGCTTCTGGGCATAGGGCAGCGTGGTGCAACGGGGCCTGGAAAGGGATCTCTGTGGCTCATGCTCTGTGCATAGCTGGGAGGAGGAGAGCCAGGCTGCACATGTGGCGGGGGGGGGGGGGGGACCTGAGATGTGTGTACATGTGATTTAAGAGGAACTGGGCTGCGTGCATGGCCAAAAGATCTGGCCTGTTCGTGATGCACACATGGTGAGAAGGAGGGTAGGCTGCCTGTACAGCATGTGGACCCTGGGTGGGCCACCCCCATGGTGTGTGGCCTGGGCTCTGCAGTCTGCAGGGCATGCAGCCTCCCAATACTCAGAAGCTGGATAGCTATCATTTAAACCAAGCTAATTTTAGTTTGACTTGTGTTGGTTAAGGGAAGGAAGGGCAATGAAAAGCCCACTGAGTGATAGATATTCTGGAAGGATAAGTAGAGAAAGAGAGAGAGAAATTGGTGTCTGATGGAGAGCAACAATTTCCAGCCAGGAGATATCCAGAGTTAGAAGGAAAGAGTTTACAATCACAACCTGACTTACCCATTGCAGCCTGGGGCAAATCTACAAAGGAATAACAGACATTTCAGTAGTAAAAGCACGTGACATTCGAAACAGCCATTATCCTTCTTTTGGACCCACATGAGCTGTACTCTTGCACCCATAGATCTCACCCTTTTTAATCAGCCTGACTGTGTACTGGGGTCTGCTCACGCATAATCCCTTGCAGTTTAACAAAGGCAAGTGAAAGGATGAGCTATGACATAAACAACTGCAAGAAGATCATAGTCTAAGGATTCAGTTAACTTGCTGTCATGCATCATGTCAATTTCCAAGCTGAGATAGTGGGATAGGGTTACCTGTGATAGACCTGCAGTTCCTATACCCAGATGTCTTACATGAATTGAGACCAGCTGGACATTACAGTTAGAAATTAAAAATACTGTTGATTATTATTATTATTATTTTAATGTCTTCTTTAGAATAATAAAATAATGTTACGCTGGAAAAGTTTTACAAGTATATCTGTGGAGAGTATGAAATGAGCTTATAGTAGAGTATATCTAAAAATGTGAGAGCATTTAAAAGATGCCTTACAGTGACCAACAGTAACTGAGTTTGCTATTTCCACAGCATCTCCAATAGGAAATTTTAAGGGGTGGGAAAAAGTCAAGAAATGTCCTGTATAAATCTGTATGCATGAGATACTTCATCAAAACTCTGTGAAGAAAGCTCATGGAGTCAAATGCTGATTTCCAGAAACAACATTGCCTCTGTGTACTCAGAACTGATTCTAAGCATTTGCTCAGCTATCCACAAATGTGTGTGAGAAAGTATAAAAATCTTGCATACCTGAGCAATGCTGAGTGAGAAAGATACTCCCAATGATGATGAGTATGAAGAGTAAAATGATGACTGTGCCCAGAAGAATGATTTCAACTTGTTGCACTTTAGACATAGTTATGTTTTCTGTTTAATAAGATGAAAGAATCCCTGTTACTTACTCACAATGAATGTTATATATGTTTTAGATTATTTTCTATATTTAACAAGGAAAAATATATATGCTACATTATTCAGTATCTACAAAACTCCTGGGTGCTCATAAAAATAAAGAACACTGTCATCTTTTTTCCTTACATGTACATTATTGTAATTATTGTTACATGCTCCAGAACATTCAAAAGAAAAAATAAGCTGGCCTACTGATGCCTTCTGGTCTTGCAGAAGATGCAGACTAATTAAGCTACATTGTTACAGTGACACAATTTTAATTTAAAATCAGGAATACAATATTCATATTCTTGCCAACACAGGTTCAAACCTTAACTCTCCTCCTGGAGCAACCACTGGAAGGAAAGAGTTTACAATTTCTGTAAGGCATTAATGGGTCAGGTGGTCAGTGCCATGGTAGGCAAAGGGGGCAGCTGAGAACCTCCCCTCCTCCCTCCTCATGTGCTATATTCTCTGTATTTGAATGTCAAACCTTCCTGCATGCCGCGCAGCTGTGTTCATTGTTCACTGTGGAACACAGAAAACATATGAAAAAGACAGAGGGATAGAAATATTTTAGCAACTGGTCACTACTTAGAATCCTGTAACATTCAGCATAGACTAACCTAGAGGTAGGCAGTTTAAAAAGATATGTATCAGGAACCTATATGCAGGGCCAGGTTTCCATAGCTTGTCTACTTTTGAACCAAAACATCAGATCCAAAAATAGTTTTTCTGTTTGTGGAAGGGGAGCAACAGGGAAATGTTATCTCACACTGGATCCAAATCCTCAGATCCATCTAGAATAATTCTTTGTACAGATGGCTAGCTGCAAATCAAAATCTGCAACACCAATTTAGCAAAATTCACATTGATGCCAGTGTTATTAAGGATCAGATGAAGGCTGCAGGTTTCACATCTGTATGATGAACCTGAAGCATGGTGGGAAGTAGAGAAATAGTATTGTCATACCGTTACGATGGCAAACAAGGTAGGCAATCCCGATGGCAAAGGCAATGACGATGAGAACAGTAATATCCATAAGAATCTTCTTGTCTAGAATCAGCTTGCTCAAATCCATATTTTCTTTGGAACAAGGAAAAAAATGGCCTGTAATTACTGAAAATATTTATTATATACATAGGCAGAGCTTAGATGTGGAAAAAAAGGATGCAGGAACAGCAACCAGTGTTGCAGTGGTGCATGCTTCTCTGACTCACTGCTCTCAGCCTCCTCTTTTTCCCCACAACTAGAGTGGACAGAACACACCATGGGAGCATCATCTGGGGACTTTGTCTCTGAATTAGGTAACAATCTCCCTTCCTCTTCTGGGCACCTCCTCCCTTCCCCTCTTTGCTCAGCAGTACCTCCCCTTCTTTCTCTCACCCTCTTTGCTTATGCTTCTGGGTGCAGGTAGGGAAGACTCATCCACTGCTGCTGCTTTCCTGTCTGTTCCTACCCTACTCCAGCTAGGATTAAAAAGAAATGTCTGCAAGGAGCTCAATTCTGCTGGGTATGGCAGCATGGGCAAGTGGGTTCCTTCTCTATATGCTTGCTCTTGGGCTGTCAGAGAACTTCTAGGGGGACTGGGCAGGGACTGGGTACTCACCCACTGCCACCAGCTAGAGTGAGACAGGAGTGGCTCTGGTGCCCCTGGGTCAGCTAGACATGGCAGCAATAGTGGGAGTGCACCCAGAGGTATAAGGAAAGAGGGGAGGTGCTGCCGAGCATGGAGGACATGCTGAGAGTAGGGACAGGGGAAGATTCTTAGCTGCTTTGGGGACTTGCTATCTGATGGTGCAGGTTGTTTTTTATCCTTTTGCTCTGTAATTGTAATTTGCATTGGTCTGACTTGCCTTAAGAAAAAGTAAAATCAACATCAGGTAAGAAAATCATTTAATGTTTTAAAAATTGTGCTATTGTCAATGACACCTGGTTTACAAAGAGTTTGACCATGAGATTGAAGTTTCCCCCAATGTCATTTCTAGCAAGAAAACATGAGTAACTTCAACCAGAGAGGCCTTCTGGACCCTGTGACATTCCCACTAAGACTGAGTCCAAAGGACTCCTCTCCCAATTCAGTTCCTGCTTTGTTCCTGGGCTCAACATTGGACCTCCTGGGAAGTCCATTTTCCCCATCAGAGCTGTTTTCCTAGGTTGGAGGCATGTCTGGAAAGACTAACAAAGTCAGTGGCCCTGATGTGGGTAAGCCATTGGATTTTAAAGGGTTGTAGCAAGGTTCATGTTCCAGGGGCAGCCGTGGCACCTCCAGTGACCATGCAACCCTTGCTCTGCTCCAGCTCTAGGAAGCCCTCCCCTTCTTACTCACCTGCCACACCTTGATGTATTTGACCAAAAGAGAGGCTGTCTGAGGGTCCTTGATCTAGCCCCAGTTCTTGTAGCCACCAGCAGGTCTCTCCCAGACTCTGCTGGTCTCCATTCTGCTTCTGTTAGGCTAAGTGGGTCCTCCTGGCCTGCCCATTCTTCCCAGGGTGCTTGTAGCCATAAGGGCTATTCACAGCCTCTGACCTCCTCTACAGTCATGCCCATGCCTCGCTGGTGTTACTATACAATCACTCCTTTGTCAGGGCTTTGACCTTCTCAGCCTATGCCCTTTTTCTCTAGCTAGGACTACTGTGCTGGACTTGGCTTCTGAGTACCAGCTCTTATCTAGATTGTTTAGTCCTGGCCCCTTGGACCAGTCTCCACCCTGCCTGGGCACTGGGCCCCCCTAGCCCAGTCTGGCTTGAGCCATGCTTAGTACAGCCCTTCCATAGGCTACCACCCTATAAGATTCAAACCTGATCTATATCTCAAGCCCATACCATGGCTCAAGACACTCTTGTCAGGCACTATCGGGACCTCTGTACCATCCCTGATAGTAAAAAACCTAAACTGCTAGTATAAACTATAACAAAGGACTAAACCCTATGGCTATAACACAGACTCCAAGCCTGCAGACTTCTCCCCTGCCCTGGATCATATCCCCCTGGTAGCAAGCCTTCAGTGCCTTACTTGCATTCCCAGGGCATGCTTGGAGTCAGCTGGCCATTCTCTTGCAGCCTTCCCAACTAAAAGCTCTTTGCGACTTGAACGGCCAGACTGCCTTTCTGGTTCAGACTCTGGGCTTATAAAGTACTTAAACCTTGATTCTTCTGGGCCAGTGGTGCCCTGGCCAGCCATAGGGTTTTTTCCTTAGGGCAGGGGTGGGCAGTTATTTCAGCTGGAGGGCCACTTTCATAGTTTCATAGTAGCTAGGGTCAGGAGGGACCTGAACAGATCATCTAGCCTGACCCCCCTGCCACAGGCAGGAATGAATGCTGGGTTCACAAGACCCCAGACAGGTGATCATCCAACCTCTTTTTTTTTTATTTACCCAAGATAGGGGCAAGGACCACTTCCCTAGGAAGTTGGTTCCAGATTCTGGCCACCCCAACTGTAAAATATTGCCTTCTGATCTCTAACCTAAACCTATTCCCCATCAGCTTATTACCATTGTTCCTAAACACCCCAGCTGGTGCTAGGGAGAAAAGGTCTCTTCCTATATACTGATGATCTCCCCTGATGAGTTTGTAGGCAGCCACTAGGTCCCCCCTCAGCCTCCTCTTGCTGAGGCTGAACAGGTTCAGGGCCCTCAGTCTCTCCTCAGAGGGCCTGTCCTGCTGCCCTCTCACCAAACAGGTGGCCCTCCTCTGAACTCTCTCCAGGCTGGCCACATACTTTTTAAAGTGTGGCGCCCAGTACTGGACGCACTACTCCAATTGCGGCCTGACCAATGTCGCATAGAAGGGGGAGTATCACCTCTCTGGACTGGCTTGACTCTCTGGACTGCATCTTTGAATGCATGACAAGGTATGGCTGGCCTTGCTGGCTGCGATCTGGCATTGGTGGCTCATGTTCATCTTGGAGTCAATAATGACTCCAAGATCCTTTTCTGTCTCTGTGCTTTCAGGAGGGGAACTCCCCAGCTTGTATGTGTGCTGTGGATTCTTTCTCCCAAGGTGCAGTACCCTGCATTTCTCTATATTGAACCCCATCCTATTCTCATCTGCCCACTTTTGTAGTCTGTCTAAATCTAGTTGCAGCCTCTCTCTCCCTTCAAGTGTGCCCACCTCGCCCCACATCTTAGTGTCATCAGCAAACTTGGACAATGTGCTTTCAACCCTCTTGTCCAAGTCACTTGGACCACTAAACCAAGTGGCACCCACAAGTACAGTCTAGCCTAGACCGACAAGCAGAACAAATACCCAGGTAAGCAACAGGGGCCAGGGCAATGGTGAGATTATGGGGCCAGTGCACACATTTTCAGGAGGCCTCAAATGCCTCTACACAAACGCTCATAGTATGGGGAACAAGCAGGAGGAACTTACCCTCCTGCTAGCTGACACCAACCCAGACATAGCAAGGCTCACAGAAATGTGGTGGGACCCAATGCACGACTGGGCTGTGAATATCAAGGGCTATAGGCTGTACAGGAGGGACAAGACAGGGAGGAAAGGTGAGGGGTGTGGCACTCTACATTAAGAAGGAATACACATCATCAAGTAGCACAGGGTCAGAGGAGGGGCACACTGAAGTGCTCTGGGTTAGAATACAAAGTAGTCGAGGGGAAAGGGACTTAACGGTGGGGTTCTACTACAGACCACCCAACCAAGGGGAAGAGCTAGACCAGGAATTCTTAAGTCAGCTCACGGAGGTAGTTAGGTCAAAGGATATGGTCATCATGGGTGACCTGAACTTTCCAGACATCTGCTGGGAAGAGCAATCAGCCAGGTCTGACGGTTCACGTAAGTTCCTAGCCAAAATGCAGGACCTCCATCTAACCCAGGAGGTGCACAGCCCCACCAGGGGAGATGCCCTGTTGGGCCTGGTGTTGGTCACAGGCGATGACCTGGTGAGGGGGCTGTGGGTGCTCGACCACCTGGGTGACAGTAAAATCAGTAATCAGTAATCATCGCCTGCTGGAATTCACCATCCAGTGCAAGGTGGCAAAGGCCTGCAGCAAGGCAGCAGCCCTAGATTTCAGGAGGACAGACTTCAATGAACTAAGGAGAATAGTCGGGGAGGCACTGAGGTCCCAGAGGGGAGGGGAGGGGAGCCAGGTGTCCAAGAAGAGTGATCTCTTCTTAAGACAATCCTCCAAGCCCAAAGGGAGGTAATCCCAACACGGATCAAAAGGGGCAGGAGGGCGCAAAAGCCCCCATAGCTCACCAAAAGCATCCTACCTAAAAGGGAGGCATACACACAATGGAAAGGAGGGGCCATCACCAGGGAGAACTATTGCTCGGGGCTGCAGGGGGGCAGTCAGGAAGGCCAAGGTGGAGATGGAACTGGGACTAGCTTCCTGGCTCAGGGACAACAAGAAGTCCTTTTTTAAATACATAGGGGGCAAAAAGAAGGTACTGGGTAACGTGGGGCCCCTGCAAGACACACTAGGAAATCTGGTCATCACACCAGACAACAAAGCTAACCTATTTATAACAACTTCTTTGCCTCCATTTTCCTGAGCAGAGACCCCCCACTGGGACCCCCTCAGGCCCCAGGGGAGGCCAAGGGTCTGAGGATCTAGTCAGGGAACTTCTGGAGGGACTGGACATATTTAAATCAGCTGGTCCTGACGATCTCCACCCCAGAGTGCTGAGGGAATTAGCTGAGGTCATTGCAGGACCC
>NW_017728918.1:9917707-9943234 GCF_001723895.1 Crocodylus porosus | reverse complement strand
CAGGAGTAAATTGGATGCTTATCTTGCTGGGATCCTATGACCCCAGCTGACTTCCTGCCCTTTGGGCAGGGGGCTGGACTCGATCTCCCGAGGTCCCTTCCAGCCCTAATGTCTATGAAATCTATGAAACCTTGGGCTTGTCACTGCATCACTGTTGGCCTGCCTAGGCAGCACAGTGCCCCTAACGAAGAGGTGGCATATGGCAGTAGGCAACTTCTTCCCTGTCAGAGCAGGGAGGCTGTGGGAGAGATGCCAGGGAAGGGGCGGGGGGTCTCTGTCACTGGAGGTGCCAAGGAGAGGGGGGACAGACACTGGTTGGGGATGATCTAGGTGCAGCGATGCCCCTGCTCTGCGGTGGGGATGTCCCAGGCTTTCTGAATCCCAGAGGATGTAAGAAGCTGCAATATTGAACTGAATGATCCAGCCTCAGGCCCCTAGCATATTTGTACATAGTCACAGAAAATGAGGGTTGAAGGGACCTCAGGAGGTCACATCTAGTCCAAGCAGGACCAGCCCCAAACTACATCATCCCAGCCCAGGTGTTGTCAGGTCTTAAAAACCTCCAAGGATGGAGATTTCCCATCCCTGTCCAGAGGAACCCCAGCTTTCTTCCTTCCTCATATGAATGATAACATTTCCGTAGCACCGGCATTTTTCCCCCTGAAAGCTTGCACGCTGAAAAGCCCGAATTTGGGGCATCACCTGGGGTCTGTTGCTTTAAGCAAAGGACGTCGGTATTTAGCACTGATATCACCTGGCCGGGATCTCTGTGTAACCCCAAGCTAATTTCCAGGGCTTTGCAGGAGCTCAGCCTGCCTTTTCTTCCACTCAAATGCAGTCCCAGCCCGGTTATCTGCAAAGCGCCGTGCAAACATCAGTTGTTCCCACCCAAATTTCCACTGATCCTAACCCAGCTTTAAAACCTCGTCCCCTGTGTGATTGGCTTTAAATACACCCTGGTGGAAAGACCTGCTGTCCTGTTATTCGTGCACCTGTAGCCCATACATCACCCAGTTTCTGTGCAAGCGCACCGGCTCGGGGCTGGCTGAGAACCAGCTAGATCGAGGATGGCATTAACCATCCGTTTCCATGGTTTCCGTGTCACTTATTTGCATAGGATTCTCCTTAGGAAGGGGGGACCGCTGAGCTGAAAACAAAAGATGCCGGAGCGGCACAAAAACTAACACCAAGGGACTGGTGCCCCCAGGTGAGATCACCTGTTCCCGGAGACTAGCGGCCCTGCGGCATGGATCTCCCCTCTGCAGAGGCAGGGCAGCACCTAACAACGATAATCCGCTGGGTTCAGGGGGTCTCCGAGGACCCCCACCATCAGCATCATCGATACTACCCGTGGCAAAGACTAATGGAGGGCTGGGCCCTATCTTTGAATCACCCTAGAGTTGACCTAAATTGTTCTCCCCGCAAACACACAGTCAGGACCCCTGCAAATCATGACCCGTAAGTCTGTTGAAAAATGAGCCCTGCTGGCTTCTTTTCCCGGATCAGAGCCGCTGGGAGTCACGCTTGCAAGATCTTCCACCCCGTGACCAAGGCTGGGACCTTGCAGTGTCTCATCGGGAGAGGCTGAGGTTCTCGCCTCGTCACCTGCCTCTAGGTGCGGGCTCGGAGAAGAGCCTCCGGCGGCGCGAGACATGGGAGGCAGTCACATGCGTTGGTCGGAAAAGGTGTCCAGGCCAGGAAGGGGCCATGCCAGCCAGCAGCGCAGATCCCAGCGGTAATAGCAGCTGCATTTCACCCCACGTTTCTTCCCTCCGGCTCAAATTTTGCGGCACAGGTGAATGATATAGCATCCCCTTTTCTTGCCAACTCATTCTCAATCAATCCCTCCTGGACCCCCTGCGATATCCATGTGGGCATTGCTGGTTACTGCTTGGGGCTGGGCAGAAATCCCCATGCCCTGCCATTACACCCCCCTTTTTCTGCTACGTGGCTCATGGTCTTTTTCAGAAGGTGCTGGGTGCTGCAGCCCAGGCTGGGGATGGGGACTGGGCTGTGCTAATGCTCCAGCTGGGATTTAAACCAGAGGGTCCTGGTTAAAGGGTCTTGCCCCTCTGCTCAGGGTCAGACTGATGCCAGATTTGGGGTCTGGAAGGAATTTTACCCCCTGGTCAGACGGTGCAGCCTGGGGGGGTTTGCCTTCCTCTGTAGTGGGGGCATGGACTCTCCCTGGCGTCTCCTGAGCATCTATTTACACCCTTTTACAGCGGCAGGACGTTGGCTGCCGCGGTCCCCCTGCCTTCCCCGTAGCAAGCTCAGGTGTGATGTCTGGTGCTGACTGTCATTTTGCTCCGAGGCTGGACACAGCGTTGGTTTGCACAGGGCTGATCCTGCCTTTAGGCTGGGGTTGGACGAGATGTGATGGACCCCTGGAGCTCCCTCTAGCCCCACTTCTTTCTCTATGATTTCTATGATATTCTATGCATTACTTCTCCTTCCCGGCCCACATCCCATCCAGGCATCAGTGTCCCCTGCCTAGCAAGCAGCAGCAGATATCTGGGTCACAAGAAACTGGCTTCCCTTCAGTGGACAAATAAAGGATGTGGACTCAAGGTTTATTCTCAGTGTAACATGTATTATTTAAACATATACCCCTGTCCTAGAGCAGACATAGTCAAAAAGTACATGCGGGGAAATCCCAGGAACTATGCAAAGAAGGGATTTGTGGGGGGGTTTCCATGTTACTGGCTGAGCTGCAAAAAAAAAAAAAATTAAAAACCAAAGCGAAAGTTGTTTCAGGTCAAGGTGAAATGAAACTTTTTTTAGGCCTATTTTGGCAAATTGAAAAGTTGAGAAAATTCCACTGAGGCTCAAAAGCAACCCTGTTTCTCTCGACCTGGCATAGACTGGCTCTTTGGGGGGGTTCACAACGATGAGTCCCAGTGGAGTTTTTCAAGAAAAGTGAAGGCAATCTCTAAATGAAACATTAATTCAAAATGATAATAAATTGAAATACACTGACCCGTCGAATCTGAGAGCCATGGGGCGGCAGGGAGCTGCAGAAGCCACGTCTATCCAACCCCTGCCTGAGGCAGGATCAGGCCCCTCCAAATCACCCGACAAACCCACTGTTTAACCCCTTAGTAAAACTACTACTTCTGAACATGGGGCTGAGACCTAGTTATCTGTGTTAGTCCAAAGTAAAGTGAAGGCAGGGTAGATTTGCACCTTATAGACTAACCAAAGTAGGTAGGTAGGTAGGTAGGTCAATAGATCTACTTTAGTTAATTATGAGGTGCAATTCGACCCTGCTTCTAATTTACTTCAGACTAACATACATGTATATGCATGTGTACACCTATGTGTAAACACACACACACACACACACACACACACACAAGATAGATAGATAGATAGATAGGTCGAGCTACTTGGATTAGTCTATAAGGTGCAATTCTACCCTGCCTTCTACTTTACTTCAGACTCCCGGATATGTCTATTTACGCATATGTAAACACATGCGCGCACAGAACAAGTTTTCATGAGCTGAAGCTCACGTGATCAGATGCTGTGAAAGGACATGCAGAAAGCGAAGGAAAAGAAGGAGAGAGAAACAATCAGAGAACTAAAACAATGCATTTCCAAAAGATGTATCTTGACTTGAATCTGATGCAAAGTTTTCATGCAAAAAAAAAAAAATCACCCAGTTCTAATCGTTTTTTTCTTATTTTGGTCCACGATGGGAAAGATTGTCAGAGAGGAAGCTGGATGCAGACTGTAGGGGCTTGTGTCACAGGAGGCGAAGGGCAGGGGCGGTGAGATACTGTATTTCCTCACATATAACATGTCCCAAAATATAATACTCACCTTGTTTTTGAAAGGCAGAATGAAGGAGGGGAAATTGTCCGGAGTTATGGCTGCATAGAGGAAGGACAGAGCCTAAATTCCAGCTGATTCGCCCTTCCTTTCCTGCTTAACAAAAGCTGAAAAGCTAGCTGCTGCGGAAGACTGGTTTCCATGGGGGAGGGCTCTCATAGAGTCATAGAGAAGTAGGGCTGGAAGGGAGCTCCAGAGGTCACATCTAATCCGCCCCCTGCCTGAGGCATGATCGGCCCTCTCCAAACTATCCCAGACAAACGCATTATCCAGAACTACACAAAACGGCAGTCATCCCAGACACAAGACAAGGCATCACGCCTGAACCTGGCATGGGGAAAGAAGGGGGCTCAAAGCAGCCAACATCCTGTTTCTATGAACTGTTGACAATAGCCACTAACCTATGATTTTTAAACTTGCTCAAGAGTCACCAAGGCGGTGAATTAGGAGAAGAGGGACCCGGAGCAGCTAGCAGACAGAAAACTGCTACAAGGAAGTTTGGCTTGATGAGAGGAACATTAAAACCATTAAAAGAGGGAGGAAATGGAAGGACAATGAGCCTTACTATGGACTGACTCCCTCAGCTGCCTGAATAGCAACGCAACAGCAGCTGCTGGGTGGAACAGGTGTCAAAGCAGGGAGCTCCTATCCCGACTGGAGAACCAGCTTCCCCACTTAAAACAGGAACCCCAATATTGCGGGACTGATTTGGGGGTGGGGGGGCAGGTGTGGTAGATGTCCTTCTCCGTTTCCACTTCTGCACAGGGTGGGGGTGGGGGGAGCACTTGATGTTGTTGCTAACAGGAGCTGCAGTGAACAAACTACCCGTGTTACACTTTGGTCTAGGACAGAAGTTCAATAAACCAGTTGAATCTAAATGGGTTAAATCTGGTACCATATCCATCCAGGTTTATCTTAAACTGGTTTGGGCCATTTTGAAAGTGGTTTACGTGCACTGAACTTCTGTTGGGTTACAGATTTGAACCGGTTTCCAATCACTTACACCAACTTCTGTGTCATTTCTGTCCCTAGCCCTGAAGTGCAGACAGCTGGTTTCCCTGCAAGAGGCAGGGCAGGAGTTGGAGTAGAGGTGACTGAAGGTCACATCCAGCCTAACCCCTACCTGAGGCAGGATCAGCCCTGTCCAAACCATCCCAGATGCATCCATGATGTAACCTCAAGGGAGCTCGGCACGGTGGGAGACGGCCAGCTCGTCCTAACAGTGCGACCACGTGAAGGGCATTGGGGTGGTGGGGACGGTCTCTGGTTATGACGGCAACTTGATTGACAAGGGGAATAGTCTGCATAGTCTTACCCTGTGGTTTTATAATGAAAGTTAAACAGTCTTCCCTTCTTTTTTTGGTATTTCCCCTAAGGAAGCAAGAACTTGCTGTAATTAGGACAGTGGTGACCAGCTCTGGAAATTTCCTTTCCAAGCTCCCAGTGCAGGAGAGGAGGTTCGTCTACTAAGCAGGACCTGGCAAATCACAGATCCACTTTTCCAAGCCCGTCTGGAAGGGTGCTGGGGGTGGCCCGTGTGGCCCGAGACATCTGCAGGTGGACATGTCCCCCCACTGGTAACAGAGCTCCATTGGAAAGTTTCTGTGGCTTCCCCTGCAAACAGGTTTCCTTCTTGGGATGTGTTTTTGGAGTAGGAGTCCCTGGATATGAGCCTTGTGATGCCCCAAGCAGGCCAGGCAGCCGGTTGACCAGGTGGAGAGCTGGACTGCAGCTGGACCCCCCTGGTGCCGAGGTTAACAGCGCAGCAAGAGTCATCACAAGGCAGCTCCGTTCTGCATAGTCCCTCCAATGCACGGGGTCCATCCTTGTAGCCATTCAGGTCCGTAGCTTTCCTGATACAGGGTCTTTGGGGGAAGCTCTGGCCTGTAGCTCAGTAGTGACTGATGCCCCTTTCCTCCAAGCACGTCTCCACTCCCTTGGTGGATCTGGCTGAACTCACAGCTTCCACCGCATCTGGTGGCCACAAGCCCCAGATGTTTTATTGCCATTTGATCCTCTCCTTTCCAGGCCTGGTGTTAGACTAAAGTTAGTCGCAAGTCAGTCCGCACACACAGTGTGACTGTGCACTAACTAATTGGGTGTAAATTTGATACCTGCATCATGCAAGTTGGCATAAATCACCATAGTTACTGCGCAGTATGGGCGTGCACATGTAGTTTTAGGTTACTGTGCAGTAACTTACATTACTGTGCATGTGTAGATGCACCCAGTGGCCCCCTAAGCCCCTGCTGCCTTTTATTGGAAGAGGGTGATTTTGGTAGCAGGACCTCAGGGGGTTGGCAGAGCCGGGCGGAGAAATGAGTGCTCCTTGTCCTCTTTCCTCCTCTCCCTGTGAACTCGCTGAGTTTCCACAGCCCCGGCCCAGCTCGGAGGGCACCCCGCAGTGCCCTACTAGGGAGCTCCCTCCACGCAGGCCACGGTGGGCATCCAGCCTAGGCCTGGCAGCAGAAAGGAGATGAAGCTAAAGGAGCATTTCCAGTAACAGGGCCCCAGTAGTAGGCTCTTACCATCACTGAGATTAACCTTGAGGCGGCACCAAGATGACGCTCTCCTGGCCAATGTACACCGGGAGGTCGACAAGGACCGGGAGCTCTTTCCTGCCTGCTGCTCTTGGCTGTTGCCTTTTCACTGGGCCTGGGTGTCAGAATCAGGCTCTGAATTTGGTCAAGACCAAGGCCAAGGCCAACTGGCAGCCTCTTAGCAACCTCTACGCTTCCTGCAAAGGCCAATAGCAGCATCCTTTGCCTCTCGCCAGGCAGTCGCGGGATGCTGGGGGTGCGGGGGGTCTCGTCTGGAGCCCTCTCGAGGGAGGCCAGACACAGGAGTGGGTTGGGTTGATGGGAGCACCCCCAAGCCACTGCCCACACTGGTCCCGTGGACCCAGGGATGGTGCTGTGCCTTGATGCCCCACTGCAGTGCTCCAGCCCAGCGAAGGCTTCAGGGCTTCTCTGCCACAGTTCAGCATCCTTTACAGCGTGCGTACGTGTGCATGCACGTGTGTGTGCGCGCGCGCGCGTGCGTGTGTGTGAGTGTGCTGCTTTCCTCTGAAGCCGCGTGCATCCACACTCAGCCCCAGATCAAAGAGGAGAGGGGAAGTAGCAATCCCATCGGGGCCAGGAGATAAAAAGCATCCCAGGGGCAAACCCTGCTCTGATGCCCCTTGCAGCTGCCGGAGACAGAGGATGCTCTGAGACCACGGGCAAGCCTCTCCCCTCTCTTCCTTCTGAGCAGAGGCCTGCAGACCGCTCTGGGCTTGCTCTCCTTGCAGCCGCCGGCCCCTCCAGCCAGGCCGGGCTCCTGCCCTCCCCGCACCGCCGGCTCCCGTGGTGCCCGGGGCCTCGGCGCAGCTCAGCCCAGGCTCGGTTCTTTCTCATTCGCATCACACGCTGCTTGCCATGATGTCATCCCCGCTGGCCCACAGGCGCGGCCAGGTTGTGAGCAGAATAGGAGATTTCCCAGCACGCCGGGAACAAAGACATCGCTGGCCTGCCATTGCCCAGGCCTGGGGCTGAGCCACGCATGAGGCTGTAATTAAAATGCTGTCACCCTCCTCCCCCCTGCAAATTTAGATTTATAGGGACCGGAGAAGCTTTAAACAGGCAAAGTGGCTTCCCACTGGCTCCCCTTGGTAGCATGATGTCATCAGGGCCCAATCAGGAGACGGGCAGCTCCCTTTTCCAGCTCTCTCCTCCATCCAGGAGCCTGTTAAAAAGTCTAACAGGGATGAACTGCTGCCTGGGGGGAGGCTGGAAGGTGGAGGAGCCTTCTCAATACACACACAGACACATGCATGCATGCACACATACATGCACACACAAATGTGTGCACACACGTGCACGCACACACCTGCACACACACCCCTGCCCCATACACCTGTACCCTAAAAGCTGTGACACTTAGGAAGGGAAAGAAGGGATGGATGGCACTGGCGGGGCATGCATTGTGTGTGTGCGTGTGTGTGTGTGTGTGTGTGTGGGTGTGCATGCATGCACTGTGTGTGCATGTGAGTGTGTGCACATGTACACAAGTTTGTGTGCATGTGCGTGTATGTGCATGCACTGTATGGTATGTGTGCATATATGTGCATGTGCATGCATGCATTGTGTGCGTGCGTGCATATCTGCATGCCTGTGTGATTGCATGTATGCATGCATACAGTGTGTGTACGTGTGTACATGCCTGTTTGTTTTTGTGCATACTTTGTGTGTGCATGCATGTGCACATGCCTGTGTGCACGCACACATTGTGTGTGAACGTGCACACGTGCACATGCCTCTGTGTGTTTGTGTGTGTGCGCATGCATTGTGTGTGTGCTCATGTGCGCATGACTGTGTGTTTGTGTGCACACATGCAGTGTGTGTGTGCACACGTGCATGCAGTGTGTGGTGCATGTCCATGTGTGTGTACCCATGTATGCATGCATGCATTGTGTGTCTGCATGCCTGTACGTGTGTGTGGGTGTATGGGTGTGTGCGCGTGCATGTATGCATGTGTATGTGCTGAGGCCTTTCCAGCTGGGACAGAGTCACCTGACAAAGCTCCGTGTTGGTGACAGACCCCCATCACCACCCTCGTGTCCCTGGGCCCAGGGGCAGGCGTCGCGTGTGCTAGGCAGTAACTCCCTGCCAGCCACACGGGCAAAGTGAGGCTGGAAACCCCCTGCTTGTGCAAAGCCCAGTGGTATCCAAGAGCGCCTCCCCCCTCCTGCAATAACAGCAGCACTGGGGCTGGGAGGCTATCACCACGCTAGTGCATTGCACGGGCATGCACAGCCCAGGGCGGCGATGCTGCATCCGCCACTGACTCCCTTCAGGACCCTGGTCTGCTCCCACCCCTTTGCCACCCCAAATACTGCTCAATCCTGGAAAATCAGCAAATTCAAATGGTGCCATCCTCCTCCTCCTCGCTGCTGCTGGCGCCTGTGACTTCATCTGAGGGCTGCGGTGACGGCGTGTGCCCAGAGCGGAAGCACAGATGGCTGTTCAGGGTGGAATAGCAGTGCCCGTAGGCTCTTGATAAGGGGCTGGACTCTGATCTGTAATCCCCCAGCTGTAAAGCAGGGATGGGAAGCCTTCCTTTTTCCCACCTGGCGCGTGGGTTAATTGCCAGCCTGTCCCGCAGAGGCTGTCTTTTGCCATCTGGATGCACCGAGATTAGCAACACGCAGGGCCTGGTCTCTGCTCCGAAAAAGATTTCTTCTCCCTTTCTCCCCACCCCCCCATGGAGCTTCCTGCAGGGCCGTGAACCCCTTCCTCAGGGATGGGAGGGTGGGAATGACCCTTTTCCCCAGAAACAGACCCATGGACCTGGCTGCTGCAAGAGACCGGGATGGAGCCGGCCAAAACACTGGATTTCTGGTTCCGGTTTGCACAGATTTCCCCAGCCATGGACGTACCTTCAGGGTCTGACGAAGGTGCGGTGAAACCGATGCACCTGGCTGCCCTGGTCACGTCACCTCTGCTCAGCAGCTGCCTGGGCTCTGCGACTCTCGGGTGGTCTTTGCCCTGAGGACTGTCCCCAGGTCTGAGCTCCAGAGCGCCCAGCACCACCAGGATACAGGCTGCTGGCATATCCCAAAGCCCAGCTCTCAACAGCGAGAGGGCCTGTGGCTCTCATCATATTCGGGACCAACGTTCAGCCCATCTCTATGACTGTGCTTCCCCCGGATCGGTTCTTCCCGGCCCCATGTGCACACCCAGTCCAGAGCATTTTAACCCCAGTTTACTTTAAGTGTCTGGCTGGTCAAAGCCGGTGGGACAACACATGTGCTTTGCATGATGCATGTGAGCGTGGACACGGGCCCTGCTGGTGCAGGGTTCGAGGCCACGTGGGCTGGGGCCGGCTTCTGGCTCACCAGACATCTTGGGTTCCCTCCTATGGGCCTGGATGTGTCATGAGACGTCCCAGGATCCGCGGTGTTTGCAAGCAGGTGGGGAAATCCCTGGGAATAGGGGACTTGCTTGCAGGGGACCCAGTGAGAAATCCCCTGGCAGCATGCCTCGAAGGCTGGGGTAGAAGCTGGCAGCCGCGAGGCAGCAGACGTTACTCGTTCCCCTCGAGGATGAGGGTGCTTTGCCTCTCGTGGCTCCAGATTGCTTCTCATCTGATTAGTCTGGACAGGGCTAATCCTGCTTCTGGCAGGGGTTGGCAGGTCCCTTCCAGCCCCACTGCTTTAGGACTGGGGCTCCTTTCGGCTGCTGACTTACTCCCAGCCACTCCAGGACTGGACGTACGTCCCATTGACTCTGGTGCAATTTATGCCGGTTTCCTGCAGAGCTGCGTATTGCCCCCAGATCCAATGTGGACAGAAGAGCAGCTTACTCCAGGTCAGGAAACCACTGGCTGCTATTACTAAGTGGTAAGCAGGGTGGGGGATTGTAGTAGCCCGTTTGCATTGAGCCAGCGGCTACCCCGGGTGAAGCTGGGGACAACACAGCACTTAAACTGGTGTAACTGATAGTGGGGTGATTCTGGCCCTCTGCAGGGACTTGGCCTGGCCTTGGAGTGGACCCTTTCAAAGTGAAGGGCTAAGAGACTGCAGCCCGAACCAAAGTAGGTCTCAGTAACAGTGACCTAGACCTTGGTGACTGACAAGCACACCATGTATGGCCTAGGGCGGAAACGCTGGGAAACTGAGGAGCATTAGTAAATATTAAGGATTTGTATTATTCTAGGCACCTCAGAAGGCCGATGGACGGAAACCAGGGAATAAGGTGGGTACAAGACACAAAAACAGAGTTCATGGTGTCCTGGTAAACAGGCCCCTTCTATCTGGTGGGAAGGTCACGATGTCTGGTGAGAACTGGGTATGAATGACGTCCCCTAAACATGTTGTGTGATTGGTGAGAACGAGGGGGTGCAAACGTGATGTTGCTTTGATCACTGTCTAAAAGGGAGCCCGGGAACCTCAGAGACTAGGGGCCCTCCTGCATGACAGAGCCGTGTTCAACAGACAAACCTGGCTAGTGCCGAGCCAAAATGGGGGCATGATGTTAGTGTCTAGGGTTGCTTGCAAACAAGAAACCTCAAGGAGTCGATGGGCCCTTGTACACATGACGAATATCACTGCAATGTGTTACATAGCAGACTAAAATCATAGGATGTGTTTTACTTTGCTACATAAAAAGTCAGTTAAATCGAAATCTGCTGCCAAAGGTGTACGCTGTTACAAAACTTAATCATAATATGCCACTGAATGTGTACACTGTTATGCAATTAAATTGCTAAAAAGGGCAACTAATCTGCTAAAAGGGGCAATTACATCACGTGTACAAGGGCCCTTTGTCACATGTCCAAGGGCCCCGTGTGACTGAGAACCAGAGCCTGTGGTCTCTTTATTACAACTAATGAGGTCGTTAGGAGGAGTCATTGTACAGTCTCACCAGTGGTATCCTGGCAGCACCTAGACCACCCAAACTGAGGGAGTCTGATGTGACTGGCACTACTCCACCTCTGACCACCCCGATAGAGTCCAACAGGGGACACCTTACAGACTAACTGGTTCATAGGCATCTGATGAAGCAGGTTGGTGCTTACGAAAGCTTCTGCCTGTCTGAACAAGTTAGTCTCCAAGGGGCCACTCTGCCTTAGTGAATGCTGGGTCTGTAGTTTCCAACAAAATCTTCATATCATGAAAAGCTCACAGAAGTCCCCCAACCCAAACCTGCCGCATGACCTGAATTTTCCATGATGGATGGGCAGCAAATGACCAGCCAGGGAAGGTGACTTCAAATATTAATGAGCTGAATTATTCTTTTGGCCTTGAGGCACGAGAACGGTGTGCCCCACAGCTCATGCATCCCAGTAGAGCGAAGGCAACTAGGACCAAGAAGACTCCTGGATGCGTTGCTGAAAACCTCTCCCCACGGGCTACGCGGGTCATGAGGAGCATCAAGAGACAGCAACGATGACGGGCCCCTCTCAAGTACTGAGGGAAGTGATACTGCATATTCCCTGAGCCATCGCGGCTACAACAATAATATCCAACACTCACCGAGGCCTGCATTAGCCATTACCTTCCTCCTCTGGGATCTCCGAGCATGGAGAGAAAACAACATCACCAGGCATGGGTGCACTGGAGGGTTGACAAGGAGGTTGCAGCGGGGAGCAATATAGATCCAAGGGTGGGTGCAGAGCAGAACTGCCGTTGGGGAAATGGAGGCAGCGATACATGGGGCTTGCCACATCCTCACGCAGCTTGGGTGTCTTTGAAGAGAGGTTTCCACGGGTTGCACAGAAGCTTTTGGAGGGCCTCCCAGGTGGGAAATGGAGAAGGGGTCAAGCAAAGAAGGACTCTCCCACATGCACATCGAGAGCTGGAGCAGTCAGTGATGGAGTCTGGACCAGCAAGGAGGCAAAATAAGTGAGGAGCAGGGGCCATGTGGGATACTGAGGCCGAGGGGCCACGGGGCAGACGGGATGTGAAAGGACACCCCTGGAAGAGCTGGTTCCCGGGAGAGAACATAGCTCTGAATCTCCAGCCAAGCCCTGCTGAGATGGCCACTACGTCTAGCCCAGAACAAGCAGCAATAAGGCTCGGTCTGTCCCTAAATGGAAGGGACAGCCCCATATGCCATGACTGGAAGCTCTTTGGGGCAGAGAGCCGTCTTCTTCCCTGCTCCGAGTGCAGGGGAGGTCTTGTATTTGTCCTCTGGGCTTCAGGCTTGCTGGTAAGGGTCAGTGGTAGGGGGCTGGTTTCAGGAGAAGGAAGCTTGTGCTGGTTGTTGAAAGGGGTTATGGGCACTCAGAGGCTACAGAGAGGAGGCAGGGAAAGCAGGGCTTGGTTCCCATGCTCATGCCCGGCTGGGCAGCTATTAGGTATATTGCTGTAGAGGCTCCCAGCTGCTGCCTCTGCCCCAGCCCATCCTGGTTAACCCAACAGCCCCTTGGCCCTGCCAAACGCTGACTCCAGAGCAGAGAATGTGAGCTCATCCGTGGGCACGGATCAAGGTTCAATTGTCGCGGGGTGAGTGCCACACAGTACAAGCTGCCGTATGCAGGAATGGTTGGGGGGCATGTGTATATATGCGTGCACATGCTGGGTGTGCATAAAGTGTGTCTATGCATGCATGCAAGTGTATCAGGCATGTGCACGGGTATGTGTGTGCGTGCACATGCGAACACATATTGAGGAGGTATTTTGTGTAAGGGCAAGTGTGTGCACATACTTATAGGTAAGCACTTGCTGGATGTATGTTGTGTGTGTGTGTATTCAGTGTGCATATTCTACAAGTGTGCGTACATATACGGGGGGTGCATATGTGCCCATATTTGGTATGTGTATGTGTATGGACATGTGCATGTGAGCACATATTGGGTAGGTATATTGCATGGGGGGGTGCATGTGTATGCAAATAGGTGAACCGATGTTGGGTGTGCGTGTTGGATGTGCGCATGCATGCGTGAGCATATATTCAGTATGTATATCGTGTGTGCATGCACATTATGTCTATAAGCTTGTGTGTGGATAAGCATGTGTGTAGATCCATGAGCACGTGTGTGTATACATGTGTATCTATAAGCATGTATGTGTATCCATGAGACTGTGGGTTAACAAGTATGTATACATAGCCATGAGCATGTGTGTGTACACACATGTGCCTATAAGAATATGTGTATATACACGTGTGTCTGTAAGCATGTGTGTGTATCCATGAACACAGAGGATAATAAGCTGGTGTGTATATCCATGAGCATGCATGTACACCTGTGTGCCTATAAGCACATGTGTATATCCATGAGCAGGTGTGTGTATCTATGGGCATATGTGCACATGTGCGTGCCTATAAGCATCCATGAGCACATGCCTACACATATGTGTCTAAAGCCTACCTGTGTGTACCTGTGAGCATGCATGTGTAGACAAGCATACAGGCGTGTATCCATGAGGATGCACGTGTGTGGGTGTGTGCAAGCAAAGAATTTAATTTGCACTAGTGCTGCCGTGCTTCTCAATCAGGGCCCTGTGAGGGCTTCCCCAGGCGGCCCCGGCATGCCACGGAAGATCAGCAAGCCCCTGCGCAGGGCCCACAAGCTAAACCCAGAGATTTCCCACAGGAGTGCAGCATGTCCAGCCCCCCTGCCCTGCTGGGGGCCGGCTGAGCGCTTTGCGGCAGAAGAATAGCTCTAGCACGGTTCCGGAGTCAAAAACCACGTGAAAGCTCAGAGCTGGCATTTTCCAAGGGGGTCCCAGACCTGAACGGAGGCATGCACCTTTGCATGCCCCATATCTCATGCAACAGGCATGCCCGGGCTCTCCGCTGAATGCAGCAGGCCTGTGCCGAACGCTCATCCGTGGGCACCCCAGGCCTGGGTGCCAAAGCAAGGCCGGCGCCCCCACGCCCACCCCTGCTCTCCAATTCCTTTGTTCTCCCCGGGCCTGGCCCTGCCTGCTGCTCATTTGTCTCCCGCTGAGCACATTGTCTCCAGCACAAAGCCCCATGGACCGGCGCTGACGGAAAGGAGTGATGGATGAGGCTGAGCGAAGCACCGCAGAGCGCAGGCTGGATCTCCCTGCTTGCATCTCTCCCCGCCGGTGCCCCCTGGGCCCTGCCCTGCGGCTCTAGTGCATGCCCACTGGACCCAGTGCCCCCATCCCACCAGTGCCCCGTGGTCCTGGGTTGAGCACAGCTCTGCCCTCCTGCTCTGGAGCAGTCCCCAGACATGTGCAGCACCTGAGCATCACACACAGTATTTCTGGCTGGGGGTGAACACCTCTGCTTTGCCCTGCATCTCCCAGGCAGCTGGCAGGGCTCAGATGGACCCAATCTGGGCTCCACGTGGATGAATCCACCCCCCCGGCCCCCCTTCCCATCTCCCTGCCCCCCGTGATTGCAGACCAGTGGTTTAACGATGGAGTCCAGCACGTGCCAGTCATTAAACCCCACTTTCCTGCCAGGTCCCCCGCCTGTCCAAACAGCGACATCGGCTGCCCCCTTCATGCCCTGCTTGGCGAGTCCCTGCCCCGCAACCCCTCCCCCCAATAACTGGAGCAATCACCAGGGTCAATAAACACAGGCATATGCAAATGAGACGAATTAACCAGACGCTTTATTTGTGGAGCGGTGGGCAAGCCATCAGCAGATCCTTTGTCTGCCTGCAGCACAGAGACCATCATCCAAGGCCCAGCCCCTGTAGCCTGCCAAGTAAGGGAGTGTCTTTAAAGTATAGCTACTCTCACAACAGGAAGGGCCTGGGTGTGCAAAGATGGGCCTGGGTGTGCAGGGATGGGCCTGGGTGTGCAGAGATGCACCTGCATGTGCAGGGCGGCTCCTTCACCTACATGGGGCCGATCTGACCCATGGCGGTGCAAGCACTTGCCCAGGAAGGGGGAGACTGGGGCAAGGTGTGCGGGGATTCAGACCCACCTCTGCCCGAGGGTTATCCGAGCCTGGACCCCAGGCCCCGAAGGGCGGACGGGTCCTTGAGCATTGTCTCACCCAGCCCCTGCCCAGATGTCCTGCCTCAGCCCGGGTGCCCGCCTGCCCAGCTTCTATTGAAACAGCCGTCTGGGGTGCCCTCCCGCCCTGGGTTTGTGCAGCGCCTAGCACGGTAGGGCCCGTGTGAGATTTTAGGGCCTGGGGTAAGAAGATGCCCCTCCTGCTACCAACTTTGCCCAGAATTAAACCCCTCTCTTGCCTTTGCTGTGCCGCGCTGGAGCTCCCCACATCAGCTAAGCCGAAATCCCAGGACCTCAGCGGGACCAGCGGTGACAGGTGAGCCAGGCAAGGACAGCCGGCCGCATCGGCCCAGGCTGTTAAACCCTGCGGGCGCTTCCACCCACCGCGCGGGGGCTGGTTTGAAAGGGGAGCAGGGAGGTCTCACAGGGGAGACGCGGGGGACTGTCTACATTAGGGCAGCGGAGGCGGTAAGCCCCACCCACCCACAGGAGGGCGGGGCTTGTTTCTTCAGGGGTAGCACTGGAGACTGGCATCAGCGCCCTGGAGAATCCAGTTGCCATGTAGGTGCCCACGTGGGAGATGGCATGGGCCAGGGTCTCCCAGTAGCCCCCCTCTCCCAGTTGTGCCAGCAGAGAATTTGGCCCATGCTGCTGCCGCAGATTCGGCACCACGGGGCTGCATCCCAGCCCCCGAGCAGGCATGGTGCCCGGGGTGGGGTCTTCCCCCGCCCCTACTCCAGCCCTGGAAATCCACCCCTGCCTCTGTGTCCCCCACCCGGGGCAGCAGCCAGGGACCTGCCCGCCCCGATGCCCCCGAGTCCAGTGACACGGACGGGTCAGCCCCTGGAGCCTTTCCCCGCTCTGGTTTTGGAGCAGATCTCCCCATCTCTTGCGCCAGGGAGAGCAGGAGAGGGCACCGGTGCACCCGGGCGGGCGGGCGCTGACCCCAGCACAGCGAGGCCCCGATCCTGGCTCCGTCGCCACTGCAACATCGGTACCAGCCGTAGCCAGGGCACGGGCTGCCTTCTCCAGGCCCGGACCCCCGCTTTTCCTCCCTCCGGCCCTCGCTGTCTCCATCCACCTCTGCTTTCCCCTGCTCTTTCTCCCTCCAGACCCCGGCCTGAAAATAGCTCCTTTGTGTGACATCATCCCTCCCGTTACCTGGCTTTACAAGGAGCTACTCCGGCAATCCCTGCTCCCCGAAAAGATGCTGGCCAATCGGCTGGCGGCCTCGGCTCGGCCAATCAGCCGCCTCAGAGGTGATGTCATGGTGAGAGCCTGGCAGTGGGCTTGATGCTGGGGCCAGTCCTTAGCAGCATTAAATGAGCAGGTAGGGCTGGGAGCGGCAGCCGGGCGCTGGATTTGAGGGTAAGTCCCCGGGGAGCTGCAGGGCAAAGGGCTGGCGGGGGAGGGAGATGGCTGCAGAGGCCCGGCGCTGGGCAGCTCAGGAGGGCAGGCGCCTGGGTACCGAGGCAGCAGGAGGACCTGCACCCTTTGGTGCCGCGGGTTTGGGGAGAGGATGGTCGGTGCCCCTCTGGCACCGGGCACCCCGTGCAGCTGGCTCCGTCGGGACGCCTGCGCTCCCCCAGGGCTCGGCCCAGTGCGGCCCCGGGCCCAGGGACCTGTGGCAGTCGGGGGGCCAGAGCCGAGGCCCTCCGGGGCTCCGCACCCGGGCCGGGCTGCTCGGGGGCCCGGGACCCACGGCCGGCAGGAGCGGTGTCGCCACGGCGGGCTGTCCAGCCGCAGCCGGCCGGGCTGT
Source organism: Crocodylus porosus (assembly GCF_001723895.1). NCBI lineage: Eukaryota > Metazoa > Chordata > Crocodylia > Crocodylidae > Crocodylus > Crocodylus porosus. Next base: position 9,926,222 of record NW_017728918.1, on the reverse strand, counting down.
CCCCGGGGGTATCTGCCCCCCCGTCTCCCGCTGCCCCGCGAGCCACGCGTCTGCTCCTGCCGCCTTCGGGGCTCTGCCTCTCTGCCCCTCAGCTCAGACTGGGCTGGGGCTTTCCTCTCTCTTCTTCTTCTTCCTTCGGTGGAGAAATAATATTGATCTCCTGTGTTCATGCAGGGGGTGGACCAGAGGACGCCAAGGTCCCTTCTCTGTGTCTGTCTGTCCCCATGCAGCACCTCTAATTCTCTCTTTATCCTCCCTACTACAGCCCTTTCTTTCTTTCTTTTTTGCTTGCTTGTCTTCTCTTCCCTCATATCCACTTTTCCTAATGCTCTCTTTATCTGTCCTAATACACACCTTATGTCTTTCTGTCTGTCTGTCTACTCTTAAATGTCCCAGCGGTCTATCCCTGTCCTATTTGTCTCCCTCTCTTTCTCATTTGCTTTCTCTCCACCCGAGTTGCGCGGCGAGACTCTTTCTCGCCCCATCCAGTCCTTCTTTTCTCCAAACTTTCCTCTCTCTGCCTCCACCCTCCTTCCCTCCCCTGCCCCACAAGAGATGCCCCGGGCCCGATCCTGCTGCCTTGCACCCTGGTGTCAAGACAGAGTACGCGCCTAGCCCAGCCCCTGCCGGAGGGTCGGACTGCAGCTGGGCTGTAGGGGAATACACCCAGGGGCAGGAGCAAGCCAACGGAAGGAGGATCGGGATGGGCAGGGATCGCTGCCTGCCTGCCACACCTCAGCTGGTGTGCCTGGGGTCTTGCCCACCCCAGTGGGGTCAGGCAGGGTCCCCCCCAGCCCTGCATCCTCAGCAGGCTGCCATGCGGGGCTTAAGGGGGTGCAACAGGGAGATCTTCTGGATCAGAGCCGGAGGCTGCAAGGCTCCTTGGAGAGGGGCACCGGCCTGCACCCCGCCAGGGGCTGCCAGTGCGGGACGGAGGCAGGACGGCCAGAGAAGCCTTCGCCGGGTCCCGAGTGCGCGCGGCAGAGGCGTGCACCGATCCGGGCAGGGCGGAGGCCCCCAGCCGGAGACAGGCGCGGCGTGAGATCACTGCCAGGCGCGCGCAGCTCCTCATTGTTCAAGCCCGATGAGCTCATGCAGCATTATGCAAGGCCGCCGTCTGCGGAGCCGCGCTCCGGGCAGGCCCCGGCAGCTTGGCTTGGCCTGCCAGGCCCGGGGCTTCCAGCGGGGGTCCCTGCCTTGCACCCTGCGCCCTGCCCAGCGTGGGCTGGGGGGCAGCCCCTCCCCGGGCGTCGCCGGCTCTGTCCCAAGCGGTGAATGTGTGCATGCGCATGTGCATGCGTGTGTGTGCATGTGTGTACGTGTGTCTGCATGTGTGTGTGCGTGCACATGTGCATGCGTGTGTATGCATGTGTGTGCATGTGTCTGCATATGTGTTTGCGTGCACATTTGCATGTGTAGAAGTGTGTGCACATGTGTTTGTGTGTACAGGTGTGTGTAAGTGTGCATGAGTGTGTGTATGCAGATGTGCATGTGTATACATGTGTTCACATACGTTTGACTGTATGCGAGTGTGTGCATGTGTGTATGTGTTAGAGTGTGTGCATGTGTGGGTGTGTATGCATATGGGCATGTGTGTGCAGAAAGGTGGTTGAGTGTGCATGTGTGTACATGCATGCACATGTGTGTTTGAGTGTGCACGTAGGCATATATATGTGTGCATGTGTACCTGTTTGTGTGCACGCGTGTGTTTGTGTGTGTGTGTTTGTGCATGTGTGTGCATGTGCATATGTGGTCATGTGTGTCCATGTGTGCACATGTATCTGTGCATGTGTGCATGAGCACACTTGTGCATGTGTATATGTGTTTCTGGATGTACATGCGTGTGCATGTGTTTATGTGTGCGTATATGCACATGTGGGTGCATATGTCTTTATGTGTACATATGTGTGTGCACAGGTGTGCATGTGCATGTGTGTGCATATGTTTGTGTGCACATATGTATTCACATGGGAATGTGCATACACGTGTGTGCCTATGTGTTCATGTGTGCAAGTGTACATGTGTGCATGTCCATGCATGTGTGTTTGTGTCCACATGTGCGTGTGTGCTCGCACACCTGGAGAGACTGCCCCCCTGGAAGGACCCCCCGAGCTGCCACGGGGTCTGCTCAGGCTGCCGCACCCGGGGCCTCGAGGCCCGTGGGTCTCTCCCGCTCTGCCAGAGGAGCCGCGTGCCGCGGCGCGGCACTGGGTCCCCCCGAGGGAGCCCGCGGCCACCGCAGCCGGAGTTCACACAAGGCTTCAGCCCGGCAGGGACATGCACTTAACGCTCAGGTCCAAACCGCTCGCAGGGCTCATGGGACAGCCTGGTTCCCCTGCCTTGCTGCTCTGCACACCCAGACAGTCCCTCCGAAAGCCCCCTGGTTATGGGCTCAGCCAGCCTAGCCAGCCTGGACTTCCCCTGCCCTGGCAAGGGGAGTGGGGTGGTGGCGCGTGGCCTCCCCGTGCTGCTTATTGACACCAGCCCCAGCCCCTCTCCCAGCTGGAGGAGACAATGGGCCCATTGTCCCCGCGCACAACCAGGTGGCTGTGCCAGGCTGTGCCTGCTGCAGCCTGGTGCCCTCCGCTGTCACAGCTAGCGCTGGCGTCGGATGCTGCTGCCGTCCCGAGGACGCGGCCTCATCTCTGCTGCCACCCCCGCCCCCAGACCCAGGGCTGCGTCTCACCCCTCTGCCCCTGCTCCAGCTAGCCTCAGGGGTCCCAGTAAAAAACACCCCTGTGGGATATGGGGCAGGTTGATGGATGTGGGTGAATCCCAGTTAGGCAAGTCCAGCTCAGCCCTAGCCCCAGCCAGGCAGAGTGGTCTCTGGGACCCCCAGGGTTCAAAGCACTGGCCCTGCCTCTGCCACTGACTTCCAGTGGGGCCTTCCCCCTGTTTCTTAATCTCTCCATGCACTTGGAGCCAGCAATTTACCCTGTTTTGTAAGCATCACCCAGTGGTGCTGCCTGTCTGCGGTGCCCCCTTAGCCTTGAAACGGTGGCAGTCTCTAGGGCTCCCAATCAACCGGAGGTCCCCGGTGCGCCCTGCACAACATATGATAACCTCGTGCCCCAAACAGCCAGCCATGGAAAACAGCCAGTCAGCTGTTGTAGTCCCAGCATCCCCTCTGGATGCCATTGCATCCATTTCATGGAGCGGGTAGACTGAGGCAAAGTGAGGTGCCCAGTGCCAGAGAGAAAAGTCAGTGGCAGAGGTGATCCTAGAAGCCTGTAGCATGAGCGTTTGTGCGTCATGAGGCAGAATGACCCACCTGGCGATTCGTGCTCTGAACCCACCCTGGAAGAGCTGAGTTCGAGGGTCACAACAGAGCCTCGCCATGGATTATCGTTGCTGGGAGCAATCAGCCTCCCCCATTCCCAGGGAACAGCCCCCGCGGCGGGGGTTGATTAGCAAGCTCAGGTATCACCCTCGCCCACCCAGGGAGCACCTTGCAGCAGGGCGTGACAGGGCACGAAGCCCCGAGGACCTGGCTAGCTAAGCCCCCCCAGTAGCTCCCAGCCCCGCTGCCCAAAGGGCAAGCCATGTCAGGGCTGGGCTGGAAGAGAGCGGGGCAGGGCAGGGCTGGCAGAAGACACTGAATGACGCCAGCTGGGGTGTGCGGGCCTGGCCTCTGCTTCCCCTCTGACCCCAGGCCAATTGCTTAGGGGGGCATTTTGCAGCTCCGCAGACTCGGTTTTGGAAGCCGACAGGGTTTTCACCCCGAGGAGGCTGGGTGAGGGGGTGGGCTGAGGGGCACAGTGGGCTCTGAAGCCCCTGCCCTTCTCTAACCTGGTTTTCCCATGGATGGCGGAGGGGCTGGGGCCGCGAGTCACAAGGCAGCGATTCCCCCGGGGAAGGGCTCTGCAGCTAGGCAGAGCATCGCTATTCTTAAGCCCTCTTTTCGGGGCCATCTCCTAGGAGCAGGCCGGGGATCAATGCCAGTCAAGCGCAATGGGCTGCGAAGGCAGCCGCAGGCTCCAGGGCAGGCGGATGTGATTAGCCATCTGGAACGGGGGACACCGGGAAAGCACTGAAGTGCCGTGCTTCCCCGGCTCGGCTCCGGGTGACCCACTTAGCGTGGCTGGATGTAGTTGCAGCCCAGGGCTCGCGCCAGCGGAGAGCCCCGGGCAGCTGGTAGGGAGGCAGAGGGGTGCAGGGGCTTTCCCGGAGACGGTCAGTAAGGGGGTGAGAAGAGCTGCCCGGGCACCGGCCAGGTTGCAGCATCGGATCTTGGCGGTTGAAGCAGCCCCCTTCCAGCTGCAGGAGGGGGTCAGGGAGCATGTCGTTATGCAGGGCGGGGTGTTGGCCAGCTGCAGCGTGCACGGTGGGTCAGTGAACGTATCACAGTATCCCCGGGGCTGCGTGGGTGCATGCGCACGCGCACACGTTTGTGGGTGTGGGTGTGTGCATGCGCGTGCATACACGAAGGGCCTTGCTTCCAGGCCCTGGCTTCTAAGTGAGCCTGCCCGCACGTGTGCACGCATGTCTGAATTAGCGTGTTTTGTACACGCGTTGGCATGCTTCATCCCCCCCCATGTATCCGGTGTGGCAGGGTCTGGGTGCATCGTGTCCGTGGTTGGTGCAACGGGGTGCACGTAACCCTGTGTGCCCATGGCTGTCCTGTGCCCCCGGGTGCCAGCGTGCTTTGCATTCCTGGGGGCGAGCGGGCCAAGCCGAAGTGAAAGGTGCCGGGCTGCGGGGGCCCTGTGAGAGCTGCAATCCTTACACAGGATCTGCTGGAAGCCCTCCAGCCTGGCTGGGACGCTCCTGCCCTGGGTTGGCCCCCTCTGTGCCCTGCGGCATCCCCCGAGAAGGCTGGACCCCGTGCTAACCACCTCGCCTGCTTGTTTCTCCAGACCCCAAGGATCCTTCTTGCCGCGCTTGATTCCTGGACCGTAAGACACCCCTCCAGCACCATGACTCTGGCTGGTACGACTGCCCCATCACCCCTTCCCACAGACACGCCAAGCCCCCTGCCCACCTGGTCCATCTCCCCCCCAGCACCTCCCACCCGTTGCCCCCGTATCACAGCAAATGCCACCCTCTGGAAGAGATGGGGAAGGGGAAAGAGTGGCTCTCACCGGCAGCCGACTCTCGCACTTCCGCTGGGGGGAAACTGAGGCACAGAGTGGAAAAGAGTGGGCCGTCCACTGGCCGGTACCCTGGGAAGAACCAGGTCTCCCATGATCCTTTGCATTCAGGGCAGTGGCATGAGAGGTCTTGGGCACTGTGATGAGGTCACAGCCCTGCCCCGAGCTCTGCGGGCAGCCCTGGGGATGGGCATCACCCTGCAGAGCATGCAGTGGCCCCAGCAGGAGACAGCGCGGAGGCACCGCTGTCCCCAGGTTTGAGTCTTCCTTCTGCCGCTGCATCGCGGCGTGGTCTGCAGCAAGGCACCTCATCTTTCTATGCCTCGGTTTCCCTCCAGCAGCAGTGTGAGAGCTGGCTGCCTGTGAGATCCCGGGGCTGGAAGGGAATAGCGGGGAACAGTGGGTGCAAAATGGGTGTTACAGGCAATCACTGGTCTAGGAAAGCCCCTGGATCGCCTCTCCAGCCCCATGGCACTGGACCCACCGGCACCCACGTGCATAGGTGAAAGCAGTGGGGAGCAAGCCCTGCTACTGTTTCATCCCCTGAGGACAGGACAGGAGGTCGCACCAGGGTCCCACGCCAAGCCCCCCACCCCAGAGACAGCTGCATTCTGCATGGCCCCTGAAGCCAGGTCCCCCCGCCTGCACCCCAGCCCCTTTGCTCTCCCAGCCGTGGTGCTTCCCCTGCCCTAACGCCGACTTGCATCTCCTCTTGGCCTCTCCACAGCTTACAAGGAGAAGATGAAGGAGCTGCCCCTCGTCTCGCTGTTCTGCTCCTGCTTCCTGTCAGACCCCTTGAACAAGCCAGCGTATAAATACGAAGGTGAGCTCCCGGCCCGCAGCCCCTGCACCACCCAGCACTGCGGGCACATGGGGGAGCCCAGTCCAGCTGGCCTGGCCAAGGGCCTGCCCAGGGCTCTGCTGTCCTGAGCTCTCCCCTGTCCCAGGTCATGGAGGTGGGGATTAGAAGAGGCTCCAGGGATCACTGTCAGGACCCAGTGCTGGCATCAGTGACAGTCGGGATCGCGGCACGAGAAGGGTTAAATTCCCCAGGCTCAGAGCAGGGGTGGCTGGGAGCTCCCACGGGACTAATAAGGACGCAGGCTGGACATCAGCTAGAGCAGGCGCACGTGGAAAGCAGCCTTTGCTCCCGAGTTCATGCACACGTCCGGTCCAACGCCTCCGGTACCGCAAGCCCCGACCCCTTCCCCTCAAGCAGAGTCTCCACTGCCAGACAGCAATAGTAGGCTATTGCCCTTTCTGCACACCAGCTCCATCAGCGAGCAATCACGCCCTTTGCCAGGGGCATATCCATGTGTTTGGTCCTATCTGCCATCATTTCCTGAGCAGTTGCTTCAAGCCCTTTCCTTTCCTGGCCGTTAATTAAACCGCATCACCATGGAGACGAGTAGCTTAGCACAGGTTTGAGGAAAAAAACCACCCCCTGGTCATTTCCCAGGACTAGGAAGAGCCCCTGGCAGAGACGAGGATGATTCAGGTCGTCCATCCTCCTGCTTCAGGTTGCAGATGACACCAGGAGGGGCCAGGAAGGAATTGCCCTTCCCTTCACCCCTGGACTATCAGACGGGGCCAGTCCATGATGCTCCCAGGATGGGATTTGGATAATAAAACGGGGCAGGAACCTGTTCTTGCCCAGCTCTGGGCACTGTGCTGGCATCCGACTCCAGCCAGTGATAAATACCATATATTCTCACATACCACACCCCCCAAATAAGGCCCACGTCTTGATTTTGGGAAAGGAGAACGAAGGAAAAAAAGAGTCATGGCCACACGCAGAAAAGAGCAGCAGGACTGTGCAAGTGGGAGAAGAGAGGACAGGACTAGCTAAATTGCAAAGTCTTCAGCAAAACTGTGGAAAGCCTGACTGGATTGGTGGAGCATCAAGGCCATTAAAAGAGAGAGTGGGTCATTAACACCTACAGAGTAAAGAGCAATTAGCAGGAACCAGGTAGATTCTCCTGAGCTACCACGTCAACTGACTCCCCAAATTGAAATGCGGCTGTTGCTCTTCTGAGCAGAAAGAAAATCTGCCTCCCTGCTTAAGGCATGCACCCCAATTTTGGAAGGCTAATGTTTTGGGGGGAGGATGTGTGTGTGGTATGCAGGCAAATACGGTAAGAGCCTGGGTGCTGCCTCCCTGCTGGCAGGGGAGGAAGTGATGCAGAGCACAGACCGTGGGAGTTTCCAGGCCACTGGTGGAGCTGTATTTTTAGGAAGACACAATTAGCTGAATGATACAGGGTGACTCACGGTGGCTGAGCCAGCCGAGCCGCGCAGCCCCCGGGGGCGCCCGGCCCCCTGCCGCCAGCTGCGGTGGCGCTGCACGCTGCCATTCATTCACTGGCATTCAGCCTTAGGTTGATTTGAGGGTACCCTGAGCCTAAAGGGAGGTTTTGGGGGGCCATGAATATATCAGAGCGTGTAAGAAACGGCAAGAGGGACCTGGGGGCATGAGTATGGAGGTGTGCGAGAAGGAGAGGGGTGAGGGCATGGAGACGCCTTGGGAAACAGCATGAGCGTGAGTGCACCCCAGCTCAGCGTGAGCATAAGTGCACCTCAGTGGGCAAACTGAGTGTGTAAGTAGGTGTGAACGCATGTCATGGGCTGAAGATATGTGAGTGTGCACAGGGCTGGCCTTAGAGAAAATGGTGACCCGGGTGAGCTTGTATTTTAGTGCCCCCCTCCACAAGGCAGAGGCATTGCTGCAGGCCGAGGCAGGAGGGGCGCAGAGCTGCATGGTGCACCAGGTGGGCACACTGGATCAGGTGCCACCCTGCCCACACGTGCCCGCCCCGGCTCCTGGGCACAGCTAGAGGCCAAGGGTGGGCTGGGCATCGCTCCTTCTGCCTGGGGCAGGGATCAACCAGCCTGGGGTGGGAGGACAGCACTGCTGTGAGTGTGGGCTGCTTACACGTGAGTGTGCATGTGTGTGTGCATATGGGTATAAGTGGATGCTGTGTGGGGCTGAGAGTGCCTCAGCAGGTAGATGAGAATTGAAGCAGGGCCAACCATGCCAGTAGCATGTATGTGTGTGCATACATATCCCTGAGCGTGCAAGCATGTATGAATGCATGTTGGGGGCTGAGAGCATGGATGCACATGTGAATCAATGCTAGGAATGACTGGGCAAAGCAATGTGGAGATACCATGTAGAGGACGGCGGCAAGTGTGTGTGTGCGTGTGTGCATGCACGCGCATAGGAGTATGAGGGTGAGGGGATGCTAAGGTGGGAGGCCAAATGAATGTGTGTAACTGGACTTCAGTGTGAGCAGAAGCAGGGTTGTGGTTGTGAGTGGGTGTGAGTACAACCACCAGGCTGTGGGTGGGTGTGCAGGAGCTGGAGGCTATGGTGGTGAGTGGGTGTGAGTACAATCACCAGGCTGTGGGTGGGTGTGCAGGAGCTG
>NW_017728918.1:9902184-9917607 GCF_001723895.1 Crocodylus porosus | reverse complement strand
AGGCTATGGTGGTGAGTGGGTGTGAGTACAATCACCAGGCTGTGGGTGGGTGTGCAGGAGCTGGAGGCTATGGTGGTGAGTGGGTGTGAGTACAACCTCCAGGCTGTGGGTGGGTTTGAGAAGAAGCTGGGAGCGGCGTGGGTGTGACTGGGTGTGCATGTGGGAGCGTGCGAGTGGTAATCCCCTTCTCCCCCAGCAGACACCGTCGACCTCACCTGGTGCGTCATCTCGGACATGGAGGTCATCGAGCTGAACAAGCGCACCTCGGGCCAGTCCTTCGAGGTCATCCTCAAGCCCCCGTCCTTCGACGGGATCCCTGAGTTCAACGCCTCCCTGCCCCGGCGGCGCGACCCCTCCCTGGAGGAGATCCAGAAGAAGCTGGAGGCCGCGGAGGAGCGGCGAAAGGTAGGACATGCCGCGTCCCTTGCTCCGTTGGCGAGGCGCTGGGGAAGACCGAGGGAAACCCTGGGTGTTGAGGCTGCAGTGGGTCCTGTCCAGGGCACAAGCACAGCGGATTTGGGGATGCCTCTGAAGCGTCCCGCGTGAGAGTGAGTGAACATGGTCTTCCTCTATGTCTGGTCCCGCGAACGGTACCGAAGTGCAGCACAGCCCAGGGTGGGCACCGTCCACTGCCCCTAGAGCTGCTCCACGGCTGCTAATCCAGTCTCCGAGGGTTGCCCGAAGAAGGCATGGGGTGGGATAGCAAGCACCCACTTGAAGGTATTTTCCCATCAGCCCTGTTCCCAAAATCAGTGCCTTCATTTGGCAGCAGGCTGCTCAGCACTATCCTTCTTGTCTCCCCGAGAGAGAGTCACTTTGCCAGCTCCCCTCCAGATCTCCTGCTTGCTGGGGAGAAATGGGCCATGGGGCATCTCTGCCTTCAACACCCCAGAGCTTAACCCACCTTCTGGCCCCCCAGACCATGGGCACAAGAGAAGGGGAATTTGGAGGGTTTTTCCTAGGTCACAGCCTAAACCAAGATGCGGCTTCAACACAGAGGCCAGAGCTGGTTCCCCCCAGCGAGGCGGGGAAAGAAGCACGCGTGATATTTGCTCTGGGCTCCAGCTCTAAGCTTGGGACAATCTGCTCCAACAGATTCAGGGCTTAGCGAGCTCTCTGCAGGTGTCCGGACTCGCTAGATGCCCTGAAAGGAGGGAACTTGCATGCAGATGGGCAAGCAATGCTTGTCCGGTCCTCGCCCCTGGGCTCTGAGCAGGGCCGTCATCCCCAGATCATATTTGGGTCTGGAGGTCCAGGCAAGTAGATGATGACGGCCTCTGGCTGCGAATATGGCTGGTCTTAGCATGGCATAGCGGCCATCGTCTTGGCCACGGCCAAGGTCAACCGAGCGGGTTAGGCTCTACACCGACATAAAGCCGTGTGCGTGAGGGGGCAGCTGTGCGTCGGAGGAAGGGGTCAGCCTCCGAGGAAGGGCTAGTGGCCCAGGCAGGGCACGTCCGGCTCCGCCAACCTGCCCCGTTTGCTTTGCCGACGCAGTACCAGGAAGCGGAGCTCCTGAAGCACCTGGCCGAGAAGCGGGAGCACGAGCGGGAGGTCATCCAGAAGGCCATCGAGGAGAACAACAACTTCATCAAGATGGCCAAGGAGAAGCTGGCGCAGAAGATGGAGTCCAACAAAGAGAACCGGGAGGCCCACCTAGCGGCCATGCTGGAGCGCCTGCAGGAGAAGGTGAGCGCCGGACCCGGGCGGGCTCCGGCCAAGGGACGCAGCCTTTGCCCTGGAGAGCCATCCCCTCACCCCCTTCCCAAACGAGGCTTGGAGAGTTCAAGGGACGTGTCCCAGACGGAGCAAAACCGCCCCAAGCCCAGCCCCCTGTCAGGACTGTCCCCCCCCCGAGCCAGCGTGGATGTCTGCTAGCTTATTTTAATGTCAAGGGAGCCGGCTGCAGCTTCTGGCTTTGTTCTGGGGGCTGTGCTGCGTGACAAACGGGGCTGCCCGGGGCCCGTGTGTAATGGTTAGGTGTCAGATAATCTCACCGATAATCACAGGCTGGGCTGGAGCGTGGGGAAGGGGAGCCTGACTCCCTTTGTTATAATGCCACAGATTGGGGGGGGGGGTCTCTGCTGGCAGCTGCCTTTGCGCCATGCTTGCTGCTTCCCTCTGCCTGCTAATCGCCCCCGTCCGGCGTGAACTAATTACCCCCTTCGCCCCGAAGGAGAAACGGTATTTACTCTGTGCTCGCCCCCCCTTCCTTACCCCCGCTTCGCGCCTGGGAGGGAGAGCCCAGGTCCTCGAATCCCACGGCCAGGGCGCCTGTCTCTGCAAACCGCCTTGCAAGCGGCTCCGTGGGACGCGAGGGCGCGCGCCGCACCTCTGTGGCTTGTCCCGGGTCAGTGCCGTAGCAAAGCCCTGGGATGCACGCCAAGCCCACGGAGGATACAAGGCTACCCCGGAGGGGCCCTGCAGCACCCCTCTCCCATGGGGCTGGGTCGGCACCCTTCCACCATTTATAGGCTTCTTATCTCTCCCCGTGCCCCTCACGCACCCACTAATTACCCTTCTCCCAACACCTTCCCCAGCCTCAGCCTCATATCGGCGACAAAGAGCCGGAGAGCGTGAAGATCTGCCTTCGCCCTGCTCCCCTGGCAGCGTCCAGTCCATGCCGCCATGCCAGCCCCCAAAACAACAGCCTGAAGAAGGGCGCTTGTACCCAAAAACTTGCAAAGAAGAATTTGTGCCAACTATTTGAGTTGATATCAGATTGAGCTTGTCGGCCCAAAAATGACAGCCACGCTTAATAGCAGCCCCGCGGCGACCCCTCGGGCTTCCTTCCCGAGTCGACCCGGCTCTGCAGAGCCCGTCCGTGGGCGAGAGCCCTAACCTCTTTCCCCCCCACCACTTTTAGGACAAACACGCGGAAGAGGTGCGGAAAAACAAGGAGCTCAAGGAAGAGGCCTCGAGGTAAAGAGGCCAGGACGGCGGTGTTTTGGACTGACGGCTCCGGGGAAGCGATGGCTGCCTCCGCGCGAGGCTGAGCGACGAAGGGAAAACGTTCCTCTGCTTTCTTTGTTTGTGAATGTAAAGAATTGACCAGTGAAGCCATCCTATTTGTTTCGGGGGCGGGCGGGAGCGGGGAAGAGAGGCGAGGGAGGGGTGCATTTATCGGGAGACGCGCCGGCGTAGGGGCGCCCATCTGAAATCCGCTCCGGGGTCTCATTTTTTCCTTCCACCCCACCAGTGTCCGGCCCAGCGTCCGAGGGACCCGGGGCACGGGGGAGCGGGTGGTCGGGGCGGCGACAAGACGGGGGCGGGACGGGGACGGGGACGGGGACGGCGCGTCGTGCGTGCGACTTGGATTTGGTGAGCAGGGCCGAGCAGAGCGGGCGCCGCGCGCGCTCTCTGTAATCGTGGGCAGGGACGCCGTCTCTCGGGGTGTGTGTAGCCTTTTCTTCTCCTCTGTGTTTGCCATGAACGTTGCTCATCAATATAAACGAAACATCTTCTCTTGGTGTCGCTTTCTTATTCTTCCTCCCGCCGCTGGACGCCGGGGCCTGGTCCCGTTTGCCTGCGGGCGTCCCAGAACCTCTTGCAGGGTTTTGGAGACACGGTTCAGCCCGGCGGGGTAGCTCTCCCACCTTTGTCTCCCAGGGAAGAAAACACTAAACTATCGCTTGCTTTATCCGGCTGGAGGAGATGCGGGGATTTGGGTCCGGTCCTCAAAATGGGTGAAGAAAATCCCTGAGACCTCCCCAGCCATGAGTGGGGGGGTTCCCCCCTATCCTGAGCTATAATCTTCTGAGGAATGGTAACCAGAGTGCTTTTTTTCTGTCCCCGTAGGCATGGAGCAGCAGGAAAGTCTTCTGCATTTAGGGCGAGGGGAGCAGGAGGCTGTGATGGTGATGGGAAGGTAGGCTCACCTGTGCGGGGACCTGGAGAGAGACAGGCAACGGGGACGGTAGGGACGGAGGAGGATGAAGGGAGAGGAGAGACTGGGGGAAACCTGGATGCCACTTTAAATCCAGGATGCGGAGGTGTCTATGGGTAGGAGTCAAAGGAGCGAGAGCTGGGGGGGAGAACCGACCCTCCCCTCTTCCCGAGGCGGCTGCGGGAAGCTCTCGAGGGCAGCACATCAGAGGCTCGGGTGGCCTCAAGACAGCTCTTGGGCTCCCAACCCCAGGAGAGAAAGCCCTGCAGGGGAAACCCAGGTGAGGGGGACCACCCCGAGAGCAGGGAGGCTGATGGGGGGCATCCATCCAGCTGCAACCCAGGCTGAGGGGCAGACCGGGCACGGAGGGCAGGGCAGCCTGGTAGACCGAAGCCTCTGCTCCGCTCCTCACCCAGCTAGACCCCAAGCGCCTCATCCATTGCTGACTCTGAAACGAGGGAGGTCTTGATTTCCCCTACATCCGGATAAGGCTTTTAAGGCATTGATTGAGCGAAGGGTCTCGATACAACGGGGCGTTTTCTGAGTTGAGCTCTTCATCCGGGTCCAGGCTTTGCCTCGCGGCGTGCCCCGCCGGAGCCGGCGGACGGGGGAAGAGGTGATGGGGCTGGTCTGCGGTGGCACGCGCTGTCTGTTTTTGTATTCAACCATTGTAAATAAACTGCCTCGGCATTTCTTCTCCTTTTCTCACAACCTGTGCAGTGTCTTGGGTGCGTTTTGTGCGGGGGCCCGTCCTTAGACCGGATGGGTGGGTGTGGGAAGGGAGGGACACGTGGGTTTTGGGGAGGGGAGGGTGCGCGTGTTTGTTTGTGTGCGTGCTGATGTGTTTTAAGGGGAAACAGAGGGGTAGCAGGCATGTATGGAAGTTGTGTGGGTGTATGTGCATGTTTGTGTGTTTTAAGGGACAGCTGAGGGACATCAGGCATATATGGAGGTTGTGTAGGCATGTGCCTTAAGGGAAAGTAGAGGGACATCAGGCATATATGGAGGTTGTGTATGGGGGGGTGTTTTAAGGGACAAGAGAGGGACATCAGGCATGTATGAAGGTTGTATAAGGGGAGTGTGCGCATACGTGTCTTAAGGGAAAATAGAGGGGCATAAGGCATGTATGGAGCTTGTGTATAGGCATGTGTGTGCATGTGTGTGGGAGAGACCACACACAGGGATGTGTGTGTATTAGGGAAAGGCCACACTTGCTAATTAAAGTTGGATAGAAACCAGCTATGAAATAATTACACATTTTCCAGCTCTTGCTTTATAGCTGCTTGGAACTTCTTAAGGTGTGGTAGTTAATGCGCACATTAAATTAATCTCATGTCCTAGACCGACGAGAGGTGTGGTGGGCCAGTAGGGGGCACTCCTGCGTTGAGCCGCCCACCTCCCTGTGCCCGACCCCCTGCCAGTCTCCTAATGCCTCCCTAGGGTGCCTCATGCTTGGCCGACCCCTCTCCCGGAGCAAACTTGCTAGTCTGGGGGTAACATCACCGCCACCACCCTGAGAAGGGACTGTCTCGGCCCTGTGTCCTCAGGGAAACACAGGCCTAATAGTCCGACGGGTACTTGACCCGGTACACTTGGGGCACTTCCCCAAGTCAGGGGGCAAAAAGTAAAGTCTCCCTTAGTCCACAGACCTAAGGGGTCTCTTAGGCATAATTTAGACCCACCCCTCAATAAGTCTCCCACACCGGTCACAAAGGAGGACTTTATTGGTTACAAGGGGTAGGGTAAACTAGGGTACAGGATTGAGCAATATCTTAGAAATCCTAAAGAGCAAACAGTCTGGCTGAGGCAGCCTTTTGATCACACATCTGTGTTACTGCCAGCTAAATATCTAATCAGATTGAGTAGCTTACTCACAAGCATCTTCCAGAGGCTGGTTGAGCTTCCCCTCTGGAGTCTTGGGGTGAGAGAGAGAGCTAGGTTCAGGTGGTAAGGCTCCTCTGTCTCCCCTGCTTGGCTGCTGTTTCACCTCATGGCCGAAGACAGAGCCCCTCCTTCCCCCCCTTGACTTATATAGCCCCTGTGACCTCATTCACTGGTCCAGCGGAGGTCAGCCCCAGTTGGCTGTCAGCCCACCAATTTGAAATATATCACTAGTTGCCGGGCAGACTCTAGCCCCCCAGGCAGATGCCCCTCACCCGGGTGGCTGATGCCAGTCCTGTGGGCAGAGGGAGCAGGTTCCCCCCCCCCAGGACTGCAGCCAGCTCAGGTGACCTAAAGAGACCGGCTGAGGTGTGACTCCTCCGTGCTGGCCCATCTAATCACCTTGTCACAGGGCAGAGATTTTGGGGAGAAACCAAGGTGGCTTTCTGCCACAAGCGGCACATACACCCAGGTAAGCGCCAGGGGCCAGGGCGATGCTGAGAGTAGGGGGCCAGCGCACACATCCTCAGGGGGCCCCAAATGCCTGCACACAAACGCTTGTCGTATGGGCAACAAGCAGGAGGAACTCACCCTCCTGCTGGCTGACACCAGCCCGGACATAGCTGGGATCACTGAGACGTGGTGGGACCCAACGCACGGCTGGGGGGTGAGTGTCAAGGGCAATGGGCTGTACAGCAGGGACGGGACAGGGAGGAAAGGTGGGGGTGGCGCTTTTCATTAAGGAGGAATACAAATCCTCCTCAATTAGCACAGAGTCAGGGGAGGGGCACTCTGAAGTGCTCTGGGTCCGAATAAAAGGCAGTTGACAGGAAAGAGACTTAGTGGTGGGGGTCGACTACAGACCCCCAACCACGGGGAGGAGCTCAACCAGGAGTCCTCACGTCAGCTCACAGAGGTCGTTAGGTCCAAGGACGTGGTCGTCATGGGGGACCTGAACTTCCCGACATCTGCTGGGAAGAGCAGTCAGCCAGGTCTGACCCCTCACGTAGGTCCCCAGCCTGAATGCAGGACCTCCATCGAACCCAGGAGGTGCGCAGCCCCATAGGGGAGACGCCTTGTTGGACCTGGTGCTGGCCACAGGTGATGACCTGGTGCGGGGGCTGCGGGTGCTCGACCACCTGGGCGACAGCGATCATCGCCCGCTGGGTTTCACCATCCAGCGCAAGGTGGCAAAGGCCGGCACCGAGGCAGCAGCCCTGGACTTCAGGAGGGCGGACGTCAATGAGCTGAGGAGGATAGTCGGGGAAGTGCTGAGGTCCCGGGGGGGGAGGGGAGCCGGGTGTCCAAGGAGAGTGGTCGCTCCTCAAGGAGACGATCCTGCAAGCCCAAAGGAAGGTAATCCCAACGCGGATCAAAGGGAGCAGGAGAGCACACAAGCCCCCATGTCTCACCAAAAGCATCTGGGAATGTCTCCTTGCTAAAAGGGAGGTGCACACCCGATGGCAGGGAGGGGCCACCCCCAGGGAGAACTACACTGCGGTTCCTCAGGGCTGCGGGGGGGGCAGGGAGGCCAAGGCGGAGATGGGACTGGGATGAGCGACCCGGATCAAGCACAACAAGAAGTCCTTTTTTAAATACATAGGGGGCAAAAAGAAGGTACCTGGCAACGTGAGGCCCCTGCAAGACACGCTAGGAAATCTGGTTGTCACACCAGACGACAAAGCCAACATGTTTAACGATTTCTTTGCCTCCATTTTCCTGAGCAGGAGCCAGATCCCACCCCTTGGGGGGCTTTAAGACAAGACTAGACAAACACCTTGCTGGGGTCATTTGACCCCAGTACTCTTCCTGCCATGGCAGGGGGTCGGATTAGATGATCTACTGAGGTCCCTTCCGACCCTAGAAACTACGAAACTATGAAACTATGAATTAACCAGGTAATTGCATAATATAAGTGACATATAGAGGGGGCCTGAGCTGTGCAATGGGAGTGAGAAAGAACACACACAGACATACACCCACATATATACATATTATATGTATAGGCATGGGCGTGTGAGGTGGGGGTGAGCAGGGAGCTGTAGAAGGATATATAGAGAACAGTGCGTGCCAAGGAAGGATATGTGTGTGGGGTGTGCATGTGTGCATGCGTGTGCAGGAACATAGGGGTGTGCAAAAAGCATGGGTTGTGCATGAGGATAAATGCCAGCATTTCCCTGTTGGTGCTGGGGGCAGCAGTGAGGAGCTGTGTGTGCTGCGTGTGGAGTATATGTTTGTCAGACATCATGGGTGTCTCTGTATGTGTGCATTTACTGCACAGTAACCAAAATTACTGCACAGTACGGGTCCATGTCTACACGTGCATGCCTGTACTGCACAGTAAATACAGCAATTTGCACCAAGAAGAGGCGATTTGCGCATCATGCAGATATGAAATGTACACCCAATTAGTTACTGCACAGTAACACACATGTATACCTTACTGCACAGTAACGCTGTGTGTGTGGACTGACTTGGGATTAACTTTAGTCCCAGGTCAGTCCACACACAGTGTTAACGTGCTTTAATGCCCACGTGTAGAAGCCGGCCTATTCCTGCTTACTGCGCAGTGAATTTAAACCTCCATAAATGCACGTGTAGACACACCCCGTGTGACTAAATGTCTGAACTGCCCTGGTGGGGTGGGCAGCGGGGGGAGGGTGTTCTCCCAGCAATCCCATTAGCCTGGGACCTGTAACCAGTCTGTGACTCCCCTTCACATCAAAGCCAAGAGCTTCAATAAAATCCTCGTCTTTCTGCAGCCCGCTGAGGTCTGCTACCTCTGTGGGGCCGGGGGCTTCACCCAGAGGCCTCCAGCTGTGCATTCAAGCCAGCAAGAAACCTCAGCGAACCCCCGCAGATCCTGGTTTCCTAACCGGTCATTATTATTGGTTATCAGCAAGTCCCAATTTTGATTGAATTACCTGACTCGGTACCAGGAGGTCATCAATCCCCACCGAGTTGGAACACAGCCGGGAATGGATAAACAACGGGGAAAACACAGGGCATTTGCGGAGCCGCCCTGGGAAGATCAAGCAAACTCCTGAGACGACACAAGAGGAGACGCCGATCAACCCCATGTCTCTTCCTGCACATAAATATGAGTTATTTAAAAAGAAAATTTACAACAGCCATTAATCAAGGACAGACATTTCACACAGTCACGTGCCAGGCGCACAGGAGCCCACTTAAAATCAGCATAGGTATAGGAAGATAAGCTGGGAGTGAGGCCTCATGATTTCTTTTCAGAAGGTCCCAGCTGCAAACATACCTCTTCTGGCACTACGAAATTGTCTTAAAGATTTTGTAGTTTAACTTTTGCAAGTAGGCCCAGCTCAGTTTAAATTTCACAGTCATCAACATGCAACTTCCTTGACAAGGCTTCACCATAAGAGGCCAGCTTGGCCAGGGATTTCCCCGCCACCACCTCGCATGCACACCAGCCCGGGGCCAGGGCACGACCGCTGCGCTTGCTGGAGAAGCTGGTTGCTTTGAGAAGGCCCTGACAGGCTGGGAGCCAGGGGAGGAGCAGCCTTCCCACGATGCTGCCTCCTCTGCTCCAACAGAGCTGGGGGACAGTCCGCCGCGTGGAAATACATAGGGCCGGAGCCCATTGAAAGTGAGGGGCGCGAGGTACCGCAGTACCTTGAAAGCTTTGCATTCAGACCTCGCCCAGGCAGGTCTATATGGCCACAGGCCCCTCGTGCCGAGGGAATCTCCATCAGAGCAGAGTGCAGCTGTCCAGGCTTGCAACTCCCCTTCGCCATGGCAGGGGTTTGCACCCACCTGGGCTGGGCTGCCTTGTACCGCTGCGGAGGTCAAGCCGAGGTCCCGAGGTGATGGGGCCCATCTAGGAGGAGAGAGGAGCAAGGGGCCAGGCGGTGCATTGACAGCGTGGTGCAGAGCCAATAACCGTCTGAGCAGGGCGTGGGAACTGGGTTCGCCAAGGCACAGCAGGGCTGAAGGAGCATCTCAGGCGGCTGGGCAGTGTGTCCTGCACTCAGCAAGGGGAGGAAGACCCCCTGCCCAGGCAAGATCTAGCACAGGATCATGCCGGGGGCTTCCTATCTGGAGCACGAGTCTGGAGGGTGGGCATTAAGGAGGAGCTCCCCCTTGCTCCATAAAACCCAGGGCTCTTCTGTAATCTGCAGCCAGTCCTGCGAGACCTTCCTAGGGATGAGGGGGGTTCGGGTCTGTTTGTCCTGGCGCCACCGGGGCAGACCTCAGTGGCCCAAATGAAGCTGGAAGTGAAGCGGAAAAGCCTCCTGTCCCTGTGAGCTGCCCTCAGAGCCCGCTCCGTCACCACCCTCTCCCCCTCCGTGGTTGGGGGGTCGAAAAGGGCCCAATTTGCCCCCCACATTGGTATTAGCTGATCTCACCAAGCAGCTCAACATGCCTTCAGGGGAGGGAAAAAGCTCCTCTGGGGCTGGGGACATCACACAGAAATGCCTCCATCTCACTTGCCTCTAGCTAAAAGGCTGAAGGAGCAAGCTAGGGAGAAATCACCCAGCCTCATACAATAACGTGTGTACTGAGACCTCCACCCGGGCTGTAGCAGACCTTCGCAGGGGGCTGCCCCAGGCAAGGACAAGTCTCCCCCGCACTGCACAATGGGCAGGGAGAAGGGGGTCTCCCTTCCCAGGGGCAGCAAAACCCCCCAGGCCCACACTGCCTTCCTCCCTGGGGGTCCCGGCATCTCCCCTGTGTGGGGCTGCATTTGCCTGGGCTATGGGATGGAAGAGCCGGGATTCAAAGGGTTGTCAAAGGAAAGCCCCTGCACCCAGGGGGACTCCTGCAGTCTCCACCCTCCTCCTTCCAGACCCCCTTCTGCACCAAGCCCCAAAGCAGCTCAGCAACGGGCACAACAGCCCTGGAGCTGAGAGCAGGAGGGGAGAGGGGGAAAGCAAGGGGAGGAGCTGCATGAGAGCAGGTGAAGATGAGCCCAGTCGGGCTTTGTCTGCTCAACACCTCCCCTGTCTGAAGGGCTGTTTATGCCTCTCCCCAAAGGAGGTGGCATTTTAAGAAAGAAAAAAAGCTGCAGTCACACGTGTGTGCATGTGTGTACGTATGTACGTGTGCATTTGGTTTTTGTTTTGCAATTTAGCTTTTCACTGAAACATTTTGTGTTAATGTTGTTGGGACTTTCTGTTTTAAACCAAAGACCCCTTTTTTTTTATTCTGGAAATTAAACCATTTCCACCATCAGGAGTTTCCACCCTGAGCTCCAGGGGTGGCTCCTGCCTGGATTCACCCCTGGGCTCAGACAAGCTGGACCTCGGGGCTGAGACTGCTATGACTTGTCCCCAACCAGGAACCGCTCACACTGGCCAGGGCAGGGGCCAGGAGACTGGAGGAAATCTTTCTGCATCTCTCCCAACCCGATGGCATCAGCTCCGTGCCTGCTGCCTCGGGTGAGTGCAAATCCTGAAACCATCCATCTCCTGCACCCAGATGTGCCCTGTCCCCATCACCCTGCTCCCTCCCTTCCTTCTTCCAGCTCCCCATCCCCTCTCCCTCCTTTCTCCAAGCAGACACCGCATCGCCCACTCTGCCCCACAGCCGTGTGCGCCCCATCTGGGC
Organism: Crocodylus porosus; assembly: GCF_001723895.1. NCBI lineage: Eukaryota > Metazoa > Chordata > Crocodylia > Crocodylidae > Crocodylus > Crocodylus porosus. The sequence continues at coordinate 9,906,260 of NW_017728918.1, read as the reverse complement.
TGCCCAGGGCAGAGCTGGGGTCTTTTTGGAGCCAGCCCAGTCCCTGCACGTGTTGGGGCAGGAGGGAGGTGAGGACACACCGAGGCTGCACTGAGCCGGCTCGTGCTCCTGCTCCAGTACCACTGCCTCCTGCTGGGGTCCCTGGCATCAGAGCCCTGGCAGCAGGGGACCCCCACCAGCAGGGCTGGGGGGCAAGGGTTGTGGGTGGAGGGCAAGGGGCACAAGCAGGGCTGGGGCATTTGGCAGGGGGGCGAGAGACACCAGCAGGGCTGTGGGGGGCATTTAATTTTAACCACGGATTTGGGGATTTTTATCAGAGAGTTTGCAATTTTTTATCAAAGAACTTGTGATTTTTTTATTGTGGAAAACCAGGATCCCTGGGATCAGGCCTCTCCCACGTTTCACACTGATATCTCCTCCTCTTCACCCAGCCGCCGTCCCCCGAGTCCTCCCCATTCGTGTCACTCCGGGGGCGTCCCTGCTCAGCAGTTTCTTGGCAGCGCGGTCTCCCTTTGCCTTCCCAGCATCTTCATCTCATCTCCAATTCATTGTGCCTATAAATGCACTACCAGCTGTTCCTGGGAATTATGCTGATTCCCTCCCTCTCTCGCCTAGTGTGTCCTGTGCAATCACATTTACACTCCAGTGTGCTCGGCTCTGTGCTGTCGGCATCCCCTTTCTCCCCCGTTGGAGATGCCCCGGCAGAAGGCAATGGAGTCGTCTCAGCCTCAGCTGCTCCCACAAGTGGATGGTGCATTTCCACGGCTCTTCCTCTCCCCTCACATGTGCGCATGCTGCAACCCGGGTCCTTCTCACCAGGAGTCACTGCGCACGTCTGTCCACATCCTTCTCAACAGCTTCATCTCCATAGCCCACGGACTCTGGTTTTACTGGACTTACTTGGGGACCGGTGCTCTCAACTCACCCTGCCATTGTCCAATGTTTTCTTGTCCTTTAAAACCCCTCTGCATGTCAGATGCTCATCACTGCAATAAAAGAAAGTGGGTTAGGTGTAGGGTCAAGGGAAAACCCATTTTCCTTTTTAGGCGATGTCTAATAAAGGCACTTTCACTAGGTGATTTGCTTTTCTGGTGCTTTCTTTTCCCCTCAATTTCTGCCAAAGGATTTCCTTAGAGAAGGGCTTCAGTGATTTTTCGAGATCAGCAAAGACCACGTGAACCATTTCTACATTATGGGCTTTCACATGCTGTGAAATGTCTGCTTCTTCCGTCTTTTGTACACATCCCTGACTTCCAGGAATGCTGTTTTCCACCCTGCAGTATTTGCCAGCCCGTGCACTCATCTCCCCTGCTGGGATAATGCTCCCCTTGGATGAGATGTTCCTTTACTTGCAAGCACAGTTATTATAAAATCATCCTTTCCTGTGCCCTGGTGATGGATAACCTCCCCACTCCAGAAAAAGGTTTCATCGTCAGCCACCATCCTGGATTCTGCCCCGAGTCCACGCATTAAAACTTCACTGAGAAGAAACTCATTGCCACTCTTTTGGCCCAATTTCCACTGATAAGAGAAGTGTTATCCATCCAGAAGGGTATCCAATGTCTCTCAATTTTGGTACCTTAAAATAGTAAAATCTGGATCTTTCTGTGTACTACAGCACAGATCACTGCATCTCCACCCCTGTCTCTGGTGACTGTTTCTTTTATAGCTCCATGTAATTGGCACTTTGCTTCCTAGGACCATCCCTCCACTACCCAGGTGACACGGACCATCATATATTGAAGGCTTCTCCCAGCACTGCCTTCCCTTTCACCCAAAATGTCCACCCTCCCTTTTCTTTCAAGGCCCCAGGAGAAGCCATGAGCTGGTTGCAAGTTGGTTGGTTATTCTGCATGCAGTGCCCAGTCCCAAACCCTCTTTAACCCCTGCTCCAAACAGGATATCAAGGTCCCATCCCTGACTTAATCTGCCGGCTCCAGCAAGGACGGGGAGCTCTGGGGCTGCGCTGAGCAGGAGCGAGGGGAAATCTCCAGGCGGGAGGACCTGGCTGCAGGTGAGCTGGGCCTACCCCGTCCCCCGGGTCCCCTCCCAGAAATGCTCCTTGCCCAGAGCACAGATCTGGTTTCCCTGGAATAACATGACCTTCAATGTTCATCCTCACTCAACAACGTCAGAGTTTTTTCCCCCAAGCCCAAGGTAGCCATACCGGTACATCACCCTCTCCCACGGCATGCTGGGATTTCAATCCCCCACGGACTCTGCATGGTTGGCAGAATCGCTGTGCAGCCATTATTGCCACATAGGGGAGAGGCTGGGGCTGTCCCTGGTTTCTCCTGGTCACGTTGACCGGGAACACTGAAAGTGTTGAACCCTGGTCTCAGGCTACATGAAATAGCAGTATCCCAAGCTTCCCCTTCCTGTTTCATCTCTGGGGCCCTGAGCATCACAGGGCCGGAGGCTCAGCACAGAGTCCACATGCAGGTGATGCCAAGGGCTTTGTCCCAGTGCAGACTCCAGTGACATGGAGGTCACCTGGGACCCATCTGCAAAAGAGATCTCCATGGGCTCATTCCCTGCCCCAGACCATTTTCTGGAAGCAGGCAGGAAGCACAGCCCTGCTGCTTTCCCAAGAGAAAGCCCTGCTCTAAGTCCTCCCCTCCCAGAACATTTCTTGGAGATGGCGAAACCCATTGGCTTTTTGTATGAAACAGAAGCAGCCCTCGTGTGAAGCACAGAAGCAGGTGGGCCAGTGCAAGCCCGGGCTCCCCACGCCCGCTGACAACCCCCAAATCCAGCGTGAGGCTGTTCACCCTTGTAGCCAGATACTGCTCTCAGCACTGCCAGAGATGGAGGCGAGCACCGGAGAGCAGCCTCACCGATGCTACTCGGCATCTGCAGCATGTCTGTGCAGGCAGGTGGAGGGCTCGGCATCATCTCCCCCTGGACCCACCAGTGCTGTGGGACAGAGCAGCCCTTGGGGAGCCCCTTTCTTCCTTTAAGCAGATGCCTCTGGTCTCCTCGTCAGCCCCATTACAGCATGAGGCTATTCATGTCCTATCCTAATGCACCTGTTCCATGTGGGTTTCTGCCAGTAGGGCCTGAGCAGATGGGGCTAAGAAACGGGAATCGAGCCCCAAGGATCTGGCTCCGAATTCCCAAGTAGGAAACATTAGCATAGCTCAGGGTCCTGCCCATCCCTCCATCCCTGCACTTCAAATTGTGGCAATAAGACCTTATTTTCTAAAAGAAACCCATGTGTCGAAGTGCAATCCTGCTCGGAGGCCCACCCCAGCAGAAGGAATAGCAGCATTTGCCCTTTGCCAGCAAGGCAAGAACTAATGTCAAGTTTTTCTCCCCCCGACAGCAGGTGCCTGGCTGCCTTGCAGGGGTGAAAACCAGTCTCCTGGGGAAGGCTCTGCAAACCTGGAGCCCCCCCACACTTGCCCAGGAATTTTGGGTGGGACAGACTGCCTGAGACCTGAGGAGGAAGTTAGCAGTGAACAAGGTAGCATCTCCAGTTAGGTGTGAGAGTGGAAACAAGACAGATGCCAGGAAAAGCCCAGCGTGCAAGGAGGAATTTGTGGAGCTGAAGAGCCACAAGGCAAAGTTACAGCAGAGAGAGAGCCCACGCCTGAACCAAAGCGGTAGGAAGAGCTTTGTGTGCAGCTCAGACCTGGTCAAGCACCAACCTGTGCGGAGGGAGAAGCAGCAGTGAGGCTGTGTCCCGTGTGGTAAGACCATCACCCATTTCTCCTCCTTTTCTCAACTTCAGCAAGGCCTTTGACACCGTCTCCCACCCCATCCTCATTAAAAAAATTGGGCGACTGTGGCATTGATGCCTTCAGTCGGATGGATTGCAGATTGGCTGAAGGGTTGTACTCAGAGGATGGTGGTGGATGGGTCATATTCGACCTGGGGGGAGGTGGGCAGCGGGGTCCCCCAGGGCTCGGTCCTTGGGCCCGCGCTATTCAATCTCTTTATCAGCAATTTGGGCAACGGGGTGAAAAGCAACCTGTTTAAATTCGCTGATGATACCAAAATTTGGGGTTAGGTGAGCACGCTAGTAGGGAGGGAAATACTGCAGCAAGACCTGGATAGGTTACAGGGGTGGGCTA
>NW_017728918.1:9896113-9901722 GCF_001723895.1 Crocodylus porosus | reverse complement strand
GCCACAAGTTGTTGGAGAGGAGGTTTGGATTAGACATCCGCAAGAACGGCTTCACGGTCAGGGCGGCTAGGAGCTGGAACCAACTTCCAAGGGAAGTGCTGCTGGCTCCTACCCTGGGGGGCTTTAAGAGGAGGCTGGATGCCTACCTGGCTGGAGTCATTTGAGCTCATTTTTTTCTCCTGCTCAGGTGTGCGGTCGGACTTGAAGATATACAAGGTCCCTTCGACCCGACTCCTGTGAGTCTATGATTCTCCCTGGCTCAGCACTGGCGCATTCATTTGGGAAGGAAGTCACACCGCTGCACCGAGTGCAGGAAGAGCTTTGCCAGTCAGCAAGACCTGTCCCAGCACCAGTATGCGCAGAGCCGGCAGCAGCTACATCGCCATATCGAGTGTGGGAAGAGCTTCAAGCAGCCCTCCGACCTGGCCTGTCACAAGTGCATGCACATGGGGGAGAAGCCACATCAGTGCACTGAGTGTGGGAAGAGCTTTACCTCCTACACCATCCTGGCTGAGCACCAGCACATCCACATGGGAGAGAGGCCACATCGATGCTTTGAGTGTGGGAAGAGCTTTACCTACCCTTGCCGCTTGGCCCAGCACCAAAATGTCCACAGAGGAGAGAAGCCATATCAGTGCTCAGTGTATGGGAAGAGCTTCGTCTAATCTGTCTACCTGCTGCAGCACCGGCATGTCCACACAGAGGAAAAGCCACATCAGCGCTCGGTGTGTGGGAAGAGATTCACAAAATCTGGTTCCATGGTCGAGCACCAGTGCATCCACACAGGAGAGAAGCCGCATCGGTGCTTTAATCGTGGGAAGAGGTTCACCTGCTCCCACACCTTGGCCCAGCACCGGCATATCCACACAGAGGAGAAACCACACCAGTGCTCTGAGTGTGGGAAAAGTTTCACCTACTCCTCCACATTTGTGAAGCACCAACTCATCCACACCAGGGAGAAGCCACATCAGTGCTTGGTGTGTGACAAGAGCTTCAGGCACTCCTCCAGCCTGGCTCAGCACCAGCGCATCCACACCCAGGAGCATCCATAATCCTGCCAGCAATGCAGGAAGGGCTTGGAGATGCCGCCCTGCTCAGTACCCCGCAGTGTCTGCATTCAGGCAAGCAACGCGATGGTGGTCCAATGCAGAAAGAGGTCACCAAGCCTTTGGCCCTCGTAGGGCAGTGCAGGACCCCAAAGACCCAGACGCTGCACCCAAGGTTTGCTTGTTGGGGAGGGGCCAGGAGGAAGCACCTCAAGCAGACACCAGCACAAATGCTGGGGAACATGTAAGGATATGATCTTTGTGTCAGTCTGGGAGCCCCCGCCTTTCACATCACTCTCTAAAATCAGTCAGTGCTCCCCAGGGGAAAAAAAGTGCCTTCACAACAGGGTGCCCCCCCCTCCACCAAGACAGCTGGCTCCAAATGACACCCCGGGACTGTCCTTGGCTGTCTCCAAGCTTCGTCCTCCCTCCTGGTCCCAGGGTTCCTGTATTGAGGATTCTGAGGTGCAGCAAGGAGGACATTTATGGCTGGGAAAGCATTCCCAAACCTCCCCCGTCTTCACCTGTCCTCACCACCACATGACCCGCTGGGTGCCTGCAGCTCCCCCTGCCCTCCTTCCCTTCAGTGCATTCACTATAATACAGTTTCTACTAAATACCCAGAACAGGACATAACATCCCTGTGGTTGGTCTCTGTATGCTCTCCAGGGCTGTGAGGTGGGAACAGAGCAGGGCCCAGGACCCTTTTCCAGGGCAGATCTCTCTGTGATTTCCCAGCCCCTTCCCTGTCCAGAGGATTCCCCATACTGCAGGGGCTGCTGATAACCGTGGGGAGCGGGAGTTGCTCACGCTCCAGGAGTTGGTCGCACTCGAGGTATTGCTCCCGTGTCCTGCTGTGCAGCAAAGGACCCTGCCCTTGGGGCTTTTGAAGGGACCCCTGGTGAGGGGCAGTCGAGTCCCTTTTCTGGGTGAATTGTGGTAGCAGGGGTGAAGGAGGTGCAGCCTGTGCCAGGGTGGGGAAAGCATGAGGATGTGCTCTGCATGAAATGCAGCTCATTGTAATCTCCCGTTGTGAATATTGATGCCCCCCTGCTAGTGCCAAAGCCATTTGGCTCCATGGTTGGCCTGTGGGGGCTACTCCAAGAGGATAACAGCCCATCACTGAGCACAGTCATTCATTCATTTGTCCCATAATTGTCCTCTCTGCTGATCCCTCCCAGTGTATAAATCCACCCCCACTTTCCCTGCATTAGTGTTTAAGGAAATAACCTGGTGACTTTTGAGCGAGCCTCAGTTGTGTCTTCACAATGCCTTAGTTCAGAGCCTGCTTCCTGAAGGCTTCTTGCACTAGTTTTGTGACAGCCTGATAGAGAAGAGGATGCTGCATTACACAGATGTACAAATGCTTGTGTTCAGGCCCCTGAGCAGGATTGATTAGCAGCACAAGGAGGCACCTTTGTCCACCAAGGGACCTGCTAGACAAACTGGATCAGGCCCCGTGTAGGGATGTGGCCAGCCTCCCTTCCTGCAAAGAGAAAGGCCAAATGACTACTTCTCTCCCACCGCAGCTCCAGCAAGTGACTGGGAACGTTGGGAAGTCCCACTGGGAACCTGCTGGTGAGGTCAGGCCTCCACTTTCCCCCATGGCTACAGCCATATAGGGCTGCAGTTCTCATATGGCTGATGACAATCCACCAGAAGGGATAAAGCCAGTAGAAGTTTCCTTTTGATTTCTCTCCCTGGGTTCAGTTTGCAGAGACCCAGAGGTCTGCTGAGCAAGTGAAGTTGGAGGCGGTTATTTAGTGCCCAGCTTCGCAGTCCACATGGCCCGTGTTGGGTTTGTTGCTCACTTCGCTGTTCCCAGTTTCATGAGCTCTGAGCAATCATAAGGCTTTTACACAAAGTACAGCTTCTGCTCCTCTTCTCCCCTGCTTGCCCTTCCTGAACAGTTTGTACCCATCCAGGCTGCCCCACACACCCACATACCCCACACCCACACCCTGAACCCCCTTCACAATTCCCATGCCTCCCCACCCCCTACACCTTCAGAAACCCCCTCACACACACCCCACACATCCCCCCAACACACCGCCTCAGACACAAGTACCTGTACTTCTAAAGAAGGTTCAAATAGTGTTATATATAGCTTAATTTAAAGAAGTAATAATTTTTGCATAATTTTGGATTTTTCTGCACATCAATTCCTGAGGTGTAATAATGGCTCAGACATGGGTATGAGCGGGCGTTGAGACTCGGCACGCTCAGTGCAGGGAACAGACACAGGTGTGAGATGGAGCTGAGACCAGACATGCTCAGTGCAGGGAAAAGTAAAGGAAAAATAAGGTGCAAGTCAGGAGTGGTGAATGATCCATCCCTCCTTCCCCTGCACCCACAGCTACAAAGATAATGCCTCTTTAGCACAGAGATTCCTTGCATTTTTAAATGCTCCATGTCCCCCACTGCTTGGGGATTCCCTGACATGCACTAGCTGTCCAGGATGCGAAAAGGGGCTTGCTCTGCCACTGCTTGAATTCACCACCCTGCCAAACATCTGACACCTTCAGGTATCCAGACGGGTTCCCCCATTACCTACTCCTAATTTACATGGTCACAGAGCACCTTTTACACACTGACCTTTCCACTCAGGAGAAACCCCAGCATCTGTGGTCTCTCCTCTGCAAGATGAAGTTGCCTTTCTACCTGGCAGAACTCTTAACATCTTGGATTTCTCCTTTGCCTGATGAAGGGCATCTCAACCGGAAAGCTTGCAAAGAAAAAAAAATTGCAGTTACTGAGTTGGCCTAATATTGGTAGGAGGCAGTGACCTGAGAAGCCAGAGAGCAGAGGAGAGGAATTCAGCCCAGCTCTCTGGAGCAGAGCCCCACCCAGAGCTGCAAAGCACCTGGGATACTGGAGGACTCTGGTTTAAGCTGAACCCGGACGGGGTCTGGGACAGACATTGCATAAACCGGTTGGACCCAAATCAGTTAAGCCTGATACTACATTCAACTAGGTTTTTTACTACATTCAACTAGGTTTATCTCATACCAGTTTCAGCCATTTTCAAACTGCTTAATTTGCACTAAATGTCTGTTCTGTGACAAGTTTTAACCAGTTTTGGATCACTTGAACCAGTTTGTGTCATGTCTGTCCCTAGCCTTCATGATGGTAGGGAGCAGAGGGGAGCCAAGATGACCCAAGTAGGAGGCTGGTTTTATGCAGAGCAACCCAAGACTCATCCCCACCTTGGCATTCAGAGGTTGGACCATCATCCAGTGCTGGCAGGATGGCTGTTAATTTTAACCAGATGTGCAATGAGCCCTGCCCACTTCTAAAGACTTTGCTCTGTTCAAGAAGAGAGGTCCCTCATTGTGTTCAGGAGCCAGTGTCGACGGGGCAGTGGGGCTGACGGCACTCCTGTGGCAGAGAGAAATCATGGCAGGCAGGTTGCTGCAGGTCACCCTGGAAACAAAAGGGACTTTTGAGCTTTTGAGACCATACGTACCAGCAAATAAGACAAGAAAACATGCCTTCCTTAAAAACAAGCCGGTAGCCCGCCAGTGACGATTGCAGGAGACTTGAACTGCATCCTTGAGGTGGGCGACGGAATAAGCAGAAGCCAAATGAAGGGACCGGACAGAAATGGGAGCGTGGCCCATGAAAGGCAAGGGCATGTGGACAGTGAACACGACCCTTCTGGAAGATGAGAAGATACAGCAGGAGTTTCGCAAGTTGTAAGGGGCTGGAGGGGACCTCGAGACAGGTGGCGTCAGGCGACCCTAGCGAGGTGACTGTCCAGCTCCTCTTAAAGATTTCCAGGGAAGGCGACTACACCACATCCGGAGGGAGCTTATTCCAGCCTGGACACCCTGGTTGTGAAGAAGTTTTTCCTAACGTGAAGCCGGAACCGGCCTTCCAGGATTTCACCCGACCGTCGGGCTGGGGAAAGCACTCAGCCGAGCCGAGCCGAGCCGGGTTGCTTTCTCCAGCGTGATGCTCGGGCGTGGGCTGGGAGTTCATCCAGCGCAGGGGGTGAACGAGGCTAGCCCCTGCGGCTGGTGGGGCGCGGCGGTGGCGAGCAGGGGAGCGCCCGCAGGTGGGGGTGGGAGGGCTGGCGAGCGCCGACCCGGGTTGGCGACCACCTGCACACGTCGCTGGCGGCGTCGGGGGCGGCCAGCGGGGATCGGGGCCCGCCTGTTTCGGCGGGCGTGCAGCACCATGCTCAGGAGGGCACTGCACCCGCACGCCCCCCCCACAGCACCCTGGCGCCGGCGGCTCCCCGGGGCGCTGCTTTCCCTGCGGGCCCCTCGGCGTGGCACCAGGGCCTGTCCGGCCCGCAGCCGCTGCCTGGAGACCTCCGGGGTCCCTTCCCCCGTGCTGAGACACCCCGGCCCCCGGCTGCTCCAGCGCCTCCCCCACAGGAGCCCCCCGGCCAGCAGCTCCCACCAGGGCGCACAGCCGGCAGAGAGCGGGGGGCTGCGGGGTCCCCTCCCCGGCGTCCCCCCGCCTGCGGGGCTGCGCTCTACCCCCGCCGTGCCGCGGGGCGGCGTGCCCCACGGGGGCCAGGGGACACCCCTGATTTACCTCACTACTACTCCCCGC
>NW_017728918.1:9798077-9809170 GCF_001723895.1 Crocodylus porosus | reverse complement strand
GCCTGTGTTTCCCCGAGGACACAGGGCTGAGACAGTCCCCTCTCGGGGTGGTGGCAGCTTACGTTACCCCCAGGCTAGCGAGTGTGGTCCAGGAAGGGGGTCAGCCAGACGCGAGGTGCCCCCAGGGAGGCACTCAGAGCCTGGAAGGTCGGGCACAGGGAGGTGGGTGGCTCAACGCAGGAGCGCCCCCTACTGGCCCACCACAGACTGTATTATAGTAAATGCAATAAAGGGCAGAAGGGCAGGGGGAATGCAGAGTTCTGGAGAGAGACAGAAAAGCAAAATCTGCCTAACTGGCTCAGGGGTGGCAGTAGCAGCTCCTTGCAGACCCCGATGGGTCTCCGCAGACCTGGGAGAAGGGTCCCATGGTGGTGAGGAAAGGCAAGGTAAAGCTGGAGGGCTGGGAGTGCTTCTCCAGCCATAAATGTCCTCCTTGCTGCACATCAAGAGCCTCACATAAAGGAACTCTGGGACCAGGAGAGAAGATGAAGCTGGGAGACAGCCAAGGACAGTCCCTGGGTGTCACTTGGAGCCAGCTGTCTTGGGGAGGGCACCCTAGGGTGAAGGCACTTCTTCCCTGGGGAGCACTGGCTGCTTTTAGGGAATGAGGGGGAAGGCAGAGGCTCCAAGGCTGACACAAAGGCCATCTCATTACAGGTTCCCCCAGCATCTGTGCTGGTGTCTGCTGGTCGTGTTTCCTCTGAGCCCCTTTCCACCAAGCAAGCCTCTGGGTCCCCGGGGTCCTGCATCTACACTCGGTGCAGCAGTGTAGCTGCTGCACACTCTGCGCACACTGGTGCTGGGACAGGTCTTGCCGGGTGGCAAAGCTCTCCCGGCACCTGGTGCAGCGGTGCGTCTTTCTCTCCAAATGCACTGGTGCTGAGCCAGGGAGGAGAAATGTGTGCAGATCCTACCACATGGGACACAGTGGTACTGATGCTTCTTGCTCTGCACAGGTTGGTGCTTGACCAGGCCCGAACTGCACACAAGGCTCTTCCCACACTTGCTGGACCAGTGAGGGGGCTGTCCAGAGTGGACCAGGTCTGAGCTGCACATAAAGCCTTCCCCACTGCATTGGCTTGGATGTGGTCTGTCTCTGCACTGCAACTTTGTCTTGCGGCTGTTCAGCTCCACAAAGTCTTCCTTGCACCCAGGGCTCTTTCTGGCTTCTGGCTCTTCTCCACTCTCACCTGGAGATGCTACCTGAGACATTGCTACATTGTCCTTCTGCTTTTGGAGTCTCCCTTCACTCTGGTGCCATTGGTCCTGCTCACATGTCAGGGCATCCATCTCGCCCCAACTCCCTGGGCAAGTCCGTGATGGCTCTGGGTTCTCAGGGCCTTCCTCTGGAGGATGCTGCTCACCTCTGCGAGGCAGGCAGGCATCTCCTGCTAGTGGGGGGAGATTAACTCCACATTAGTCCCTGCCTTGCTGGAATGGCTTCATGCTCAAATGGGCTGAGGATGAGACCAGAGACGTTTCCCTGGAAAAAATTCTTGTTCTTGCTTTTTCATGGATCTGTGCAGACTCTGGCGTTTTCTTGTCATCTCCCTGTGTTTCAACAGTTTCATCCTTGCGAACTTTTTGCTGGTGGTTTAAATGCACCAGTACAGGCTGGGGGCTGACTGGCTGGGTAGCAGCTGTGCAGAAAAGGACCTAGGGATGACAGTGGACAGTGAGCTGACCAGGGTCAGCAGTGTGCCCATGTTGCCAATAAGCCTGACGGCATCCTGGGCTGCTTTGGTAGGAGCGTTATTGTGCAGTAGCACCAACGAATGGCTTTCAAGTGTGCGATGTGCCCGAGGACATGGTAAAATCCAGGTGTCTACAAATAAGCCAGAGCATGCACACCAGAAATGTATCTTCCAGTTTATGGCAAAGCCATGTATCACTTAAAACACATGGAAAAGAAAATGTTTTCTTGGTTAAAGACTTGTAACCAGGTGCAGTGAGGACTACAAATTAGTCCCAGTCCACATCTGTGAAATCCCCAATGAGACAGCCAACAAAACTGTGGAAGAGCCAAGAGTATGCCACTAATATTGAAATAAAAGAGTAAAAGGGATTAGAAAAACCTAACATATGACCCTTTTTTCTCCATGATAATCTAGGGAGAAAGGACCTGAACTCAGCAAGGCAACTCAAGGTTCAATAAACGTCTTGCTAAATGTTCCCTCCCCTACGACAGAAGCAACCTGTAATGACAAGGCCACCCCAGACTCCTTTCAAGATTCTTTTTATTGGTAGGGCAACAACTCTCCCAGCTCTGAGCGAACTCGGTGACGTAATGTCCACGTGTGAATCACATTATGAGATGAAGGGACAACACCAAAGCATCCAGCTCGTTCAGGCCACGGGCCTTTCTGCACAAATAAACCGAACTGTACCATGGGACGGCACTGGCAACTTCCCCCAGGGGTTGAAAGCACTTGTGCATGTGTTATATGTGTTACTGCCCATGTGTGTACTGTGTGACACATTTCCATGGGGTGAATGATGAACCCTCAGCATCATGCACACTCACACCTCTGTTAGGAGAGTGGATGCCAAGCACAGAGGACTGTCTTGGTACTGAACTCAAGGAGATCCAGCAGATCCCATTGAAAAGTCTTAACTGTGGGCAAGGTGTCTCTGCTAGCTGTATGTGCTGAATGAGGACATGGCATGTGAGCCAGCCTAGCCCCCCGACATACAGCACCCATCAGCAATGGGGGTCCTCAAGTCACATCATCGCACAAAAGAAGTGTCACTATTTCCCACAAAGGTGGGAGTCCTCCCTGACCATGAGCTACTGTCTCTGGCCTCCTCTCAGCCTTTGGCAGGTCCCAGCCAACTGACCAGGGACCAGCCCCTACAGCGGTGGTACTTCAGGGGCTCACTACTTAGCCACGTCTCAAAGGCCTTTGCTTTCAGTGTTGTTGCTGGTGTCTTGATTCTCTTCTCGCTGCCCCGAAGGCAGAAGCAGGCAGGGCAGAGCGATGTGTTGGGTCCTCACTGGTCTCTGGCACCCACTGGTCTCTCGAAGCCCTTTGCATGTCTCCCTTCCCAAAGCACGTAATCAGGTGAGAGGAGAAACCTCCCGGGTTCCTCATGGGGAGAAGTGTGGCCGGAAAGTGCGAGGCCGGATCATCATGGTGACCTTCTTCAGGGAGTAGTAATCCGTGTCTTTCCAGGTGTACCACACAACCCCGTCGGGCCCCAGGATCTTGCGGTTTTTCACATAGTATCTGCCCCCCTGTGAGGAAGAGACGGGCACAGTGAAGCACAGGGCACTCTGAGAGCTGGCTGCCAATTAAAGCTACCCCCTCCAAAGCACTGGAAGCAAGTACTAAACTAAATGGGCAGTAACTACTGCACATTAATGAATGTGTAGACACGCCCAGCGTGAGATAACATGAGCGTACACCGAATTGGCTCAGGATTTCTCTCCCCTCCAGCTGGCAGAGGCTCTTTCATCCAAGACTAGAATGCAGGTCCCTGGTCTATGCCCTTTCCAGCTGCTCTCGCTCACATAGTGGGCATGTCTACATGCTCATTGATGTGCTTTAGTTAATGCGTATTATATCTAGTACCTGTCTTGCTCACACAGTGGGCATGTCTACATGTGCATTACTGTGCTTTAGTTAATGTGCATTATATCTAGTCCCTCCATTGTGAAGGTACTAGGAAAATGTGCCTGAGCCTGTCTTAATGTGCATTAACTAAGCACTTTTTTTAGCAATGCTTTACTGTGTATTAAAATAGACTCATGTGCATTAAAGCACATGTATAGATGTGCCCAATGTGTGGTAGCTCAGGGAAAGGCTGGCCTTGTGGTTAACGCATTAGGCTACAACTCTTGAAACTTGGACTGCCTTCCAAGCTCTACCAAAAAAATCCCATGTGGTTAGGGGCAAATCACGTATTCCCCTTTGAGCGTCAATGCCTTCTCTGTCAAGTATTGATGAAACCTCCCCACTTAAGGACACATGCTGCATTGGTTATGTAGTGAATTGTCATCACTCTGTAGCAAAAGTGGAGCGGACCCATGATACACACATCCATTCAGGAGTAAATGACCCGAATCCAGGGTAAAGTCACCCCTTGAAATATGGGTACTGATGGCACTACATAGGAAACTGACTATGGAGACTGTATCATATGCCCACTCCCATAGCTAGCTTCATCCTAGAGTACCTAATTGGCACAGTCTGCCAAGGTCTTTCCAGTAGGGACAGGGAGTCATGAATAACATCATACAAGGCACTTTGAGACTACATGCGGAAGTTCATGTCCAGTTCTGGCCACCCATGTTCATAGAGTCATAGAAAATGAGGGTTGGAAGGGACCTCAGGAGGTCATTTAGGCCCGTTCTCAACCTTTTTTGTCCCAGGACCCATTTGTAAGCATCAATGGCCAGTCGCAACTCACTGCCCCTCATTCCCAACCTGCTGCCCTCTGCCCCGAGGCCTGAGCCCCCCAGTGTGTGGCGTAGGGGATGGGTGCGTGGGACAGGGTGGGCATGGGGGCCTCAAGCAGCCCCTCAGGCTGAAACACCAGGGTTTCCCATATTTTTCTTTTTAAAAGGAGGATCCATTTTTAAAGCTTGTCCACAACGCTTTCATATATTCTTGCAACCTGCTTTTGGGTTGCAACCCAGGGGCTGGGAAATGTTGCACTAGACCTCCTGAGGTCCTTTCTAGCCTTCATTTTCTATGAGGCTATGACAACAACATCCAAAGACTCCTTTGGATAGATGTGATATCTTTTATTAGACCAACTAAATAGCTGGAAAAATTGTCCTTTGCAAGCTTTCAGGCACAAACACCCTTTTGAGGCATAGGGAGAGTCTGCTGATGTTTATGCTACAACCAACAACTCCAAAGACTCCTGGCATCCTAAGGCCCCCCATGCCACACCATTTCAACCACCAGACATCTCTAGAAACAACTGTAAAGTCTATCTTGGATACCACCACATGTTCCCTGAGGGGGCTGCACCACTCCTGAAAGCGCTGCAATACCAGGCCAATGCATGGAGGGGACAGAGCAAGCTCCAACTCCACCTCCCAAGCCCCAAAATCTGCTCAACACACAGCCCTCTCATGGAGGACATATGAGATTTTACAGCTGATAAGATCAGGTTTTCCCTAGATCTAAGCCAAAAGTCCAAGGAGAGATACCTTTAATTCCTCCAAAACCCAGTGCTCGCAGATCCAGCCTCCCAGATGTGACTGCAAGCTAAGTCACAAGGGCCTCTCTACTCACAGCCATTATAAACCACCTCTGGCCCCAAAAATCAGCTGGGGCTGGTCCTGCTTGCCATGTCTCCTGCCCCATGGACCCAAGGCACTGGCCTCTGCCCCACTCATGCAGCCCAAACGCTCATTCATGCCCCCTCAATGCTTCCCTGTTTCTTGTCTCCTCCCTGGCTCAAGAGAAAGAATAGGAGACAAACACTCAAGATTTGCATCAAGGTGACATCTCAGCGTGATGATGATAGCATCTCCTGTTAAACCTCCCCCGTCCAACTTTCCTCCAGCTCTGCTCTTTTCAGCGGCAACCAATCAACTAATCTTTTAGCGCAGGTCTACACGTGCATTTAAGCATGCCTAAATTTAATGTGCATTAAGTGGGTTAGAGCAGTGGTTCTCAACTTTTTTTGTACCAGGACCCATTTGTAAACATCAAGGGCCAGTCCCAATCCACAGCCCCCTAGCCCTGCCAGTGCCCCTCACTCCCGACCCACGTCCCCTTGGCTCTGATGGTACCCCTTACTCCTAGCCCCCCTGGCCCTGCTGTTGCCCCTTACTCCCAAGCCACAGCCCCCTACTCCCACCCAGAGGAGCCCCAGCTGCCCCCATCCCACTCAGGCCAGAGCACGGTGGCAGCAGAATGAGTCTTGCCCCAGCACAGGCTAGAGGAAGGAAGAGGGGAGGCCTGTAGCATCCCCCTGCCCTGGGCTAGGGCTCCCTTGCCACACCAGGCAGCCAGGTACTGGCCCCACCCGCCCCCTGAGCAGCGTCTCCCCCATCCCTGTGAGTACGGGCACCGTCCCTGGTGCTGCCAGCCCAGCCACGCAGCTCCCCACCACCCCAAAGGACCTTCCCCCTCCCCCTGCCCTAATGCAGTTACAGTGCCCAGCCACCTCCCCCCACTGCCCGCCCTCCCATCCCCTCCACACACACACACGCACATACACAGCCCCCAAGCCCCGGCCCTCCAACCCTTGCTCCCAATACACTTACCTGCATCCAGCTGCTGGGGCTGCTCCCACCCACCTGCCTGGCTGCATGCCGGCCACATGTGTGTGCACGGGGTGTCGCACATGCGCCCGCTGCCTCCAATCTCCCCAAGCAGCTCCTTGAAGGCTGGAAGGCTGCCAGCCTGCAAGGGGAAACCCATGCTTTCCCATGTTTTCCTGGGACTCGCTTGCAACCCTTCCAAATATTCTTGCAACCCACTTTTGGGTCACAACCCACGGGTTGAGAAGCACTGAGCTAGGCTAACCACCTGCACAAGGCAGGACCAGCCCCAGACAGATCATGTTCAGCCGTGAACCACTACAGAGGTGGGTGACTGGGATGATCAAGGGACTGGAGAACATGCCATAAGGGAAGAAAACTAAAAAACTTGCCTTGTTCAGTCAAGCAAAATGATGGCTGGGCGGGGAGAAGAGGGCAGGAGAGACATCGTAAGCGATAGATCAGGTAGCTGTGTACCTTACCCTAATAACGACATGCAGCTCTATTTCCAGGTGTCTCAAAGCCACGAGGTTAGATGCCTTATGATCCGAGCCCAAACAAGTTCAAGAGGGCTGTTATGACTGTGGTCTTACCTTGTAGTACACTCCATTGAGGTTGGAGAAGAAGCACTGGTGATACCACCACCCTCCATGGGAAATCTCTGCACAGATGTTCCCAGAGTCGGGGGTGCTGAAGCTCCTTTTATTGTGGTACCAGGCGAAGGAGTCCTCCACTGTCCCACTGAACCCGTCCACGTGCAGGCGGTAGTAGTTCACCTCATCCTCAATGCTGCAAGAGATAGAGGCAGGCTGGGTCAGCTCCTGAGGGCTCCGCAGGCCCAGTTTTCATTGCTGCCAGAACATATCTAGGATGTAGAGCTGCCACCTTCTACTGGATTTCAAGCAAATCTCCCCATCCCCTGGGCCAAGCCCCATCTGCCTTCCCACAAACCCACACTTCACACTGATGTCAGCAGGAGTGCCACATACAAGTGTAAGGGACCCATTAGAGGCCTTCGTATAAGTGCATCCATGTTGTAAACATCCTCCATTAAGAAGGGACTTTGTAGAGACAGGTTTGCAGGGCCAGATTGCATGTCTGTGCTCGTGCAAACAAGACAGGCCTGGCTTCGGTGTTTGCCTGTAGTCACACAATGAAAGCAATTGAAACCCCTTACCATAAGGAAGAGCACCGTGTCAAGTGTAGAAACCTGCCTGATAATATCGGAAGCCATCCTAGGTAAATACTTGATAAGTATCATCATTTTTTCGCTTAGCTGGCGAAAGGGTCTTTATGATCAACCCCCTTCATTAACATAGACCCAAGGAGGTTGCACACAGATGCATGTCACACACACACTTTGCATTTCCATTGCCTGGTCCGAATGCTAGTCACACTCATGCTTAGCTTTCCAATGAAGTGATGCTCTTGAGAAGAGACAGGCACGCTCTCTCCTTATGCCAGGGCCCTGTCTGACAAAGTAAGCTCCCTTTATGTCAGCTGGGGGATGGAGACCTTCCCTTCCCCAGGGCCATGCGGATCCTTACCAGATCAGGCTCCCAGCCCGTAATAAGGCCGAGAGGAAGGTCCCGGGGCTGCCTACCTGAAGACCTGGTAGAAGGCATGCTTGTGTTTGTTGCTCCAGTCCTCCATGTCGATGCGCAGCGAGTAGTCCCCCTGGCTCGTCATGCGGTGGATGTTCGCGTTGCCCAGCCAGAACTCGCCATTCAGGTCCCCGAAGCCATCCCGGTACTCGTTCCAGGTCCGGTTAAAATTAACTGAGCCATCCTGCCGGCGCTGGATGATGGTCCAACCCCCGCCTGTCATGGGCGAGACGAAGGTGAGTGGAGTCTCAGATCACTCTGTATAAAACCAGCTTTGTAGTGGGGCCATCTTGCTCCTAGGTGAGTCTAACTTAAGCCACATGGGAGCATGGGAGTTACACATACAGCCCCTAAACCAGCATTGCCTGGACCTTAAATGCTTTTGGGAGAGAGGAAGAGGGGGAAAACCCTGCTCAGACCCAAGTCATTCTCCTTCGGCCTCCAGTCTCTGCTGCCGTGTGACCCAGGAGGCTGGACAAGACGGACCTCGGTCTGACCCAATAAAGCCAATTCTTAGGTTCTTCTGTTCTCAGCTCAAGCCAGGAGTCTCCAACTCTGCCCAAATTTGGACCTCCTTCCTGCCAGTCCCATGCTGATGTCCTTCTGTTGGCTGCATCAGGGTTACCCCCAAATCAAACTGATACGACCAACCAAGGCAATGGTGGTAGTGCAAGAAGTGTGGTAGGAAGGAACTGGACTGCAGATCCTAGGGTGCTGGTGTTACCTCTGTGGTGAATCCTGCATCTGTAGGGGGTGGATGAGCCCTGCAATCCTCTGATTCCAGGGAATCGTAGAAATCCTAGAGCAGCGGGGCTGGAAGGGATCTCCAGAGGTCACATTTAGTCCAACCCCCTTCTTGAGGCAGAGTCAGCTCTGTCCGAATCCCTGATTACAGGCTGTTTCCTTGGCCCCAGAAATACTCTCGAGACCACTGCCGCTCATTGCCACCCTTGTGCTCCTGGGTTGCTCTCTCTCCCCCTAGGCTGCAAGCTCTGGGGAGCAAGGGTTGGGCCCTCAACTCCCTGAAGGGCGGATACAGAAAAGGATGGAGCTGGACACTTCTCAGTAGGACAGAACAAGGGGCAATGGATTCGAGTTGCAGCAAGGGAGGTTTAAGTTGGATATTAGCAAAAACTTTCTCGCTAGGAGGATGGTGAAGCACTGGAGTGGGTTACCTAGAGGGGTTGTGGTATCTCTATCCCTGGGGGTTTTGAAGACCCAAGTAGGCAAAATCCTTGGCTGGGATGATGTAGCTGGGGCTGGTCCTGCTTGGAGCAGGGCGTTGGACTCAATGTGACCCCCTGAGGTCCCTGCAACCCTTATTTTCTGTGATTACACATCTGTGCTCTGGGCTTGTCCTGTACCCAGCCCCCTGGGGCTCCTGGGTGCTGAGTCAATACAAATAATTTTGCCATTATTAATAACAATAGCAGCAATGCAGCAGAGTGCATGCCCGGAGGATCCAGACAACCCCAGCCCTATCCCTGCAAATTTAATCAAAAAGTCTCAAGTGAAGCCCCCAGGGTCTTTCAAGAGGCCTCCCACCCAGTCCCCACTGGGTGAACCTGCCCTGTTTTACGCTCTTTTATCAGGGATAGACTCCTCGACACAAACACCGGGTTTTCCTCTTGCACAGGATGTGCCAACTGGAGGGCCCGTCATTGCTTGGGGCTAGGAACGTGAGCTTTCCCTGCCCGTAGCTTGATGAAAAGATCCAGCTGATGTCTCTGCAAGCTACTGGAGTACTATCTCCCAAAGCTTCCTCTTTCCCAAGAAACTTCCACCAAGGGATCATGTGGCTCGTGATTCATGCCCCGTGCACACAGCCCAAATACGCAGCAGTGTGAGGTGACCCCCTCGCCCCAGCCACAGCCGGTTAGGTTTGAAGACCCATTGCTTTGCAAGAAGAGAGTTGGGCCTCTTACCCTACCTTCTGTGTCCATCTCGCACAGCACTTCTAAGGGCATCCGTCCGACAGAGGGCATGATGCTGTAGACGCCGGATCGCCTGATCCCGCTGTAGTAAATGGAAGCACAGTCAGTGGGGCAGTTCCGGGTGTGCTGCACCTCTACAGAGAAAACAGAGAAGCATCGTTTAATATCTAGCGCGCTGGGGGCCAATCGTTTTCGGTAGCTGCGCCACAAAATAAACCCCACGCCTTCCCTGAGTGCCACTCTCATCCCCTTCCCTTGCCTCTTCTGCTGCTCTGCTTTCTGTTCCTTCCCCAGTATGCTACGTGCCACACACAGAGGTTGGCCACCCTGGTCTAGTGTATAAAGAAGAGAGACCGGGGAGCTTCGTGCAGCCGAAGTTAGACCTCATCCAAAAGGTGGGAGTCCTGATACTTAGAATCATAAAAAACGAGGGCTGAAGGAGCTCAGGAGGTCACATCTAGGCCAACCCCTGCTCCAGGTAGGACCAGCCCCAACACATCATGCAAGGCTTTGTGGAGCCTTAAAAACCTCCAAGGATGGAGAGTCCAGCACCTCTCTGGGGGGCCTGTGCCAGTGCTTCACCACCCTCTGTGTGAGACAGCCTTTCCTAATATCCAACCTCAACTTCCCTTGCTGCAGCTTGAGCCCATTGCTCCTTGTCCTGTCATCTGTCACCACCAAGGACTTTATGACCTTAGGCTCACCTAAGTTTCTAATACAAGTTCAGGAATTCTTGGCGGATGAAGGGATTGCCTCTTGCATTTACTTTGTTTTGCTAGGCTATCGCAGAGCATAGATAAAAGTGCCTTTTACAGACACAAGCTCACTGCTTCCATGAAGCACGGAGAAATGAGGTTGAGGCAGAACCCGGGATTTCAAACTCTGTCATTCTTTGAGAAAGTTTGGGTCCAAATCTGCATCCTGATCCAGAGTCCTGTGGGCGGGAGATCGCTCTCTGTGAGGACTCAGAAAAGACCATGTTGATTTGGATCTGGCCCCTCTCCATGAGCCCAGGCCACCATTTACATAGGGTGACTTGGTACTGGTTTGGGGTTTTTTGCATTTTTATTTCCTTTGCAAAGCACTGGCTTAAGTTAAAAGGAAAAAATATTCTGAGTTGTGCCAAAGCCAGGCTCTGCTGGGTTCTCCCACTCCAGTAAGGACTGTGAAGACTGACACATCGAGGCTTGCATCTCATCTCCAATAGCAGCCAGTGCTGGATACTTCAGCGAATGGTGAAAAGCCTCCTATAATGCACCTATGTTCACCTTCAGCGCACCTTATATAAAGATATATGGGTGACAGCCAACCCTACATTCCTTGTTCCACCAA
>NW_017728918.1:9796001-9797768 GCF_001723895.1 Crocodylus porosus | reverse complement strand
CAGTAATTTTGGTTACTGCACAATAAATGTGCACATGTAGACGTGCCCAGTGTGCCCACAGTTCATCTCAGTGCTGCACAGTGCAAGTTTGCCACCAACCTTTCTGCACCCTACTTCGTGCCTCTCCCACCTGTAATTAGAATCGTATAATTATGTAATCATATAATTATCATGTAATTATAGAGAAGTGGGGCTGGAAGGGAGCTCCAGAGGTCACATCTAGTGCACCCCCTGCCTGAGACTCAAACTATCCTACACAAATCCACTGTCCAACCTCTTAGCAAAACAGCACAGTCAGAGCCAGGAGCAGGCGAAATTAGTAGTAAGTGCGATTCCTAGAAGGGCTCCATTTGAGTTACCTTTTCCTGTTTTTCTAGGAATCAGTCCACCAATGCCTGTGCTTCAAAGCAGCTGCCATGGGAAGGCAAGCTTGCGTTAGTGGGGGCAAAGCCTGGGGCTTGCCCCAAGCTGGAGGTATAGGCATCCCCAATGGCAGCAGGTCCCCCTGATTCTCTAGACAGCTGAATGCAGAGAAAGAAGGAGCAAGGTAGCAAGAGAGAGGTCTAAGAATAACTCACACAGCCAGAGATCACTTCCTCTTGTCCACACCACTGTCCTAGCGCAAGCCCCTCCTGACCTGAATCCCAACCTGGCAGTATTGCCAGGTCTTGGGGATTGATGGGGTTATAAAGAGTCACGTGGGCTTTTCTTTTCTGTCCCATGAAGCAAGTGGAAAAGATGAACAAGGGCAGGCAATGGATGTAGGTCCCACAGACTGGGGAGAGAATTGAGCTTTCCAAGCCTGACGGTTTGTTGGCTTGCAGGTCCCTCATTAACTGCAAGGAGCAGGGACAAAGTAGAGCAATGGTAATATCACAACCCCGTTGGACTGCTCCTGGGTTGATACCCCAGTGCTGTTTCTAAAAAGGACCTGGAGGGCTGGAAGGAACCTCAGGAAGAACAGGATATTAAGGAAGGGTCACCAGGAAAACAATCAAGATCCATGATCCATGGGGATATTACTCCTGGCACCAATCCGCTTATTTGCTTCTGCTCTTTGCTCTTGGTCCATGGTTTCAGCACACCTAACCAGGCTAGCTGCATATGCCATCTCTTCGCTGGGGTATTTAAGATCAAGGGAGCTGGCTTCATTCCCATTTCAAGTCAGCACGACAGGAAGTGCTTAGATTAGCCGGTTTAGCAGATTGGGAGCAGACTATCTACCTTTCTACCCTACGTCACTGGTTCAAATCAGCCCCCAGCTGGCAGGTGACTGGCATTAACAGCTTAGGTCTCCTCGGTGGCACATGGAGAAGAAGTCATTGGGATCAGCCTGGCTGGTCCTAGATAAATACCCACCCTCAGGGAAGCAATGGAGCAGGCTCCCCAGGGAGGTGGTGCACTCTCCATCCATCAGAGGTGTTGGAGACCCGGGTAGACAAAGCCCTGGCTGGGTCGATGTAGCTGGGGCTGGTCCTGCTTGGAGCAGGTGGTTGGATGAGATCTGAGCTCCCTTCAACCCTCATTGCCTGTGATTCTAGAGAAAACACCATCCCTTCAATATTACTGAGTAAGCCAAGCAATTACAGCGGGACTCCCTTCTGCTGTCAAAAAGTCAGAGCTGTGGGGAAGAGCCTGCCAAAGCGCCTTAATTGCAAGCAGCTCTGCAACGAAAGATGGGTTTTAATCACCAGGAAAATACTCACTTTTGGTTGAAATCTCCCACTTTTTCAGCAAAAGGAAAACTCCAGAAGCCAATATTTTTTT
>NW_017728918.1:9774399-9795811 GCF_001723895.1 Crocodylus porosus | reverse complement strand
CGAGGTGACAGGGCGTACCAAGCCTTCCCTGCCTCCTGCTCTAGGCATCATGATCTTGATCTTCACCCCATACACACACACACATGCACACACACACACACATGCACACACAACTCTGCACCATGCCAGAAAGCACCTTCCTTGCCAGGAAGAAAAGGTGGGTTGTCGGCAAGGAACAGTGTCTCCTTCTTGAGACTAGTGCTCGTGACATGTGGTGATCTCAGAGCAGATGTGTGTCCCACTCAAACCCTCCCTTCAGACATCACTTTTGGGCCGGTTCATACTCAACTCTGAAGTTTTCACCTGGCCCCTAGCTAGGTCATGGACTAGAGTAAAAATCCCTGCTCCCTTGAGCTTGTGACTCAAGCTTCTCCCTTCTCACCCTAGTATCTCAATTTAACTCACTCTGGAGGCAGACACGCTCCCCAGCCACACCCGCATCCCTGAACATGACAGCCTTGGGCCAACACATGTGAGAATGGGCTTAGTACTCACACACCACCTCAGCATCTATATCAGATCTACAGTGCCAGTCCACAAAGCAAGACCCTAACACAAGGACAAGACCCTAAGGTGGGCAAATGGGAAGTCACCGCCCAGGCACCAGGACTGCCGTCTTCTCCACCCGGCTCAGCTCTCCCAATGCTTCTGCTTACCTGCTCGGCGGTGCCCCTCCTGCTGGGACCTCATTTCAGCAGGGAAGAGGCAGCCCGGGTTGTGCCGGGCCCACTCGGTCATCAGGGAGATGTTGTGGATCTGGGTCTGCATGTCATAGAGCAAGGTGGCTTGGATGTGCTGCAGGGTGCTGGCCTCGTTGTAGAGCTGCTCCAGATCCTGGACCCGCTGCTCCACGGTGGAGTTTCGGCTGTTCTTCTCCTCGTTCTTGGTGGGGAGGGAAAGACAGAAGCAGTGTTACGAGCCGGAGGACAGAGCACCGGGTGTCTGGGAGCCTCGTGAGCTGTTCCCACATGGATGGTGTCTCCCAGGACTATGCTGAAGGTCCTGTCTTTTTGACCTTTCTCTTGGTCACAGTTGGGTCATACTAAAGACATTGCATGTGCCTGCATAGGGGCATCTGATCACGTAAGCCCTCTCGTTCCAAAAGCATATGTTACACACTTGTGATGTAGAGGTGCAAACCTACCCTATGACTTAGAGGTGCCTTCTACCCATCTTAACCCAACACCCAGTGATAATAACCCAACACCCAAGGACAACCTACATTTTGGAAAGGTATCTGGTCCTTCAGTAGCCTTGCTATTGCCAAGGGAATGCAACACAGAGCTTCCCGCAGCCCAGCGTAATCCTGACTGTACATCGAGGACAGAGGGCTGAAAGTATCATGATGTCCCTGTATAAATCTATGGTACGTCCACACCTTGAATCCTGTGCCCAGCTCTGGTCCCCACAAGTCAGACATGTTATAGAAATAGAGAAGGTGTGGAGAAGGGCAACAAGGATGATGAGGAGCATGGAGGGGCTTCCCTAGAAGAAGAGACTAAAGAAGCCAGGCCTGTTCAGCTTAGAAAAGAGATACTTGGGGGTGGGACTTGAGAAAGGTTTACAAACTACTGAATGGTGAAAAGGAAGTCAATAGGGATGTTTCATTTACTTGCTATCTCTCACAATGCAAGAACTAGGGGCACAAAATGAATTGAGCAGGCTGGCAGTTTAGAAGTGACACCAGGCAGTTCTTTTCCACCCAAGGTGTTATTAAAGCACGGGGCTCGTGGCCACCAGATGTGGTGCGAGCTGAGAGTTCAGCAATATTCATTGAGGGACTGGACACGGGCTTAGAGAAAAGGGGCACTGGTCACTACTGAGCCAGGAGCGCAGGGCACAGCCTCTGCATCCGACCTGCCGGGACCTTCAGTGCTGGAGGCTGCAACTGGAGGCTGCAAGTGAGAGCATGTGCATGTACATATACATATACATATACATATATCCCCACCTACTTTGGGTAGTCCATAAGGAGCAAATCTACCCTGCCTTCTACCTGACTTCAGACTCCAGCATCACTCGGACGCGGACATAACATGCAAGATACTGAACATTTTCTGGACCGTTGCAGCTATAACCTCACACGTGTGCTAAAAAAAGCAATTGCTTGGTTCTGCCGCAGGACAGTGGAGCTGCCCTTGTTCCCGTGGTTTCTGCTCCCGTCAAAAATCGCAGCAGGAAAACTTCGGGAAATGTCCCAGCTCTGGCCTGTGCTGCAAGCATCCTTGCCCAGGGTGCTGGTGGCGGGTAGGGGGATTCATCAGGGCACATCTCATACAGCTCATTTCTTCATTAGGCTGTTTGCGAAGCCGCTGTGCATAATCCGATACAGCCAGACGGAGGGACAGCCGGGGGCTCCATCGCACAGCAGAGATTTATGAGGTTCAATAACAATGAGGCACGTTTTCCCCACCTGGCATTAGCCCCTCCGTGACTCTGTAATAAATCACGCTGCCCACCCCACCCTCCCTATCTTCTCTTTCCCTTCCAGTGATATCAACCTTCCTATCCCACATTCAAACCAACATGTCTGTGTGTTTGCCCATCCTGCTTCTCAAGCTTGGGACACATTTGCCATTACTGTGCCCCACAACCCCTCACTGGTCTCTCCAGGCGCATCTGTCAAACTCTCCTTTGCCGCAAAGCCTGCAATGGACTCAGACTGATGCCCATTGATGTGCCCCGTTGCTCTGCATCCATCTGCCGTGCCCAGCTCCTCAGGGCATTGATCAGCTGTGTGCTCTGAATTTGTACAGCACAAAGCCCTGGCTGGGATGATGCAGCTGGGGCTGGTCCTGCTTGGAGCAGGGGGTGGGACTAGATTGGACCTCCTGAGGTCCCTTCAACCCTCGTTTTCTGTGATTGTGTGATATTCCTCCCTCCCAACACCTCGCCTTTCCAGCAAGACCAACATGCCTTTGTCTCATCGCAGCAGGCTACCGTACTACCTTGGGCATGGGAGAGCTCCCCTCCAGTGTGGGTGCCTTGCAAGAGTGAATGAGTGATATCAATGGGCAAAAATAACCCAAACTCTGTGTACCCTACAAAGGGCTCTATACCATCTCTATACCACAAAGGAAAGATCTGGGGGTCACAATGGGCCATTTGCTAAAAACACCAGCTCAGGGTTCAGCAGCCACCAAAAAGGCAAATGTGGTGTTAGGGGATTTGTGAGCACAACAGAAAGTATTATGATGCCCCTCGATAAGACAATGGTGTGTCCACACCTTGAATGCTGTGCCCAGCCCCGGTCCCGCACCTCCAAAAGGATGTATTGCTGCAGAGGATGCAGAGAAGGGCAACCAGGAGGATGAGTAGCATGGAGGGGCGACTTATTGAGGCTAAGCTTGGTCAGTTTAGAAAAGAAATGCTTGAGGGGGGGACCTGAGAAGGGTTTACACCATACTAAATGGTGCAGGGAAAGTCGCTAGGGATTGATTATTGACTGTCTCTCACAAGAACTGGGGGTCACAACATGAAAAAAGTAGGTTGTCAGTTTTAAACCAACACAAGGGAGGACTTTTCCACCCGGCATGGCATTAAAGTGTGGGGCTTGTGGCCACCAGATGAGAAGTGAGGGGCACGGCGTCTGCATCAGACCTGCCAGGACCTTCAATGCTGGAGGAACAGGGGACAAAACCCATCGCTGGACCCAGTCCCCTCCCTACCAGCCTCTGCTCTCTGCCGCTGTGTGACAGGAGACTGGGCACGGTATTTGACCCAGCACATGGAAATTTTATGCTCTTAATCATGGAAGCCGCCCCTGGCTTTGAGTACATGTCCCTCTGGAGGGCGCAGACCAGGCCCTATCACAGCTGGAGAGATGAACCCTCACCACGGTCTATCCTTGCAGCTGTGAGGTGGTGCAGTGCTATTGCCTCTCCTTTACAGATGGGAAACTGAGGCACAGAGCCTTGAATCGTGGTTCTGCACATCATCTGGCGAAGCTGCGGTACCTCCATCACTGCAGGTTTTTATGGGCAGGCTAGACCGACGCCTCTCTGGGACGGTGTAGACAAGGATGCACCTGCCTGGAGCAGGGGGCTGCACTAGATGTACCCCTGGGGACCTTGCCAGCCTGACTATCCTATGACCCTATGACCCATTGATTTCAGGAGGATTTAGGCTCCTCGGATGGGACTCAGAAGGCCTGAGGGGCTAATCCCAGCCACTCTCGCAAGCTGGATCACATTCAAGCACAGGCCCCTAACCCCACTGGGGTGACCTGCATCGGCGGGGGAGAGTTACTGGCTTGCGGAGGGCAAGGATGAGTGCCCAGAGGATGCCGTTAGGAAACACGAGTCCTGGGCTGATGTGTGGGCTCCCTGCCCCTCCTCAAGGCTCAGATGCCTGGTTCAGAGAACGACGTGGGGACGTGCCTATCTCATCCAGACTGTGCTGAGTTCATGGTCACGTCCCCTCACCTGCCACACCACACCCTGCCTACCTCGGATTTGCCCTGGGAGGATCCAAACCCGCCGCTCTCCATCATCAGCCCTGTTGCATTGACTAAACATCAGCTCAGGCAATGGGGCCCAGCCCAGTTTCTAATCAACCAGGTTCTCAGGGCAGGGACAAGGCTACTTAAAGCAGGGCTACCCAAAGCACTGGAATGGCAAACTCCTGCAGGCACCCCACAGACTGGACACTGCAGAGGAGGACCTGAGGGTTACGGTGGACCATCCGGAGGCTGGACCTGATGATCTGCAAGACCAACATCTATGAATCTATGAGCCCATGCTGTGGTCTTGTTGCCAACGGCCTCGTGGCTTGTACTAAGAGGAGTGCCACCTGAAATCAAAGGACGTGGTTCTTCTGCTGTATTCATCACTGAAGAGGCCTCCCCTGGAGTCCTGTGTCCAGTTTTGGGCCCCGCACTTCGAGATGGACGTGGACAGTTTGGAAGGAGTCTAGGGGCCTGGGAAGCAGGACTTAGGAGAAGAGGTTGAATGAACTAGGGCTACTGAGTCTAGAGAAGAGAAGACTGCGGCGGGATTTGAAAACAGTCTTCAAATCCCTGAAGGGTGGTTACACAGGGAACGGAGATGTGGCCACGGGGGACAGGACTAGGAGCGACAGTCTCAAGCTGCAGCAGGAGACATTGAGGTTGGAGACAAGAAGGAGTTGTCTGGCTCTGAGGGTGGTCAAGCGTTGGAAGAGGCTCCCTAGAGATGCATCAGACCTCCATCCCTGGAAGTTTTCAAGAGCAGGTTGGATATACACTTGACTGGGATGGGATGCTCTTGCCTTCAGCTGGGGGTTGGACTGGATGACCCTGGGCGGGTCTACACGCTCATTAATGTGCTTTAGATAATGCACATTGCATTTAGTATTTCCATTTTGAGACATTTTTACACATGCTCTTGATGCGGCACCAGGCGCTTTTAATTAGCGACCTGCGTTGCTAAATTGCAAAAGCACATGTATCAGCAGCGCAGCGCACCTCTGCACTGAGAAAACGGCGGTGGTGCACTTCAAACTAATGCAAATCGAATGTGTTTTATTTTGAAGTGCACCCCTACAATTTGCTCAGTGCAGAGGTGTGCTACACCACTGTACCCGTGACACGTGAGGCTGCCGGAGCGCAGCAGTTTACGTGCTACAGTGATTTATGCTGCATTTCCAGCACATTGAAGCAGCCTCCTCGCATATGTGTAAGTGCCCTGTGGTACTAGAAAAAGGTACATTAGCCTGTTTTAAATGCATATGAGCTAAAGAGCATGGGTTTTTTGTGACGCTTTAATGAACATTAAAATAAGCTAATGTGCATTGAAGCGCACATGTAGACGCCCCCCATGACATCCCTTCCAGCGTGACTTTCTTTTGAGTCCTATGATTCCTATAACTTTCTGCACAAGGCAGCATCATCCCTCCCCAAACCATCCCATGCAAATCCTTGTCTAACCTGTTCCTGATGTCTTTGCAAGGCTGAGATGCCTTGTATCTTTGCAAGGCTGAATGGAGACTTATCAGAGTTATTCTGGAGCCAACACCTCTCTGCTCTGGGGGACAAATGCCTCTGTTTATTGACAGTATTGAAGCACTAGCTCCTGTTCTTCCCTAGGGATGGCCGCTTGCTGGGACCAGGACATGCATGGCTGGACTTGACACCAGGGCTAAAAGAGTGCTTGTGCTCGCTCTACCACAGCCCCAGGCCCACGTCCGCTCCTGGAGGGCTTCATGGCAAGCTTTGCATGACAGGCAGCAGAGGCTAGTGGCTCAGGAACCAGGCTGGGAGCCAGGAACCTCCTGAGTCACCTGTACAAAGGTCACACCTGTTCTCTAGGACCCAGTCCTCCCCTCTATAAAGCGGGATCATCTAGGACAAAAGTCCTGACACTGTTCACCAGAAACAAGATTTGGCCTGGCAAAGGTGTCCCTGCAGCCTCTCCCTTCTCGTGACTATGTGCCCTGGGTTAGTAAGTCTGTGAACAAGATGCCTTGGCAAGGGAGCAGCACAAAGACACGTGCTCACTGGCTTCTCCTGCATTCACTAGGGGCCAAGCGTGCCAACTGCTGGAAGTGCCTGAACCAGAGAGGAACGAGACAGGGCAGACTCATTCAGTCACTGGCTCCCAGCTATCTGATGTCCTGCCTTGTTAGAGGTGCCTCAAGCTGCCAGGGCCCTTCCTCGGGCTTTGGCATGAGGGAGAGATCCCTGCCTCAATAACCCTCCCTGGGAGCGTGCTCTGGAAACAGCCCCTCTGCCCCCTTCCTCATTGCTCCTTTCATGGAGTATTGTCTCCCTTTGTAGCTGAAAAGACAAATCTCTCCTTCTTTCCCAGATCTGCAAAGGAGCTCCTGGAAGAAACACCTTGGCCCACAGACCTAGCAAAGCGCCCTGGAAGCGATGGAGCTACAGCCACGGACGCTGGCTGGGGTGATTTCCTGTGTGCAAGGACGCACCGGAGAGCCCGAGCGAGGCTCTGAGCAGGGCAAGGGGCAGATGGCCGGGAGCTCATTAACCCACGCGGCACGCTAATCCTTGCCGAGACAGGACCTGACCCTCTCCGGTGCAGCGATGGGGTTCTCCGGTTGCTGCTTCGTGCCCGAAGAAATCACTTGGTGAGAGAAACACGGCTCCCTCCAGGCACGGAAAGCTTTGGAGCTGCCTCCGCAGCTCTGAGTCACCGGTTTCTCTCCCGTCGTGACTGCCCGGTGACACAGCCCAGCGGGCAGCTGCTCCACATTGAGCCCCACATCAGCACAGAGCCGTGGCCAGAGTCATGAACAAAAGCAGGCGATGAGGGAGATGCTCGGGGGAAACATCAGGGAGGGGTGAACAGGGAAAGGAGAGACTTCATAGAGCCATGGGGCTGGGAGGGAGCTCCAGAGGTCCCATCTAGTCCAACCCCTGCCCGAAGGGCTCTACCCAGTGGTCAGACACAGGCCAAATACCGAGTGTGGGAGGAAGCGAAAGCAGAAGGGCTTCACGGCTGGGTGCGGGAAGGCTGTGGGGAAGCGGGCCCTCGTTAGCACCTGCTGGCAATTCTGCAAGTGGCCCTGTCTTTCCTTTCCCTCGTCTTTGCCTCCCCAGCCACAGCTTGAAGGAGCAAAGCAGCCCTGAGAAGCGTAAACACCTGAGTGCCAGATGTGCGGGACAAGGCGTGGGTGGGCACAGCTGGAAGCATGGTGGTTGTTAGGTGTATAGTCCACCTAAGAGGCAAGGACCCCGTGGAGGGTGGGAGTATCGATCAGTCTAAAGAAAGGGGATTTCTGCCCAGGTAGGGATAGATCAGACCTTCCCGAGAGGCGCAGGAGAGAGTGGGGAACATGGAGGCACGTCGCATCAGTGTACGTTCAAGATGCGGCGTGATGCATTTTGGCTGGGTGGGCCTGGCCTATCCACCCCCATGCTTGGGTCTGCAGTGGGATCCATGCTAGGGCTGGGGGCAGGTGTGAAGTGACCTATGTGACATCTCACTGCAGAGGGGAGCAACGAGTTGCATGGATAATCCAGTGTGCATTTCCCCACCACTTCATTTTCTGAGAAGTGGGGACATGGGCAACCCTCCAGCTGGTTCACACCTGCAGGACCTCCTGGGGGATGGGATGTGCCATCGTTTGCATTAGATGTACGGTCCATTCATGGCCCAGAAAGCCTTTCCTTAAGCCCGCACAAGAGCAATTAAGAGAGTCAACCAGCTGGGAGCAACACGGGGGCAGGGGGAGTCCAGGACATGGGAAATGGTGTCAGACGGGATGGGGAGGTCTAAGAACTGGGTGATAGTTTATCACGGGGCAGGGCAGGAACAGTGTCTGCATTGCAGCTGCCACTGGATACACAGGGTCTGTGGGAGGCTGGATCATGGCATGAAGGAAATACAGAGTAAATGAAAGTACAGCAAGGTGGATACGTAACTGGTTGGATTGTCGTATTCAATGAGCGGCCCTTAATGGCTCAATATCTAGTTGGGAGGAGATATCAAGTGGGGTTCCCCACGGGGTCTGCCCTAGGCCCAGTATTGTTTAACATCTTCAGTAATGATTTGGACGATGGGATCAAGTGCATTTTTAGTAAATTTGCAGATGACGCCAAGTTGGGTGGAATTGCAGACACTCCAGAGGACAGCGTGAGGATCCAGAATGACCTGGATAGACTGGAGAAATAATCCGTAGTCAATGAGATGAGATTCAACAAGGAAAATGCAAAGGCCTGCACATGGGACAGAATAAATACATGCACAAATAGAGGCTGGGCAATGACTGGCTGAGCTGCAGCCCTGCAGAGAAGGACCTGAGGGTTACAGAGGACTATAAGATGAACAGGAGCTAACACTGGTCTTGTTGCAAAAAAAGAGCCAACAGCATCCTAGGCAGTATTACCAGAGGGTCACTTGCAAATCAAGGACAGTGCTTATTCTTCTCTATGCAGCACTGGGGAGGCCTCCCCTGGAGTTCTGGTGTCCAGTTTTGGGCCCCACTGTTCAAGAAAGATGTAGACAGTTTGGAAAGGGTCCAGCACAGAGCAACAAAAGTGATCAGGGCCTAGGAGATAAAACCAATGATGAAGAGCTGAAAGAGGTAGGGTTATTTAACCTAGAGAAGAGAAGCGAAGAGAAGACAGAGCGGGGATTTGATAACAATTGTCAAATACTTGACTGGTGATTGTAGAGAGGACGGAGATGGGTTTTTCTCTGTGCTTGCAGGAGACAGGACTAGGAGCAACGGCCTCAAGGTGCAGCAGGGGAAACTGAGGCTGGGGATGAGGAGGATCTCCCTGCCCCTGAGGGTGGTCAGGCATGGGAACAGGTTTCTCATGGAGGCTGCGGAGTCTCCTTTGTAGGAAACTTTCAAGAGCAGGTTGGGCAGACCCTTGGCTGGGATGATGCAGTCATAAGTCAGGGATGCTCCTTCCTTGAGCAGAGGGCTCATGATATCCAACTTTCCTGTGATCCTACGAGCAAGCAGGGGGTGGGTGGAGAGGTTTCTGCAAACCACCCCCACAGGAACAGCATCTCAGCCATGACAGAAAGACACCACGAAGCAGGGATCGCGAGAAGGAGCTGGGGGAGCAATATGGACGCGAACGACTGGAACCAGATGGTAAATGAATCACGGTGGTTGCAGGTGCCATCGAGCCTGTCTTCCAGGAGTCAGGGCACGACTGTCTGCAGCCTAGTCTCTGTAGACTGGCTGCGGTCTATTCGCAAGGGCTTGCCCAATTCACTTCAAAGGGAGGCAGGCAGCTGGGCTTGCACTCTTTCCTGCAAGAGTCTAACTCACAGCCTAATGAGATCTCCTTGCCTGAGATTCACGCAGCCCTCACTCAGTGTTTTCCCATTACTCCTGGTCACAGCCCTGACAAATCCAGCTCCAGACAGCCTGCCACGGAGAGCACTGAATCAAGCAGGTAGGTCACCATATTGCGCACAAGGGATACTGCACTCGTCAGAAGCAGCAACAGCCATGTCAAAAAGGACATTAGGAATAGCCAGAAGGCCTAGAGGGAACTGAGGAAGAACTGATCCACAAGGAAATCTATGTCTTGCAAATTGAGAAGTGTAGAAATAAAGCATTCAAAAGCCAGGCTGATTTAGACCTAGCCAAACGCAATAAAGCAAATGGCACATGAAGTCAGGGGGCTGACAGCCAGGATTATACGGAAATCGGCTGAGTTGGGGGGGGCGCAGGATAAAATGTTTAAGTGTAATACAGAGCTTGGGGCTCCCTGTTCCCTTAAGGAAGAAGCCTCCCAGTGAGGGGGCACTGCTGAGCAGGCAGAGCACAGCAGATGCAGGCCACCACGGCAATGGGGCAATGAAGCAATTAGCAGGCACCTGCCAGCAGCCCACCAACCGGAAGCGGGAACGGCCCTGGGAGGATATGAGCCCAGAGGCCAGTCTCTCCCTGGCAGCCACAGGGCAAATTGCTCCTGCCAGCAGGGCTCCTGAAAGGACCACGGTGCCGCTTGTGCATCCCCGGTGAGGCTCGGGCTGATGCCTTGAAACCAAGTGCAATACAGGAGGCCTGGGAGACAAGCCGAGAGGAAAGGGATGGCAGCCAAGGAGGCTGAAGCCCAACAGGAGAGCAGCATTACAATAACAACTGCGAGGGCTGGGGTGTGGTGTGGTGTAGGGAAGGAATGGAGCCATGCAGTTAGCCCATAAGGATGTAGATGCCCTGCAGGGCACGGTCGACCAGAGATTCCCAGCGAGGGACCTGGCAGCAGTGCAATGGAGGCCAGTAAAGTGCCAGGAAACCCAGGTGGGACATTCATCTAGACTGGGACCCACGGGCAGCCTCCCTCTTAATATTATTATTCCGTCAAGGTGTGGTGGGTGAGAAGAATAGGCGCCTAGAGGCAGAGCAGGGCACGGCTGTGGAGCCACCAGGCTGCATCACAGCTGCCCCTGGGACCCCAACGTGCTACAATATAGTAGTTGCCTGCTGGATTGTATATGGCACTTGTGTTTGAAGAAAGGGAATAAAAGAAGTCAAGCCAGCTACAGACCTATTAGTCTGACTTCAGTTGCATGAAAGGCTTCAGAGCACATTTGGAAGGAAAGAACAGGAAAGGTTGCAGACGTAAGTGGAAAATGAGATAAAGTTCAACATGAATTTGCCAAAAGCAGGTTGTGTCAAACCAACATGATTGAAAACAATTCATTGTGTCAACAGAGGACATTCAATAGATCCCATCTGCCTGGACTTCAGTGAAGCCTTTGAGATGGTGCCACACGGGACATTATTAGTAAAACTAGAGACAATGGAGACTGGTAGGGGAGCGGGTAGAGCAAGGTCAGGGAGGAAGTGGCTAAAGGGGCAACAACAACAGGTAGCATTGAAAGGGCTATCAGGCTGGACAGGGGTTAGCAGAGAAATCTCTCCAGGATCAGTCTTGGGACCAATTAATGACCACAAAAAGTAGGAATCTGCTGACAGTACAAAGCTGGGAGGCATTGCCATTGCTGGGGAGGGCTGGAAAAGTCACCAAAGAAGGTCTAAATGATCTTGAAAGTAATAGAAACGGTGTCAAATTCAACCATGCAATATGCTTGAGTGTCTAATAAGTGAAACTTCCCACTGGAGCCACCAACATGACATAGCCACGGAAAAGCAAATGCAGTCCTGCAGTGTATTGGGAGAAGTACTCCTTGTAGTGATAGGGCAGTATCTGTGCCATTGTACAAAGCCCTGGGGAGACCTTGTCTGGAATACCAGGTAGGTGCTGGTCCCCCGTGTTAATAAAAGGTGAACTCCAGATGCAGGGCAGGTTCAGAAGAGATGCATGTCACGGGAATGAAGAACTATGGGAGAAGACCCTATGGGAGAAGACTAAAGGTGCTTGGCTTGTGCAGTCAAGCAAAACAGAGGCAGAGAAGGCATATGACCCCAGCCTATATATATATATACACACACACACACCAGGAGGTTAAAACACCAGGGACAGACAAGCGCCCTATAGGCTTAAACCACGTAAGTCAGGTAAGAACAAATGAGGATAAACTGGCTGTGAATAAATTTAGATGGGGAATTAGAAGAGCAGAGCAGAGGCGGGGTTGGGCCAGCTGCCCACAGAAGAAGTGGGGGACATGTCACCTCACTGGATTTCTGTTGGCGCATAGGCCTATGAAGGGGGATACACAAAGCAAGGGCAAGGGAAGGCTTTGGAGGCCCCTTCTGGTCCCATGCTCCTGGGAATCCAGCGAAAGCACCAGGTCTGTCTTGCCAAGCCAAAGGAACAGCGACTTCAGGCAGCACGTTGGCTCAGAGACCCAAGAATTCAGGTGCACCACGCGCACGAAGGCAGCATGGTCTGGAGGAGACTGCAGACGCCAGCAGATCAAGAGTCACCAGCTACTGCACATTTAGTTTACTACTTGCTTAATGAAGCACTAACTAAATGTACAGTAACTATAGTAACTATAGTTACTGCACGGTGGCTCCGGTGCACGGTTTTTTTGTGACACTTAATGCACAGCAACCTAATACTACTGCGCAGTAGCGTATTAGCACAGTTTTTGCCCGGCACACTACTGAGCAGTGTTATTAGGCTACTGCGCATTAAGCATCTTGTGTAGACGTGTCCAGTGTGGAGCAGCGGATGTGGTCATTGTCCATGTGCCTGCTATTACCGCCAGTAAGGGGAAACTAACTGGGGGAATTCAACTCTTTCATAGAAGACAAAGCTCCCACTTACCATGGGACAGGAGAGGGCATGTGAGACAGCCGCTCCTCTTTTTAACTTGCTTCCATTTGTTTATCTGCCCCTGCCCAAAGTTTGCGATTCCTTGTATTCATGGGGAAAGAGAGGAGTTTAGAAGCAACCTTGCCCACTTTGGAAGGCTAAAAGCAGAAGCACTGCCAGGTTGCTGAAGAACATGGCAATGCATGGAAGAGAAGACCAGGGGGGGATTTGATAGCAGCCTTCAACTCCCTCCACATGGGCTGCAAAGAGGAGGGAGCTGGACTGTTCTCAGTGTGGACGGATGAGAGCAATGGGCTCAAGTTGCAGCAAGGGAAGTTGAGGTTGGATATTAGGAAAAACTCTCACTCGAAGGGTGGTGAAGCACTGGCACAGGCTCCCCAGAGAGGTGGTGGAAACTCCATCTGACCTCTTGGAGGTTTTGAAGATCTGGGTAGACCATGCCTTGGCTGGGATGATGTGGTTGGGGCTGGTCCTGCTTGGAGCAGGGGGTTGGACTAGGTGTGACCTCCTGAGCTCCCTTCAACCCTCACTTTCTATGATTCTGTGACTCTAAGAGCAAAAAAAGACTCTTTATGCTTGTGGATAGCATTGTGTGTGACCCTTCTCTGTTGTCCTTTGAGCACCCATAGGTGACACTGGGGCAGAGAGAGCTGGGGATCTGCACCTCCCAGCCCAGGTCATGAGAGCCGGTCCCCAGAGGCCTCTGATGTTCCCCAGTCATAGCTGCTTGGCCAGCAATTCTGCCATGGGACATTTCTGCCTATGTTATGGTGATGTCATATGGGACGAAAGTTATCCTTACCCAGGCTTTTCTCCCTGCCAGCTGGGATTCAATAGCTTGTCACTGCCTTGGGGACTAGTGAGGTGGTAGAGTAGATGCCTAGGGAAGTGATGGACTCTCCATCACTGGAAGTGTTCAAGAAAAGGTTAGGCAGCCACTGGTCAAGGTTGATCTAGACATAGCTATGCCTCTGCTTTATTATGGGGGTTTCCCAGGCTTCTGGGCTTCGCTGGGTGCCCCCATCCCTACTTTCTGCTTCATGTGTCAACTGTTTTTAGCCTTCCTCAAGGCACTGGGTGTTGGCTGCAGCCAAGGCTTGGGGTTTTGACTGGGATGTGTCAATGCTTCTGCTGGGACCAAAGATATCTTCCTGGCTAGAGGGTCTTGCCCCTCCGCTCAGTCAGACCAATGCTGCAACTGGGGTCAGGAAGAAATTTCCGCCCCCTGGTCAGACTGGTGTGGGGTTGCCTCTGCAGCAAGGGCATGGCCTCTTCCTGGGATCTCTTGAATGTACATTAACAACCTTGTACAGAAGCAGGACATTGACCGCCGCGGTCCCCCTGCTTTCCCGGGAGCAGATGTCTTGTGTTGTATCAGGGTTGATTATGCTTAGAGTTTAGATGATGGGTTTGTCTGGGATGGTTTGGACAGAGATGACCCTGCCTCATGACCTCCAAATGTCCCTTCCAGCCCCACCGCTCTGATTCTATGGAAATAATTCTGTATGTATCTGCCAATGCCCATAAATGCACGTGTCTCTAATGAATTTCAAGTGCCTGAGAGAGAAGAGAAATGCTCTCAAGGTTTACCTGCAGCTCCAAGACTTTGATGCGATGCCGATGGTTCCTCAGTTCCTCCTGCAGCTCTGAGATCAGCTCCCGCAGCTCCAGGATCTGCTGCTTGCGCTCCTCGTTCTCGTGGAGCCAGTACGAGATCTCATCCGTGCAGCGGAACATATCCGGGCACCTCTGCTCGTCCACCTGGGGCAAGGTAGCGACGATCTTGCACTTGCCGTTCGGTAAGATCTGGTTGGTGTACTCCCCGCACTGGATCAGGCCAGTGTTGACGGGGTGCCCTTCCCCATCGTCATCCTTATGGTATCTGTCACCAGCAGCCAGGGGCTCCTGCAGGGAATGGCCGTTCAGGACAGCCATGAAGATGAGAGACTTCACGGCCATCTTGGTAGAGAGGAAGCAGAGACTGAGCCTCATGAGGCCTGTGAAGGATGCCAAGAGGGAGCACCCTGGGTAGCACATGGTCAGTCATTCAGACCCTGTCCAGTACCACAATGGCAGGAGTAAAACCCAACAGCGCTAAGGGCTACAAGGCAGACAGCCTGGCTACTGCTCGAGCATAGCTGAAAGGATAGCAGGTTGACTTCGGTGGGGTGCGCAGAGTATGTGCCGAGTAGAGGATCGAGGACAAGGGGCCGGCATGAACCCATACAACATTGCTTCTCTTCGCTACCCCAGCAAGGCTTCAACCAGCTCCCAGCAATGATGCTCCTCCCAGCCCGCTCCTGGGTGTCATTCAGACCTGATTCCCCTTTCTGCTGCTCTTGCGTCCAAGGTAATTTTCTGCTTCTTTACTTAGCCCAGTTGATACATAGCCTTAAAAACCAACCAGCCAAGCTCTCGACACCTTTCTTGACCAGTACCATGAATAACGGCTGCTCAACACTCTGCGCACCCATGTAGGTGTGGACACACGCCAACAGGGTATCTCTATCCACAGCTACCGCCAGTCATTGGTGGAGGGCCAATTCTCCCAGGAGATGGCCACCGGTTCTTCCTTAACCTGAAAACACAATATCAAACCGAGGTGCTTCATCTCTGTACTGAATCTGTGCGGAGCAGAGCTGGCATCTTCCCCTGATTACCTAGTAACAGCTCACTGGGAATCGCTACAGGTATAAATCCCATAGTGGAGTTACTAAGAACAAGGCAGGCTGAGCTACTTCAGCCTGTCGTCCTCAGATCCAGCTAACCCCAACCCTTCTTGTTTGCAATGGGTGCCTCTTTCAGATCCCACTTTCTCCAGAAACAAACCACGTGCCTCCCAAGTCCCCTCCTACATCCCAGCTGATTCCTGTGCACCGGTGCATCGATATAGCCACCAGTGAGGTGAGGTGGAGGGGAAGATTTCCAGCCGTGCTAGCCATGAAGATGTTGGCTTGCTTCTATTCTCAATGCAAGATAAATGCCATAACCAAGGGCAGCCATGTCACACCTACTAGGTGCATAAGTCAACTTAGCTGCCTGCATGTGATTCTCTTTTGTCCTGCTTAAATCCGTGAAAAATGGTTAATGCTAAAGGTGGGTGGGTCCTATTCCTCCTCGCTGCCTGATCTGAAGGGACGAAGATGGCCTGTTACACAACTTGATGGGTTTTCAGGATTTGAACAGGGTGGAATAGGGTCACAGTTAGGTGCCCAAGGTCAATGAGAGACCTCCAACATGTTCAAAGGAAAGCTGGATAGAAACCAGCTTTATAGTTGTTACACATTTCCAACCATTAACTATATGGCTGGTTGGCTCTTTTTATAGCTGGACAGCCATTTTTATGGTGTGATAATTACTTTGCACATGTGGCCAGTCTAAATTTACTGCACGATTATCCATGTCATGGCATAATATGTGTAACATGTGGCAGGGGCTTCAGGCGCACAGTAAAATCTGGCCTTAGCTTTAAGTCAAGCCAGACATCATTAGATTCCCTGGGCATCTGTGCACCTGGAGTGAATCTCAGGAGCTGTACCTATACCCAGATAGGTTTATATAACATTGCCTTAGCAGTTGTCTAATTAAAAATGAAACTGCAGGCTATATAGTCTGGGACCTCTGCCTAGCTCATGCACTGTGGGCCAGGTTGGGAACCCTTTACTCCCAACAGTGATCACAGCCTTACATGTGAATGGTCCTACCTGCCGACGTAGGCCAAACAGGTAGTTGCAACCCTTTGCACTTCCCCAGCACCTTCTACCCATGGTTCCCCAAACACTTTGCAGCTATTTCCCCTTTTTCAACCTCTTGCCAAAGAGGAAGTTGAAGTCCTGCCAGGCCAGGGCCTTAAACCTGGGGCCTTGGCCTGGCCACCCATCCTCATCTGCCGCCTCCTCAGCAGAGAAGTGGGGCAGACGCAGGCGGCCAGAGCCCACCCCTGGGCCTAGTCACCCACTCACTCCCTGCCACTGGAGCAGTCAGCCAGGGTCAGCTGACCCTTCAGCCCTTCCAGGAGACCATACACCCCTGGCCTGGAGAGGAACTGTCTGGGCAACACGGTTTAACCCTGTATCTAGGCTGCTGCATCCTTGTCTTGGCTCTGATGGAGGCTCTGGACACCCAACCCAGCTGGCCCATGGACCTGAGTTTGGCTTGACCCTTTGGCTGATCCCTGCCCTGCCCTCGGAGCAGTCCCTGGACCCCCTCCTTTATCACTCGGTTGCTTCGTACAAGGAAAGATCTTCAATTCACTCTGCCTTTCAAAACCGAGGTGTGGGCTATATTCTGGAGCGCGCTGTGTGCAGATTCAAGTAGCGAAGCCAGGGAAGAACAAAGATAAAGTCTCCCGGAGGGAGAGCAAGAGCATCAGCCTTGCAGTGAGTAACACCTTGCGCTGCCCTGGTCTTCGTTTTAAGGATCTCTCCTCCTTTCTCAAACAGACACAGGTTTTTAACACCCCCTAAATGCTGCCCCTCCAACTGGGGTTTTGTCTCCCCAGTGCCCCCCCATGGGTATCCAGGGCAATTCAAGGAAGGCCGGCTCTTCTTACCCCGTCCCCACATGCACTAATTTCTGCAGAGTTCTTCAAGCTGTCCAGCCCTTGCAAAGCTCCTGCAGGAGTCAGGAAGAAGCAAAGTCCATTTCCCACCTGTGTGAGCCCTTACCAGGTTACAAATAAGCACGAATGCAAATTTACCTGCAAACAGCCAGGTGCTTGGGCTGCAGGGACGCCCGTGCCCTTCACAGCTGGGACGACTTCACAGGAATAAGGAGAGGTAGAAACGTACACCCGGGATGTGGGAGGCAGGATGGGTCTCAGGGGATGCTAACTGCTTATTCCCCTGATCCTCTCATTGCACTATAAATAGGAATAACAAAAGCCAGAGACTCAGGCCGTGCACGAGGAGGAGGAGCCTGGAAGCCAGAGTGACCTTCAGGCAGTGATGAGATTAAACTGGGGTCTGGGCAGAGCTGGGGAAAGGCAGGAAGCTAGAGAGTCACTGGGCCCAGCTGCATTGGGCAGACAATAGTATTCGTGCAGGGCGGTGGCTCTTGTCCTTCATAGACTCAAGGCCTTGCTTAATTTTCATTTGGTTTTTGACTACAGAAAAAAT
This sequence comes from Crocodylus porosus, assembly GCF_001723895.1. Classification (NCBI taxonomy): domain Eukaryota; kingdom Metazoa; phylum Chordata; order Crocodylia; family Crocodylidae; genus Crocodylus; species Crocodylus porosus. Next base: position 9,778,042 of record NW_017728918.1, on the reverse strand, counting down.
ATCAGAGCGATTCTTCTGCCGTGAAGAACTCAGACAGACCACAGCAGGCCAGGCTGCTTTAAGCACTACCGCTTCCTAGTCTGAACCTCTGGGTTTATCCTGGGAATCATCTTTGCACACCTCACAGGGCTACCCTTATGTGGCACCCCTGGACAGGATCTCAAGGCACCCCAGCATACCCTGGTAGAGGATCACCGGCATGGGGGTTGGACCAGATGACCCTTAAAGGTTCCTTCCAAATCTCAGATTGTAAATCCCTCTCCTAGCAGCCCTTCCTACCTCACCCCTGATGGATTTGCCCCTCTGGAAGGAGTACCCATCCTCTTGAGGTCCCTGCTCAGAGAGGACACTGCTGGTTTTGCAGAACGGTCTTGTTGCTAAGACAGCTAATACATCCTGGGCTGCATTGGGAGGAGTGGTGCCAGCAGACCGAGGAAAGTGTTTCTTCCCCTCTATTCAGCACTGGGGAGGCCACATCTGGAGTCCTGTGTCCAGCGGTGGGCCCCCCACTACAGAAAGGATGTGGACAAGTTGGAGAAGACAACGAGAATGGTTGTGGGTTGGAGGACAGGACTGGTGAGGAGAGGCTGAGGGAACTGGGCTGATTTAGTCTGGAGAAGAGAAGACCAAGGGGGACTGAATAGCAGCTTCCACCTCCCTGCAGGGGGGCTGCAAAGAGGACGGAGCTGGCCTGGTCTCAGTGGGGGCAGATGATGAACAAGGAGCAATGGGCTCAAGTTGCAGCAAGGGAAGTTGAGGTTGGATATTAAGAAAAATTATCTCACTAGGCGGGTGGTGAAGCACTGGAACAGGCTCTCCAGAGAGGGCATGGAAACTTTCCTTGAAGGTTTTGAAGACGCGGGTAGACACAGCCCTGGCTGGGATGATGTTGTTGGGGCTGGCCCTGCTTGGAGCAGGCGGTTGGACTGGATGTGACCTCCTGAGTTCCCTTCAACCCTCATTTTCCATGATTTTATGGTTCTAATAGCAAGCTGAAAGCCACATGGAGACCTGTATGGGGGTAGGCCCTTCCCTCACTGTAGAAGAGGCCGGTATCCTACACGCTTGTGTTGTGTCAGAGTTGATGGCTGTCTTCCGAAGACGGACTTGTATAGGATGGTTTGGATGGGGCTGATCCTGCCCTGGACTAGATGACCTCTGGAGGTCCCTCCCAGCCTGACTTCTCTTTGATTCTGTGATTCTTTGCTAACAAGCTGGTTCCACATTAAACTATCCAGGAGCTATGAATGCCACGTGCCCCCAGAGGCTGGGGGGCGCGGAGACCACCCGCAGGTGGCGGCAGCAGTGTCAGTGAGCAGCGAGTGAGGAGCTCCCAGAGGCAGCCGCAGCAGTGTTGGCATTGGGGGTGGGGGTGGCGAGCGCTGACCAGTGGTCGGCAACCACCCACAGACCAGAAGGGGCCCGTGGCAATCAGGGCCCACCCGCAGATGCCAAGGGAGCGGGGGTGGCAAGCGGTGACTGCCCACAGGCGCCTCCGGCAGCGTTGATGGTGCTTTTTGCAGCGGGTGCACTGCCATTCTCCGGGGGTGCACGTGCACCCGCATGCACCCCCTACGCGTCGCCAATGCCAGGGGCCAAAGACAACCATGGGGTCTACGCGAGTCCAGCAGTCCCAGGAGGGACTCCGCCTTGTAATCTCTGCAGCGGCTGCTTTCTCTTTTTGACTACAAGCAAAACAGCCACTGACTGGGCTTCCTGCAAGCTAATGTAAGGGGCCGTAGTATGGTTCCTTCCTCTGTGCTCTGTAATCCCCTCCTGCATTATGTACTGCCGCTAATCCCCATTGCCTTCCCCGTTGTGGTCCTGTAGCCAATACAGCCCACCTGGCCATGCAACTTTGTTTTTCATGATTTTGCCCTTTCTCACCCTTGCCCTTGCCTTGGGAGACAGAGTAGTAATTGCTCACTGGCGGTAAATGTCAACAGACAGGCTTAATTAAGTAGGATAATCACTTGAAGCAAGACCCTGATCGGAAGCTGGGATTTCTGTGTTGGGCAAAAGGTGTTGGGGGGTTTTACGACATGGAGAATAGCCTTCTTAGCATCAAACAGTGTCTCCTAGGAAGTAATTCTCGCAAAGAAAACAAAAATGAATTAAAGCCCACTCAGGTAGTGAGCAAGGACCGGCTAAGGTATGCCTCATTAACACACAGCCACTAGGTATGATGGCTGACTCCACCTCCCATCAGTCCTGTACAGTAGCACAGTACATGCACCCCACCCTACACCATACCCCAGAATGATGCCAAACACCGCTCTGATAGGCACCTGCGTACCACCAAGAAGAAGGGTGTATCATTTCTATACAATCTCAGTTGAATCTTTCCCTGCCCTCCAAGTAGAGGATTTACCATATTTTCTAGCAAACAATATACCCTTTCCCCCCAAACCAACTACTGGAATTTTCAGTGTGCATTACACCTGAGAAATATGGTAAGAGCAGCTTCTCTCCCACTATCAATGAATGCAAACATAATATTTTCACACAACTCTCAGGGGACACATCTACACGTGCAAATGTTGCTGGGTGGGTTTATTCCACAGTAATTTACTGCAGAGTAAGCTCACCCTGGGCAGGCCTCTATATGCCCTTTGGAGCAGATTTGCTCCCACCCTGCTGTGCCCCCTTGCAGTGGCTGCTCACCCAGGGGCTGGCAGGGAGCTCGGGGCCAAGAGACAGCTATCTTGTGGTGGGGGCTGGGAGGTTGCTCCCCACTTCTGGGAGCTGTCTGCTTCTGATGGGAGTGAACATAAAAACAAGATAGAGACTGGAGCATCGGCTTTTCATGCAGCCAACGCAGCCATGTGTTTGGGAATCACTTACTCACCCTTGTCAGCGGCACCAGGGAGGCAAACGCACACTTATATGAGAGAGGGCTGAGATCAACAGACAAAGCCAAGTCAGGAAAGACGGCCAACTGTGAGCCACGGGGCCACTGAAACTACAAAATATGAACATGGGAATGGAGAACAAAGAGAGGCAACGATGAGGACCACTGCCTGCAGGGAGCTGAAGGAATACAAGGCAGCAACCATCTTCAGAGGTGCAATCATACCTCTGCACTTATTGTAGGGACGTCATTCCCTGTGACCTACTGGTGAGTGCCAGTGGCTAGAGACGTTTGACTGGCAGGCATCTGTGGGATCATCACTGTTTCATTTCCCTGCCACTGTGGGAAACGGTGCCCTGCAGCTGGAAAAACTCTATCTGGCCTGGCTTCAAACATCTCAAGCCATGGGGATTTCCAGTCCTTCTCATGAGACACCTGCCTGTGACCACTGTCTGGAAGGCCACCAACAGCAGGGGAGCCTCCTCCTACAGCAGTGCGTAGGGGAAGAGAGAGGAAGAAGAAATTGTGGGTTGAAATGTCAAGGGAATGCAGCCAAGACGGGCATGGGCCCAGCTCTTTCAGGGCACTTAAGGCTCCTATACACATGCAGGGAGGCTGCTCCAGTGCACTGTAATTACAGCCTATCAGAGCAGACTCAATGAATTGAGTCTGCTGGAGCGTGGTAATTACTGCGCTCCAGCAGTCTCCAGTGTCACATGCATCAGCATCCCCACACTGAAAAATGGTGGCAGGGGCACTTTAACTAAAGCTCATTCAATGAGCTTTAGTTAA
>NW_017728918.1:9766899-9774299 GCF_001723895.1 Crocodylus porosus | reverse complement strand
CTCCCAGAGCACATCTATAAATTACTGTAGACATCAGGGGTTCAGCACTGGGCACGCTGGAACAGGACACAGCTGGAGTCCAGAAACCTAAGTCACTGGATACCATTCACAAGGACCTCACTCAAATGCCACCCAGCTGCTTGGGGACATGCATTCGTCAGACACCACCAATGAGTCCTTAATGGGGGAGGCAATGGTGACAAAAGAAAACTGGCACTAGGATCAAGGGCCAGAGCACAATAGCCTTCCCTCCTCCCCTGGCCTGAGTACTATAACCACTAGGCTACATAGTCATGCTTCCACTTCCTCAATCTCTTTTTGGCCCCTTGAATCTCCCCCTCTAGGCTGCACAGGGGCTCAGCATGAACAGGAGGGGCAAAAGGGGGCCTGTATCTGTACTATCCCATCATGCCAATAGCTACAGCCATGAACAAGGGAGAGCTGCACCACACAGAGGGCATCTACACATGCTTTTATGCACACCTAAACTTAATGTGCCTGTGCCTAATGTGCGTTAAGGCGATTTAAGTGTGCATCTACATGTGCAGGTGCTAAGGAGCATTAACGCGGTGTGCAGACCAACTTGGGACTAAAGTTAGTCTCAAATCAGTTGATATACATAGTGTTAATGTGCCTTAGCATGTCTACACATGCATTAAGGTGTTTTATCTATTTGTGCCTAAATTTGATACATGCAAAAGCAGGTATCAAATTTAGGCATAAATAGCCTAAAATTGTCATTTTTAAGGCACCTTAAAGGCATGCACATGTAGACCCATGCCCTTAATGTGCCTTAAAAATGGCTAACATGCCTTAAATTAGCATGTGTAGACACACCCAGAGAGTAGAGAAGTAAAGCCAAGGCTTCATGGCCACCCTTCCTCTCCACCTGTCCAAGCACGTATGTAAACAGATATGTAGCGGATGCATTTCCTGCAAGCTAATGGCCAGGTTACCTGCTGAGAGGTATAAGGAAGATGCTTCCATGTTCTCTGTCCCCTGCCAAGACACAGTCCAGCCCATATCCTTTGTGGTCACGCCAGCACCCAACAGCTTCTTCCTCTCCTTACCCTCCCTGACTCACAAGGAGTAGCACCTAAACTCCTTGAGTAATCCCACCAGCACTAAACAGAGCTCTGCAGGGCAGAACTGGCCAAAACTGGAGATTTCTGTTCTACAAGAGACTATGGGATTTCCTGTCATCTCGGCCCAGCGGGAAGAACTGACGGGTTGAAATTCCCCACAAAAAATGTTTAGTTTCAGAAACACCAAAATGGCTTCCTTGGTTCACTTCCAAAACGCCATGGGTGGTATGCCGGGGTAGTTACAGCATCTCCGTCATGGGAGGGTTGTAAGAAGAGTCTGGATGGCACCTGTTAGAGACGACTTAGGTAGGGTAAGAACTACCTTCCTGCAAAGGGTTGGACTAGAGGACCTTGAGGTCCTTCCAGCTATAAGATTAGGGACCCAACCTCAGAGTCCTAGATCTAAAAAGAGGGGATCCCACCTCCTGAAGTACAAGCCTTGGCAGGCAGATGCATGAACCTCTGCTGCTTAGTCTGCACCATGGCAGGGCTGGTCCTAGCAAGGATGAGTACAAGTATGCCTTGCCTTCTCACACCACCCAGCGTGCCCCAAACCTAGACACCCACTCTTGTGCCCTTGGCATCCAATGTGCTTGAAAACAACCCTTGGGGATGAGCCCAGAGCAGGCCCAGCCATGTGCATGTATTAGCAGGCATAGGTGCCTAGGTGAGAGGCATGGATGGGCCCATTGCTGGCCTATGAAAGGGCTCATGTTCCCCAAGAAAGGGACAGAGCCATGCAGCATGATTGCGGGCTACTATAGTGATAGTGGAAACCAGGGAGAAAGGGGCACATTTCCCCATCTCCATTCGACACCCCGGCTACGTGGGCAGCAGAGCCCAGCTCTCTCCCGACCCCTGGCTCCAGGGTGCTCATCACCATCCCACTCCTTCAACACGACTGGTGGAAGACCAGCCTCTTCACCGCGCACATGGAAACACACTGCCCCATCTACCCAACAATGCAACCCATTACTCTCGCCTTTCACTCGGTCCCTGGAATTGCCTTTGTCAAGGCCTGCCACTACTGCCTAGTCCCAGCCTTTGTGAAACCGTGTTTCTGATATAGATTTGGGCTTCTAAATGGCTTTGACCTCCCCTTCCCCTTTATTCCCTCGCCTTTCATCTCTCTGCCCATTAGGCTCATTACCGTCTAAGGCACATAGAAGAGCTGAGTGCCTTGGAGAAGAGCCAGCACATCTGGCCCCTGCCAGCTCATCGCTCCCATTCAGCGCGCGTGGAGTGGCGAGACTCAAGGCTTCCCTCCATAATAGCGAAGAGCAAATGGAGCTCATTCAGCCGCTCTTGGATGGGTGGCCGTCCACTCAAGTCAAATCTGCCTCTGGCGGGAACAAAGGACATTTGTTTCTTCGTCCCTTTGATGGCTCTTGAAGTTGCTTGGGGACCATTTAGCGGAGAAAGGGGTGGGAGGGACACATAAATGTATTGTCAGAGAAAGGGCAGCAGCTTGCAATGCCAATCGCTTTTAAACAGGGGGAACAAAAGCGAGAGCGGCTGTCAATGGCTCAAGGTCGAGAGATCGACCTTTGTCCCGGCGGGTTTTAGCGTGTCTGTTTGTATTGCTCATAGGGCTTCTCCTCCCTGCAAAACCGACCAGCCAACGGTCCAGCAACAAGAGTGACCCTCTGGAGACGGCCGTGGGCCAAGGCAGCTTCCCAAGCAGCCCCACAACGGGCTCCTTCTCAAGCCACCCTGTGATAACGAGCCAGACTCGTCACCCAGTGCTCACGACAGCCTGTCCAAAGCTCTGTGCTCATCACCCCTGCCCCATAGCATCAAGTCTGGTGCCCTCTCTTCTGACCCCCCTCGCAGCTTCGGACACAAAGCAGCCTCTCGGGTTGTGCTAACAGGAGAGATGCTTGCATTCAATTGGAGCGATCCTGCCACTCGATGCGGCACAGGTAAGGCCTCACCTGGAGTCCTGCGTCCAGTTTGGGACCTCCTGCTTTAAGAAAAATCCGGACCGTTTGGAAAGAGTTCAGCACTGATGAGCAAAAATGATGAGGGGCCTGGGAGACAAGACTAATGAGGAAGGGCTGAAACAACGAGGGTTATTTAGGGGGGATTAGAAGGGGGATTAGATAGCAATCTTCAAGTCCCTGAAAGGTGATTATAGGGAGGATGGAGAGGGGCTTTTCTCTGCGGCCATAGGGAACAGGACTAAGAGCAGCAGGCTCACAGCTGCGGCAAGGGAGATTTAGGATGGAGACTTGGAAGAACTTTCTGGCTCTGAGGGTGGTCGGGCACTGGAACAGGCACCTGCGAGTCGTGGCGTCTCTGTCCTCGGCAGTTGTCAAGAGCAGGTTGGACAGACCCTTGACTGGGATGGTTTAGTCACGGGTGATCCTGCCATGACCAAAGGGCTGAACTAGATGCTTTGGTGCGGTCTCTTCCAGCCCTGCTTTCATAGAAATTAGACATTAGGGGCTGGAAGGGACGTTGTGAGATCATCGAGTCCAGCCCCAAATGATCCTATTGACTTCGACCACTCCAATGTCTACAATCATGTCCAACACCCAGCTGCAGCAAGGATGTCCATCTGCCCACTTCTCCCCCATCTCTTCCGTCCTGCCCCTTTTTCATGGGACACCCTCCCCAAGCTAAACTGCAAAACCAGCTCTGTTTATGCCATGTATACCCAGTGAGGCATGAATAAACTTGATAAGGGTGCCTTTTAATCCTAGCAACTGATAAATAATTCACTGATGCCAGGTGAAGTAGACAGCTGAGATTAACTGTGCGCATCATACTGAAAGGAAGGAAGACCCTCGGAAGTAAAGGACGGAAGAAGTTGGCTCTCTCAGGTTTTAAATAACCTGTATTCTCAAGCTATCCCTGCAATTGCACTAATTAATGCCTCCATGCTATCACTCTCGCCCCTGTCCAGATGCTAGTCACACAATAGCTTTTTCCCACAGCTAGACCTGCTCCCCTGCCTTTTCTGTGCTCACGCTGGCTGCAACAGAGGACAGGCCCCATGTAGGTCCCATTTCTGGCCTTGCCAAGGCTTGTTGTATGCAATTGCTCAACTGAGCATTCACCCTCTTCCTTCTGGATTACCCCCAGGCTAACTTCTTCATCTTATATCACAGGTCCCCACCATTACAATGAACCCTGCTGATTATGTTGAGCATCAGCGCAGACAGCTTCCAACCACCCGGCGTCATGATCTTTGTAGCTAACACCAGAGAGAGAATTGGAAAGGAGAAAGGAAAACCTTACCAACACCCCTGCCCATTTTCAGCTGCAATCTCTTTTATTCTCATATGCTAAGCAGGGTCAGATGAGAGAGGGAGCTGACTGAGGGATGGCAAAGGAAAAGCCATGTTGCTGTAGAAGGAAGTGTGGGCACCTCTACGGGAAGTATTCACAGATGCCCCAGCCATCCTGAAGGACAGAAGGAGACTGGCAGGGCTTGGAAAAGTATCCATCCATGCTGATGGAGAAGCCGTCCTATAGAAATACGAAGGAGCTGTACCCACGTATAACCCCACAGAGTCCCCCGAGCAATACGAGAGTTATTCCCAGTGCCCCAGCCCAGTCTGGGCACAACGTCCTCTGCAGTTTCAGTGGTTCTTCCCTTCCTCTGTCCTTGACTCATGCATCTAGAAGCAGGGTAGTTGCTTAGCATCAAATCTGGATGAAAATCTGATCCAAAGCTGAACCTGCCTGGAGTTTAGAGGTGCTTATCCTATTCCTGCTAGGTGCACACCCTGTGTGAGTCCTTGAGAGGCCAACAATGCATCCATCATTGCAAGACACCACCATCTCAGCCTCAAGGCTGCCTCACAGAAAAGCAACAAGAGGAATAGGAATCTGGGTGTTTTTTTAAGCATTTTCCAGGTACTCGAGCAATGTTAGAATAAGACCACGTGTGCCTAAATCCCCTCAGCGTTCTGCCTGGGGCCTCAGTGGGTCAGTCTTCACTTCCGTCTCGTGCACCCTGGAGCAGCTCGTCCCTGCGGACACACAGCAGCTTGTGTAATCCTTTATGGAGAACCTGGGATGGAAGCCATGAGACATTCCTACATCTCCTCTGTCCTTTGGACCTTCTCCAGAAAGCGCTGTCCTCCTGAGAAATGGCCAACACCACCTAAAAGTTCATTGCCACCTTTGATAACGATCGTTCGAGGAGCCCTGCGTACCCTCATCAGCTCCTTCCATTCACTCGTGCAAATGCCTGTCAATGATTTAAACCAAAGTACCTGGTGCTAACAGGGATTCAAAGGCTTTTAAAGACCAGTGGGGAACCATTAACACTGAGCAAATGTTATAGATTATCTGTTGCGATGGGGCCAGGGAACACCACGCTGTTTAGCCACTCGGTATCATAGAATCACAGAAAATCACAGACAGCGAGGGTTGAAGGGACCTCAGGAGGGCACGTCTAGTCCATCCCCCTGCTCCAAGCAGGACCAGCCCCAGCTACATCATCCCAGCCAGGGCTTTGTCTACCCGGGGCTTCAACACCTCCAAGGATGGAGAGCCCTCAACCTCCCCGTTCCAGTGCTTTGCTAGGAAAAGTCAGAGGATTTGCAATAAGGGAAGTGCAAAGGGATTCAGTTTGGACTTGATGCTTATTGCACCGGGTGTAGCAAAACCTCCCATTTTTTTTTTAAATTTAAAAATACATTCCCTCCCCTTCTCCCACCCATTTCTGACTTTCTCTCTGCCCTCTCTATCCCTTATAAGTGATTACAAGTAGTACTAGGCAAGCTAAGTTCCTGTATGCTATTATTGTAATAAGCCCCTTTTTATATTGTAAATAGTGTTCTATGTTTGTATTGCTTTTTACTGTTTTATATGGTATTATATAGTATTCCAGTCATTTGTGCATTGATTTTTATTGTTTCATATTAACACTGTATGATTTCTCCCTGTCCTGCTTCTGGCTCACCGCCACCTCCAGCACCTGTCCCACGCTCCTGTGGCTCCAGCCGTCCTGAGCTCCTCTCTGCCTGCAAACCCCTTTTTCTTTGCTATTGCTTCATCTCCACTGCCTTTTCCCCTGATCTCTGCCACTTGCTCTTTAGTTACCAAGCACCCCAAGCATAGGTACCACAGGCACCAGCACACACACACAATGTCACCCGAGTCAGTGTTTAACCCATGTGTATATGTGTCTGTATGTGTGTATTGTGTATGATTTCATGTCATTATCGTTAGGGTGTGTATGTGCTTGAATTGGTGATATGTGTGCATGTGCAATTGTACACCATGCCCTCCTGCCTAACAGTGTGATATTGAGATCATCGCCTGCTGGGATTCACCATCCAGCGCAAGGTGGCAAAGGCCGGCAGCGAGACAGCAGCCCTGGACTTCAGGAGGGCGGACTTCAACGAGCTAAGGAGGATAGTTGGGGAAGCGCTGAGGTCCCGGAGGGGAGGGGAGCCGGGTGGCCAAGAAGAGTGGTTGCTCCTCAAGGAGACGATCCTCCAAGCCCAAAGGGAGGTAATCCCAATGAGGATCAAAGGGAGCAGGAGGGCGCACAAGCCCCCACGGCTCACCAAAAGCATCTGGGAATGTCTCCTTGCTAAAAGGGAGGCACGCACCCGATGGCAGGGAGGGGCCATCCCCAGGGAGGACTATACTGCAGTTGCTCGGGGCTGCAGGGGGGGTCAGGAAGGCCAAGGCGGAGATGGGACTGGGACTAGCTTCCCGGGTCAGGCACAACAAGAAGTCCTTTTTTAAATACATCAGGGGGAAAAAGATGGTACTGGGTAACATGGGGCCCCTGCAAGACACGCTAGGAAATCCGGTCGTCACACCAGACGACAAAGCCAACATGTTTAACGATTTCTTTGCCTCCATTTTCCTGAGCAGGGACCGGATCAGGCCCCCACCGGGCCCCCCTCAGGCCCCCAGGGAGGCGCACCCAGGCCCAGGGCCAGGGCGGATCTAGTCCGGGAGCGTCTGGAGGGACTGGACGTGTTCAAATCAGCGGGTCTGGACGATCTCCACCCCTGAGCGCTGCGGGAATTAGCTGTGGTCATTGTGGGACCCCTGGCACGGCTGTACGAGCACTCGTGGGGCTCTGGTGTGGTGCCGGGGGACTGGACGAGGCCAACGTGGTTCCCATCTTCAAAAAGGGGAGGAAGGAGGACCCGGGAAACTATGGACCAGTTAGTCTTACCTCGATCCTCGGAAAGCTTTTTGAGACAGTTATCCTGGCCCATGTCCACAAGGGGCCGGCAGGGGAGATTATGCTTAGGGGCAACCAGCACGGGTTCATCAGTGGCAGGTCCTGTCACACCAACCTGGTGGCCTGCTACGATCAGATCACCAGATCATTAG
>NW_017728918.1:9756785-9766888 GCF_001723895.1 Crocodylus porosus | reverse complement strand
GTGGACAGCATGGAGAGGGTCCAGAGGAGGCCACTCGCATGGTCAGGGGCAGCAGGGCAGGCCCTACGAGGAGAGGCGACGGGACCTGAATCTGTTCAGCCTCCACAAGAGAAGGCCGAGGGGGATCCAGTGGCCTGTTATAAACCAGTCAGGGGGGACCAGCAGGCACTGGGGGAGTCCCTGTTCCCCCGAGCACCGCCAGGAGTGACCAGGAATAGCGGTCACAAGCTGGCAGACGGGAGGTTTAGGTTAGATATCAGGAGGCGTGACTTCACGGTCAGGGTGGCTAGGGTCTGGGACCAACGTCCAAGAGAAGTGGTGCAGGCTCCTACCCTGGGGGGGTTTAAGAGGAGGCTGGATGAACATCTTGCTGGGGTCGTTTGACCCCAGTCCTCTTTCCTGCCATGGCGGGGGGTCTAACTCAATGATCTGCTCAGGTCCCTTCCGACCCTACAAACTATGAAACTATGAGACCCTGACCCCACAGGGCTTTGGCCTGAGCCCACAGGGCAACACGGAGAGATTCTGCACACAGGGAGCTTAGCTCGATCATCGGTCTCGAATTAGCTTCCTGGCATCCTGGCTCAATGTTTGCTTTAAGTAGCGTCCCAGTTCCTCCTCTCCTCACCTGTCCTTCTTCCATCAACCACAGATCAGGCAAGAAATAATCCCTGCACACTTCTGCCTTTTCTATTATTGATTTGATTTTATTCAATTCAACCACTATGATTCTTGCTTTTTCTACCACTCCTACCCAGTGAAGTGTGAATACCATGGTTAGGATGCCTTTATTCCTACTAACTGATAAAGAATTGTCTGATGCCCCATAAAGAGCCAGTTGAGAGTAACCATATACATCATAGTCAAAGGAAGGAAGACGCTCCATATTGTGGGGAGGTGGTGGCAATCTTATAAGCCTCCCAAAATACACTCAGCCCATGGGGTGCTGAAAATGGCACCCTTCATAATATAGGGGCACATGGTCAAAAGCAGATCATGCTCCTTTGCTCTGTAGAGGGGTCAGGCTATGCCCAGGGGTTCTGCAGAGCTGGTTCAAGCTTCCTTAATAGGATGGGAAAAGTAAGAGGCAGCATCTCCCAGGCCCCCTGCCTAAATCTAACCCCAACCCTAATCCCCAACCCAATCAAAACCTCAACTCTAACCCTAACACACACACACCCTGCTTGTGGCAGTGAAATGAACCCGGTTATAGGAGTTAGCACTTCACCCGAATGAATGGGGAATGTCATGCTCCTCAAAGAGTGTGGATGGGCGCGTGTGTGTGTGCGTGTGCACGCGCACCCCATCTTCTTCCATCTGGTTTTTCAGCTGTCCCTGTGTCACAAGAGGGCTTTGCTGGTGGATGCTTAAAATGTTCCCTGCAATTCTGGGATTGCAAATTAAACCATAAGAACGGCCACGTACTGGGTCGGACCCCAGGTCCGTCTTGCTCAGTCTCCTGCGTGGCACAGTGGCAGAGAGCAGAGGCTGAAAGGGAGAGCGAACGGGGTCTTGAAGGTCCAGGCTGCTGTGATGCCCCCCTAACTCACGTGCTCAGTAGTGACTGATGCCCCTTTCCTCCAAATTAGCCCATGACTGACACTTACAGAGGTGGACAAGTATCCTCCACGGGGTCCTGCACGCTCAGCGAATTCCCATCGCCCCACTCTGGATCTTAGCAGAGAACATCAGGGCCCTGGGTGAACAGAGGAGGAGCATCTCCCCCGTGGTGGATACAGCCACGCAGAACCGCAGCTCCCGACATGGACCGGAGGTTTCCCCAGGGCTGGTGCATCCACCCTGCAGCCCCCGCGGCAGGGTCGTCCGTGCAGCGCCTCCTCCAGCAGCTCCGGGGTGGTCAGAGTCGATCCCTCCTAATAGGTCACACCTAATCCAACCCCCCAGCCCCAACTACATTCTCCCAGCCAGGGCTTTGTCTACCCAGGTCTTCAACACCTCCAAGGATGAGATCCCACAACCTCTTTGAGTAACCTGTTTCAGTGTTTTACTACTCTCATGCAAAAGGTTTCCGTAATATCTAACCTAGCCTAATCTCTCCAGACGCCAGACGCTGGTGGCTGCTGGCAGGGGTGCCGGACTTGGCATTACTCTCCGTCATGCTCTGCGTCGTGTGCTCCTGTGAACGGGGACGTGACCTGACCGGCTCCTAGATGCAAATCGGCACGAACGACAGTATTTTTAGTTTCCGGGAAGAAGGGATGAACCCCTGAGGACATCCTGGTGCCATGAAGACAGGTCACAGCATTATCTGCTTGCTCGCTGAAGCCCGGGGAAACCGATTTGCAGAGAAATGTTACGGGCTAAGCTTGTCAGCCAGGGCACAAAGCAGCCACGACTAAACTCTTTGCTATTATCAGCCACTATTTCAGAGGCCAAGAGCCCAAGCCTCACCTAAGCCAATTTAGCTATTTATCAAAAGAAGCTTGCTGATTACCTCCTTTGGGATTATCCCAGGGGAAAGACCTACAAACCCAATCAGAAGCAACCCCGAGGCTTTTGGCTAGAGCTCACACTGGCCATCTGGATTTCATGCCCTTGCTCCAGAGATGAGTAGGCTCAATGCCTGAGAAAATGAGTGACTATTATCATGGTCCAAATGAATGGCCATGAATGTCGTGGCTTTGCTGGTGCATTTTGGTCCTGACCTGCTAGCCCAGGACTGGGGCCCTGTCCACGGTATAGCCCCAGAGCCGTGGTCCCTAGGCCTTCCTCGCTCCACTCTCGCTCTGATCTATGCTCCTGTTTCCAACCTGCTTTGTCTCAGTTCACTGCTGCTCCTGCCTACAACCAAGCAAAATTTTTCCATGCAGAATACTCAGCACAGCACCCCGTGCATTAGTCTCTGCTGAAGGAGAAATGTTCCATGAAGAATAGCAGTGGCCAAAAATAGCCTAAACCCCCCCCAACCCCTTTAAATGCAATGAGTGCAAGAGATTTCAGTGAGTTTTAGCCATGTAGAAAAGAAAAAGAAACAAGGAAGATGCTGTCTTGGCCTGTTGTTTTGGTTATTCCAGGGGAAAAAAAATAACTAAAAGGTCTGAGTCATGACTGGAAGTTCCTTACAGCCCCAGTTTTAAACGATTTTGAAGCCCTAGCATAATTGCAGCATCTTTCTGTACTCTGAGTCAGCGCTGTGGTCTTGAGAAAGATGCTGTGTAGCCTCCGTGCCTCAGACTGACTATTGTCACGGTCTGAATGGCCCGAAGCATCGGAAGATGACGTGTACTCCCCTCCAGCCCCTTTCTGCTACCTGTGTCCGTTTAAGCCTTCCCTAGAGATACCAGGCGCTGGCTGCAGCCCAGGCTGGGGATGGGGACGGGGCTGTGCCAGTGCTCCTGCTGGGACTCAACCCTGGAGGGTCCGGGCTAGAGGGTCGTGCCCCACTGCTCAGGGTCAGACCGATGCTGCACTTGGGGTCAAGAAAGATTTCCCCCTTTGGACAGATTGGCACAGACTGGGGGTTTTGCCTGCCTCTGTAGCGGGGGCACAGCCTCTACCTGGGATCTCTCGAGCATCTAGTAATGAACTTTTCTAGAAGCAGGATGTTCGCTGCTGTGTTCCCCCTGTTTTCTCTGGCGCAGGATTGGGGGGTGATGTCTGGTGTTGTGTCAGGGTTGACCATAGTTTTATGCAGAGTTTAGATGATGGGCTGGTTTGCACAGGGCTGATCCTGCCTCAGGCAGGGGTGGGACGAGATTTTGCCACCCCCACAGCTCTGACTCTAACAAAGTGTTCGCACGCCTGCTTCCAGGGCAGGACTCAAGTCGTCACTCCAGAGCCACAAGACAAGGACTTCCCCAATAGCCCTAGCCTCCTGGGAAATGTTAGAGAAGGGCTTTCCAGCTCATTGATCCAATAGCTCTCCCTTTCATTCCCTTGCATTTCGACACAGATTTGTCCGACTCTCTGGTTCTTGCAGTCCAGCCCGGCTACCCCGCGCCGTTCTACCGTCTTTGCTGTGACTCCAGCTCCCTGCACATCTCTTTGGCTTGAGAGCTGCACGCACAGCGCCAAGTGCTCTATCGCTGCGTTATTCAGCCACTGCCACTGCTACGCTACAGCCTTGGCTTGGCCAAGACGGCCTCAGCACTCTCACGTGCTAATGCCAAAGAGCATTTAAAGAGAAATGAGACACCGTCACAGCGAACGGCAATGAGAATGTCAAGAGCTGCTCCAAACCTAGGGAAGGAACCCAGAGAGGCGGTGGGGTCTCCATCCTTGGAGGTTTTGACACCCTGGGTAGACCAAGCCTTGGCTGGGATGATGTAGTTGGGGCTGGTCCTGCTTGGAGCAGGGGGCTGAACTAGATGTGACCTCCAAGGTCCCTGCAACCCTCACTGTCTATGGTTCCAAGATGATCTGAAAGTATCTCTTGTATTTCCTCATATCTAATGCAAACTAAAATTGGCTCATCGGCCAGCAGAGACTTCGCTGTTGGCTACTTCCACCAGGAAATGAAGAACAGTCTTCTCTGACTGCGATGCCCTGAAGAAACAACACACAGGCACACAAACAATTCAACCTCGTCGCAGATGGTGAAGGGTTATGAAGGGGCCGATGCACAGTCCATTGTTCCTCACTTTCACCCTCCCCAGGTTTGCAGCCATTCAAGACATGCATCTATCTACCATCTGCTTGGGTCGATGTTAATGAAAGGGGTTGATCTTGAAGACCCCCACTCTCTCAGCAGAGAGGTCGGGACTGAAGGGAGCCCAGAAATGGAGCTGCACTCCCAACCCCTCTGGGTCACCCTTCCAGACATCGGGACACCAGCTGCACGGGGACCTCCTGGTACCGCAGGCTACGTGGAACCGGCTCTTCCTTCTCTGTCCAGCACCTTGCATGGCTGCTGCATCCACCTCTAAGAAGAAACCCCAAACAGGCAGAGGCCTGGAGCACAGAAAACCAGGGCTGGCAGGGGCCTCAGGGGCAGAGGTAAATTAAGATTTATTGGGGCCATGGGCAGACAGAAAATTGGCAGCCCCCACACACTCCATTATAAACACGAATGTATCAAAAAGCATGAAAAAATGGACCCCATGGTGCATTAATAAATAAAACACATCACACAATGTCAAAATTAAGCACTCAATTTTGCCACACACAAAACCAAATAAAGCAACTGCCTTAGGAAAATGACTCGGATGCATGGGCTTGCCATAAAGGTATAATAACACAAAAGGAAAGATGTTTTAGTTTAGTGGTCATGTAGACTCATTTGACTTTTTTTTTTAAAGACACATTTTACATTGTACCTGCACACTACAGCAAACTATGACAAGAAAAATACAGACCATACCTACAGCCTCGAGGACAAGTCTAAGAATATCATTAGTGATTTTTACAATTAAATTAAAGCAGTAGGCCTACACAATTCAATTTGGTTGATCTTTTCTGAAACTTTAAACATGCTAAACTTCATCTACTGTAAAGGTCTCTCTTTTATATACCCATGACACCTGTGTTTTAATGCTCCCATTGCATAATTATGTAACCAAAATGTATAGATATATTGATCTATATATACATATACACATACGCGATATCTCTTTCACTGTCTATACCTGTACCTGTATATAGATACCTGTAGAGATGTATCACACACACACATATACACACCATGTTTCTCTCTATATATAATGCATCTCTCTAGACAGACGGACAGACAGCTCTGTATCTAATCACCCCCTGGAAGAGCTCACACTTCCCCACGTGAGCTGCCATTGCTGGGGAGATATGCAGACCCTTCTATTGGCAGGGCAGGCTTATTTGGGGTCGAGAACTGCAGGAAGCATCCCGGAGGCAATGGGATTCCCCTTCTCTGCCCCCCAAAGCAGACCTTGGTGGAGGGACTCAAGCACCGCGTGCTGCCCCGTGGGGGGAATCTGGTGCAGTTTGCAGTCGTTTGGAGTTGCACCCTCCCAACACACACACACAGTCGAACACAGACACACACCCTGCATCCACCACAAGTGGCAAGGCCATCCTGAGCTGTCTTCCTGCCCTTGGGAGGGAGGGAGAGAGGGCAGGATTGAGCATTAAGCTGCCCTGCTCAGGGGGTCTGCTAGTCCACCCCCTTCTCACGGCCTCACCACTGCAGACTGATGACACCAAGGCTCCCTTGGCTTCTCTCACCCCCGGCAGTAGCTAATTCATCCGGGGCAGCATGTATGTTCTGCACACCACGGCCCAGCGTTTCACTGGCACACACACAAACACACACCCATACACAGACCCCAGACATCCAGGATACACACTGTGACACACGAAGAACCCAGGTGTCCGGGACACACCAACACACACACACAACCCAGGTACCAAGGATGCACACGTGCACACACACACACACACACACACACACGCACTTATGCGCCCGCGCACACACACGGAGACCCCAGATATCCGGTATACATACACATGGGACTCAGACATCAAGGATGCACACACACACACGTACACACATGAAGACCCCAGATATCCAGGAAACACACACATGGGCTCCAGAGAGGGGCCACAATGTGGGCAGTAGCCAGCCGGGGACCGGTATCTAAAGTTAATATTGGCCCCTTAATTCGAATACCTGTACAGATTCAATTAGGTAAAAGTAAAAAGTCAATTAATACGCAAATAGGCACGGGTGCCCAGATTTGCATTTTAGATTCCACAGATTGGAAGGGGGAGAAAGAAACCCCTCATCAAGTAATTGGAGTCAGAGGCAGCAGACGACCAGGACATCTGGTCCGAGCGACCCTCGTGTTACCTAATGGCTCTAAGTAACAGCGGCAGCAGTAATACTTAAAGGGGGCCAAGCTTACTGGGACTTAATGTACTAAGAGGACAGCGGTTTGCCCTTGAACAAGAGAAGTGGCAGTTTGGGTGCACCGTGCCTCCCCAAGAAACAGAAGACACCGCTATAACAGCTGTAACTCGATGTAGCATGATCCCAGTAACTCTGCCTCCCATGAAAGGAGTACACAGACCCCAGTATCGAACCCCCCCCGAGGCCACCCAACCCATTCAGTGTATCATCAGTCAGCAGCTGGAAGATGGGGCTATTATCCAAACCCACTCGCTGCATAACAGTCCAGTGTGGCCCGTGCGTGAGCCAAATGGAGGGTGGTGACTGACTATTGACTTTCAAGCTTTGAACGCTAATACTGACGCCTTAGCAGCTGCTGTCCCATCACTACCAGCCTTGACGGAAAGCATCCGGTGTTATGGACCTGTGTGGATGGGATCCGTGGATATCAAAGACATGTTTTTTGCTATTCCCATCCAGGAGAGCCACTGGCCAGTATTTGCTTTCACGTGGATGGGGCAGCAGTATACCTACACCGTGTTGCCCCAGGGGCGGATACTCAGTCCCACCCTGGCTCGTGGCGTTTTAGCTACAATAGTTCCTGAAGTTCAAGAAAAGTACCCCAGCGTATGCATGTGGCAGTATATAGATGATGTCATGGTAGGCAGTCAAGACAGAGAGGCTGCCACCAAGGCCTGTGAATGATTACCAAAAAAAATGCTTACCTTTGAATACACACTGTCTGAACAAAAAAATTCAAAAGGTAGGGCCCCTGTGTGAATTTCTAGGAACAGAATGGCAAAATGGGGGGGCCCACAATACCAACGGAGGAGCTGCGAAATATAGTGGAGACCCCGACTCCCACTAACGTGAAAGAACTGCAAGCCCAATTGGGAGCACTCAATTTCTGGCGTATGCATGTTCCTGAGTTTGGTGTACTAGCTCATCCCCTGTATAACCTGTGTGAGAAGAGAACTAAACGAGAATGGGGGCCTGAGCATAAATATGCTTTACAAGCCCTTGGAGAAGCAGTAACTGCTCATGCCTCCCTGGCAGCACAATGTCCAGAAGGAGAGCTCTGGCTCCATATAGGTGTCCCGGAAGGAGGACCACGCTGGATCCTGTGGCAGAAGAAGTCCTTGGAAGCAGAAGGAAAACCCCTTGGATATTGCAGCCGAGGATGTAGAGGGGCAGAAACCGGGTACACTCTCGTCGAGCAGATGTTGTGTGCAGCAGCAGCAGCCCTGGAAGCCACAGAAGCGCTGCCCACAGCTAACCCTACTCCGATACCGATTCTCCGAATGGCCCTGTCAGACCGCCAGCTACCACCCGGGGGGAGAGCCCAAGACACCAAGGTCCAAAGGTGGATTTATTGCAATCTGAGACAAGTGACTTGTGAAAAAACGGGGTATTCATTACTATCTCTGGCCATTCCCCCACGAGAGACCCCGACACTGCTTGTGTGTAACTCCACACCCTCGTGGAGGTCACAAGTTAAAATCCCAACCCTCCTAAATGCTTCATTGTTCACTGCCCAAGTGTTGTTCAGACCAGAACAATGGTATATCTGAGCTACGTTTCCAAACTGTTCAGCAGGAGCACGGGTAGCTGAAGGGTTGCTTAGATGGGAATGGCCAGTCATTTTCCATTCCATAAGTGCACTTAAGACCCGCAGACAAAGAGATACTCCAGGTTATCTTTGGGACGGACTTAACTCAGCTACGAATGTATGGAACTTGGATAAATCCCAGAAAAACACTGAAGGAGTAGCCAATCTCCGACAGGCGGTAGGGCTACTCACTAGAGAAGGCATGCTCGGAGGAAAAACGTTAGAGCACACCGACGAATTGCTAACTGATGTAGGATTAGAGACAGCCCATCTTGCCCAGGTCATGATGGACACTGCTTTTAAAGCAGACAAAAATCAGACTTGGAGTTCTGCTTGTGTGCAAGTCTGGTTATCATTGAATGTTTCCCAGGTGATAAACAACGTTAAAAATAGAGAATGGCCCCCGGCTTAGAGCATCATGGGATGCCTGCAACATTTAAAGAGAGATACCCCTATCAAAGTACCTGGGTTACCACTTGGGAAGGCTGTGATAACGAAAACTGTTCATTCCTGGTGCAGAGGGTAAGAGAGAGAAACTGGACTACTGCTTATTTGCTAAACACAGGGCTAGGAGGAGGATGCCTTTGGGACCGGAATTTGCATCGCCCCATATAGGAAATAGTTACCCCTGATGACCCTCGGCATGTGGCACAGTCCCCCTTGGTTCAAATTAGTAGCACCTTGATTAGATTAGGGACCCTATGGAGAGGCTGGCCTCTCAGCCCACCTAACATGACCTGAGTATACGAGTTACCTAACGTGTCATATGTAACAATAGGGCAATGTGTTTATTGGGAGGAACCAGGTCGTTTGCTGCATAAAAATGGTACCACCTGGACTTTGTGTAATTCGTGTTGCTTAGGAGCTAAAAGTGGAGCCATTGCTCTCCTGCAATTAAGTAACCATACTATTGCCCTAAAATGGCCAGAAATTTCCTTTAAAACTATATCTCTCAACTTCACGATACCCACTTCCTGGGTATCGAATATAGACACGCCACGGTTAGAAAACTGGAATAACGTAAAAAATAAGCTGCAAAGCCTTGAAGCAAAAGCTCAGTGGGGCACTCAGCTCTCCTTGCTCGAGAGGGTAGGCAAATCATCAGTCTGGCTGTCAACGTGCCCGAGCCATGTAAATGGTATGATGTAATCTGTGCTATTCGTGTGTCACCAAGTGTCACCTCAACTATGTGACTAACCATCTTGAGCATCATAGTATTCTGCATTGCCCTAGTGGCAACCACTAACTGGTGTTTCAACTGTTGTTGTCATAAATCTGTTCATGCTATGCAGGTTAAATTTATAGATCCCTCCCCATTTCCCAATGGAGCGCATGTGACTTTGGCATCTCAGTTGTAGCTATCATAATGTTTCAGCAAGCAAGGGGTGAAGTGTGGCAGCTGACAGGTATGTCTGTGTAATAAAAATGCTTGCTGAAGTCTCTATGAAGATTAAACCAAGTGTTTTTCTGTATTTGTTTAGATATTAAGCTATACGTTGTTGCTAAAAGCCTAATTATAGTTTACGATGTAGTGAGGCCTTGTATAAAGTAAGGCCTAGTAAATTTAGCAAAGCCTAGAAGTAGTAAGGCCCTGTGGTGCAGTTAAAATTACCTTATCAAAGGAATGCAAGGCTTGTACTGCTATTGGTCAGTCTAAGGACAGTTGAAGAAAAA
>NW_017728918.1:9748141-9756605 GCF_001723895.1 Crocodylus porosus | reverse complement strand
TCAGTGGGCCTGTGGACCTCGAGGAGCCCAAGAACTGCATTCCAGGGTCCTTCCCGGCACCCCTCAGACAGTGTTGCTCGGGGACGCCTGACCTCGCTGAACTTTGTGGAAAGAGAAGCTTGCTGTGTATCAGGCATCAGAGGGACTGCTGATAAGCTGCTGATGTGAATTGCTTTTGTCTGTCATTGTTTGTCTTGTTACTACGCATAGTTGTGTTTTTCTTGAGTCAATAAATCTTTCTTACCTTTCTACCCCTGACCACACTCTCAATCTAAACCCTCCGCAGGTGGCTAAAACATCTCTCTATCTATCTCTCTATCTTTTCCCCATTTTATCTCGCTGTCTCTTTCTGACACACACACACACTGGAGAGGTTCAGTTGTTTTGTGGGAGGTTGCTTTTCTCTTAATCAACAGACCCACTTTCAACCATCAGAGAATCACAGACAATGAGGGTTGAAGGGACCTCAGGAGGTCGTGTCTACCCCCTGCTCAAAGCAGGACCAGCCCCAACTACATCATCCCAGCCAAGGCTTTGTCTACCTGGGGCTTCAAAACCTCCAAGGATGGGGACTGCACCACCTCTCGGGGGAGCTTGTCCCAGTGCTTTCCTACCCTCCTTTAGGGACAGGGGACAAATTTACATCCAAGCAGAGCAGGCACGAGATGCACACTCTTGCTACATAGTAAATCAATCAGATCCAGAGCAGAGCTACCCTGTGAAAAGTGATTCATTGTTTCCCTCCACAGGAAAGCCAATTTCCTCCTGGCCTAGCCATGTGCTCAGTGCAACCCTACTTCCCCACTTCCTAGTGACCAGGAACTGTGATAAAACCAACTGCAGCAGCAAGCTTAGAAGAGCTGGTGTGTGTGTTTGTTCACTCATTAAGGAATAATTTTCTGTGAATTAAAATGTTTCTGGAGCAACTGTGCCAACAGCTTTAATCTCTTTGTGATGTCTCCCTGGGGTGTGCCTTCTTCCAGAATTCCCCTTTTTGGTTCACTGAGTCCTCCCCTCCTGCATCATAATATTGTCTACAAATACAGTTGCAGTCAGACAACCCCCAGTATGCACGTACCCCCCCCACACACCCCTTTAGAAAGCCACTGCTGGATAGCCATTCAGCTCGCTGAATTAATTTGGATAAGTAAAACAGCAGCGTCTCATGCTAACACAGCTGGCAAACAAGTAGCGTGCATGCCACAAGTGGCACAGGAGGCCTCTGTGTGTGGCACGTGACAAGCCAGGCATAGGACAGGTAGCAGAGCAGCAGATAGGACAGGAAGCAGAAAGCAGAGCAGCAGATCAGGCAGGGAACACAGGGCAGGAAGCAGAAAGCAGGGCAGAAGATCAGGCAAGGATTTATCTAGGATGATTTAGACAGGGATGGTCAGCCTGACTTTTCTACGATTCGATTATAACCGAGGATGCACGAAAGGCATCAACTTCCGGGAGCCTGAGAAGTATCAAGACGATCTGAAAGTGTCCCATGCATTCCCTCATATATAACACACACTGAAATGTCCAGCAGCTGTTTTCTAGGGGGGAAAGGTGTGCATTGTGAACCAGAAAATATGGTAATTGAGGGTGTCCCATTGATGGATGGAAGTATAGGATGTCGTGCTTTGCTCCTAAAGCGGACAAACTGCCAAATAAAGAGGAAGGAAAGAAGAAAGAGAAGCAGAGAGGGGATTGTTATGATCAGCCCTTTCCTTTGGGACTTCATTCCCTTTTAAGATCTGGCGGACCTTCGTTTTCAATACTTTCATGCCTGATGATTTGACTCCTTCGGTGGCTGTGAGGTCTTGGAAGCAGGAGTCCTCTCCTGCACAGGATGGGCGTGACCATAAATAAGTAGTTGCCATCAGTCTTCAATCCTGAGCCCATAAGAAGTATCCTTTACTGTGGACAAGAAGCTGAACAGGAGACAGCTACCGGCATCCTGGGCTGCACTGGGAGGAGCGGTGCCAGCAGATCGAAGGACATGATTGCTCCCCTCTATTCAGGACTGGGGAGGCCACATCTGGAGTCGTGTGTCCAGCTGTGGGCCCCCACTGCAGAAAGGATGTGGACAAGTGGAGAGAGGAGGAAATCAAGGCAATGGGAGTTTTTAGTTGTTGTTGAAGGGACTGTGCCTGAGGCTACATGAGCCAAAGCTAGGATCTGAACCCAATTCTCCTGGATCCCCAGTCAGTATCTGCTCCTTCTCCAGGGATGGAGGGCTCACCTGAAGCTTGATCAGAGTGACTCCACTCTTCAAAGGGTGGGTGAGAGAGAGTGATGGGGGCTCTTCATGGCATAGGACCCCTCTTAGAGGAGATGCAGCGGCCTAGGCCAAGACAAAAATAGGAGATAGGGATAGGGAAAGAGGCTGCTGGGATCACAGAGGCACTTCCAGCCTTTAGACTGGACTCCTGGCCACCAGGACCCAGCTGCTATTGCTACGCAGTTCTGCATTGTTCCTCCTTTGAATTTCCCCATGGGAAGGGGTTGGCTAAGATGCTTTGGAGAGGACTTGACCCATAAAGCATAGAGGCACAAAGTCCTGTGAAGTAAGGGAGGGTGGAGATAGTATGTCATTTCTGCTGCCCAAATGATCCATGTGCATGCTTCTATCCCACGATAGGTGGAAAATAATCCCATAATAGCTTAACTCTGTTTCCTTAAGAGCTAAACCTGTCGTGGAACAGGCCACTGCCATGGAATAGGTGAAGCACTTCAAAACCCCACTCTCCTTGGTTCTAGATTACTATATTTTCTAGCACACCACGCACACTTTCTGCCCTAAAAACAAGCTGCTGGGAATGTTAGCATGCATTACAAATGAGGAAATACGGTATTTTCTAGCACACCACACACACTTTCTGCCCTAAAAACAAGCTGCTGGGAATGTTAGCATGCAATACAAATGAGGAAATACGGTATTTTCTAGCACACCACACACACTTTCTGCCCTAAAAACAAGCTGCTGGGAATGTTAGCATGCAATACAAATGAGGAAATACGGTATTTTCTAGCACACCACGCACACTTTCTGCCCTAAAAACAAGCTGCTGGGAATGTTAGCATGCATTACAAATGAGGAAATACGGTATTTTCTAGCACACCACACACACTTTCTGCCCTAAAAACAAGCTGCTGGGAATGTTAGCATGCAATATATATGAGGAAATATGGTATTTTCTAGCAAACAATGCACATTTTCTGCCCTAAAAACAAGCTGCTGGAAATGCTAGCATGCAGTATATATGAGGAAATATGGTAGGAGCTGTGTCTGCTCCTTACTGGGCAATGTAAAAGTATAATCGACCTGCAATTCACAGGGAGCATGAACTCCCTCGCTGCTGCTACCCAGTTCCTTATTACAAATATCTATTTCTCCTTTGTTTTGCCTTTGAAAAAAAAAGCGTGTATCGCATTCTGGGGCACGTTGTGGGCAAGACAATACAGTAGCTTGTTCATGTGTCCAAGCCCTCAGCCTGGCAGACAAACCCTGCACTGGAGGGGTTTGCACTGAATTCCTAGGCAAAGACCTGTGACATTTAGGGATGAAGCCAATCCTCTAATGACAGCACCTTTTGAAGGCCAAGTCATCCATGGCTCATGCTAGAAGGATGTCCATAACCCCCAGGGCAGGGAGAGTCTGGAACAGAAGTAGGTGTAATGGGGGCAAAACACCTTCCTGCTTTTCGGAAGACCTTAATCCATTTATCGGTGGGTGACACGGGAGCGATGGCATCTCTCCGTGGTTCCAACAGCACGAACTTGCCTATTCCAGACTCATGCCAAAGGCTGGCCCTGGTCGATCCAGCTGTAAACGACTACCCGGGCTCGGGGCTGGTGAGCCGAGCGTAACTCCATGCCATCTCGGCTGCATTGTCGCCTCATGTGCTACTGGCCACAGAAACTGGGGCGTCTCACCAATTTTGGCCCAGTGGAGCATCTCTGCTTTGACAGACCCTTCGACGCTGAGGAAATGGCATCAGTGATGCGGTTGTTGGTGATGGCCGAGGACGGGTCCTGTCCGTGCCTGGGAAGATGCTAAAGGTACTGAACCGGTTTTCAAGAGAACTGGCCGCTCCTTCTGGTGCTGTGGGGCCGAGGCACTTAGATCTGCGGGGTAGGAGCTGCCCTGGCTTTGGAGTCAATTAGGGTCTGAGTTTTCAGAGGTGCCAAACCCCAGTGACGTAACATGGAGTTTCTTGAAATCAGGCCCTAAATTAGGGGACATTTGCCAAATTTGGAGGAATCTGCACAAAATGTTTCCTACAAAGCCCCACTTGTTCCCCTTAGTTTTTGACCCAGTCTGGGTCTGACAGCTGTGAAGTTAGGGCCCCAGTGTCCAAAACCTCCAAAACCAACCACCTCTTTTGCAATATTTTGGCCTCGGAGCTCAATTCCTCATCAATCCCGGGTGGTCCCTGCTTCACTTAGGCCTTTGTCAGTCTCTGCCTGAACTCCACATGAGCAAAACTGGTGGGATCTCCTTCATCACCGTGTCTCCAGTCCAACCTTTCTACATGGCCTGCTCCCAATATCCCGCACAGGCCACTGCTGATGGTGATGGTGTTGCCAGAGCTTGTGGGGTGCATTGTGGTGCTGCCCGGCGTCTCGGGAGATGATCCCTGGTTTTCATCTCCTGACAAACCCATCGGTTGCACAGAGGCCCCATCTTTTCATGAGAAAGTTGCATCTGCCAAGGCCCACTCACAGCCCGTTCAGGCTCCGCCACGTGTGCCAGCTGTAATTGGAGCATAAATGCACGGGCAGTGCGTAATCAGGGTGCACCTCCCCGGGGTGCGTCCTGGGCAACTTCTCCAACAAAGCCAAATCTATCAGCCACTCCAAACACCAGCCGGCATGAGAAGCTGACCTTGCATCCAGGTGGTTCTGGGGATAAGTATTCCCATATCACTCTGGGAGCGATTCCCCGCCAGGGTGGAGATCCTTCCAAGGGTGCCCCGCCCTGTTAGCACTGCTCAGCGTGCAAACGTGCACTGTTCAGGTGCACTCTTCGGCGTGCAAACGTGATTCACAGGATAAACCCAGAGATTTTGAGCAGAGACCCACCACCGTGGTCCTTCTGAGTTCTTTGCCACAGAAAAGCTGCTCTCTAATTCTTCCCATAGGCAAAAAAAAGTGACATCGAAGAGCAGGCGCCTTTGAAGGGGTGCCTCAAGTCTACGCAGGGGTGCCTCGAATCCAAACCAGGCTGAGCACCGCTGCCCTGCGACGCCGGAAGCTGCTGGGGCTCTTGGCAAAACACCACTTCCCTTTACCTGGTGAAGGCTGACCCAGAGGAGACGTGGCAGCAAGGGGAGCCTTCAAGAGCCCACCGAACCCCGACGTCGATGGTTTACAGGCCGGCCTTTGTCTGCCTTCTGAACCTTTCCTTCCGTTCAGTGCCTCACGGCCTTTCAGCACGAATCCCATCTTGACTTCCAGGATGGAAATAAAATTGCCTTGCGTAAGTAAGAAGGCGGAGAGCGCTCCACACGGCCTTGGAGCAGGGCTTCTTTTGTCTGGTGTATAATTGATGTCAAATGGGTCCAGTTGAAGAGGTTATTAAAAGGCAGCTTTTATCATGCATTAGGGAGTTTTGAATGGCCCTCCCAGATGCAAGTGCCCAGCTGGCCTTAGATCCACCGGCAAGTCTTCCTTTGCACTCAGAAATTCAGCAAAAAAAGGGACTTTTGCCACCAGCTCAGCAGGTGCGTCTGAGCATGGACAGAGAATGGAGCAGCTGAGAAAGAGACCGGCATTTTTACCATCCTTTATCTAAAATTGAGGGTTTGGATTAAAAAAAAAACAAACCCAAACAAAAAAGCAAGGGAGCGGGGTAGAAACATTTTAGTCCAGGTATAAAACTGTCTAGGACAAACACCGAGCACTGCAACGAGGTGAGTCTTTTTCAAGCTCGGGTGGTCTCGCAAAAACCAGCCAGGTCAGAAGCGCCAAACTTCAGACAAGGCTGAGCTACCTGAGAGCCAGTGGTCTAATGAGAAAGCAGGGGGAAAGAATATTTCTTTCTGCACCCAGATACCTTGATCCACCTCAATCCCATATTTCCGCCCCAAAAATCCACCCGCGTCAATCAGAGCAGGAGCAAACAATTCAATGAGATGAGGGCATGAAGGGTGGCATCTTCCCACGGACAAGCTGATGTGCAATAGCTGTGTCTGGAATTACCCTGTGGCAGGTCCAAGTTAAACCAGAGCAGGTTACCACGCGTGAAACCGGGCCAAGCTGCCCTTTCGGCCTCCATCAGGTAACTGCAGGGCCACGAACCGCGTCTCCTGCTCCACCGTAACTCCCTGCAGCCTGTTGACACGTGGTATTTGGTTTCTGTACGCAGGGAAAATCTCAGTTGAGGAGGAAATGGGTGTAGAAGGTCTGATTAAGCTGAGCCACGAGCTATAGTAAGCCAAGGTGCCGAAAAGCAGCTCAGGAGGGCCAGGCCTCCTGGCCACGGCATGACCTGATAAGAAAGGGAGAAATCCAAACACGCTCGTTCAATCTGATAATTCAGCATGACAAATTCAGAGACGGGAGCAAGAAAACAGCAGCTGACAAAGTGGAGGATGGATGTCCAAAGTACGAACTCGCAAAGGAGGCAGAGCCAAAGCCCAGGCGTGTAAACTCTGCAAAAGAAACAGGTAGAGATGAACATCTTGGCAGAGCCGCGCAGACGAGCTTGGTGCAAGAGGGGAGGGAAGGCTCAAGTGTAAGGCAGGGGCGGTGGGGTCTGTCTCTCGTGGTGACTTAGGCGAGCTTGGGCTGCATATAACGTGCCGTCACCTGTCAAGGGCAAACTTCGCTGCAGCCACAGCTGGGAAGGGGCAGGGCTGTGCCAGTGCTCCTGCTGGGACTTGAACCCGGAGGGTCCTGGGTAGAGGGTCCTGCCCCCCTGCTCAGGGTCAGACTGATGCCACATGTGGGGTCAGGCAGGGATTTCCCCCCGGTCAGATTGATGCAGACTGGGGGGGGGGTGCTTTCCTCTGTAGAGGGGGCA
Source organism: Crocodylus porosus (assembly GCF_001723895.1). Taxonomy (NCBI): domain Eukaryota; kingdom Metazoa; phylum Chordata; order Crocodylia; family Crocodylidae; genus Crocodylus; species Crocodylus porosus. The sequence continues at coordinate 9,749,593 of NW_017728918.1, read as the reverse complement.
CGGCCTCTACGTGAGCTCTCCTGGGTGTATATTAGCAACCTTTTATCGGGGCAGGATGTTGGCTGCTTTTGCTGGGGCAGTCGGGTGTGATGTCTGGCCGTGCGTCAGGGTGGACCACGTCGTGTTGGGAAGAGGTTGGACGATGGATTTGTCCGGGCTGGTTTGGACAGAGCCGATCCTGTCTCAGGCAGGGGTCGGACTAGACGTGGCTGCCTTCTAGCCCAACTTCTCTAGGATGCGATGCACCTTGGTGTAAAGAACGCAAATACACAATAATGCGCCATCTTCCTCACGCTCCCTTCAATTCAACCATGCCTACGCAATGGCATCACTTATTCCCAGTGAATAATTCAATCTAGACATGGCAGTCTCACAAAGCAGCTTCACGTCTGGCAACAACCATGTATCAAGCGTCCTCCCAAAGACATCTCAATAGGATGGGTCTCTTCTGCTCCCTGGTTTTCCTAACATAGCTTTCATAGTACAAGACCCATGATATTCTGAGATTCATATTGGCTGAGGCCAAAGAAACTCCTAAAACCTCTGGTCTGATGTCTTGTAGACCACATTTCACCCCTTTCCCCCTGCCTTAAGATCAATGGCTTGTGTTTTCTCTTCCAGAAAGGCCTCCAGCCCGACTCTGCAGGACGCGTGCCCTATTTCCAATTGCCGATTGTCTGGCTTCAGTGTCCAGCCACCGGTTCTTCCTGCGCCTTTCGACAACCTCTTCACTACCAGGCGCTTTCTCCCTGTGAAGAAACCTTATCTTTTGTCATCAAGTCACCTCTTCTTCTTCCTCTTCTTCTTCTTCTTCTTCTTCTCAATGACCCACATGGAGGTTGGAGATCACTGTCATGTCCATCACGGTGAAGGGTGCCTGGAAAACCTGGCTGCCGTGCTGTGCCAGCAGAAGTGATCACCCACCCGCTCCCCGGGAGGATGTGCCACCTCTTCAGAAAAGAGGACACATGTCTTTTGCTCTCTCTATGGCAAAACTATAACGAAGACATCTCACAGGGGCCTGTATGCACCATGCTGCTAGCTCTATACAAGCAGGCAAAGCCCAGCTACATACATAGGCTGAGTTTTGAAACACAGCACATGGTGGGCACTACTAGATGCCCGGCAAACCATTGAAAAGGGTACTGCCTCCTTCCTAACTGCTTCAGGAAACCTAGAAGAAGTCAGCCGTGCTGACTGCAATGCAGGGAGCTCACAAATGCAAAAAGGCCTCCCGGATGAAGGGGTTTATATCACCTCTGACCATGCCAAGGGGCACAGCCATGCGCTCCAGATCTGTAGCGGAAAGATGGCATGCCACTGTCGCAGCAGGGCTGGGCATGTGCCCATAAACATACCAGTCACAGCTCCAGGACATCGCTCCAGCCTCTGCTACATGTCAGCGGCAACACGTGTGTTTGTCACAGCTGTCATGTCAACACATGTGCATGC
>NW_017728918.1:9746102-9748130 GCF_001723895.1 Crocodylus porosus | reverse complement strand
GTGACAGCTAGGAGGAGGGCGAGTTCCTCCTGCTTCTTCCCCATACTTCGAGCATTCGTGTAGAGGCATTTGAGGCCTCCAACGGTTGTGCCCACTGACCCCCTAGTCTCAGCAATGCCCCGTCCCCCATCACTCGCAGGTATCTCGAGGGTAGGTGGAGGGGACAGGGGACATCTTGCCACCACCAGTCACCAGCTGCTGCGGTGTCGGTGGGAAGCTGGGCTTGCTCACTACGTCCTGAGCGGGGTCGGCCAAGGGCTGCTCCAGGATTTGGGGGTGGCTTGTAGGTGAACCGCGCTGGATGCAGAAGCCCCACGAATATGCGGCGTTGCGGGAGACACCGCTCTGCCCCAAGGGAAAGGATCTGGGAAAAATGCACACGTGCTTTTGACGGGTGCCATCAGCTCCCGGGGATCTGCGTGTCCACCCTGGCTGGAGGCCATCACAAGGGCTTCTGCCTCCCCAGCCTGCCCTGCATCTCCATCCCTCTGCAAACACTCGGCCGCCCCGAGTGAGGCGGAGATCTCTGCACCACCGGCCCCAGCAGCCTGCCCAGACTTTGCCCGAGGGGCTGGAGGAGCAGGACCCCACATCCGTGCCCCCATCCACGGGGAGCCCGTGCTGCATGTGTCGTAGCTTGGTGATGGGTGTCGAGTGGAGGGGCCCAGAGGCGGGTGCCCCCTACCCAGGGTCTCCGAGCTGCAGACCCCCCTGCGGTTGAGCCACGTGAATGACCCGGGGCTTTGCATGGGTCTGTCGAATTCACACAAGGGTGTGGAGCTCATTCGCACCCAGGTGCCAGGTGTTAGCCGAATTAAAATGCCCTTCTCGGAAAAGCCAGCGATGACACAGCCATGGAAACACCTGCCCCTGCATCACGAGCGCCGTCTCCCCTGGGTGGCTTTAACCCTGCGATAGCCAAGGTCCTGACGACGGCGCTTCTCCTTCAGCGCCTCAGCCCTCTCCGGTCTCCCTGGCCCCCTCTTGCCACTGGGGGGTCAGACAGGGAGCAGGTCTCCACGTCAACTCATGCCTTGTTCCTAGCTCTTCCGCTCAAGCATCTGCGGCTATCCTCCAAGAGTCCCAGAGCCGCAGGGAGCTCCAGAGGCCACATCTGGCGCAACCCCTGCCTGCGGCAGGATCAGCCCTGTGCAAACCAGCCGGGACAAATGCTTTGTTTAAACTCCATCTAAGACTGCCTGGCACAAGCCCAGACATCACACCCGACCCTGCCACAGGGAAAGCAGGGGCACCGCGGCAGCCAGCCACTGTTGTGCCGCTGCAAATTGCTAATACACGATCCAGAGATCCCAGGCAGAGGCTGTGCCCCCGCTATAAAGCCAACCCCCCGACCCCAAATCCATGTCAGTCTGATAAGGGGGGCAATCCCTTCCTGCCCCCAAATGCAGCATCGGTCTGAGCCTGAGCGCAGGGGCAAGACCCTCCAGCCGGGACCCTGCGGGGCTGGTGCCAGCAGGAGCATGGGCACAGCCCGGTCCCTGTTTGCAGCCTGGGCTGCAGCACCCAGCGCCGGTGGGGGAGGCTGAAAAAAACCCTGACACCGGGAGCAGAAGAGGCAGTGAGGAGGGAACCAGCAAAGCCCAAAAGCCCGAGAGATCCCCATAGCAGAGCACAGGCATCACGGCACCTAGATGATCCTCCACCAATGGCTGTTCCTCCTCTTCTTGAAAACCTCCAGGGATGCAGAGTCCACAGCGTCACGAAGCATCTCTTCTGCTGCCTCCCTTTTCTAACACCAAAGAAGTTTTTCTAGATATCCAGTCTAAACCTAACTTCGCTGCAGCATCGAGCCAGCGGTCCTTGTCCTGCTCTCTGCAGCGAGAGAAAAGGTGGCTTGGCTGCTCGGACAGTAAAGAAGTTTTTCCTTATGTCCAGCCTGAAACAGTCCTGGAGGAGTTTGTGACAGATCGGACTTGTCATCCCCTGGGGCGCTCTGGTGAACAGCATCCCCCCAGATCTTGATGCACATCCTGTATGTACTGATAGGGTGCCACCAAGTCAGGTTTA
>NW_017728918.1:9740266-9746002 GCF_001723895.1 Crocodylus porosus | reverse complement strand
TTAATCTGGAGTTGATTAGTCCTAGATTTAATCTGGACTTTTAAACCTGGACATTAGTTGATTCGTCCTAGATTTAATCTGGAGTTGATTAGTCCAAGATTTTCCTGGCATCAAAACAGGGGAGGGACAGTTGCTTACCCATGAAGCTAAAATGGCAATTAACTGGAATTAGCTGCTTGTTCCAGGGCTATGTGTTAATTAGGATATTTCACAGGTACTTAATGTGGGACAATGGGTTTGTCCATCTGTAAGAGCTGGGGTTTGCTGTGAAACAAGATGCTCAAATTCAAATAAAATCAGGCGTCTGGTGTCTTCTCTTAGGCTAAAAACAGATGTTGGGTTTATCTAGGGTCTGACTGGCCCAGCCTTTGATTCACATCAAAACAAGTGGGGGGGGAAGGCAATGGATGGTTTGGGGACAGTCATTAACACAGGACAGGAGTGGTATTGAACTCAAATTCACCCTTAACTGTCCAGAAAGTGTGGTCTTGGCAATTTGCAGGCACTTCACAGGTACTTGAAGTGGGACAATGAGCTGATCTGCCTTGCTGTGGTGCCATCGCCACCCGCCTGGGGACCGCCTGGCCTCCAAATGGCTCGTGATAAAAATATTCCAGCCTCTAAACAGAAAGAGGTTTTGAAGAAAGGAATAAAATAGTCTCTAGCATTCAAAAAAACAGCCTTCTTCCCCACAGCTGTTCTGCAAGCTGTCCTATGTGGAGAAAGGCTAGGAAGGCAAGGTGGGTAGGACTGCTTTGGAGCACGGACCAGGGACCTGGGAGGACAGAAGTATCAAAGATGGGGGGACCAGCCCCCTTTCTCCAAAGTCGATGATGTGTGATACCTCGCTGTCAGGTCTCCATCACTTTCCACCCAAAGGACTGCACCTAAGAAGCAGGCCCGGGTTCTTTGGGTCAATGGGATATCCTTTATTGCACCGACTAAATAGTTGGGAAAAGTGAGATCTGAAATGGTGGGCCAGCAGATGGGAAGTGGAGTAAGAGAGCCTTTGACCCCCCAACTCAGATGCCAATTCACCCCATCCTGGTCCTGCCTATAAGGCAACACATGATGACTGGTAAATCATTTCTAGCTGGCGGCATGCTTCAGGTGCTAGCAGGACAAATGTCTGTCCAGAGAATAAGCCAGCACCAGCAGAATAACACAACGCCTCTTCTGTGAGCCTCAGAAACTTTGCAAACTTTGAATGGAGGCGCTGACCCTTTTGAGTTGTAAGTCTATTTTGACTGGTCGGAGTCATTTTTTGAAGGCCCTTTAGGCACAGCCTGCAGACCCCCGGGGCCAGGGGCCGCTGGTTGAAAACCGCTGCCCTACGCTACGGGAGCAGCAACAGCCGCGCGCCATCTCCAGGTGTCCGTCCACAGCCCAGCAGCTCGCACGCCGGGTTTGGAGTCTCCCTGACTACGCCAACAGGAAACCAAACTCACCGAAAGCTTTTTTCGGGCCATTGCTATGAATCACTCACTCGGCCCTACCGCTACGGCCAGTATCGGCTTACATCCAGAGAAAACCAGACCTCTGCAGCAGCCCCTTGTAGCACCGGACGTGAAACCCCCTGCATCCGAAAGCCGAGGAGGATGAGCTAACGGTGCGACCGGCAGGGGTGAGATCTCAAATGAAAATGTCACAGGTGACGAGCTGTCCCGCTCGCCCGTCTGCCCGGAGCCGGGCGGCGCGGACCGGCCGAGTGATGGGAATGTAGCACTTCACCGCGGCCGTTCGCCTGGAAATGTTTGAGTCAATCCCGCGGCGGGGGCTTAGTAAATAGATTGCTGGGCTCCCTTATGAAACTAAGCCGCTCAGGGAGGCTTTAATGATGATCTAGGAGCTTCTAAAATGAAAACCTAGGCCACGTTTTTGCCATTGGTCAGACTCATAAAGCGTCTGGGAATGGCTGGGCTGTCAAGTAAAAAAATGTCAGAGCGGGGGACCCGGCGCGGCGCCTGGAGTCAGCTAATGCCATTAAGTGCATTGAGGGAGATGAATGGCCGGTGGGATCCTCCTGAGCAGGAGAGAGTCAGCTAAGGGCAGGCACCGAACTAAAATGAAGGCAGGGGAAACCAGAGCTGGAGCCAGCAACAAGAGCAGTCTAGGTGGTCTAGAGCGCCTGGGCTGCATCCAGAGGGCCTGGACCACGGCTTTGCCACGGGCTCCGGGCATGCAGGAGAGAACGGGGAAGCAAGAGCAACGGGCTGCTGAGACTTGGTGTCCCTTCCCGTCCACGCTCCCCCCACCCACGCAGGAGCCTTTCCTAATGCCACCACGAAGGGGATTAAAGGCACGCAGGGAAAATTTCCTGGGGAAGGAGAATGGAGCACAACCGGAGCGAAGAGCTCTGCCCTCACTGATATATAGGGGGGGATTAAAACAGCAATACCAACCATCCCAGCAGCCCTTTTGCCCAACCATTGTCCTGAGCAACCACAATTTCCTCCTGTTTGCTGCGTATTCAGATTTATGCAACTATTTTCTGCAAATATCTGTCCTTCTCCAGGCCACGGCCAGTTTGCTAGCAAACAACTGCAGCTGGAGGGTCGGACTGCAGGCTATGCTGACTGTTTGGCACTGGACAGAAAAGCCTCAAGACTTTGCTCCCGATCCCTGATCAGACGAGTGCAGGGCATGTGAGGAACACGTTAAATTTGCTTGGTGGCTTTTGGTACAGGGCAACAGGGCAGCCACGTCCCACGGCACGTCGGAGAACAAGCTCCGGGCCCCAGGGGTGGGTGTGAGCAGTGAAGGCAAGATGGGGGTGACAGCAAGACTCTGGAGAGACCGAAAGCAACGCTCATCTCAGAAACACCCTTCACCACAAGGCCACGGGCAAGAAGGGAGGGCTAGACTGATCGTGGAAAACTCATCTTTCTTCCCACTTCTACGTTGTTCTGGTTTCCCTGGAAGCACGAACCCTGGTTCATCCATGAGCATTTTGGGGAAAGAAGTGTCCTCTTTATTTAGAAATGTAGGACTGAAGGGGGCTCCTAGGCCATCATGTCCAGTCCCCACGTTCACAGGCTGCCACAAACCTAAGGAAGCCCCGACCCATGCCAACCCCTCACCCCCACCAGAAGAAATGCAGTCTACAACATGAGTAAAAGCAAGGAGGCAAAGACACGGCCAGGAAAGGAGCTAATGTGTCTGTACACTGGTTGGCACAATACAGCTGTGGCTCTTGATTGAGACTCCAGGGCACTAACACACTGCCCTTGTACCTCATACTGGGAGCATCTACACATGCATTTACTGAGCAGTAACTTACTGCTGCTGCTACACGTGCAGCTGTTAAAGTGCATTAACACTGTGTATGGACTGACTTGGTGTCTACACACGTGTTACTGTGCAGTAAGTAATCGGGCATGCATTTGATACCTGCGTGATGCAGGTGTCAGATTTATGTCCAAATCGGCATAGCTGCCACAGTCACTGCTCAGGATGGGCGTGCACGTGTAGACGCATGCCCGTACTGCGCAATAATTTTTGCTTACTGCAATAGTAACCTAAATTACTGCGCAGTAAATGTGCACGTGTAGATGTGCCCACAGCGTAGCTGATATCCCAGGCCTGCCATAGCCAAGCACTTGGGTTTTCACGGGTCTCACTCTGCTTCCCAGAAGGCCAAATGTCCACCCCAGGTGGAGAGAAACTCATGTCTGCTAGTCGGAGACCCTCAGCAGTTAGGCAGATGCGCAAGGTAGGGGCAGGGTAACCCAGTCGGCACTGGGCACCTGGGTGACACTGTGATACCAAGTCTGGCCTTGCACCACAATGAGAATGGCTTGAAAAACACAGCCACGTGCCTTTTGTGTCCCCCACGCTCCAAATCCACAAAGAGCTGTAAAGCCTCATGGAGCAGGAAGCTGCCCGAGACCAGATCGAGACTGAGGTCACCGCCTGCCACGCAGGTGACAAACAGCGCCGGGAGAGATGCTTTTGTCCCTCTCTAATACCTGCCTTTCGATCTGCAACCTGGAAAGGCAATTAGCGGCAGGGACTGGAAATCTCGACCAGGCCGCACCTGAATTTCCTGTTTGCAGGGAGATGCTAATCTCACCCCATTTGCCACGGGGACACGTCCCAGCATCCTGGCTTGCTAATCCCTGTTGTGCTGCATACCTGTTCCCCGGTCCCCAGCTTCGCTGTCCTCCCCCAGCCCATCTCCCCTCCCTTCATCCCTTATTGTTGCTTCAAAAGGTCTGTCTGGAAAGTTTCCTTGCGTGGTACACCCAGCGTGTGGTATAAAAAGGCGTGGGGCTGCAGCGAAGGCACAGACACTCACAGGGAGAGGGAGAGAGCGACACGCAGCAGGGAGAGAAGCCGACATCGCCCTGCCCTGCAAGAGGTAAGGACGAACTCCGGCTCTTCTTCCCCTCCGGTCCCTCAGCCCCCATCTGCTCTCCGCTCACCGCAGCACCCAGACAAGGCTGCCCTGTGCTACCCCGCACCGGTAAAGAATAAGGGGATTTTCTGTCGCTGTAACTCAGCGGAGATACCCAAGTCCAGGTGAGATTCACAGGCAGCGACTGCTCCTGGAGGCTAGCGAGTAACCAGAGGGGGGTTGGCTCTCGACAGCTTTCTCTTGCTTTGTCCACAGCACGTTGCAGGAAGCAACTTTGCTGAAAAGGCAGTCTTGATTGACTGTCTTGGCAGTCGAGCCAGGCTAGCACGAATAAGCCCTCCCCGAAGGGAAATAATTAGTATTGCCGCCACGCTATAATTCACTCATTTGCTAAGGTACGTTTCCAGCAGTCAGCTATTTGACTAGAAGAGGAAGCCAATAAAAGAAAATACTTTTCTCCCAACTTGAATATTTCATAAGTTCCTTCCTAGAGCCCGCATCTCTCCCCTCTTCCCCTTGCTCGTCTTTTGTGCTTTGCTGGATTGCGGACTAGATAGATTGCAAAGCCCTTTATCCACCGTTTCAAGACCTTTCGCATTTCCTTGCCGTCCTTAATAACATGATAGATAGCGACTGCTAAGTTTTATGCCACCTTAGGTTGGATCTGTTCTGGTCTCTAATAAATGCATCGCTCTGTCCTAACTGCAAATCGCTCTTCCTAAAGTCCTGTGCTGTCTAAACTGAGATGAGGATTATAATGCAGTGGTTCTCAATCTTTTTAGACTCCAGGGACCCCTCGGTAGATTCAAAGCACCCCTTGCGAGTCTGAGGATCCCTTCAGAAAATGCCAGCTCTGAGCTCTTGTCCATGTTTTGCCTGCAGAGAAAATATTAGAGCAATTCTTCTATTGCAAAAAACTGAGACTGACAACAGGCCAGAGCAGCTTTGGCCCTGTGGGTTCCCACTGGGAATCTCTGGGTGTATCTTGTGCGTCGCGTGTAGGTGTCGACACCCCTGACAGCGCTGATATTGTGCAGCGCCCCATGGCACCCTTAGCAGGAGCTCACAAAACCCTAAGGTGGGATTTCTCACCGGGAATCACTTTTTTAACAGTATTCACAGTAAGGTGTCAGTGATGTTAGTTTGCTGCAGTTGAGGAATAAATCAGAGTTATCCCAGTCCCCAAGTCCTTGCTGAGCCAAAACTCTCTGAATCAGTGAGCTATCACCATACAAATGAAATGGCACCGTATGCCAATTCTTTAAATCAGAGAATCATAAAAACGAGGGTTGAAGGGACCTCGGGAGGTCACATCTAGTCCAACCCCCTGCTCCAAGCAGGACCAGCCCCAGCTACATCATCCCAGCCAAGGCTTTGTC
>NW_017728918.1:9729116-9740156 GCF_001723895.1 Crocodylus porosus | reverse complement strand
GTCTTCTCTTCTCCAGACTAAATCAGCCCATTTCCCTCAGCCTCTCCTCACCAGTCCTGTCCCCCAGCCCTCAACCATTTCCATTGCCCTCCGCTGGACTCTCTCCAGTGTGACCACATCCTGTCTGTAGTGGGGGCCACAGCTGGACACAGGACTCCAGAGGTGGCCGCCCCAGTGCAGAACAGAGGGGAAGGATCGCTGCCCTCGGTCTGCTGGCACCGCTCCCCCCAACGCAGCCCCGGATGCCGGTCGCCTTCCTGGCACCAAGGGGGCACTGCTGGCTCCTGCCCAGCTTCTTGTCCACTGTCACCCCCTTAATGAGATAAGTCATGGCAGAAGGTTAAGTCAGTGCTCCAGGTGTCATGAGAAGGTTGCAAAGGTCTTTTGTTTCCCCTCCTCCCCCCAAAAACTAACTTCTTCACAATTGTTGTGGGTTTTTTCTTAAGTTCTAGCAAAAAACCCAATCATTTCAACTTAGAATCAACCAATCCCACTACATGGTTTTATAGCACAGAAATGCCGTGGCGGTTGGGGGGATGGGTTTTTGGTTTGGGTTGGATGTGGTGGAGATGGCGGTTGTTTTATTTCTGACAAAGCCCTGGGAAATCTGGAGCCTCAACAGTGTCTGGGTTTCTTTCCCATTCAGTCAAAAAGACCCTTTTTTTTTCAGTTGAAAAACTAGACATTTCCAGGCCAAAAAAATGTTGGTTGGTCTCCAGCACAGCACGTCCCCAGCCCGAGTCCACCCCAGGAAGGAGGACGTGGAAGAGGGTACTTCCACTTCTAGTCTGCAGTGTAGGAGCTTGTCCAGAAACCCTCAAGCCCCAAGGCATGAGTCCCACAGTATTTTCCACCCCTCTTTAGCTTGGCAGCTTTGAAAGCACCTCAGTGACTTAATGTCTTAAGTCTGTCTGCACTTGAAGCCCAAAGACGGGGCTGCTGCTTGAATGGGTTCCCTGCGCCGGCTTTCAGCCCAGTACCCCTCGCCGCCTAGGTACGGAGGCACAGACTGGGGCAGCCCCAGAGACGTGGGCAGCCCACGCCGACGCGGCTCGACGGCTAGCAGTGCCCGTGCTAGCACCACAGCTCCCTTGGCTGTGCACACGTGAGCTGCAGTGATACTGCTGCCCTGCAGCGTAGATGCGCCGCGGCACAGGTCTCTTTAATAACACCCTCCCCACATAGCCACGCACAACAGGAGGGGCACGCTGCTTTTCGCAGCTCACAGGGAGGACCTGACCTACACACACGTCATCTGCGCACGTACAGATTCCTCTCCGGAGCCCAGAGACCCAGCTGAACTCCTTCCACCTCTTGCCAAAAGCCATTCTTGGTAAAGGGGGGGTGGGATCTTTCTTGGGATTTTGTTCCCCATGATTCAACTCCCTTACAAAAGATGTGAGCTACCAAACCCAGGCCAGGTCTGCGTGTCAGCATTGCTTTAATGAAGTGACCTATGGAGTATTTCACACCAGTTCACACCAGAAAACTTTTAACTGGTCCAAGCTCTGGCGGCAGTGCGGTCAGGCAACCCCAGCAGGATGCCTCGGTTATTTTTCCATGATTTAAAAGGGAACAGGGTGGGAGCGAGGTATCGAAGGGCTGAATGGGAAGAGGAATTGTGGATGCCCATGCTGCCCCCATCAGATGTTGTCTTACAAGCAGGCATGAGCTGCGGTGAGTGGGCTGGGAGCCTCGCAGCTCTCCCGGCAGTGGGTGGGGAGCAGGAGCCGCATTTTGAAGTACAAATCCAGGTCCAAACTGGGAACCCTCCACTCCTTTCAGGTGTAGGGCATTCATTGCCAGCTGGGCCCATGTCACACCTCTACCCTGTGTCCTCAGGACCCCACGCTGAGACCCTAAAGATGCTGCGACCCACATGGGCCCCGCTCCTGGCAGTCCTGGGCGTGCTGCTACTTCACTCGGCCGGGGGAGTCAACAGCCAGTGCTGGGAAAGCAGCAAGTGCAACGATCTCACCACAGAGACCGGCATCTTGGTGAGTGGGGAGAGAGCAAGGACGCTTCTTGTGCTGGGTCTGCATGCTGTCTTGGAAGGATGCGTGCATAGGTGATGCATGGGTGGGTCTCGGATTTTGGAAAGGGGGGGCGCAGGTGCTGTGGTGCATCGTCACATACGACACAACACACATTTTTCTCTAGGCAAAAAGCAGCTGGATGCCTTACTAACATGCCGGTGGGGGCAGCACAGTGTTCTTCAGTTTAAGACTGAAGTAACATTATGGTTTTATTGGCATGCACGTTCATTTGCTCTGCGTCCCTTCTGTATATAACTCCCCAGAACAAACTAGTTAAAAATGATCGAAAGGTGCTGTTTCTTGAGTCCCGTTGTCATTAGAAATAAATCTACATTTCTTTTACATTCATAAAATCTCGCCTGCTTAAGCATGTTGCCAGCGCGCCTTCACTGACAGGCATTTCCACACCTGAGCTGATGTTCGCCTGAGCTAATGTCGTTAACTAGAGTTAAAAACAGGGCTGCAGGGCTGTGAAATAGGAGCTACGTTATCAGCAGCAGTGAACAGACAGCAGAATTGCAGAAAAGAAGCTAGCTTGATTAGTGGAAACTCAAGCCCATTAAAAAAGAGGGGAGGGTTATTAACGCCTGTAGAGTTAAGTGTTTAGAAGAAGCAGGTAGATGACGACGAGCCAGGAAGCTGAGTGACTCCTTCAGTGCTGCTTGCCTGGAAATGCTGCTGTCACTGCCAGGGAGGTAGTTTTAAATCATGAGTGGAGCAGGAACCAAAGGGGGTGCAACTGCATCACTGCACCACCCCCACCAGATCCACCCATGGATGGAGGGAGGGAGGGAGAGATGGATGAAAACGCCATTGGCATTTCTTCTAATAAATACGGTAACCTGTAAGCACTCCTTGCTGCTTCCCTAGGGGTTACCGTATTCACCAGCATGCTGCATGCACGCTTTTTTCAAAAATCAGCCCTCCAAAATTGAAGGGAGGGGTTGTCTTAAGCAAGGCAGCTGATTTCCACGCATCTATGCTGGCAAAGAAAGAGCAGAAGCAAAAAGACACTACGCTCCCAGGCACAGACTGACCCTAGGCAAATCTCTTTTTTCCTATATTCTGCCTTCCAAAAGCAAGACGTGCGTCTTATCTGGGGGCAGGTGGCATGGGAGAATATACAGCACCTCTTTAAACTGCAACCATCAAAGGGGTACAAACATACCCGCTTGCAGTTCGAGAGGGGAACGGCCTTGTGAGGCAGGCGGACCGTCTCCCCCAGCTGAAGGCCAGGATTTCGTTCCCTCTTCCTGGAGCCTGGAGATCCACCTGAGATCAGGCTTGATCTCAGCTCAGATGTCCGGGGGGGGGGTAGCTCCAGGGTGGATGCAGCTCTCCCCTCTCCGAGGCACGGTGCCCGGCAGGTGCGGACCCACGCCCTTGGCCCAGGAAGGCTGCAAGGACAGAGAGTCTTGTCGGCAGTCCTGCAATTCCAGCGTGATCTCTACCGTGGCTCGCTGCTGGGTCTTGAGGCGACTTCAGAGGGAGTAACGTGTCTCAAGAGGTGCAAGCCTGAGCCCTGTTGCTGACTTGCACCCCACCGCCCTGAGCCCCCCATCAGGCAACAGGCACCTGGTCATTCAGGCTGGGGCAGGTCCAAGATATGATGATGCCTCCATCCCTCCTTTGTTCCCTGCCAGCTACAGCAAGTGCCCTGCCAGCCCCAAATCCAGTGGGACGAGAGAGTGACCCACGCTGACTTACCCTGTAGCCTTAGGCAACTCCCTTATGCCAGCCTGGGTGCCACCAACAGGGCATACGCAGCCATTTCATTAATGATGCTGCCTCCGTGCCAGGCACCCCCGGCATCAGCAGTGCCCATGGGCAACAGTCTTGCCTGGGACAGGATGTCAGGATGACACGCGTGGCTGCTGGTGAAGCCCGTGAGCAAACAGCAGAACTAGGAAACACCGTCTTTGGTCTGGCCCTCGGCGTAAAGCCATTTCATCTGTTGGCTCCCAGCCCAGAGGAAGAAAGGATCAGTCACACCGCCTTCCCACGGGGTGAAGCTGGGGCTAATTTAGTGCAACCGAGCTTCCACTTAGCGTGGGACGGAGCAGACCCATGAAACAGTTACAGCAGACTCCGCTGAGCAGCAGGCCCTTCCCCACACGCTTTTTTAAACCGAGATGAGCGTTTCATCTGTCCACACCCTTTCTCTCGCTGGCCGAATGCTAGCGACCGCCCCAACCCCTCCGTCTGCCAGCGCCCCACGGCTTGCAGGCGGGCTCACTCAGACTGGAAGTCAAGAGGTTTGGGATTATTTCTCAGGGCTCCTGTTTCTCGAGGACCTGGAGTCTGCCCCATCTGTTAAACAGAAATAAAATGCCACCGGAGAGACTGAACGTGCCACATCCTGGGCTGGTGTAGGTCAGCATAGCTCAGTGAAGCCCATAAGAGGGGCTTTTTCTCTGTGCCCATAAGGGACAGGACTAGGAGCAACAGACTCAGGCTGCAGCAGAGGAGATTAAGGGCGGAGATTAAGAGGAGCTTTCTGACTTGGAGGGTGGTCCAGTGTTGGAGAAACTGTGGCATCTCCAGCCTGGGAAATGTGCAAGGGCAGACACTTGGTTGGGATGATTTAATCGGGATGCGCCTGCCTTGAGCAGAGGGATGGACCGGATGTCCTCGTGAGGTCCCTCCCAGCCCTGTTTTCCTATGATCCTGCAGTCCAAAGCCATGAGCCCTGTACGTCTGTGCCTAGCTAAAACCTCTCCTATTTCCTATGCCAGGACTGCATCAAAGCCTGCAAGCTGGACCTGACTGCCGAGTCCCCCATGTACCCGGGCAACGGCCACCTGCAGCCCTTGTCCGAAAACATCCGGAAGTACGTGATGAGCCACTTCCGCTGGAACAAGTTTGGCAGGAGGAACAGCAGCGGCAGCGTGGGGCACAAGAGAGAAGAGCTCCCCAGCCACCCGCTCCTCGGCCTCTTCCCCGGGGCCGCCCAGGGCCGAAAGGCGGAGGAGGACGAGGGAGCGGCCCAGGGAAGGCAGGAGAACAAGCGGTCCTACTCGATGGAGCACTTCCGGTGGGGCAAGCCCGTGGGAAGGAAGAGGAGACCCATCAAGGTCTACCCCAACGGCGTGGAGGAGGAGTCGGCCGAGAGCTACCCCATGGAGTTCAGGAGAGACCTCTCCGAGGAACTGGACTACCCAGAGCTCGACGGCGCCGAGAGCGAGGAGGCGGCCGTCTCGGACGAGGAGGGGGTGACGAAGAAGGACGGCGGGGCCTACAAGATGCGCCACTTCCGCTGGAACGCGCCGGCCCTGGACAAGCGGTACGGCGGCTTCATGACCTCGGAGCACAGCCAGACGCCTCTAGTGACTCTTTTTAAGAACGCCATCATCAAAAGCGCCTACAAGAAGGGCCAATAAAGGGGGCTGGGGATGGCGCGGGGCTGACCGGCCAATGGCCCCCCGAGGAGGTAGCTTCACGACCCCGCTGGCATGCGTTTCTCACTTAGATCCCATTAAAACAAAGTCACTTCTTCTGTCGTCGTCGTTCTACAAGCAGTCCCCGGTTAGGGAATGATGTCGCGCTCGTCTCCTCCGCTCGGCCTCTGTCCGACAGGCCGGCACCCCGGAAACGACCCCTTCGTACTGTACCGCAGAGAGGGGAGCAGTGCTTGGAGGAGGGGACATCTAGTTTGGGTGCTGCCCGATTAGTTTCCTATTCTCAGTGAGCTGTACAATACTGTAAATGATTACAAGATGGTTTTTGCAAGCTAGCCCGGTGTCTGTGGCGTCTCTGTGGGGCACCAGCGGCTCTCGGCACACAGAGATCGAGACGGGATGGGGGGCTTTTGGACCCTGAATTGCATCAGGCCAAGGGGACCGGGTAGCCAGGCTCTCCCTCGCATCGGTGCTCGTGCATCACCTGGAGGTGCCAGGCCAGCTCCGTGCTCTGCTCGCCCTCCTCGGCCCTGATCCGTGGCACCGACCTGCTGTGGCCGCCCCAGGCACGGTGGCCGCAGCCTGCTGATATTGCACTGCCGATCTCTTGGTGCTCCTCGCTCGCCCATGCCACAGCACCTGCTCCCCTAGCCTGGGCCACAGCACCCTCGGCGCACGCAGTCCTGGCCCCCCACACAACAGTGCACCCCCTCCCATGACTATCTCAGCCTGCTGTTGTGGGCCCGGCCCCCTCTCTGCACCACTCCGCCCCCGTGCCTTTCAGCTCTGTCCCTCCCCACCCACAGCTTCCACCACACCCTGGGCCCTTGACTAGTTCAGCCCCTGAGTCCCAACTCAGTCCACGTACACAGTGTTGCTGCGCAGTAAGGTGTCTACACGTGCATTACTGCACGGTGACGAATCGGGTGTAAATTGGCTACCCGCATGATGCAGGTATCAAATTTATGCTCAAGCCAGCATAAGTCATCATATTTGCCGCGCAGTACAGGCATGCATGTGTGGACGTGCCCTCAGGATCTGAACAAATTAAGCTAAAGGCAGCTGATTGCAGCTTATTGGTGGGCTGTTCCAGGCTCAACATTTTGAGGAGGTTATCGAGAAGCTAGGGAGGGTCCAGAGGTAGGAGACAAAACGGATAACGGGGTGGAAGGCAAGGTAGATGGGGAGAGGCTGAGAGAAGCAGGCATGTTCAGCTAGAAGAAAAGATTGAGAGGAGGTGGCTGGACACAATAGTATCCTTCAAACATTTGAAAGGACGCTGTAAAGAACTAGGGGACACAGAAGGAAACGATTATGGAGAAGTCGTGTTAACGTGTGGAACTCCCCGCCGCAGGATGTTGAGAAGCTGAACTTCGAACCAGATTCAAAAAGGGGATTGGACACATTAGGCAGGTTGTCTCCATCAGAGGGGTGATAAATCAGGCTGCAACCTCCAAGTCCCAACCCCCCAGGTCTTTGGGGGCTGGGAGCTGGAGGGTGAGAGGGGCAGGGGATGGGTCCGTATGAACAGACCCTACAGAAATACTCTGCCCCATGCCCTTCTGAGACACGGGACAGTGGACTGGAGGGGCCTGGCCCTGCCTTGGCTGCTGTGATGGTCTTTTGCTCCAAGATACTATTGCAGGAAACGACTGAGGCGGGGCACAGGGGAGCAACGAGAAGAGCAGGCCCGGGCAGGGCCGTCTGGCGCCCAGCTAGGTGGTCTGTAGTCCGGTAGCTGCAGTGTTTAATGGCAACGTGACGGCTCGGGCAACCCCTCATGTGGCTGACACACGTGCACACGCAGACATACCCAGATGCATACATGCCCACAGACACCCATGCCTGAACTCACACCCAAGCATGCACATGCACATGCACATACTCATGTGCACACATGCACAGACACACATACAAACAGGCACATACACATGCTCATGACATGCACACCCCCCCACACACATGTTCACACAGACACACAGAGATGCAAACACACACACACACGAGACACACGTACATGCACATACATACAGAGGCACATGCACATGCACACACACACACACATACACACACAGGCACACACACACGTGAATCCACACATGCACAGGCCTGAACACCTGCACATGCATGCACGCACACATTTTCACAGACATGCACACACAAGCACTCACACATGTATGTCCGCACACACATACACACACACAATGTGCACACAGATGCATATGCACACACATACCCGCACATGCACACACATTCATGGATGTACTGTGTACACAGACACACACATGAATCCACACATGCACACCCCCCCACACATGCACCAACATGTGCACAAATGTACATGCACGCATGCTCACAGACACACACACATGCACACCCACTCGCACACAGGCACCCATTAAGCCATTTCCCAAACCTAACCACTAAATAAGACCTGGACTCTTCAAAGCACTCTGCCAACATACATTCACCCCCAAGCTCCCACCCAAGGTTTGGACGATGCCCGTGGGAGAAAGAGAAGCAAAGGCAGGTCTTGTGACTCAGCCAAGGTCATACAGGGCCCCGGTGGCTCAGACGAGACTGCGCCGCTGAAGCCGTGACTCCCAGTCCCCAGAACACACCACCCCGCCCTGTGTGATAGTGACCCTGGGTTTACCATGGCTGCAAATGCACTAAATAAACTTTCCACCAGGCCTGATCCTTGAGCACGATCCTGGCAGAAGAGCAAGGGCCTCCAGCGGGGTTTAAAGCTGATGCCAAGGGCAGTCTAACGGGGTTGGGATAGGGCTGGTCTTGCCTCAGGCAGGGGTTGGACTAGATGTGACCCCTGAAGGTCCCTTCCAGCCCCACATCTCTATGACACTATCGTTCTATGATTTAATGAGATTTGCTTTCCCTCAAATCACAAATGGCAAAGCTCTGCTTGCCCAGACAACCTCTATGAGAGCAATGCCAAGACCCTTCCCACTCTCTTCTGCGCATACTGGTATGTTCTGATGTTTTCTGCAAGCCTCGCTTAATTTCCAGGCTCTGTGAGACATGGAGTCCTGCAGACATGAGTGGACAATACACAATGTTTGGATATGACTGGCTCTGATGGAGGCTATACTCACCTGGAGCAAGAAAGTCATCGACCTGCGACAGAAGAGCCGGGAGCATTTCTGTCACTGTTCAACATGGC
Source organism: Crocodylus porosus (assembly GCF_001723895.1). Taxonomy (NCBI): domain Eukaryota; kingdom Metazoa; phylum Chordata; order Crocodylia; family Crocodylidae; genus Crocodylus; species Crocodylus porosus. The sequence goes on along the minus strand of NW_017728918.1, from coordinate 9,731,541 downwards.
TCCACGTTTTTGCACTACCTTGATTCAGCCTGGGCTGTTTCGGTGTGGTTGGTCAATGGGAAAAGTCAACGGGGAACATCACCTTCACTCTTGTGACCAAAGGCCACCTGGTACCTGGGAATGATTCATCCTGTTTTTTTATAGTAAGGCTTGGCGACCCTATGACCCCAGCTGACTTCCTGCCCTTCGGGCAGGGGGGCTGGAGTCAATGATCTTCCAAGGTCCCATCCAGCCCAAATGTCTATCAAATCTATGAAATCTATGAGACCTACCGAGAGCAGGGCTCTGTTTCATAGATTTCATAGACATTAGGACTGGAAGGGACCTCAGGAGATCATTGGCTCCAGCCCCCTGCCCAAGGGGCAGGAAATCAGCTGGGGTTAGATCACCCCAGCGAGATAAGCATCCGAGACATGATCTATACGCTGAGGATAGATGGTGTCTGTCCCCACAAAAGCTACAGGTCGGGCAATTTCTAAAGGAAGCAAATAGGATCTCATGGTGCAGTCAGTGGGATGGCGTGCAGCCCATTGTCTTGGGGGTTTATCTGCTGGTAACAGGAGTTTGGTAACTGTCCGAGGGAGGAAACAAGAATAAAGACAGCAGAGACAGAACTAGAGCTAAGTCCAGCCTAGCGAGGCAGGCACCAAACTCCTAACTGGGAGCATGTCTAAATTGAATGTACATCAACTTAATGTGCATTAAGCGGGTTTAGGCAGGCGTCTACATGTGCAGGCTTTAAAGCACATTAACGCAGTGTGTGGACTGACTTGGAACTAAAGTTAGTCCCAAGTCAGTCCACACATACAGCATTAATGCACTTTAATGCATCTACACGTGCATTAATGTGCTTTAACTATTTGTGCCTAAATTTGATACCTACATCTGCAAATTGCCCATGATTAGCCGAAATCACCATTTTTAAAGCACATTAAGGGTACACACCTGTAGACACGCCCTAATGCACCTTAAATTTAGGCTAATGCCACCTTAAAGCATCTTGTGTAGATGTGGCCTGGTGCAGCTAATTCCTAAGGGCACAAGGCACAAAATAGCACTGTGCAGGGAGCTAATGCAGATCAAGTGAGCACTGAAGAGCAGGCAGCAGGAGGGCCATGGTGCTCCAGCCTGGCTCACCCCAACACTGCACTGAGTGGCTGTGCAGATGCCCGGACCTGAATGACTCTGCACCATGCTGCTCTGTGGAGCTGCACCAGATCTGGTGTGAGCCTCTCTGCTTGGCATGGCTCCATGTAGTGGAGACCCCACATGCTTTGAGCAGGGGGTTGGACTAGATGTGACCTCCCGAGGTCCCTTCCAGCCTTTATTTTCTATGATTCTATGACACACCGCAAGGTTAAGGAGCTGGGAACAGCTACTAGAAGGCAGGGTAGATTTGCACCTTAGGCCTCTGCCACGTTACATCTATCATGCAATTTACTGGTTCATCACACAATAAATGTAGACTGGCCATATGTGCAAAGTGCTTATCACACTATAAAAGTGTCCATCCAGCTACAAAAAGAACCAACCAGCTACAATGTTAGTGCTTAAAAATGTGTGACAATTTTATAGCTGGTTTCTATCCAAGGAAGGCCCTTATACACCAACCAAAGTAGATAGATAGATAGATAGATAGATAGATAGATCTCACTGCTCACTAACCCTCTCACCATGTCTGCATTTCCTTCCTAGCCATTATCTGGCTTCACCGAAGAGAAGCAGATAAGGATAGATGATACCGGCGATCTGCCCACATAAACAAAGTGAAATGCATGAAATTGCAACTTAAGTTGGAGCAGAATTCACTAGCCCACTCCATTGACTGCTCTGTTGCTATGTTCATTTCTCAGCCTTGAATCTTGGCCAGCTCTGGGGTGAAGGACAAGGAGAGACATCGACATCCCCGCTTTGATACGTGCCGGCTGAGACGGGTTTGTGGAAAGCTTCTGAATGGCAGCAGGACTCCGGGCATACACAGAAAGGGTGACAGGATGGAGTAACGTGCCCATGCCACAAAATAGCATCACTATTGCTGAGTGATTTATCTTCAGATTCAGCTGCTGGTGAGCACGGCCCTATGGTCAAGAGGTTCTGGTCCTCAAGGCTGTTTCATATTTCAATGACATTCATGGCAGTACAGCAAAAACCTAGGTGAGGATTATGTAGGAAAGAACAAGATAGAGAGGCAGCCATGCTAAGGGACCCTCAGCAAGAGGTGGTGATGGCACCTGGACAGAGCGTTCTGCATGGAGAATGCATCTCAGCATCCTTGGGTCTTTCTAGTACCATGTGGCAGAAGGCCTGGAGGGCTGGGCTTGGCCAACCCAATACAGTTTCATAGTTTCATAGTAGCTAGAGTCGGAAGGGACCTAGGTAGATCATCTAGTCCGACCCCCTGCCTTGGCAGGAAAGAGCACCGGGG
>NW_017728918.1:9713917-9728164 GCF_001723895.1 Crocodylus porosus | reverse complement strand
CTTAACCTTCTCTTGTGGAGGCTAAACAGGTTCAGGTCCCGTGGCGCCCAGAACTGGACGCAGTACTCCAGCTGCGGCCTGACCAGTGCCGCATAGAGGGGGAGGATCACCTCCCTGGACCTGCTCGAGATGCAAGTGCCGCATAGAGGGGGAGGATCACCTCCCTGGAACTGAGCCCAGTTTTACTTGGCAGGTGCCCAAGTTAAGCAGGAGAAAGCCTGGCAGTGGGAAGAAGACAGCTAGGTCATTCCTCTGGGGAGTAGGTGGCTTCCTGGGTTGGACCTGGTTGCAGTCATGGCCTGGGCTGTACACTGACTAGTCCCCAGGCATGGTGGGAAAGCAGCTGATGTTTCAGCTGGGGTCCATCTGTTGGGAAGAGGGCTGGAGGACTGGGCTGAGCGAGTTGAAGAGCTGTGGGGTGGAATCTCTTGTGGAGACTGATGTTGGGGGAGGCAGAAGGGTCATCCCTGACCTGGAAAGGCGGAGTCAGGGGCCAGAACTGAGGAAGCACCTTCCAGCTGAAGGGCAGATGGATGGGAAGCTGCCATTAGAGACATCCTGAGACTGGTACACTGAAAGGGGGTAAAAGCCTAGGCTCCTAGCTGGCCCCCAGAAGATGGGGCCAGTCAGGAGCCCAGCCGCCATGCCCTTCAAATCCAGATGCAGGGAGGCAGACAGCTGTTTCTGGTTCCTGAAGTGACCTACAGTTATGTTTTCTCTGTAAAAAGCAGCACTTAGGTACAACCATCCAACTCAGGGACATTTTTTTTACTGACAATCTGCAAACTTTTTCCCGATGACCAAATTTTTAATAACCGATGTTTTACATAACACCCTTGCACTCTGATTCCCCCTGACTGCGCCCCACACCACGCCACCCCCTGCCCCCAACCCCCGTTCCTCCATCCTGGCAGGAACGCCCATCCATTGTTTCTCCTCCCTTCTGGCCCTGCAGCTCCAGCCTGCTCACACCACCCATCTCCCTGTCCCAGGCAGTGCCTCAGAGTGTGTGGGGCCACATGGCCCTACCTACTTCAAGGAGAGCTGCTATTACAGGCAGGACATGACCAACAGGACACAAAGGCAGAGGTGGGGAACTATGGAGGCTCTCATGGGCCTCAGAGACCTGATGGAGAGTTGCCTGCTCTGTCTGCCCATCAACACTTGCATCCAGCCTGATTCTGATCAAGGATCTTCAATCAGGCTCGTGGTTTCTTAGTTTTTAATGGTTCACCATTTTTACAGACTTTATGGACAAGCATTTTTAGTTTTTTTTTTTAACTTGGGTTGTCCCTAAATTTACAGACAGCTGGCAATCCTGCTGGCACTGTACAAGCACTTAGGACAGAGGATGCACTCCTTTACCACTCACCCCAGCCACAAGCAACTGGGCATGACTTGCAGGCACTCTTACCCACTTTCAGCAAGAAAGTTACAAGAAGCCTTGGACATATCTCTTCCCTCCCTGCCTTCCCTCACCATCCATTAGCAAAGGGGTAATCTGCCACCAAGAGATGGGCATGTACATGAGCTAATCTCAGTCTCTAGCCAGTGATTTTTTAATACAGTATTTGTGTCTCCACCACAGCCGTAACCCAGACCATGCTCGCCACTCCCAGGGTATCAGATCATGAACTCCTTTGGGGACAGAGGGGTTTTTTTTTAAGTGGGAACAGCTGCTCTGCCACAGCAGTTGTGGGCACCTGAGGTTATATGGAGGAGGGCTGGTCATGGGTATTCCCAGGAAGGGCAGAGGAGAACTGTGGCAGAAAGCCACCTTGGTTTCTCCCCAAAATCTCTGCCCTGTGACAATGTGATAAAATCTCTGTGCTGTGACCATTTGAGCAGGGTGGGCTCATCAGAGGAGACCGCACCCTTGCCCTGTCTCTTTAGGTAACTTGAGCTAGCTGCTTTCCTGAGGGAGGGGGGGAAACCTGCTCCCTCTGCCTACGGGACTGGTACCTGGGTGAGGGGCATCTACCTGGTGGGCTGGAATCTGCCCGGTAACAGGTGATGTATTTCAAATTGGTTGGCTGGCAGCCAACTGGGGCTGGCCTCCACTGGACCAGTGAATGAGGTCACAGGGGCTATATAAGTAAGGACGGGCGAGGAGGCGGTCTCTTCGGCCATGAGGTGAAGCAGCAGCCAAGCGGGGGACTCAGAGGAGCATAAACATCTGAAACTGGCTCTCTCACCCCAAAACTCATGAGCAAGGAACCACCTGCCTCCAAAGGGAAACTTCACCGGCCTTTGGAGGATGCTTGTGAGTAAGCTACTCAAGATCTGGGTAGATATCGAGCTGGCAGTAACTCAGATGCGGGATCAAAAGGCTGCCTCAGCCAGACTGTTTGCTCTTTAGGATTTCTAGGATATTGCTCAATCTTGTGCCCTATTTTCACCTTACCCCGGTAATCAATAAAGTCCTCCTTTGTGACCGGTGTGGGAGGCTTATTGAGGGGTGGGTCTAAATTATGCCTAAGAGGGCCCCTTAGGTCTGTGGACTAAGGGAGACTGTACGTTTTGCCCCCGACTCGGGGAAGTGCCCCAAGTGCCTGTACTGGGTCGAGTACCCGTCGGACTATTAGGCCTGTGTTTTCCCGAGGACACAGGGCCGAGACAGTCTTTTCTCGGGGTGGTGGCAGCTACGTTACCCCCAGACTAGCGAGTGTGCTCCGGGAGAGGGGTCGGCCGAGCATAAGGCGCCCCTAGGGAGGCACTCCGAGCCTGGCAGGGGGTCGGGCGCAGGGAGGTGGGCGGCTCAACACAGCCGCAAGAACCATAGGCTCTGACACCTGTCTCCAGTAGTCTAATAGCCGAGGCATGCTAGCGAGCCATGCTCAGACGTATTACTTGAGCAGGCAGAGGGTGTTGCTTATGAGGCATGGCCTTTATTTTTGCCTGTGTCTGAAGAATTAAAACCACATTGCACTTTTGGTGCGCTCAAGGCACATACCTAGGCCCTGAAATATATGGAAGGACAGATTGTTAGGACACTAAAAACAAGCAGGATGCTGGCATGAAGTTACTTTTCTCCAGTAGATCTACGTCTGAGTGCATGGGACTTTCTGTGTGCCCTTCTCTGTGCCCGGGATGGGACCTCATTACTGATTTCATCTAGGTTTTAAGCTCAAGCAGAAGAACCGTGTGCCTTAAGCATAAGAGATGCCTCATGCCAGCCGGCATTGAAGAGATCAGCATAGGAAGAGATGATCTTTTCAACTCCATTCCCCAAAGGCCGATGGGTTGTTAATTCCCACCCGTGGGGACTTGTGAGTCCCATTCTGGAAAAAAAACCTTGGAGCATTTAAAAGGAGCAAGACCCAAATAAAATTCTGTAGAAAACCCATCAAGAATCGATGCAGTTGACCCAAGAGCAAACACTTTTATATGATTTTGGAGAACACTAGGAAAAACATGTTACTTCTCCCAAAGGTTCTCTGGGAATCTTCCAAAGGTCTCAGCTCAACGTATCATCGGACAGGACTGCACATCTGAAGTGAGGGCACCATTAACTAAGATGGAGCATGGCCCCCTGACACTGGGGTATATCAGAGATGGATTTAAAGCAACCTGCTTTTCCTTCTTCCATGCACGACTGGAGCAGAAATTGAATAAATGAGCATAGTTCTACTGACATCAATGGGGATTTGCCATTTTATGTCAGCTGAAACTCTGGCCCACTGACTTCGGCAGAGTCACTCCAGGCGTTTGGGAGCATAAGTGAGGAGAATCAGAGCCATGAAATCCAATGTGCAGCCGTCTCCAGCTTGAATACCCATCAAGAGGATCAACAGGCCATCCCTGTCCTGTCTTGTCTCCATGAAACGCACGTCTGGGTGTGGCAGACCTCCCTTACGCTCCCCAACATGTTCCTACCAGGAGCTACATCAAACCCTAGAACATGACACGTGTCCCTATCAGGAAATATATCAAACCCTGGAACATGACAACATTAACATTTATTTGAAAAGGGCATAAAGATGAAAATATCCTGACCAAAATGTGACCGTAAACCATTCAGACAACATATGCTCCCCCTCAATCTCAACCACCGTCACAAAAATGATACAGTGCTCCCGAAGTACACAAATGGAAACGTACACATGCACCTACACCAGGTTTATATAAATATATTTATATCATATGTATATATATATATACAGTATCTATACTAAACGTGAACATACAAACAGGGCAATTACAATGCACGTGGGAGACATTTACAAGATGGAGTTCATGTTTCCAGGTTCGACGCTTAGTGCAAATAGAGCTACCTATTTCCGAGAGGGGAGAAGGAGGAAGCATCTCAGGGTAGGCTGAGAACAAAACATGCTGGTTTTGTGCAAGACAAGAGTAGAAGGGAGATGGTTTCAGTCTCAGCTGTGACCCCACTCAGCACATTCAGAGGCCGCTCAAGCATCACATGGCACCAGTCAAGAATACAAGGATCACCACTATCCCATCAATGACTGGGGAAAGGCAGGGTTGAAGGGACCTCAAGGGATTGTCTAGTTCACCCCTCTTTACTCTGAGGCAGAATTAAGCGTATCAAGACCACCCCTAACAGGCGCCCGTCGAACCCTGGATCACAGGAACGTAGGGCTGGAGAGGACCTCATCTAGTCCAGCCCCTGCTCAAGGTAGGATCATCCTTGGCTAAACTATCCCTGCCAAAACTATAAGGATAGGGATTTCTGGGGTGACCTGGTCCAGTGCTTAACTCTCCTCAAAGCTGGAAGTTTCTTGCCTAATATCTAACCCAAACATCCTAAACCGCAAATTAAGCCGGCTACTGTTTTATCATGGAGAACCACTAATAGTTGATGTGTCCTTCCTCCATCTACCTTGGACAAGTGGAAGCTTCCCATCAGCCTTCTCTCTTCCTGACCCAACACACACAATTCACTCCTCCTCCTCCCTTTTTCTGTAAAATGAGGTGCTGAAACTTGGTGCTGAGGCCTTACCAGACCTGGGTAGAGCAGAGTAAATACCTCCAATGTCCTACACAGCACTCTCATTAACAGATCCCAGAATAGCAATTGCCTGTTTTGCAACTGCATCCTATTCTTGACTTATAATCAGCATGTGATACACTGTTATCTCCAGAGGCTTGTCTGCCATGGTGCTGCCTGCACTGTCCATTTGACTTCGAGTTTTTCTCCTTCTTAAGTGCAGTACTTTGCACTTGTCTTGACTAACTCTGAGATTTCAGACCAGATCTCCAGTTGATCCAGGTCTTTGCTTGGCTTTGCATCCAGTTTGAATGACTAGTCCTTTCCTCCAATGTACGTCCAGTCACTCCCAGCCCAGTGCCTTCTGCAAATTTTAAACAGGCCCCCCAGTTCCCTCCCCCAAATACCGCCTGAACTATAATCACCCCTTCTTGGGCATGTCTACATGTAATTTACACCGGCTTAAATTTACTGCGCAGTAAGCAGAAATAGGTTGGCGTCTACACGTGCAGGCATTAAAGTGCATTAACACTGCGTGTGGACTGACTTGGAACTAAAGTTAGTCCCAAGTCAGTCCACATGCACAGTGTCACAGTGTTACTGTGCGGTAAGGAGTCTATACGTGCGTTATTGTGCAGCAACTAATTGGGCGTAAATTTGATACCTGCATGTTGCAGGTATCCATTTTAAGTGCAAGTCAGTATAAACCACCATATTTGCTGTGAGATACAGGCCTGCACATGTAGACGTGCGTCCATGCTGCGCAGTAATTTTGGTGACTGCGCAGTAAATGCACATGTGTAGGTGCATCCCCTGTGAACAAAAGAAGCCTAAAGAGACTGACTTTGTTATATAGCAGTTGGGTTTCAGCACTGGTGTTCAGACTGAACCTAGTTCACTGTTTGCTTCGGCTAGTTGTAACTCCATGGCTTTAAAAAAAAAAGTTTATTTTCATTCCATTAAAAAAAAAAGAAATTTTCATTGTGTAATTTTGATTTGCAGCTCCTAGGTCCTCATTTATTTGAGGGAAATGTCCACGCTTTCTGCCCTCATGTTGAAAAATGCCTAAGTGCTGTTTTGCGTTTCTCTTTCCAGGCAGGAGAAAGTAGGTCAACAAGGAGTGAAAACATTCACTTTAATGAGTGAAAGCACTATTCCCCCTCACATTTTATGTTTTTATTTATAACTTCCCTTGCACACTTTTCAACTAGGAAAAGGAGGAGAAAGAGCTGAAAACAGAAAAAGAGAGCAAATGGGGTGGGGGGAGAGCAAATGGGGGAGAGGGGGCAGAAATCTTCCAAACTTGCCAGGAAAAATCTTGGGAATTTCTTTTATTTTGTTTTGAACTGTTCTAGCTTTTAAAAAATCTTGAAAAATTGTTAGACAAAAAATAACTAAAAAAAATGAAAATAAGTGTGTCCCCCCCACAACCAACCAACAGAAGACCCCTCTCAGATGACCTGTTTCTTGGTTCCCATCATACATAACCAGCAATATAGACCCAACTCGTTCCTCTAGCTTCTTCCCTCCCTTTATTCTGGAGCTCTTGTAGAGAGAGGCCTTTCCTTGGGTGTATGAAAATCGGTAAGTGCCGGGGTAGCAGCACTGGGGCTGAGGGTTACGGGCGCTGCCTGTTTAAAGTGTTCACAGTGCAGATACGGGGTATTCCCGGTTCGGGGGTTACAATCGCCCACCTGTTTTCTCAGACTTGCACACCCCCTCGTGAGCTGCCGAACCGAGCCGGGGCTTCGATGGTCCATAGGGTACATGACAGGGGAGGCACTGAGGGACCGGCTGGGAGGTCGGGGGGTCGGAGGGTCCAGGGGGTCAGGAGGTCCCAGGTCTGGGGGGCCAGGAGGATTCTGCACGGTGTCTCGCTGTTACTGCCCCCTCTCCATGAGCTGAGCAAAGAGGCAGGGAACGGGATCAGCTGGGGTTTGTCACGGGCAGTGGTTTTCAACCTGTGGTCCGTGGACCCCTGGGGGTCCAAAGGCTATGTCTAAGGGGTCAGTGAAAGATGACGATGATCAATCCAAAGGGCTATCAGGGCCTCAATTAACAACCAGGATAACCAGGAAGGGCTGGCGATGACTTCTCTCCAGCCAGGCACTGCCCCACGCCCTGGCCGTCCAGGCCTGGGGGAACACAGCAGGGCCCTGAGCCTCCACTCCTGGACAGGACAGGAGATGCCAGCCAGTGATGTGACGCTCCTGCGCAGTCGTAACAAGCTACCGCGCAATCAGCATCACCAAGGAGGCACTGGGGGACACTGCTGGTTACTGCACAGTCATTTAGTACTTGTGTGTGCAAGTATTAAGTGACTACGCAGGAACAGCTGTGCTGGGAGCGTCTCGTGTCCATGCAGCCACCAGGTCTGAAACATCTTTTAGTTCATATTCCAAAGCTGGCAGATTGCCGCTTGGCAGCACCTTGTTAAAGTGCTTTGGACTTGACAGTCCATTTGTCCTGCAATGTGCCTTGTCCGCTATGATCCTGCCACGCGGAAGCAAACACAACCTCAAATGAGGATTCTCCATTCTGGAACGTTTTAGACCCTTTTTTGCACAGAAACGAATGGCGGCGCAAGGCACGGGGCAGTGACGAACCAGATCCTTCCAAGCTGCTGTTTGCTGTTTCATTCCAATGCTTAGAAAACACCTGGGAAAAAGGAGCTCTTGGTGAAAAGTCTTTTTTTTTAATAATATATTTTATGTTCCAGGTCAAATTAGCCAAATCATGTCGACTGAGCAGAACTCAATTGCTCCAAAAACTGCATCGACTGAGCAGGCGGAACGCAATCGTTCTAAACACCGTGTCTGGTGCTACAACGGAGAAGCATCTTTCATCCCAGGCTCTCACCCTGGGATTTCAGATGCTCCCAAATCCCTTGGCAGGCATCCTACGTGCACGCCCAAGCCTGGATGTCTTGGGGTTCAGATGCCCCCCAGATACTGCAGGCAAGCATCATCCATCCCAGACTCTTTAGTTCCCCGTGGGTGGAAAAATCTCTCTCCTGCATTCAAACCTGTGGCCGGCAGTCACGGAGGACTACCTGCGTGCGGTAGCCAAGAGGCCTAATTGCTCTCCTTGGCTCTGCAATCTGTAAAGCATTCCCCATGTCTTCTCACATAGCCTTGTGGAAAACCCTGTGAGCGGAGCAGGCAAGTCAGACCAGGGTGCGGTGCTGAGAAACGTTTCGGGGCTAGAAATGAATCAAGAAGATCCCAGGGGGAGAGAGGGAGGGAATGACAGAGAAGGAGGCCCCCTCTGCATCCCAAGAACCACCTCGTTAACGGCACTGCGGTCTTTCCAGGTTGGCTTGGCCAACACACGTAGGTCCAGCCATGCAGCAAACAACCAACTGTGCAGCAAACTAGCCGCGCGCTTAACCGGCAGCCGTGCGTGGGTTTAAAATGCCCAGCCATAGAGCTAAAAGTGACCTGCAAAGAGGGGGGGAAGAGGGACAGAAATACAATGGTCTCCTCTTTAAAATGAGCCATGATGTTTTCTCATGGGTATTTCCAGAGAAGGAACATTTTTTCTTGTGGTTTTTCACAAGAAAACATGAATCTGTTCTTTAAATGTTTCGCCTCCCCAGAGAGAGAGGCAAAAGACTCTCACTTGGGAAAAAGGCTTTTACTGGCAAAACTTTGCTACCATCTCCCTTTCAATTAAAAGATGAAAAAGCTCCAGTCCCTTCCACGTCTCCTGGTCCTCCAGGGAGACTCCCCCCCGCCAAAGACTGGAAAGAAAATTTTGATTTTAACAAAGTAAATGAAAGGAAACAATAAAAAATAATCCTTCCAAGCCATTTGCAAACCAAAGCAAAATACGGGATGTCAAGGCATGAAACCAGATTTTCTATGTGCTTTGCAAGTCGCCCTTAAGGGCGTTTTCTTCTGTGCACACCTAAGGGGGAAGATTTTTAAGGGCTGCATCTTCATGAGATCCAGACTAGATGGAGGACCAGAGGCTTAATCCACAGTCCGTTGGAGACTGCAGGGGGGGCAGGGGGGCTACAGACCCCTCAAGCACCCTCCTCTGTTACTGATTGTAACATGGAGGGGGGTCAAGTTGAGAATGAGCTAAACAAGGGTGTTTCTGCTCCTTTACTGGAAGGATTTTGCTGAACGATCGAACTCGGAGTGCGACAAAGCCCAAACATTGGAAATTTCAACTGCCCATGGACCACTGTCCTCCCACAAAACCAGCAGGATTATAATCCACATGACCAGGTGGTTCCCACGATGCCCATGGGTCACGTCTTCATGCAGACACTCCCAGTTTTCCTACCCTGGAGCATCGGGCTGGCCTATGGGATATGCCAGGGATGACAGCGATAATGCCTAATTCACTGCTCCAACCTGCCTGCTGCATCTGCTTTCTGGGTCCTCCCAGGCTCTCACCTGTCCTTAGTCCTCCCTGCAGGACACACTGCCTGGGGGCTTGGGGACCATGATCCACACCAGAAGGGCAGAATTACCCCCCACCCCCTGACATCCACCCACAGATTGAAGAAGGATCAGGGGTTGCATCCTAATCATATACCCTCATGCACACAGCAAGCCCCTCAGGCCCCATCCTCCCACTCCCAAGTCTTCAACCCCGTGCCTAGTGGAGAATCACCCTTAGCTTCTAGCAGTATAGATCTCATGAGACACAGCAGAGCTGTTCGGGTTGCTTCCACTTGCCCCATACAACGAGCCATGGGAATCCATTGCCATTTTGCTTGCGAACCTGCAGGAAGACACTACTGTGAAAGAGGGATCTGCCCTGCGGGATCCCATCTGTGGATTACATCTCCTGTCTCATCGTCACTGCAAACGCCAACGCACACCCACAGAGTGGGAACCTGGGGCACAAAAATCCCTTGCAGAGAACCAAGACGCCTCGTTGGCTCTCCCCAGGCGGGCCTGCCAGTCACTCAGAGGTTACACACCACTCTGTGCCATTGAAAGGCAACCACGATGCACCTTTGCACTCTTGGGGCCATGCACACTTGGCTCCAGCTATGCCGGAGCTAGGCAGGATGCTGTGCTAGGGGGTGACAAGTCCCTTTCTGGCTATCAAACCTTGAGCTTCCACCAAAAGCACCTTGCTAAGACCTCCCTCCAGCCTGGCCCCAGGCAGGTGGCTGTGACATCCCAGCTGGCATGGCGTGGCGTGGCGGAGGTCAGTGTGCCAAATGCATCCTTTTTGGAGTAGGAACATCTAACCCCCTGCTCCCCAGCTAGATAAAGAAACCTCTTGACCCGCTTCTGCCAAAAACATCCACCCCCCCTGCATGGTCCCTGGTCCCTGAACCCATGAAACTGCTGTTGGGAGCCACTCGAGTCTCCTGCATCATCAGCTGGATAAGAAGAAAGCAAGCCACTGTGTACAGGACATTCAAGTGACTGAGGTTACTGAAGAGTCCTGGGGGCATTCTCCGTCCAAGTGGCTCTGCAAGAGGGAAGATGGGTTGGAAAGTCCTCCGAAGAACGGAGCTCTTGTGATGGTCATTGGTTTCCTCTCCATTTTCATCCATGCAGAAGGCGCCTGCTCTCACCCTTCCCGGCTCCATCTGAACTGGGGTCTGGCCTTCCCTCGGCACCTGCTCCGCCTCTCAGTACACGCACAGGTCTGGGAACTTCATCTCGTACACAGGGATGGAGTGGTTCTGGGGCTGGCCATAAGCAGCGGTGATGGTGCCCGAGGGGCTGGGAGGGGGTCTGAAAGGTCAGAGAGAAGCAAGGTTGTTTTAAAGGGGCATTTCCATGCTAGATCACATCTGAAAACCAGCTGCTTGACCCAAGGGGGGATGTTCCCTGCTGTCAGGGAAGACCAGAGGAGCTCAGGCCCATCACTGTGAACCCTGATGCTGCACAGGCATAGGTTCACATGCACAACTCCATAGCAAAAGCAAATGGAGATGGGAAAGGACCAAAATACCCAGCTGAAACCACCCACCGCCCGGGGACTCAGGAGAGACCCACCAGCAGATGAGAGGCAATGGGAGCAACAGCAAACCCAGATCCCAGGGAAGACCCAGCCCATGATCAGCCCTTCCCAGGCTCTGCTCTGTCCCCCTTGCACACAGGGTCCAGAGCTGGAAGCTCCAAGGGGGAGAGAAGCCAGTTGTCTCCCCAATCCTGATGGCCTGGGCACACCTCCAGCGCCAGAGCAGATCATGCCCTGTCCTCAACCCCTCATCATCCATCCCCATAGCCGTGTCCCAACACACAGGTCACTTATTCATGATGTTCACACGGCTTCCAACAGTGTTGCCTGCTCCCAACGGCAGCTATTAGCCAGACAAGCCTCGACACGTTGCTAGGCATTGCTAAGGAGGGCTCCGAAGTCCCCAAAACAATTACCAACGTATAATAGGCAGCCAAATTGATACAGGGCCCTTTATAGAGAGCCCTAGAGTCAGAGATGGGCTGTAAGGCACCTGCAGAGGTCACATCTAGTCCAACCCCTCTGAGGCAGGATCAGCCCTGTCCTGTACAAACCCACTGGGCAAAATTACACAGTCAGGCCTGACCCAGCACCAGGCATTGCACCCAACCCTGCCACAGGGAAAGCAGGGGGACCACGGTGATTACTGTCCTGCTTCTCTAAAAGGTGGTTAATAGACGCTTGACATATCCCAGGCAGAGGCCGTGCCTCTGTTACAGCACCTCCACAGTCCATACCCACCTGAGCAAGGGGTACAATTCCTTCCTGACCCCACATATGGCAATTAGTCTGATCCTGAGCACAGGGGCAAGCAGGAGCATTAGCACAGCCCAGTCCCCATCCCTAGCCTGGGCTGTAGCTAAGGGAGGCTTAAAAAACCCCTGAAGCAGCCCCCCTGAAGCAGAAAAGGTGGGGAGGGGGCAACTAGCAAAGCCCAGAAGTGAAATCCCCATAGCAGAGCACAGGCGTAACAACACCCAGATCATCCCCGCCCAGTGGCTGTCCACCCTCTTCTCAAACACCCCCAGTGATGGATAGTCCACACCTTCCCCAGCTGTCTATCCCACTGGACATTTGCTTGCCAGGAGCCCCGCAAAAGGTCACTAGATGCAGCAACAGAATCAATACGCTGGCAGCACTGCCTTGCAGAGGGATCCCATGGAGACCCCCAGCCCCAGCCTGACTCTGACCCTGCCTCCCCAAGCAAATTCTGTCACTCACCGGATAGTGATCTCGAAGATCTGGTTCAGCTTGCTCTGCAGCAGCGTCGCCTGCAACAACAACAGAGGACGTTAGCTGGAGGCAGCACCCAAAAGGAGTGCTCCTTCCAAGGGTCGTGCACAGGCACACGGCTTCAGGCCAGTGTGAGCAGGGCGCTGCTGTACCCCCACCCTCCCAGCCAGCATGCAGGCCATGTGTTGGGGGTATCTAATGTTGTGAAATGGCTGAGCAACGCAGGCAGCAACTCATGTGGGGGCATTTTTTCACCCAAGTCAGTGCACAATCAGCCCAGCGGGGCTGCCTTGCTGGATCTCCCAGAGGAGATGGGTCCAGCCCCCTAGCAGTGATGTGTCTTAAAGTTTCCCAGGAATAGTAACAGAGTCCTAGAGCCATGGGGCTGGCAGGGCCCTGCAGCAGTCACATCTAGTCCAGTCCCTGCCTGAGGCAGGGTCAGCACTGTCCAAACCAGCCTGGACAAATCCATTTTTTAGCAAAATTTTGCAGTCAGCCCTGGCATAGCACCAGGCATCGTGCCTGCCCCTGCCCCAGGGAAAGCAGGGGGACTGCGGCAGTCAGTGTCCTGCTGCTGCAAAGGGCGTTAATATACGTTCAAAAGATCCCAGGCAGAGGCCATGACCCTGCTACAGAGGAAGGCAACCACCTCCTCTCCCCAGTCTGCACCAATTGGACCAGGGGGAAAATTCCTTCCTGAACCCAAATGCAGCATCGGTCTAACCCTGAACAGAGCGGAAAGACCCCCTAGCTGGGACCCTCTGGATTTGAGTCCCAGAAGGAGGGGGTGCTGCCTTATCCCCAGCCTGGGCTGCAGCCAACACCCGGCACCCCTAAGGAAGGCTTAATAAGACCCTGACACATGTAGCATTAGAGGTGGGGAGATGGGAATTCCCTTTAGGCATCATGCAGCCCCCACTAAAGCCCAGAAGCTGGGGAAATATCCATAGCAGAACTCAGGTATCACTACATCCAGATCAGCCCTGATCAGCCCCAGTCCAAGCTCTTCTTGAGGAGGTGGGGCCTGGCCAAACTCACTTGGAGGATATTGCGGCCTCACTGCCTTCCCCTCATAGTTTCAATGAGGTGTGACATTGCTCCCTTCCTGTCCTAATGTTGGTAGGTGCCTAAAGAGCTGCTTTGCTCTGCACCTCAAGCTGTCAAGAATGTGTCAAAGGTCCACCAGCGCCCATCAGACTGGCATGGGTACCTATAGCCAGTGGTACCCAAGGGTCGAGCATCCCAGCCAGTCACCTCTGATTCCCTGGCCTGAATGACCAGATGCCTATTGCCAACCTCTGGTATCACTCAAGACATAGATTCACCCCTTGGGACCTGCAGAGAGACCCCTTAACCCTCTGCCATAGGCAGAGCACTTGTCGTTCACCTTGGACACTGCAGCACTGGCGCCGAAAGGTCTCACCCTGGGCACGGCTCGAGAGCTCTTGTGCCTCATTCAGCGAGACACACACCTGCTGGGAGCCAAACGGCCGGCTCATCTTCGATAACTGCTTGATAACCATTGTCTCCTAGCTAAAAGAGAGGCGCACCCCCAAAGGCAGGGAGGGGCCATCCCCAGGGAGGATTATACCGCAGCTGCTCGGGGCTGCAGGGGGGGGTCAGGAAGGCCAAGGCGGAGATGGGACTGGGACTAGCTTCCCGGATCAAGCACAACAAGAAGTCCTTTTTTAAATACATCGGGGGCAAAAAGAAGGTACCGGGTAACATGGGGCCCCTGCAAGACATGCTAGGAAATCCGGTCGTCACACCAGATGACAAAACTAACCTATTTAATGACTTCTTTGCCTCCATTTTCCTGAGCAGGGACCGGATCAGCCCCCCCACCGGGCCCCCCTCAGGCCCCAGGGGAGGCGCACCCAGGCCCAGGGCCAGGGCGGATCTAGTCGGGGAGCGTCTGGAGGGACTGGACGTGTTCAAATCAGCCAGTCCGGACGATCTCCACCCCCGAGTGCTGAGGGAATCGGCTGCGGTCATTGCGGGACCCCTGGCACGGCTGTACGAGCGCTCGTGGGGCTCTGGTGTGGGGCCAGAGGACTGGAAGAGGCCAATGTGGTTCCCATCTTCAAAAAGGGGAGGAAGGAGGACCCGGGAAACTATAGCCC
>NW_017728918.1:9686742-9713146 GCF_001723895.1 Crocodylus porosus | reverse complement strand
ACTGGGGGAGTCCCTGTTCCCCCAAGCACCGCCAGGAGTGACCAGGAATAACGGTCACAAGCTGGCAGAGGGGAGGTTTAGGCTAGACATCAGGAGGCGCGACTTCACGGTCAGGGCAGCTAGGGTCTGGAACCAGCTTCCAAGAGAAGTGGTGCTGGCTCCTACCCTGGGGGTCTTTAAGAGGAGGCTAGACACCTACCTGGCTTGGGTCGTTTGACCCCAGTACTCTTTCCTGCCATGGCAGGGGGTCAGACTCGATGATCTGCTCAGGTTCCTTCCAACCCTACTAACTATGAAACTATCTGACCCCCGTGTCACTGCAGGGCTCGAGCTTGGAGCCCACCCCCACAACCACCTGTAGTGTCCCAGTTTGAGGAGCAAGGGGACCCAGCGGGAGCAGTAGTGGGGTGTTTGCCCGCAGCAGGTCATGGGGTCCCCTTTGCGGTGCATCTTGCTGCGGTCGTTTCCCTCCGGAGCCCACCGCAGGGCCAAGGAGGTGGGCGACTCACCCGGGCGCCGCAATGGGCAGCGATCTCTTCGAAGGGAGCCTTCTGGAACTTCTCCACCACCTGCCGCCGGCGTTCGCGCTCCTGCTCCTCCACCGCCACGCTGTCTACTGGAGCACACAAAAGAGGGGAGGAAGGAGACGGAGTAATGGGGAGGGGACCGATTCTAGCCCCAGCATCCAGGGGGAATCGTGCCAGGCCCAGCCCTTGGGGCACCTAATGACAGACTCTGGGCCAAAGGGAGCAGAGAGGATGCAGAGCTCATTCCAGCTCCAACATGCCACGATCTCCCCCGCCACGGCAAGGCACGGCAAGGGTCCTTTCCCCGTGCTCCGAACCACACAGGCTCTGTTGGGAGCTGCAAAGCACGGTCCCACGGGGGCATCCAGACAGCAAAGCACCCGGGATCGAGGACCACTTTAGTGAAGAAGCCAGGAGGGTTTAGCTTGCAGACAAGGAGATGGAGATGGGACAGGACAGCAGGTTCCCAGTCCCCAAAAAGTCAGACTGGGCACATGTAATGGTTTTAAACTGCAGCAGGGCAGGGATAAAGCATGCTTGGGGAAAAATCTCCCTGACTGGGAAGAACACACACACACATGTGCGCGCGTGCATGCCCTCCACCTTCACTGTACATGCAGCTCACTCAATAGCTTACCAATGGCTTTCTTCAGTGTTTCATACGTGATCTCCTCCGCGGGTGCTCTCTAGGGGAAGAAAACAAGCAGCATCATCTCTGCTGGGCAGCTAGTCTGGCAGCAAGGGAAAGCAGGGTCAAGCTTGGGTGGTCCAGCTATACACCAATGCCTAATTCTTGCTGCAGTAGGCCTCACCCCATAGAAAGCAACACCTTTCTGGAAGGCATCTACTTGCGACTGGGCTTCATACAGGAGTGAAATGCAATCGTCTGACAGAAAGGTCAGATAAACTGGCCTTGAACTCTATAGACCCATGCAGGCACCAAAACTAGGACAGCGTAGGCCTTATTAGGCCATACATTAATCATAGAAATCAAAGAAAGGTTGGGTTAGAAGGCCCTCCAGACGTCATATATAGTCCAACCCTCTGCCTGAGGCAGGATGAGCCCTGTGCAAACTACCCCAGAGAAATCCATTATCTAACCGATTAGTAAAACTACACCGTCAACCCTAACAATTGAGCTCAGTTTAGGACCTACAATGCACCTAAACACTAACGCACATGACCAGCCGGTACGTGGCACCAGTCAGGAGACTTGCAGTGAGGTACAGGCCAGAGGCAGGTAGTGCTCTCCAAGCCTAATACAAGCATCAAGGGCTCCTAAACCCCCTTTTATCCACTGATCAGAACAAACGTACGTCTGCAGCATGCACTTTGCAAATACTAAACCACACATCCTCGTTGTCACCAGATAATCTGACCTGCATGCTCAGTAGGAAAACGTGTTTACCAGGTCCCCCGATCCTGATACATCCCATCCTTATATTGGGGTCCTGTCTAGTATTATCTATCATGCCATAACCGCAAGCCTTGTGAGGAGTCCAAACAGTCTAACCACTTTGTTTTCCCAGCACTTCCTAATCACAGACTCATTGAAAAGTAGGACTGGAAGAGATTTTGGCGGTTGCATCTAGTCTAATCCTTTGCTTGAGGCAGGATCAATTCCAACTGAACCATCCCAGAAAAATCCTGGTGTGACCTGTTCCTAAAACCACACCATCCTCCCTGCTGCACAGCTGCAACGCATATTGCCCAGAGACACCAAAAGCACCTGCATCTGCTACAGGTAGAGTAGAGGGATGAGGGATTCCTGTGCCCTGCTGCTACAAGGGTTGTTAAAATGCACTCGAGAGATCGAAGAAAGAGGGTCGCACCCCTGCTACAGAGGAAGGCAAAACCCCCATAGTGTGCACCGATCTGACCGTGAGATAAAACACCTTCCTGATCCCAAATGTGATGACTGGTCTGACTCCAAGCACAGGCAAACTAAACCCTCCAGGTTTAGTCCAGCACTGGCAGAGCCCAATCAAAATCCCCAATGATGGCTGCAAGGTGAATAAACCCCCCCGGACACATGTAGCAATAGGCGAGGAATGTATGCAATGCAATACATATGCAAAGTATGGTATCGCCTAGCTCCATTTGCAGCAAGACTACTTTGGTCAATGCCTTTAGCAAAACCTGAGTGGCATCGTGCACAGGTGGGGAGGCTGTTGGGATCTAGGTTGGGACTGCAGGGTCTCCACAGGCGTTGTCCACCCCTCTTCTCAATCACTTAGACCTAAGATCCCCCTTGCTACACTCAAGACCCAGCCCCATGCCCCTTGGCAAATGCCAGCTCTGAGCTTCCTCCCATCTTTCGACTGCAGAAAAACCCTGGAGCCATTCTGCTGCAAAGCACGCAGCTGGGCGGGGGGTTGGACACTGCTGGGTTGATCTTGCAAATCCTGCATAGGTGTTGGCACGCCTGTGACAGTGCTAATGTTGTGTGGCACCCTTGAAAAGACCTCGTGGCACCCCGGAGCACTGCAAAGCCTCTGGACTTGCTGCCCACCACACCCTGAGCAAGTGCCCCCCTGCCACGCCAGCCAGCCCCATGCAGGGAAAGGCTCAGACAGCTGCGCGCTGATGTGCCACCACCAGCCAGCCACAGCATCCACCCTCCGCTCCCCTCAAGCCCTGCGGTGCCAGGACGGTGGCAGAAGAGGGGTACCTCCTCCTTCTCGGGGCTGTTTCTCGACTCCACTTCCACCTGCAGGGAAATGGTCTCCCCGATGCTCTTCCTCTTAGACAAGCGATCTTCATCTGGAAGGCAAGGAAAAGGCCAACCCCGTCAGCAAGGCAGGGGCTGGGAAACATCTTCCCCCTCCCCTTCCCCCTGTTTGGGACAGCAGGCAGGAGACAGCAGAACTTGTTCCTTCCCACCCTGGAGCACATAGCTCCCTTCACCATAGCATGCAGGTACGTGCCCGGTATCTTGCTCTTCCAGCATCCTGTGAAGCTGGGCCCTGCTGCTGGCCCCATGTGGCAGATGGGACATGGAGGCCATGAGACACCACAACCCTATTTCACCTCTCAAGCTCCTGTGTGGAAATAGGGGCCTGAGTGCTTTCCCCTTCCACCCTGCTCGAGCCCCTGAAAAGCCATTAGTGTGCCATCATATACCATATTGTCCACATACCACACCCTCCTCCCCCAAATAAGACACACACCTGGGGTTTTTTGGAAGGCAAAAAGATTTTTTTTCCAGAGTTACAGCTACACAGAGCAGGGACAGAGCCTAATCTTCAGCTCACTCACCCTCCCTTTTCCTGCTTAACCAAAAGCCAAAACCCTAGCTCCTGAAGACTGGTGACGGTGGGTATTGCTACGATTTTGAAAAGAGCTATAAAGTCTGAAGGGTGTGAAATAAGAGAAAAGAGACCAGGACTATATAGCAGACAGCAAAACTAGAGCTCCCCATGGGATAACAAGGTCTAACGGCCATAAACTCCAGGAAGGTTGATTTAGACTAGACATAAGAAAAAAGTTCTTTACGGTACGAGTGTCCAGTGTCTGAAACAAACTCCCCCCAGAGGTGGTGCAAGCACCTACTCTGGACTCTTTCAAAACACATGTGGATGTTTTTCTTGCTGGGGTCACTTGATCCCAGTTGACTTCCTGCCTATGGCAGGGGGGCTGAACTCGATGATCTTATGATTTCATGAGGTCCCTTCCAGCCCTCAATGTCTATGAAATCTATGAAAACTATGAAGACCATGAAAAAGAAGAGATGAACATTAACGCCTGTGGAGCGAAGGATGAGTCATTACATCAATTGAGCTGTCAACTCAGCTGTCTGAATAGAAATGTCACTGCTGCTGCCAGGCAGCTGGTTTTAGAGCAGGAATCCAAGTGGGATGCTTCTATTCTAGGCAGAAAAAAAATCAGTCTTTGCACCCCCATTTTAGGAGCCTACTTTTAGGGGGAAGGTGCATATGGTATGTGAAAAATTATGGCATAAAATTCCTGCTCCTTAGCTTCAAGAGTAAGTCTCATGAAGCAGTGGCACCTCTCCAGTGAAATGACCGCTGATTTGACCAGGACACGCAGGAAATCTGTAGCTGTGGGATGGGCACCTGGACACAGGTTGTAGGGATAAACCATTGCCCCGCAGGACTGAGCAGGGAGAGGGCTCCAAGGGGCCCTGCTTCTAGTGTGGGTTCTCCTCATGGTACACTGGGTGGCCGTGCCTCAGTTTCCCCAGCTGCCAAACAGAGGCCACCATACAAGGGAAGCCACAGGAGTGACTGGCAGACAGCTCACACCCTGAGCACTACCCACTTCTAGTCCCTGGGGATTTCCACAGCCCGTGAAGATCACTTTCCCTTGAGAATCTTAGCCATGAGAGTCCATGTCATAGTGAGGATGGCCAAGACTGCCACTCGCCTACTTCCTACCTGTCAGCTGGGGGATGTAAGGTGTGCTGAGCCTGTCAGAGTTGTAGCCACTGCCCCCCAGCACCTCGCTGATCTTGCTCTGCCGGAAGAGGACCTCGGGCCCCAGGCGGTCCAGGCTTCTCGTCAGCCTGCAGGAGGAACGTGAGTGAAGAAGACCCCAACATGTTTTCCCCCAGGAGGCCTGCTTTGCATAGGCCACAAGGTCTTCCTAATGAACCCACAGGACTGTCTGACTGGCTCTGAAACTGCAAGTGCATAGGTGCAGAAACTGCCTTGGCTTTTCAGGTGATCATAAAATATTAAAGAAGCCCTGGACTTCATTGGAATCACACCAGATCTGAGGGAGAGCAGAGTCAGGCTCCAACACCTGGAGGGATAGATGTTGCGGCCTATGGACAGAGATGAAGATTATGGCTGACAAAGGACACAAAGGGAAAGGAAACAGCTCTGAGGATGGGAGAATCCACTTCAGGTCAAGGATTCCTCCCTCAGCTCCTCTGGCAGTGACAGTCCCCATCAAGGCGGCCAGTGGAGAAGAGACACCATGTCAGCATCCTTAGACATAGCATCCTGCAGAGATGCAGGCCGCTGCTCTCAGACTGTGGCTGAGGGCGACGTGAGCCCCTGGAGGGGATGCTCCTTACCTGGGCCTCTCCACAAAAATGTCCTCTGGCAGCAAGTACATGGCCTCCTTCTGCCTCATATCGATGACCTAGGAACCAAAGAGGAACTCAAGTCAGTGGCTTCTCCTTGAACTGGATGGTTTAAATAAACCAGCCCCACACCCAGGGGAACCAAATAGGCTATTTTGGCCTTCTTCCACACCCGGTTGGGACTGGACTGACAGCCCTGCAAGCTGTTGTCCTCGGTGTATCTGACCGAGGGCTGCATGGACACACATATCTCAGGGGATCTTCTCCCCAACCCAACTCAACCCAACCCAGCCCAACCCAACATGCCCACCTCAACTGTGTCCTGGAGCGACAACCTCTAGGGGCAAGAGGGGAACTCAGTCCTCAGGTCCCTTCGGTCTTAGATGACTCCTCTCAGTCACAACATGGAGGAGCAGTACATGTGGACTGAGGGGGCAGATTTCCAGCAGAAACACCTGTCCACTGGGGAAGTGGCCCCAAGCCTCTCCAAAATCACATCACACAACCCTTGCAAAAAGAACAATCACTTCCAGCCTGTGTCAGTGTCTAGGGGTAACACCACGGATTTTATACTCACACACCAAGCAGGGAAAGGCTCTGGCATCCCATCACCAGACCTCTGAACTACAGGGTCCAAAGTAATGGTCCCGTCTACCACACTGTGGACTCACTATGGACCTAAGAGACCATCACAAGCCAACAGGCAGAGCTGCACACAGGAGCAGAGCAGGAAGGGGTCAAATCAGGACCAACCTCATGGATGTGCTGGCAGAAGGCTGGCACGGTTGTGAGCTGGCTGATGAGGTTCAAATAGGCAGCGCAGAGGGCGTATAGGGCGCAGCGGTTGTACACGGGCAGATTGTCTTCATTGATCTGGGCGACCTCCTGCAGACACAGACACAACCCCCACGAAAGGGCCTGATGAACACCCTCCCTTGGTGTGGTTTACACTGGGGTTGTACACCAACAGAAGTTACACTGGGATTAGGAGCAGACAGATGCATAGAGCTGCTGTTACTGCACCTTGCCATGGGACAGCAGTGAAGGCAACCACTTGCCTGCCTTCAGCAAATGCTAGCCTAGGATGAATGCAGACACACACACTCAACCCTGGTGAGATGTCCATTGATCTCTACTTCTTTCAGGGATTATTCGTTACAGTTCACTGCTTGCATGGGTTCACGCCTCCTGAAGGCAGGACGGTCACAAGCTTTGGGGGTAGGGGAGGGAATTGGCTTGATGCCAGTACCACCTTCTGGACAACAGAATTTGGGGGGGATGGATAATTTGTCCACATAGAGCAAGAGATGGGGGAGGAGATGGCATCCTGGGATGCTGAAGGACTGATAAGAAGTCCTTTTATCTGCACAAAACAGTCTCACATTACTGAACACTGCTCAAAGATAGACCTCCCCCAAAGCGGCATATGTCTAAGACACCTAGAGGGTGCTTAGCACGAGTTTTCCTGCTTTCATGTGTGGATGCTCCTGTTTTAAGAGCTCTTAGTATAGCCTCAGGGCAATAATGTGAAACAACATCTTAACTAGGACCAAAAATAAAGGGGCGGAGATATCATCATCCCACTGAATGCTCTGGAAAAGGGTGATCTTCGTGGGGCAGTGGGTGGGGGTCATCATGGTACTGGCTTTACCTTCCCCTCCTGGCTGCCTGGCTGCATCTCCAAAAGAGTTGCATTTATTGATTTGGTTTTTTGCCTTGCTATTTATTCCATTTTCTCCAGGCACCCAGAGGTTCCCAGGGATGTGAGGCAGAGAAATAAAGAATTGTAAGAATAATAATAGCAGCAAACAAGTGAAAGCAGAAGACGGCTCGCCATTAGCTGGGGCAAAAAGGTTTCTCAAAGACTTATTCAGATCCATAAGCAAATCTGAGTCCATGCTCTGCAAACGGTCTGCCTCCTTGGCTGGAGCAAACACAGACAGACAAAGACCATTTACCCTGCCTTGCTGTGGGGCAGAAAGGATAAATATATGGTAGATGGAGAGGCACTCGGGTACTTTGGGGGTGGGAGGAGAGGGGCAGATAAGCACCAGGACAGGCAGAAATGGCTGCCCCAGGATGCAAATGAACAGAGCTATGGGCACACAACCATACAGCAGTGCACAGTTACTCCTGACTTGCTAAAGGGGAACTTTACCATGGATTACTGACTTACTGGTGAATGCCTTATGTCCACGCTGCATTTCCAGCTGGGTCAAGGCAGATCCTACCATGTAAATGTGTAGTGTACCTAGGTCCTTAGTGACCTCCTCTGCAGCAAGGCTGATCTGGAGTGACCCCATCAGCCCACGCTAATTAAACCTCATGGCACTTCTCAGGAACGTGTTAAGCCTTGCAGCTATGGGGCTAGATCCTCTGCAGCAGTCGGGTATCACTCTACTAAGCCAAACACCATAACTAAGAGCTAGATCCAGCCAGACCCCATCCCCAAATCCCCAAGGCAGCCCTGTTCAAACCCTCGACACCCATGTGCCAATGTATAGCTTGCACCTCTCTGTGCACCACTTCTGAATGGGGCTCAAGCCAGACCCTCATGCACTGGGATATTTAGTCTGGAGGAGGGACTTGATAACCATCTTCAAATCCCTGAGATGGGCTTTTCTCTGCAGCCATAGGGGACAGGACTAGGAGCAGTGGCCTCAGGTGGGAGCAAGGGAGATTGATGCTGGAGATTCAGGTGGAAGCATCTGACTTTGAGGGGGGTCAAGCACTGGGACAGGCTGCCTAGAGAGGCTGTGGACTCTCCATCCTTGCAAGTTTTCAAGAGCAGGTTGGACAGACACTGGGCTGGGATGCTTTAGTGAGAGATGAGTAGGGGTCCCTTTCAGCCCTACTTTCCTACAATCCGATGATCCTGTTGCCCTGAAAGGAGAGGACCATGGACCCCACTGCTGCCCTCCGTATCCCACCTGCACGGCCAGCACCAGGCGGATGAGGTCCACCACCACCTCCTCGTTGGCCAGCTCAATGCTGATGAGTGCCAGCATGCTGTAGAGAGCCTCGTAGTGTGACTGCAGGTTGCCCTCCTCCTTGCAGGTCAGGTAGATGTGGCGGTACAGCTGCTGGGCATGCTGAGGGAGACAAGGGAGTCAGGCTGGCAGGGCCCTCAGGTGTCCATCTCGTCCAACCCTTGCTTGAGGCAGGACTGTCCCTATCTAAACCAGCTTAGACAAGGGTTTCGGATCAGGCTCCGGAGCCCTGATTCTGGGAAGCATTTCAGCCTCGGAAAGTGGGAGAAGGGGCTGTGGTGGGTCTTCCCTCATGCCTTGCCAAGGAAAAGCAGCAGAAGCTGGGTCCTAACAAGCCGTGTGTGAACAACTCTCTCACCCGACTACCATACCTGATACCTGGAGCCCCAGACCTGCCCCAGGTCAAGCACAGGAATGTCCTGCTACTGCTATCCAATTAAGCTTACACCTCAATGCCCTACCACTGCAAGGACAGGAAAGTTTGTTCATGTGCATTCAAGAATAATCCAAGAAGTATTATTCCCCACTGGAGAGGAAATCCCTAACACCCAGGCTGATGTGACCAAAGGACAAAATTCCTTCCTGACCCCAAATGCAGCATCTCTCTGGCCCTGAGTGAAAGAGCAAGACCCGCTAGCCCTTTTTCCCTTTTTGGGAAAAAAATTAGACCTACTAGATTTTTGCAAAAAAAAAAAAAATTCATTCATTGTAAGCTTTAAGGGTGTTTGCACCTAAAAGTTTGCAATTAAAGATTGGGTTTTTTGCAAAAATCTAGTAGGTCTAATAAAAGAGATCACCTCTACTACGAGTCCTGAATGCTTTCTCCTCTGGCCCAACATGGCTACAACCTGGATACCCTCCAGCTCTGAGTCACAATCCCCAGCTTGGGCTGCAGACAAAAACCAATGTTTCAGAGGATGGCAACCTCCCACCTGCCCAACATGTAGCAACAGAACGGGGGGGAAAGTCCTTTCTGGCCCCATGTGGCAACCAGCAAAGGCCAGGAGAATGGGAAAAACCCAACACCTTCCGCTGCTCTGCAGCTTGGGGACAGCAGGCACATTTCCACGCACCCCATGCCCTGAGTGGAGAGCCAAAACTCCCCTTTCTATATCCCCTCCACGAACCTATCCCAGCCCTTTTAATCTTCCATAGACAAGTTGGTTGCAGAGCACAGATTCACTCGCTTGCTGTTGAGCATGGGCTTCACCTACGTGCAGCAGATCTTGCTATGAGGGGACCCAGCCCAAGCACAGGCAGCAAGACATCACCCAGCACTGGGGATTCCTGGTCCACTGCAAAGGGTGCCTTAGGACGTGCACTTCCATGGACACCTTCTGCCCCGGGTTCCTGGTCCATGCCTCTTGCCATCACCGTGCCGAGCAAAGCAAAAATCCCATCCACAAAATCCAGGCTGGACCTGATCTCTCATTGGAGCCTGCTGCTGCAGGGGACTGGGAGCCCTCCACTCAGCACCGCTTGGGATCAGGCCCCCGGACTCTGATTTTGGGAAGCACTTCAGCCCTGGAGAATGGGAGAAGGGGCTGTGGTGGGTCTTTACCCATGGCTTGCCAAGGGAAAGCAGCAGAAGCTGGGTCCTAGCACCAGCCTGCCTCAGTCCTGAGCTCACCTGACAGCCTGCTGTGCCCCACCAGGCCGAGCTTTGCCGTCCTGCTGCCCATCGTGTTCAACTTCCGAAGCTCCTCAGTAAACACTTCCAACCCAACTTATTCTTCCTACCTGGCTTTTGGCAGGAGCCCCCATTTCTGCACTACCTGTATTTGTGTCAGGCAGTGAACAAATAAAGTAGCAAAGCAACGTGTACCACTTTGGGGAGAGGGCTCAGGTTCATGGTCCTTGTATCAAGACACAAGCTTCATATCCCTATGCAAACCTTCCCCAATGGTCTCTGCTAACACTTGCTGCCCAGGCTCCATTCCCAAGGGAGCTCCCTGAAGGTTTAATTTGACATGATCACTACATACCTCCTAGGACACCCACATAGAAAAGCATTCCCCCATCTGTCTCAGGATAGGTCAGTAGGGACAGCAAAAGGGGTAGATAGGTAGGTGGCCAACACCACCACCTACCTTCTTCATGAAGACAGTATCCTGCCGAGAGCACTTGTCCACTTTCAGCTTCAGGACTGAGATATCGCTGATGGTGCTGCAGTTAAAAGCCAAGGGAGAAGGAAAAATCACTGCTACCAATCACAGTTAAACATTGTCAGAGGAAGGGAGCAGGTAAGGCATCGGGTGAGCGAGTGACCCACCCAAGGCCACTGAAGCAAGCCATCTCAGTGCCCTGGTCTGGATTCAGAAGTTGGGAGCCCAGGACGGCTCCCTACCTCCCTGCATTTCTACCACCGCTGGGCCACTGCCACAACGGTCCCGAAGTGACTGTACTTCCCAGGTGTCATGTATTAAAGAAGGTGGGCTAGAAGCACAGGATTGTAAGGCTGGAAAGGACCTTGAGGCTGGTCTGTCTGATGATGGTGGCAGATCCTGGAGAGGGAAGCACTGGCAGGCTGCAGGTGAGGAGCCCTCAGACTCTGGGGATGAGTCTGCCAGTTCTCAGGTGGGCAGGCCTGCCCTGCCCCCTCCTCCCTAGCACCACCGCTGACCCATGAGAGACAAGCCCCAAGAGACCACCAAGTCTCAGGCTGTCCAAATGGCAGCCTCGATGGTTCAATCTTGGTCCACAGGGAGTGGAAACCCCTGCAGCTGCCACAGACCCTAAATTAGCACCCAGGGGGCTAATGCCACCACCACTTGCTGCCCAACATGTGGCGGGACGTTCAGACCACAAGAAACCCCAAGTCCAGATATGACCCCACAACCCAAAAGAGTAGGACAGCCTTTCTCTAATCCATTCCCCTGCACTGAGACAAGGCAAAGTTGGACCAGACCTCCCTTGGCAGACATCTATCCCATCTGTCCCTACACACCTCCCATGAAGGAGATGCTATAGCCTCCCCTGGCAACGAGGTCCAGGTTTCCCCCTCCTTGGAGACTCAGGATGCATCTCTTCCTTTCCAGTCTAAACCTTCCTGCCTGCTGATTATTGTATTTACCCAAATCCAAGATGATGCTGAATTTAAGACGACTCCTCAAGAATTCGATTCTGTACATGGAAAATATATCAATTTGTCATAATTTTCTGTGTGTGAAAAGCCAATTTTTAAGAAAGTTGTGTTAAATTTGTATCCTCCCCGGTGGGGAATGCAGTGCCAGGGGGACAAGTGGGGAGTGGGCAGGCAGTAGAGAGAAAGGATCCAAGATAAGGCCCCCACCTTGTGTTAAATGAGGGGGGAAACCCTCATCTGAGATTTGAGTAAATGCCGTAAATTATTCTTGCCCCTCCTATAATGGCCGAGGAGAACCATCCCCTTCTGTCATGACCACTGCAGTATTGCCAACTCTCATGGTTTTTGGCGTTCTTAAAGTCTGCGCTTTGGAAATGTGAAAACATAGCTCTTTCTTTCATCTATATATGTAAATATAAATATAGACACAACAAAGAGCTAAGTTTTTCTTCACTTTTTTCTAAGACACCAAAAATCATGCAAGTTGGCAACGCTGCCGCTCTGCCTCGCACTTGCGACTGCTGCCTAAAGAAACTGCCTTGGCAAAGACCCTGGAGACAGAGCCCCAGACTTTCACTGAGATCTGCTGCCGTACCTGACGGTGGAAAACTTGTGCCTGTTCCCTTGGCGATCGATGAAGCTGATCAAGATCTCAAGGACAAAGAGACGGATCTCAGGGTCTTCCATCAGGGCCGGGGAGAGCAGTCTGTCCAGGAAGGAGCTGGGAAGGGCTGTGAGCATGTTGGTGCACTGGAAACCTATGGAGACCTGCACAAGGTGGAAGGAGAAGAGAGAGGATATTAATGAGGGTCGCAGCTCTGAAATGACCCCCACTCCCGATGAGGAAAGCACCGAATGAATGCCAGGGAACTCAATCGCCTGCAGAGGCATCACATTAAGGGAGGGAGCTCTGGTGCACTGGGCTTCTGCACGGCCCTGAAGCGGCTGGCTTATGGGGGGCTATGGGAAGTGGACAGAAAACGGGGCACAGGTGCTACTGTATTGTTCTGATCAGAAGCTGACCTTGTTTTTTCCATCCAAAAAGAGCCCTAATGACCAATATCTAAGGTCAACCTATCATCAGGCTCCTAACGCCCTTGGCTTTTTCCCTTGCAGTAATTTTGCTGGGCAATAAAAGCACCATCTCTAATTTATTTTTATTTTTTCGAGGTAGCTTCTATCTTTTAGTCTCTTCAGTGCACTTAACCTCCTTCCCTTGTTTCTTCTGTGGGACTTAAGAGTCATAGACTCATAGAAAATGAGGGTTGAAGGGATCTCAGGAGGTCATGTCTAGTCCAACATCCTGGGGACCAACCCCAGTTATATCCCCAACTTGGTAAGGGCAAGAACTGGGTGAGGTTGTTTGTAGTTACTGACTTCTATTCAGGCTGTTTTTTTCCTTAAAACTGAACCCAGAAAACATAGGGTTAACTTGCATGTGGGGTTGACTTATAATCAGACAAATACAGCATGCAACTGGGGAGGGGAGAGTCTGTTCCGCGTGCGGGCCTGGGCAGTCATGAGGAGACCCAGCCTAGAGAAGCAAGAGGGGCTGTGAATATCCTACACCAACACCACTGCCATGTGCTCCAAGGGACAAGCGGCCTCAGTGCCCATTCAAGCCCCAAGCAATCCAGCCACTGAAGTACCGGCTGTCTGGGGGTGCACAATGTGACTGCACTTTTGCTGTCAATCTGCTCCCGCTGGCTTCACACCGCTAGTAATGCATGTGCATGGCAGGATGTGACCCTACCTGAAGAAGGGATTTCAGCAGCATTATCTGAGTCAGACGGTTCCTGTTCTCTCTGCAAGGGACAGAAAGACGGGGTAAGGCCTGGCCGAAAATATGGTTCTCTCTTTTTACTGGAAACACACTGCTAAACGATCAAAGGAAGCTTCCCCCATCCAGGGCGAGCACAGGGTTGATTCCTCTGGGATAGGCACTACTGTCTGCTGTCGGCTCCCTTTCAAATGACTCCAGAAATACTTCATTCAGGGTTCATGGTAGAGGGGATATCTTTTATTAGACCAACTTGATTTTTGGGGGGGAAAAATTAGACCTAGATTTTTGCACAAAAAAAAATTGTTAATTGCCAGCTTTAAGGGTGTTTGCATCTGAAAGTTTGCAATTCAAGGATTTTTTTTGCAAAAATGTAGTAGGTCTTATAAAAGAAATCACCTCTACCACGAGTCCTGAATGCTTTCTCCTCTGGCCCAACACAGCTACAACCTGGATACCTGACGCTCCAGAAATACTTGGCATTTTCAACATTGCTCCAGTCTTGCTCCTAGCTCTCTCTCTTGGTACCACCAAAAATGATCCTGCTCTAGCCCAGAGTGGTCATACCCTCCCAAAACAGCTGCAGGCTGATATCCTGCTGTCCCCTTTAATTACTGCAGGGAAGTGCTACATTTGGAGCCTGGGCCTGATTTGGGTATCACACCATGGATGGGTGCAACACCACTGATTTCCATGGAGGGACTCTAGCTTTTCACTCATGCCAAGTCATTGGTCTCTATGTTCTAATTACTCCCAAACCAGAATTTGGATTTAGTGTATAGGACTGGGTAGATATCTGTATTCATGTCAAGGTAAGTAAGAGAGGCCTGGAGGTGTCCACTGAATTTTAATTCAGTCCGTCCTCAAAGACAGAGTTGAAGGGAGGGCAGCTGCCATGTAGAATCACAGAAAATGAGGGTGAAGGGATCTCAGGAGGTCACATCTAGTCCAACCCCCTGCTTCAAGCAGGACCAGCCCCAGCTACATCATCCCAGCCAGGGCTTCGTCTACCTGGATCTTCAAGAACTGCCCGGGGAGAAAGCAGCCGTCTGATGTCGTGGCTCCACCATCCCCGTCCCCAGAAAGGAAAAGAGCAGCTTTCCCCTGTATAAAGGGGCAACAGGCCCGACGCTGGGATCACAGCAATAGAAAACGGAGGATGCTCTGCTGAACTGAACGGGCCTGATCCTGTTCTCATGCTTATGTAAATCAGGAGTGATGCTACTCAAGTCACTGGAGTGCCACTGGTGTTAGGGAAACCAGAACGGGGTAAACCCAGCTTGGCACATTCAAGTCCCAGCATTGGCTCGGCGGGGTTGTTATAATCTACTCCTGATCTCTTTGTCAATTATCTCTTCTCTTTGAAACCATTATCCCGGCTCCAAAGAACAGCTTCTCCACTGTTCCCAACCTCCTTAGCCCTTTATGGGGTGGGTTCCCCCTCTGCCTCCTCCGTGAAGCTTGAAATAGCATCCTTCTATTCACTGCAGATAAAAGCTTTTTTGCACCAGCTAATCAGGGCCCTGAGGGCTGCCGTCCGCGAGGCTGCATTAGCACAAATAGGTCAGCGCCCCGCAAAGGTCACGCTGTCGGCTGTACTACAGGCCCTCTATTCCCGCTTGCCCCATGAAATGTAACAGTAGAGGCGCCGGCTGCTATCAGAGCCTCTTGCTTTCTTCAGATGAGCCCCTTCTAATTAAGCAGCTGGATGGAGTAGAAGCAGAGGGGTATTGTCTGGAAACAATACGGCTGGCTATGCAGACACTGTGGAGGGCAGCCATGAAGCGTGCCCTCCTTGCTCACTCCTGCCCTGCATTTATGTTCGTAGAGTGACGATCTAAGCTCCTGCGTGTGCTGCTGCCAGGCTCTCGCGCATCCTGCGAGACATGAGCTATGGGCTGCTCTCAGGCAGCTCTGATGCCTCATTTCCAGGAGCTGGCAGGAGCAGGGCCTGCTTTGGGGTGTCACTGAGGTGCCGAGGCTGCCCCAAAAAGAGCCCTGCAGTCACTTGCAAAGGAGAGCAGAGTGCTCCCCCGTTTCAAAGTCTTGGCTTACCCTCTCCAGACAGAGGTTGCTCCCTTGGTAGCTGAAACAGTATACAGGTCTCTCTCCAGGGCAGGTTGCAAGCTAAATTCTGCCTCTCTGAGTTAAGCAGAAGCCAGGCACATCCATCTGAGCCCGGACCTTGGTCCAGGGAGTGCATGCCATGTGCCCATCATCCGTCCTCTCACCCCATCCCCTGTATATCTGGGGAAAAGTGGCTTAGCCTTCTGGGCACGGGTGAGAGCAGGGGCTGAGGTCCCAGCCGGCTCTAGCACTCCGTGTTGAGTGCAGTGACACATCAGTTGTGGGTGCTCTGCCTTTCCCCAAAGCAGTGTGCCCAGAGACACAATGAGTGAAGTGGGAAACAGCCCTCGATGCCCAATTCATCCTGCCCCCTGCCACAAGCTCCCACGATGTCCAGAACAGGAGAGCCTCAGACCTATAAGCTAACTCTAATGAGTCTGTTGGCTTTGCTGTGCTGCTTTGGAAGGGGTTCAATCAGGAAAACCTCCCGTAGAGACCATGGGCGAGACCGATTGATCGAGGCTGGACTGCGTCTGCGCAGGCAACTGCTAGACCCAGCCAAGGGGGCTGGAGATAGAGCTGGGAAGAAACACGGAGGTGTGGAGCAGGGATAAACCCAGTCTGCCCAACTTCTCAGGCCTGGCCAAGATAACAGAGCTAGAGCAAAACCAGGTATTTCACAGTGTATAAGTCTATGCAGTGTACAAGTGGACCCCATATTTCTGTTCAAAAAAGTTTTTCATAGATTCGGTGTATAAGTCAACCCATGTTTTATAATGACTCATTTGAAAAACATGCCATGTACAGTATGTGGCAGGAAGAATTGAGAACAAACAATCACTGCCATGACTGTTTCTGATGGCGGTCTCGCTAACTACCACAGGCTGCAGGTAAGCTTAATTGGATAGCCTGGGGTAATTAAGTGCATTTGGTCTTTGTTAAAATAGTACCGAATCACGAGTCTAAAACAGTAATGTAAGATGATTAAAGAGAACCATTACACTTTCACACAAAGGGGGACAAACAACAGTCCGTTCATAACGGATGTGATTATGGTAACTAATTCATGTAATTAGTGCACTCGCACCTCATGAGTTCACACTATCGTCACTAATTTATTGCATGCTTAATGGTAACAGGAACACAACTTGAATGATGGTGGCCATTCTTTGCTTTGCTTTGATGACTGTTTCAAAGATGAACAAACTTTGAAACAATTTTTTTCATTTCAAAGTACTGATACAGTGTATAAGTCGAGGTGGAAATTTAAGGGGAAATATTTTGGCTTCAAACTTTGACTTTTACACCATGAAATATGGTAACAGGATGTTGCACTGAGATTTAGGAGGCAAAGAAAATCCAGGTCCCAGATATCACTAAAATAAGAACAGGTCAGCACAGGATTAGCATTCGGACTGGCTGGGAAACACGTAACTGGGGAACGTATAAAAAAAAGATGATTTAGGACATCTTGTCTTAAATTTAGGACACCTGTCCCCTCTGTCACCCAGCCTGATCTCCTGGCCAACCAGGAATAAAGCTAAGCCAGTTGTACTCACTGTGTCTCCCTACTCGAACCCGATTGCAGTAGGAGCTGACAGCAATTCCTGCCCTGCAGCCCCTTCTCTCTTTAAGGCACGGGTCTCCCCAGATTTCTCTTGCCCCTCAAACTTATTCTTCCACTGAGGCAGGGATCCCTGCCTTGGAGAGATCCACATTCCTGGCAGCAAGGGACCCTGCCACCCCCCAGGGCTCACTCAGGCAGGACTGTCCCAGCTGTGGGGCTGGTTGTGCTAGCTGGTCACCTCACCAGTAGCAACTGGACTGAGCTCCAGCAGCTCATGTTAGAGAAGTCCCTGATGGGCACCATCTACAACCAGCCAGGGCTGGATTTGAACCAGTATCCAGAGGAGCAAGGCTCTGTATCAGCAGAAGATTTTCTACTTGCCCCAGGAACTCAGAGGACAAATCCTGAGAGCCAGTGATCTGAAAATCTGGTTCTGGATAGGGGAAAATAACCCCCCACTGCTGGCGCATTCTCCTTGACAGCAGGGGACATTTCCCCATCCACACCAGGGCAACTCCCAAGCCAGCTCCCAGCGTGTTACATGACAAAGGTGCAGGAGACGGAGGGGGAGAAAGGAAGGGAAAGTTTGTCCTCACCCAGCTTTCCCAGTGTCCAGAGCGTGATGCAGAGAAGGCAGTGGGACCTTGCTCATGATGAAGAGCATGACCTCAGACCGCTGGTAGGTGGGCAGGGTGCTGGCAAAGGTACCTGGGAAAACAGACAAGATGGACTCAGAGCGTGCAAGACAGTCTAGGCCCAGCAGGAACACAGAGCAGAGAGCTCGTGTTTGCATGAGCATACATGCCCTGGCCAAATCCTGCTCTCCAAAATCTGCCTTGAGACCAGTTAGCCTATAAGGTGTAACTCTGTCCTAACACAGCTACCTACCTCTTTCTGCCTAAACTGCAAATCCTAAACTAGCACCCAGGAGGCTAATACCACCACCATGTGCTCCCCCATGCACGGCAGGTTGTCCAGACCACAAGAAACCCCAAATCCAGATATGCCCCCACAACACAGAAGAGCGGGACAGCCCTTCTCTAGTCCACTTCCATGCACTGAGACAAAGCCAAGTCGGCCCAGACCTCCCTTGGCAGACACCTATCTCACCTGTCCCTAAGCACCTCCCACCAAGGAGATGCTATAGCCTCCCTAGGCAAGGGGGTCCAGGGGTTTTACTCTCTTGGAGAGTCAGGGTTCATCTCAGCTCCAGTCTAAACCTTCCTACCAGTCCCCCCAAAAAATTGCATCCGCTATACCCCTTGTTCTCCAAACCACAGGTTCTCCTGGCTCTTTGCTGCTGGAAAGGACTGAAATCCTGAGTTGTGAAACTCAGACCAGATCTCACCCCACTTAGTAAACACCTAAGTGGATTTAGGTACCTAAATGCAATCCTATTCCTCCCTGCTTGAGGTAAGGCAAAAAGCATCCTGCACGTTGCTGTGTGTGACTCAGCCTCAGCCCAAATGACGGTGTGCTGGACACTAATGTTTATACAGGGAGTGGAGAGGGTGGACCAGGCACACCTGGGTGGTGGAGTCTGTAGGGCAGAGGCAGGCAATTATTTTGGGCAGAGGGCTGCTTACTGAATTTTGGCAAGCTGTTGAGGGCTGCATTTCCCTCTCTCATGCTAGACAGGGGCTTCGGGTTGGGGGGTGGCAGCGGGGCTGGGCAGGCCTTGCTGCTAGGTCCTGCCACCGGCTTTCCCTGGGTCCTACTGCCCCTGTCTCCTGTCATCTTTGACAGGAAGCCAGGAGCACATAAATACTAATTTTCTAAATTTTTTAGGGGCCCCATGGGCCGGATAGAATGGCCTGGTGGGAGGATCCAGCCTCCAGCTATATTTTGCACACCTCT
Source organism: Crocodylus porosus (assembly GCF_001723895.1). Taxonomy (NCBI): domain Eukaryota; kingdom Metazoa; phylum Chordata; order Crocodylia; family Crocodylidae; genus Crocodylus; species Crocodylus porosus. The sequence continues at coordinate 9,694,223 of NW_017728918.1, read as the reverse complement.
GTTGTAGGGTGTAATCCAAGCCATTTTGAAAGCACGTTCTTCTGCTTTTCAGGTGCCAGAATGATGGACAATATGGGCAGGAAGGACAGGCCCTCGGCAGTGGTGTTCCTGATAGAAACGTGACTCACTTGAAGTCTCATTTGGAGTTTTAGTTGTCCAGGATTTGGGTTTTAGCTGGTTTGGAGAGCCCCAGGTGGGCTTTTCTCTCTGTACAGTCACTCCTGAATGACTTGGATGACTTTCTTTACAGGAAAGGAGCCTTGTTAACTGAAGGCAGCTGTGACTCCACCACCAGATCTGAGATGGAAAAGGCCTGGTAGAACATCTTACCTGTCCACTCATCTACTCCATCTCCCAACCTGGGCAGGATGATTACCTTCAGCTTGTTTCCCCAGAATTTAGACTAGCCCAATTCAAAACATCCCTGAAGAAGAAGCCCACAGGGAGACGAGAGAAAGGTTGAATAGGTCCTCTCATCCCGCTGGCTGCCCGTGCAGGAAGGATCCCTACAGTGAAAATGCCAGACTAGTCTCAGAAGCACTGACTCATGGCTATTGTACAATGAAATTGCCCATTTTGCTCACCAACTTTGGCAACAGCTCCAACTCAGCCAGGGTCTCTACCAGCCTCACTGGGCCGATGAACTCCTCTACAACCCAGGGCTCCCCTTACATGTCCCCTTCACTTGGCCCAACAACCAGGGTCTTTATCCTCAAGTGTGAGAAGAGACGGACACGAAATCTTAGGGGAGCCTACTCCAGGCTCTGTTGCTTAAACATCTTCCCCTTGTCCCTCCTACCTACAGACACATATCCCTCAGCAAGGGAGGAGGGCAACCCAAAAGGGTTTGTATCTGCCAAAGGTTGGCTCCTTGGTGACAGACGGTGAGTCTCAGTCTAGCTCTTCATCCTCCCCCAGACGGTCTCTTCCTCCTCCAGAGACTTTCCATGCTAACCCTGGTGTCTCTGTTCCTCAAAGCCTTGGTCTCCCTCCCTAAGATGACAACCTAACCCAGCAGCAGAAGGCCACTCTCAGTCGCCAGGCCTCTGATTACTGCTCAGTTTAGGGGTCCTTGTTTCATAGTTTCATAGTTAGTAGGGTTGGAAGGGACCTGAGCAGATCATCGAGTCTGACCCCCTGCCATGGCAGGAAAGAGTACTGGGGTTAAACGACCCCAGCAAGGTGTACATCCAGCCTCCTCTTAAAGCCCCCCAGGGTAGGAGCCAACACCACTTCTCTTGGACGTTGGTCCAGATCCTAGCCGCCCTGACAGTGAAGTCGCGCCTCTTTATGTCTGGTCTGAATCTCCCCTCTGTCAGCTTGTGACTGTTATTCCTGGTCACTCCCGGTCGTGCTCAGGGGAACAGGGACTCCCCCAGTGCCTGCTGGTCCCCCCTGACTAGTTTGTAACAGGCAACTGGATCCCCCCTCAGCCTTCTCCTGTGGAGGCTGAATAGATTCAGGTCCCGTAGCCTCTCCACATAGGGCCTGCACTGCTGCCCCCTGACCACGCGAGTGGCCTCCTCTGGACCCTCTCCATGTTGTTCACATCCCTCCTGAAGTGCGGCGCCCAGAACTGACTGCATCCCCGCACTGCCGGCCCATGTTCATCTTGGCATCAATGATGACTCCAAGATCCTTTTCTGCCTCTGCACTGACGAAAAGAGAGTTCCCCGGCCTGTAGGTATGGTGCTGGTTCTTCCTCCCCAGGTGCAGCACCTTGCACTTGTCTGTGTTGAATCCCATCCTGTTCTCATCCGCCCACCCCTGTAACCTGTCTAAGTCCAACTGTAGCCTATTCCTTTCTTCTAATGTGCTCACATCCCCCACATGTTAGTGTAATCAACAAATTTGAACAGGATGCTATTTATCCCCTCGTTCAAGTCGCTAATGAAGATGTTGAACAGTGCGGGCCCGAGGACCGAGCCCTGGGGGACCCCGCTGCCCACATCCCTCCAGATCAAAAATGATCCATCCACCACCACTCTCTGGGTACGGCCCTCCAGCCCATTGGCGACACATTTGACTGTGTGGGTGTCAACACCACAGCCCCCAGTTTCTTAATGAGAACGGGCTGAGAGACAGTGTCGAAGGCCTTGTGACCAAGGACAGACAGGTTCCTTTCTCTATACATTTCCCTCTTTCCTATCTGGACCCCTGGAGACAACGTGACTTTGTTCTGGCATGAAACAAGGCTGCAGCACTGAACTAGAACAGCCAGGACATTGTATGCTATGCCCAGGGCCCTATTATTAGCTTATGCCCTTGCCATTCCCTTCCCAAATCTAACTGCAAAACTGAAGCCCTTGATGCTGTTCTCATGGTACACAAAGCTTCAGGAAAGTCTCAAACTTCACTCCAAATCCCTTTGAATTCAGTCTCAGAAAGCAGGCTTCATTCAGGGATTTTTGAAGTCACATTGCCCTCTGCTGACATTTCGCTCTCCGGGGAAGATGCTATAACAGAGGAGCATTGCCATTCTTGCTGCATCCAAGTTGATCTAAGAGCTTGGAATAATGACCTGTAAATGATTGATTTCCCATGATGTGCAGCCCTGGGAGGGGCACCTCTCAGACAGACGGGGCTGCCCAAGCAGCTGTCACTTGCAGTCCAAACGGGATCCAAACTTCTCCCCAGCTTCAATTTCCGGCATGAAGGCAGATCAGCCCCCCGGGAAACTTACTGACAAGACGTCAGTGAAACAAATAAATGCCGGGATGAAGAACTGGGTTATGGTTATGAGAAAGCACACGTCTGCAGTTTCTGTAGAGACAATTCATATGCTGCAGTGAAAAATCAATCGGCTGCAACATGTGGCAGTGGCACAGATCAAGTTTGGGTTTAAAGATGTTGTCAGAATTTAGTGACTTTATTTCTCTTGATAGGGAGAGCAATATTATGCTAACAGCCAGATCCTCAGCAGAAAGCAGAGAATCATAAGGCCTTGTTAAACAGTAACTCAAGATGGCTTCTGGAGCACTTAACCCCTGCGCTGGCTGCACATTAACACCTTTTAAGTGGCTTAAAGCACTTGTTATTCCACTTAATGTTACCCCACTCCAGGGCAGGATTATCTCCAATCTACCGAATTTTGCTCCTGTTTTAACTCGTGGCTACTCTCCACAGCTTTTCCACCCAAGCTGAAGTCCACTGGCATCTCAGGAAGCAGCAGGCCCACTTTGTCTCTTCCCGCTGCTTGCTTTGACTGGCTCCAGTCCTGCCAGAAGCAGAGCCAGATATGTCCCAACGACACAGCTGCCCACCCTGCTTGGACCCAGCTGGCTCTGCTCCCAGTGCGAAGCAAAGCCAAGTCCAAACAGCAGCGGGGACACAGTTCCCTCCCCGCTTGGACCTGGATGGCTCTGCTCCCAGCAGGAGCAGAGCCAGTCAGAGCAGTGGCAAGAAGCACCACAGCTTCCAGGAGCTGGGGCTGCAGCACTCGCTGTGCCCTGAGGGAGCAGGAAGCCTGTTTCTGCCCTAGCTCCTTGTCCTGCCCCTGTTCACCAAGCCTCTAGAGACAAATCAGAGCTGTACAAGTGAGGGACAATCAGAGCAGGTGTTCTGCCTTTAGTGTATGACTGCTCCACTAAGCTGAACAGCACTAAGCCGATTGACATTTGTTCAGCTTACAGCATAAGGTCTGACAATGCCCATAGAGAAGTTGGGCTGGAAGGGACTTCCAGCGGTCACATCCAGTCCAACCTCCTGCCTGAGGCAGGATCTGCCCTATCCAAATCATCCCAGACAAATCCACAAGATAAATGCTTAGTAAAACTACCGTCAACCCCAACACAACATAAGATGTCACACCCAACCCTGCCCCAGGGAGGGCAGGGGGACCACGGTGGCCAACGTCATGCTGCTGCAAAGGTTGATAATATACGCTTGAGAAATTCTGGGTAGAGGGTCATGCCCCCTGCTACCGAGGGAGGCAAACTTCCCCCCAGTCTGTACCAATCTGACCGGGGGGAAATTTCTTCCTGACCACAAATGTAGCATCGGTCTGACCCTGAGCAAAGGGGAAGACCCTCTAGCCAGGACCCTCCAGGGTTGAGTCCCAGCAGGATCACTAGCACAGCCCCGTCCCCATCCCCAGTCTGGGCTTCAGCCAAAACCAAGTGCCTCAGAGGGAGGTTTAAAACCTCCTGACCCATGGAGCAGAAACACTGGGAGGGGGCAACCAGCAAAGCCCAGAAACCTGGGAAACCCCCATAGCAAAACACAGGCATCACTGCACCTAGATCATCCCTGCCCAGTGGCAGCTCAACCTCTTCTTGAACATAAATCCGTGCAGCCCTTTTGAAGGCAACTGAGTTGCTTCTGTTCACACCAGTTGAGGAACTGGCCCCTGAAGGTGTTTTAAGGGAGCTCTGGCAGGCTCCACTTTCAGTTGCTACAGCACATAACAATCCTTTGGTTATACACCGCAAATGTTATTCTCCCCCAGAGCCAGGTCCTATTGCCACACTTGTCCCCACCAAGCCTGATCCCAAGCCCGGTCACTCTCTCTACAACCCTTGTATCACCACTGCGTTGGCATTAAATGGGACTGCAGATCACAAGTCAGTAGACAGAGCTGCAAGGAACATGCTTCTTCTCTTCCATGGGTCCCACAGCAGGAGACAAAGACCAGACTCCATCCACCTATTAGATGTCTAAGGGCTCTGCCACATGTATAAATGAAAGCTGGATAGAAACCAGCTATAAAGTTGTTTCACATTTTCAAGCACTAACTTTGTAGCTAGTCAGTTCTTTTTATAGCTGGACGGCCATTTTTACAGCATTATAATTACTCTGCATGTGTTGCTGATCTAAATTTATTTCTCAAATCACCAGTTAATTCTTTGACAATTACTTTGGACATGTGGCTAGTCAACATTTATTCTGCCATTCACCAGTTAACTGCATGATAATTACTTTGTACACATGGCTGGTCAAAATTTATTCTGCCATTCACCAGTTAACTGCATGATAATTGCTTTGTACATGTGGCTGGTCAACATTTAATCCGCAATTCACTAATGAATTGTGTGATAATTACCTTTTACATGTGGCCAGTCTAAATTTATTGCACAATTCACCAGTTAATCGCATGATAATTACTTTGAACCTGTGGCCAGCCTAAATTTATTGCACAGTTCACCAGTTAATTATGCAATATATGTATATGGTAGGGGCTCAAGTGGACTTAGCTACCCAAGTTCCATTGTGTTCTGCCGTGCTTGGAGTCCCTGAAAGTAGATGACTGTATCCGCTTGTGTAACACACCGTCATCTCACTCTTAACGACTGAGCCACCCACAAGCAGTGAGGAAGAGCAGGACCCGCCTGCCCTTTGTATCAGCTGCTTTTCAGGGATTCACACAGGATGAGAACGGATTACATGTAGGCAGCCCAATGTGTCAATAGGAATCTTGCTGCTGACTTTCAAACAGGCTTTGGTTTGAGCCTCTTACACATCAGGCTGCAATTCTGTTTCCTTGCTGCTTCCAAAGCCATTAATTAGAATCTCCTCCAAGGGGTGGGAATGAAGTCCGTCAGCTCCCAGTCTTAGGCCTAGAGCAGAGCAGAAGCAGAATTTGCCCCTCCATGCGATGCGGGATCTGGACTATCCCCTGATGTTTGAACAACTAAACAGCACTCATCCAAACCAACCCACAGGAGAGCAAGCAACAGAGTCCATGTCCCAGTCTTAGAAGAGCAGCCCCAGCCTGCCCCCCACAGCCTGCAGCCCACCTACCAATGGTCTTGATGACGGCCTCCTGGAACATCCTCTCCTCATGCTCCTTGATGATCTTGGTCCCGATGCTGACGGCACAGTCATAGCTGCCCGTCAGCTCGTAGTCGATACTTAGCCGGAGCTGCCTCAGCAGGGTGTTGAAGACCTCCAGCACTGTCGGTCCTAGGGCATGAGAGAAGGCATTAGGGTTGCCAATCCTTAAATCCCAGCACCTGAACCATTCATGCTTCTCTTGGGACAGAGGGGTCAGACGGAGAAGCATCTCAGGTGTGTGGTGGCCCCTGCTTTTTGGACCTCTCCAGAGCTGTGTAGCAATGTCTCCATAGTACAATATTAATGCCATGAACAGAACCCAGGGGGCTGGAACCAAGCTCCCTGCTATGAGGACTAGACAGTAGATGTGTCTACACGCCTAAACTTAATGCACCTTTGCTTAAGGTACATGAAAGAGATTTAGGCATGATATACACATGGGCATGCTAATGCACATTAAGGTGCATTAAATTTAGGCACGAATAGCTAAGTCACAGTAGCACACATGTAGACGCACTAACGCGCATTAACGCAGTATGTATCAATTGACACATACTACGTTAATGCACATTAGTGCATCTACACATACGCTCATGCAGCTTAGCTATTTGCACCTAAATTTGATACCTGCTTTATCCAAGTATCAAATTCAGGCTCACATAGCCTAAAATTTCCATTTCTAAGGTGCATTGAGGGTGCGCATGTGTAGATACGTGCCCTTAACGCACCTTAAAAATGGCGATTTTAGGCTAAGCTTGCTTAAAAGAGTCATGTGTAGACGTGCCCAGTACTTCCAATCCTGTGGTGTTCAACATCAGCACTCAGAGCTAAAGAGAGACCCAAAGGAGAGAGAGTCACAAGGTTGTGGGACTGGAAGGGGCCTCTCAAGCTATCAGATCCTGCTTCCAGCCCAGAGGCAAACCTGACTGACCCCAGCAGTGCCCATTCTGACCTCACCACACCCCACAGCTGCAGAGCACCTGATAAAAAAGCCCTCTTTGCATCTGGCCAGAAGGAGGAGACCACGTGATCCTACTGAGATGGAGAATAAAATGGGGAAACACTGAAGATGTCTTCAAAGATGTTTCTTCTTCCTTCCTTGCCAGACAGACAGCCATGGAGTCTCTGGCTAAAGAGATCCCCCTTCTCCTCCCATACAGCGGATGGCCGCCCAGCCCTTGTGCTTACCCACGGATCCAGAAGCTGCAATGACGGCTGCCTCCGAGAGGACCTCCACAACCCCAGCACGCACGGTGGCCGCGCTCTTGCTGTTGGCATCCAGATGTCCCAGGAGCTGCTGGATCACAAGGTGGGAGTGCTGAGGCTGCAGCAGAGAGCAAAATGGTGTTAACTTGGGAGGGACACATGTCAAACACCATCTAGGTCCACCACGTTGTGTCTAGAGCCAGAGAAGCCCACCCCAAAAAAAGACTGGCAGCTGCAAGCTCCAGCAGAGCTCAAAGAAGCCTTGCAGCTGGCAGCTGGCTGATGGCACAAGCAGGGCTGGTCCTCACAACTTTGCTACCCACACTCCAAAATCTAGGATTAGCCTTCCCACATCATAGATTTCATAGGTTTCATAGACATCAGGGCTGGAAGGGACCTCGGAAGATCATCAAGTCCAGCCCCCCGCCCAAAGGGCAGGAAGCCAGCTGGGGTCATAGGATCCCAGCAAGATAAGCATCCAAGTTGCTCTTGAAGGTGTTCAA